>NC_132889.1:24551246-25171077 GCF_030463535.1 Salminus brasiliensis | reverse complement strand
TAAGAGATTTTATTGAAAGTGTGTCTAAATGCATTAATGCCATGATAATACACCTATAAGAAATTGATCATCATGAATAACATTAACTGGGCAGGGAGGCCGACTGAAACACACTCGTCAACCCCAATTCCTGTAATTTGTTGTCTTTATAAAGATGCTGATTGTTGACTGGCAACAGCGGTTTGGCTCCTAACAGCTATTAATGTAATTATTAGCTGAGAGTCTCATGCATGGGGTGGGAGCTGTTCTCCGCTGGCATCCATGCTGGAGAACAGCTCCCACCCCATGCATGAGACTCTGGCAGCACTGGGCAGCTCCTTTAGCGACAGGCTGCTTCACCCCAAGTGTGTGAAGGAGCGGTATCGCAGGTCCTTCCTTCCTGCTGCCGTCAGACTGCACAACCAGCACTGCTCCCAGCAGACCACATACACACACACTTAACTACACACACATGTTCATGTTCAGGGAATACTATGTGCAATATCCCACCCCCATGTGCAATTAAGAGTCTTTTGCTGTAAATAATATTGTTTATTGCTTTTTTAATTCTTATTTATATTGTGTATATAGTGCAAATTATTTATCTACAGTTTTGTAACTGAGTGTCCTGCTATCCCTTTCTGCTGTCACACTGTGAATTTCCCCACTGCGGGACTAATAAAGGACTATCTTATCTTATCTTATCTTATCTTATCTTATCTTATCTTATTTAAAATAATCTGTATAAGGGTAAAACTGTAGACTGCTCTAAAATATTGTTACTATTTCATATTTTGTCTACTTCTTTAATGTTATCACAATTTAGGCCTCAGCTGCAGTCTGTTGAAAAAGATTAAATGTTAAACCAATGTAGAGTGCATACATGCAGTACTTAGTCATCATACCATGAGGAAATGGTAATGGTCAAAAGCCGATCCGCACCAAGAGCCCTTTGAGCTTCAAGTACGGCTTGGCTGTTTTGATCTTAGCCATTTTTGGATGATTTTTGCTGTGTGTTCTGGGTCATTATGCTGTTGGAGGACCCATGACCTGCAACTGAGACCATGCTTTCTGAAACTGGGCAGCACAATTTGCTTGATAGTCCCTCATATACTTTTACATTGGAGTTCACATTTAATCTCTTTGGAAGTTTTTCATTATGGTTTGATACCAAACAGCACAGTAACTCCTTTTCACCCTTTGAATGGGCTGATTATAAGTTTGAACACGCCTGTGCTGTTAATTAAAGGACAAACCTTAGCTTAACATGTCCCTATGGTTAAATTATTTTCAGTCTTTGCTAGGGGTACCATCATTTTAGTCCAGGCCAGTTTTATTAGTTTTTTATTTATTATTATTATTCTGTTGAACCATGATTTAAGTGCAATGTCTGATTTTCATTAGTTGATTTTCAGTAACTTCTAATTTATTATTACTTTTGTCAGTTTCAAGGTATTTTAGTGACCATTGTGGGTTTTTGTTTCTTTAACAGAAGGACATGTTCACATGAACATGAGAAGATCCTACACCTAACAAGTAAAACATGTTGTTTACCAAAAGTGATGCTAAATATGCAAAAGTAATAATGGAGTTATGTCATTCAAGTGTCTCTTCCCCACAGTTAAGACTATTTAGACTAAGACTAGACAGCATTTAGATAAGGGCAGTTTAGGTCTGATGAAATGGCCCAAGCAGTTGCCTGTCTTGGTTGCAGCACCTCTGTCGGGAATCAGTAAATTCCTAAGGATATACACACTGAATTAATAGTAGTAGTAGCTCAGCCTCGCTGAGAATTGGTTACTCAACTCTTCTTCCTCAATAAGTTTCCCCCAAAACTGCCCTGTGCTTCTGGGTGAGAGTATGCTGTGCGCAAATGTCTGCCGCTTCTCGTTGATGTGTCGGGTGGGTGCTGAGTGTAAAGGATTGTGAAGAGTGTTGATTGTAAAATTCTTTGGGTATTTGAAAGGCGCTATAAGACAGTATATAAATAAAATAGAGACAATCTGTTATATACCTGCAGTCTGTTGGCCATTCTTATTAATGTACATCAGATGGCGCTGTTTCCTTTAGGGTCATTGCTACCAAGTTGTTGTGAGTAAAGCACTAGTCACCGTTTCTCTTTTCCAGTTGTTTTCCCATATTTTGTACACTACATATTACGGTGGATTGTTACAGTGCACTGAAACACTGAAACCACTACAAAATGGCGGAACCCTAACGTAGTACACTATATACTGAACAGGGCACTATATATACAGTTTTGGACACAGTGGCCTCCAGGGGGCGCAGAGCAGTCCCAAAAAAGAGACAGAGAGTCTAATAAAAAATAAACAGCCCGATAGGAAATTTATTTGTCACCAGAAAGTTGGGGGACTAAAGTTGGCTCTAAAAAAGGGGAAGCCTCAGGATAATTTTTTGGTAGGAAGCGGCCAGAAGCCAGCCAGGGCTAGGCGGCCAGAAGATCAGGAGATGGCGGCTGGACAACGTGGGCATCAGTAGGGGATGGCTGTAGGTGTACACAATAGTGGCTGTTTTAAAGAAGCTGCCATGGAAACAGTACCGATAGAATCTCAGCACCTCAATAATTTATAGAAAGTCAATGCAATGGCTATCTCTACAAGCAAATGTCTCAGATGTGGCGAGATGGGTCACAATTAAAGTGAATGCTTTTACAAGGAACATCATTGCCATCATTGTAACAAGAGAGGCCACATTTAAGTTGAACATATGAGGAGTGTTTGAGAGTTTGGCCCTCTCTATGTAGTTAAAGTAATGGACCTCCTAAGTGGTTCCGCAGAATAAGACTAAACTGGAGTGAGATTAAAAAGTACTGAGGGGCATGTTCAGTTGTTATGGCCTACCTGACATTCTGGTGAGTGACAACAGTCCACAGTTTCAGATGAGTTTTTCAGGCTCCTCAAGGCCAACAGTGTAAAGCATATGCAATCTGCTCCATTTTATTTATGCAGACCTAATCTAGATCAACATCTATTTGACAGAGGCTTAATGCTTCATGATCATAGGGGCTGTGTTCTTTTCTTTTGAGGCTTCATTTAATTTCTTTGTGGGCTCCTCAGGTACGTTCTGGCAAACTCAGTTTGGACTTCTTATGTCTCTGTGTGATCAATGGGGTCTCCATAGCGCCCTGTTTTATTCAGCTTGAATTTGTTTGCTTATTGATTAAGGTTCTTAAGTCACCATAAAATCTTTTGTGTCTAACAATAAAAACAAACCGTTCCCCAAAGAGTGAAGGACAACAAAGGAAGCATTGGAGACTTCGGCCCATTCACAAAGAGGATAAAAAATGACATTATCTGCAAATTCCTTAAGGATATAAAAATACAAATAAGTGGTGGGTCTCATCAGTCAATACATGCATGTCTGTGGTAAGCACTTTATATATAGAGAGAATTATAGCAACATGGTTAACTTAGTGAACAGCTAGCTGTTTTGTTGAAACATAAGTAAAACTAACATAAGTAAAACTGCTTTACCTCCTGTTCTCTAAGAGATTTTATGTAATAAATATCTTCATAAAAGATTCAAAGTGTGCATGATAATGCACCTATAAGGAGTTGAATCATCTTGGATTACATGAACTGGGCAGTGTTGTTTATCCTCTTTGATGAAGGCAGACTGAAAGAACACTCATTAGCACATATTTACTCGTCACCTGTTTTCTTTATAAAGCTGCTGATTGTTAACTGGCTACATCAGTTTAATAGCTATAAATCAGAAGGGTATTCTTATTTTATTATATTAAATGGCTAAAGACCTTGGAATTTGTAATTACCGCCAGTCAAATTAGAAGGGTTGCTTTCACTCAAAATGGAGCAGGGGACTTTCTGGGGACTGATCACAATTAACTTCATTATTATGTTATTTTATTTAATATAATCTGTATGCAACTAAAATGTGCTCTGGAAAATCAATACTACTTCAGTATTGTCTACTTCTCTAAATATTGTCCCACACGTTAAGCCTCAGCTACTGGTTTGAAAAACAAAAATCATCCAGAGTGCATTAAGTACAAAAATGTCTTTACCCCTCATGAAGTTTATACACACCTATATGACTGTAACATGAGAACATAAACATGGACACAAAGAGAAACAAAACAGAACACAATGTTATTTCCCCCTATTTATTAGTTATATCATGAGTTTAAGGGTTTTCATAAAAGGCACAAAGTCTAAGCACTACATAATGAAGTGCTCAATAAATGATAGTGGAAGCAGAGCAAAACTTCAGTTATAATTAACTAAAATATTTATAATACAAAATCTTTTTAAAACATTCTAGAAATACAACTGATCGGATTTCTTTTGGAAACAAGACATCTTTGGTAGCAGTGGTAAAACAAAAATTCAAACCATTATTTGGGCTACAGATACATTTGGTTTCAAGGTTTTCAAGTTTTTTTATTATTAATATTTTCTAAAACCTTAGATGCAGACATGACAGTAACTAACTGTAAAATCCATGGCATTAAAGCTCATTATGAGGTAGCCCTAATTTTTTCAGTGTTACACATTTGTACCCTTTTCTCATTGTGTTGCCATCTAAAGGAATGAGCCCAATTCATGCAGGTTTTCATGTTGATCAAGTTGTTAACGGCTGTGCAGTGGTATGGTGGTCTGATGATTCAGGTCAGGGGTGCTCTACAGCCAAGACAACAGAAAGGGGAACTTGCTCCACAGAGTGCTGATGAAATCATTCTGTCTCTCCCTCTGCTTACCAGGGCCTGACAGAGCTCTGGTAAGAACATGCAGGGGTAGTTTCCTCCACAGAAAGGTGAACTTCATATTCCACTTTTAACACAAATTGAACAGCACAGTTAAACTTACATTTTTGATTGCAACTTAAATATTAATGTATTGTTTAAAATTCTTTTCCCCAAAGGTCTATGGATGGCTATGATAAATTAAATAAAGAAACACTGTTTTCTAGGGGAAGCGTAGAGATTTGACACGGAATGATCTAAGATGAATATTCCAATCCCATGGGTGAGACTGTACCAACCAGGGACCAGCCCCATCATATCCCTCAGACTTTGACACATATGTTAAAAGGATAACATACCCAATTCAATTTGGCCACAGCAAGTGAAGAATCGGAATACTGTTCTGAGAAAGCATCTAATTGCAGCAGTGAAGGTCTCTGGAGTGAAAGATGGGAAAGAAACATCTGCTTTTATTGGATGATTTGTATCACAGTTGTCACATGTTTTCTACATGTTTTAATACAGTGGTGAAACTGTAATGACTTTAATTCTTATAATGACACAAGGATTGCCAGGCACTTATTTACAGCTTGAAGCTGAAGTTCCACCTTAAACCGTGACAGTTATTTTCTTGTGTCTCTTACCTCTGCAGTGTTTAAAGTAGAATTGAAAATAGTTAGTAAAAAGTTGACAAATAAGTTCTGCATTGTGGGTGCGGCCATGTTTCATCACATTGGTGTATTTTTTAATGTGCTTCCCTAAAACATACAGAACTTAAACTAGCAGGGCGCCCAGTACGACCATCAAACTTACACTGAATTACACTGACTCCAGGTGTTGCTGTATGTTAAAGAGACATGCTCCTTTTTGGGGGAAGCAAACAGAAGCTGACTGTTCCAATCCCATGGGTGAGACTGTACCAACCAAGGACCAGCCACAGCAAACCCTACTGGTAAGATTGTACTTGTGAGACAGTGTTTGCCACAGTGTTTTTTTTCTGATATCTTTGTGTCTGAAAGGATGATGGTAAAACTGTTTACACATGATCAAATAAGCTGTAGTTAAAATGACATTTTATTAGTACTGAGTAAATACTTTGTAAAATAAATACATTTCATTTTTTCTGCTTAGAAGGAACGTAAAGTTAAGTTCATCTTAACATCAGGTCTCTTATATCCCAAATCTTACATGAAGATCAAACTGCACCTGGCTCCCTGGCTTCCACTGAAAAGTATATATGAAGTTCTAGTTGGGAAGGAGATGTGTAACGCACAATTAAAGCAAACGTTGTTCAGATTCCCAAATGAAGAGGGGACAAAATAATGTAATACATGTTATCAATATGCTGGCATGACAATCTTTGCATATACTTAAAATAATACATTCATTCTAAAAACAGCAATCTGGTAGGTTTTTACATGTTTTTATCACCATGTCACAAGTCTTTACGTACTTACATCACACAAACAGCCACTAAAAGAGGATCTGCCACTGTATGCTGGTTTGAAAAAAGAAAGCTAGTAACTATTCTCAGACAATTTCAAGTGCTATATTTTCAAGTGCTTGCTGTTATTTTGTAAACACAACCTAAACAACCACCTTAATACATAACGGACTGAGTGGATTTTCTATATCTACTTGACACATGCTAACAAGCTGTATACCTACTGTGTTATCTGTTTCCTACATTAGTTGGATGTATTGCTCTGTATTTCCTCATAAATTATTTTAAATATCTGCTCAATGCAATGGAATGCATTTTCAATGCATGACATTTTTTTACATTAACCAGCAAAGTTCAAAAGTTCAAAACGCTTTTACATTCCATTAAAAATGTATTATTGTGGAAAGACATGACAGTATGTACCTGCATTTAAACAGTTTTAAACCTAAATACAATTATTATGCTAATATGAATGACAACAGTAGCTATATAATTCTCTTAAATCTCTCTTAAGATTTGGCTGAGCTCTCTCTGAATGCTCTTTTCTGAACTACTCCACTGATTGAATGATTGTAAACTTCCACATCCACTGAGTGCAATTACACTTTCTCTCCAGAGCGGTCTCTAAGTCCCTGAATGCCAGGTGCACCGTTTCCACACTGATTCACTCCAAATTTGGAATGTGTTGGTCTACACATATCAAGACACCTGATGTTAAGGGTGAGATGTTCTTTTATTTTCAAATCTGCGTGTACCAGAAAAAAACTAAAAGATCACGAGAGAGTGAGAGAGAAAAGGACAAGATCACAAGAGTGAAACAGAAAAGGAAGAAAAACCCAGAGTGAGGAAAGGTGAGAAAAATTGTAAGAGATTGTGAGAGGTAAAAACAGTTTTATGAAGCCCCGTAGAAGTCAAAAGACGCTTCTACAGGAAACTTTGGAGCCAAAACAAAACAAACAAAAAAAAAACAGTCCTCAGGCTAGAGCGAAGAGCGAACTTCTAGTTAACAGCAATCTTATAACACAACTGTACATATTTGACAGTTTCATTTGTGACATTTTAGCTTCTCCTGCAGTCTTCAAATCGCCACTGCGAGAGAGAAAAAGAAGAAAAAGCGAGCGAATGGAAGAAATAGAAAAGATTGGGGTGTTGGGTCATAAGCGAGGGGGGAGAGACACGAAAGAGTATATGTTTATTACGTTTTTAAAACAAAACTTTGTACCTTGTTTAGTATTTTGTTGGTTAAATGTTGAGTATAAAGTGAAGAAACGCTATGATCTAAATTATAAGACGTATTAGACCAATTGTACATCTTTTTCTCCTGAAGAAGGATGCACAAAGACTTAGTTTGACCAAAACTAAACAGCTAAAAAAAAAAGCTAAGACAGCTGCAAAAGTGTAACCATGCTGAACTCCACAACTGAAAAAAAAACCCACATGTTTGGTAACTAAAACTTCCAAAACATTCACTAGTTCCAGCTTCTCAAATCACTTATGGAAAATAGCTGCCCAATTAAAACTACATTTTAAGGCTCTTCAAGTTGCATACATCCATTATAACAACTGAAACCAACAGCTCAGAAACATTGTGTTCTTTAACTAGTTTTGAAATACACCAAAACTGAAATGAAACATCTGAACAACAATATTGGCTTCCACTGAAAAGTATATATGAAGTTCTAGTTGGGAAGGAGATGTGTAACGCACACTTAAAGCAAACGTTGTTCAGATTCCCAAATGAAGAGGGGACAAAATAATGTAATACATGTTATCAATATGCTGGCATGCCAATCTTTGCATATACTTAAAATAATACATTCATTCTAAAAACAGCAATCTGGTAGGTTTTTACATGTTTTTATCACCATGTCACAAGTCTTTACGTACTTACATCACACAAACAGCCACTAAAAGAGGATCTGCCACTGTATGCTGGTTTGAAAAAAGAAAGCTAGTAACTATTCTCAGACAATTTCAAGTGCTATCCTTGCTGTTATTTACAACCTAAACGACCACCTTAATACATAACTGACTGAGTGGATTTTCTATATCTACTTGACACATGCTAACAAGCTGTAAACCTATTGTGTTACCTGTTTCCTACATTAGTTGGATGTATTCAAGAAGTCAATAGACGCTTCTACATGAAACTTTGGAGCAAATACAAAACCACCCCCCCCCCACCCCCCGCCAAAAAAAAAAAAAAAAACCCCAAAAAAAACAGTGCTCAGGCTAGAGAACTTTCAGAATGAGTCACTTCCGACCTGCTGTCGCCTGAAACTAACCAAAACAAACAAAACAATTAGTGCGTATTCACATACGTGAACCTCAATCTTATAACACAACTGTACATATTTGACAGTTTCATTTGTGACATTTTAGCTTCTCCTGCAGTCTTCAAATCGCCACTGCGAGAGAGAAAAAGAAGAAAAAGCGAGCGAATGGAAGAAATAGAAAAGATTGGGGTGTTGGGTCATAAGCGAGGGGGGAGAGACACGAAAGAGTATATGTTTATTACGTTTTTAAAACAAAACTTTGTACCTTGTTTAGTATTTTGTTGGTTAAATGTTGAGTATAAAGTGAAGAAACGCTATGATCTAAATTATAAGACGTATTAGACCAATTGTACATCTTTTTCTCCTGAAGAAGGATGCACAAAGACTTAGTTTGACCAAAACTAAACAGCTAAAAAAAAAAGCTAAGACAGCTGCAAAAGTGTAACCATGCTGAACTCCACAACTGAAAAAAAACCCACATGTTTGGTAACTAAAACTTCCAAAACATTCACTAGTTCCAGCTTCTCAAATCACTTATGGAAAATAGCTGCCCAATTAAAACTACATTTTAAGGCTCTTCAAGTTGCATACATCCATTATAACAACTGAAACCAACAGCTCAGAAACATTGTGTTCTTTAACTAGTTTTGAAATACACCAAAACTGAAATGAAACATCTGAACAACAAATAACTATTACTCCTACAAAAATATGTGCAAAATCAGAGCTTTTGACAAAGTTTTTGACATATGACAAAAAAATTGTGTATCTTGGAGCATACAAAAGGTCCAACATCTGAAAACATTTTAGTAAATGATTTTAAATATACTCTTAGGCTATATATTATTGCTGAAAGTGATTTGACCGGGAAATTATACACCGTTACATTTTAGTCTTGACTTAAACCCTTAAACCTTATTCAAACATCGTCGTCTTGATATCAGTATCAAACAAGAAACACTGTGGGTTGTGTTCGCAGGTCTGCAAGACCAACACGTGGTAACCGGGACCCACACCGCCTGAGGGATCTAAACGAACTCTGGTGCGGTTCGTTTGAAGTATGAACATATTATGAACCAAAGGCTTTTAAACGAACTCGCTAAATCGCTATGTGCTCGCTAAACCGATGTCATGCCGTCTCTCTCTCTCTGTCTCTCTGTCTCTCTCTCTCTCTCTCTCTCTCTCTCACACACACACACACACACACACACACAGCTTGAGTATTTATATATGTAATCTATATATAATCTGAACAAAGGCTGACTAATATAATACCCAACAATTAAATAATCGTGTTGTTTTACCTGTGTTATCTGAGTCCATCACACAGATTAAGGTGAAGTTAATGTTAAAATGCAGAAATCGCAGTGAAGAACAACTGGGTGTGCAGAGCAGAGTACAGAGCTGCAGGGCAGCGTGAGGTTGTGATGCTTCCTGTGCACAGGAAGCATCACAAACGAGGTGCAAGTTTTTTGGTCTGGTGTGTTGTGTAATCTTTTTATAGTTTTATATTTTATTTTAACCAGGACACTGATGAGTGCGCAATTATGATAACTTGATAACAGAAAGAATAAAGCAAACTAATTCATATTGGACCTAGCCAATAGCTATTCTATATTAATTGTTGTTATTTATTTAGAATATATATATTCTATTTTGTTATTCATTTAGTTAATGTTAATTGTTGTTATTTATTTATTCCTTTGTTTGGAAGTATGTATTGCTTATTCATTTGGCTAGGCCCAATATGAATTAGTTTGCTTTATTCTTTTAGTTTAAAAAAAACTATAAAAAGATTACACAACACGCCTGTGGTCTCGCCATAAGACAAAACCTTAGCTCACAGGACATCAAAACCTTTTTTCCCCTACAGCTCCACTTTCTTCTGTTTTTTTTTCTGTGCTTCTGTGCTTTTATCTGAAGGTTTCGTTTAGCGTGGTGAGTCCCAAACCTACCGCAAGAACGTTTTTGCCAAGCTTATAGCTCAGTTTCTCTATTTAACAGGATTTAAGCCAGTTTGGACAACAAATCATTTCATGTTGAATAATCCAAACGTCAGAATAAATCCTTTTTGATTTTTCTTAGACCGTTTTAATTCGTTGATCATTTACAAGCACAGCTCGCCTTTACTTGGTTTAAAATGATATACAAGCGCAACTTCGATCAAGACGAATTTGTTTGGATTAATATAGGGATATCCTCTATTAAATGATACAAAATGGTACAATGATACAAAATGGACAAAGGTATCCTTTATGTAACTGCTGCACTTTTTAATTTAAGGTAAAAAATATTTGACTATATTTCTTAGTCAAATATATATATATTTTTCGTCAATCTATGAGGTTACAGTGTGTAGTGTGAGATCATGCTTCTGCAATAAAAATGCAAAAACAATTAAGGCTTTTAACACATCTTAACCTGGGGTGCCAGTAATGGAGGGCTCTGTATGTGTGTGCATTTGCACATTTGTGTAGCAGAACATATGGCCAACATCCCAATCAAAAGCTTTGCATGCTCCCTGTGCTCGCATACAGCATGTACAACTTACCGGCATGGGAAACTCGGAACGAGATATCTAAAGTGGGTTGAGAAACCTTAGCACTTGCCTTCTAAAAGACATTCTACATGAGAAATACTGCCAAACTGAGAAAGTGCATGCACTGTAATATCATAATAAATAAAAAAAATTGAAATCATTACCCTAAGTACCATTCCACATTGCAATGTAGCTAAATCAGGACCAGAAAGTACATGGCATCTTGTAATAAAAAGCCTGTTTGAAACTCAATGGAGTAAAACTTAATGCCTAAATGAATGACACTTGTCTGTTATGTCTGAAAAATCAAACACTAGGGGCTTAACAGTACACACACTGTACAATTTGATTATAAGAACAAACAGCAGCATGTGTTTTAAAAGTGCCTTTTCGCTCAGATATATTTTTAATCCACATAAATGTCCCATGATCTTGCTCATTGGCCAAGAATGAAATATTTAACAGTTTTGATTTTAGCACTGTTTTAACTCACCATGCACATTCAAAACCTGTATTTTGTAATAAGAAACTTTAAACATGAATTCTGATTTGTTTATGCTAGTGGTAAATGCTGACATAGGTTGATGTAGTGTCCGAATATTTTATTGATTCATACATTTTACTGATCTTTAGTAAGACTTCCCCTATGGCACTTTTAAACCACAAATACTAAAACGTTAAACTACAGGAACACACACACCCACACACAGTCTGTGAGTGAGTGTGCATGTGTGCATGTGTACTTACTGAAAAAACCTTCAACGTTCAACATTTTTGTGCAAATGCAGCCACAGTATTATATTTGATATAATATTTATATTTTTATATATTATATTTTTACACTTGTGGTATATTTATAGTTATGTAGCAAGATAAATCAAGGGACTTTTTTGTCATTCCATCTGAGTAAGGAAGTACAGAGTGGCGCGAAATGGCATTTCATTTTTTCTGCTTAGAAGGAACGTAAAGTGTGGTACACGCTACAGGATTTTAAAAATCAGAGTACATCTTAACATCAGGTCTCTTATATCCCAAATCTTACATGAAGATCAAACTGCAACTGGCTCCCTGGCTTCCACTGAAAAGTATATATGAAGTTCTAGTTGGGAAGGAGATGTGTAACGCACACTTAAAGCAAACGTTGTTCAGATTCCCAAATGAAGAGGGGACAAAATAATGTAATACATGTTATCAATATGCTGGCATGCCAATCTTTGCATATACTTAAAATAATACATTCATTCTAAAAACAGCAATCTGGTAGGTTTTTACATGTTTAATCACCATGTCACAAGTCTTTACGTCACACTTACATCACACAAACAGCCACTAAAAGAGGATCTGCCACTGTATGCTGGTTTGAAAAAAGAACGCTAGTAACTGTTCTCAGACAATTTCAAGTGCTATCCTTGCTGTTATTTACAACCTAAACGACCACCTTAATACATAACTGACTGAGTGAATTTTCTATATCTACTTGACACATGCTAACAAGCTTAACAAGATAAATCAAGGGTCTTTTTTGTCATTCCATCTGAGTAAGGAAGTACAGAGTGGAGCGAAATGGAAGGACCATCATGATGCAACGTGGAACAATGTAGGCTGTTTTTTCTTCCTTGTCTTCTGCCTTTGCCTTTTCGCACATTCCACATTCCCAAAATTGGCAGGGGCGGTGGCACAGGCGCTTTACCCCACTCTCTTTTTCAAATCTTGATATTTCATCTTTTGAATGCCATGTGGTCACTGTCTCTTTTCCCACATCATTGTTCGTTATTGCCCTCCTGGTCCATTGGGCAATTTCATTGATAAACTGGACGTTCTCTTGAGTGGACTCCCTGTTGACACTTCATTTATTCTGCATACCGACTTCAACCTTCCATCAGAGAGATCTTCTGTCATCATGCCTTTACTCATTGCTGTCATCCTTCGACTGTACCTTTAACTAGTCTACACCAAGAACCTGATCTTCAGCAGACCTGTCTCTGCTCTGGTTTTGATAGTGACTACTTTTGACTTCTCTGATCACCACTCTTCAACTCTGCTCCTTCTTGCTCTCCTTCTCTGTCCATTCTCATCTAGGTCAGCAATATCTTCTCCATCCACCCCCATGGCTGATGGATGTTCTGTGCAAACAACCGAATGCGACCTCCACTCGTATCAGTCTCTTTTTAGAATTAATGTAACCTCTGCAAAACCGTCTTTCTACAAAGAGAAACTGGAAGCATCTGCATCCGATCCACGTTTTCACCGTTTTCTCATCCCTCCTCAACCCTTCTACTCCCTATTGATGACACACACACACACACACACACACACACACACACACATATGCATGCTTCGTGTGAAATAGGTGGTTACCAATGCAACTATAAACTTAGATTTGTGTAATCCATCATGATTCATCACATGACCCTGAACAGCCCATAACAATATCTCATTGACACAGTCTGGCAGAGGCCACCGTTCTGGGTAACAGTGCCCTCCCCTCTGGTACTCTTCTCTGACTTTGCATTTTCAAACTTTTTAAACACAGATCAAAAAAATGGTTTTGGACACAGCCATGGTAATAAATTTAGCATA
The DNA here is from genome assembly GCF_030463535.1 of Salminus brasiliensis. Taxonomy (NCBI): domain Eukaryota; kingdom Metazoa; phylum Chordata; class Actinopteri; order Characiformes; family Bryconidae; genus Salminus; species Salminus brasiliensis. The sequence continues at coordinate 25,157,536 of NC_132889.1, read as the reverse complement.
GAGGTTTAAAACTGTTTATGTTGACTTTTCTATATTACTAGTTAACCCTCTATTACTAGTTAATTTTGTTTAGGGCAAATCTGAACAAACAACATTAATTTTGATCATGTTTGTTAGTGTGTTTTAGCTTTTGTACACCATTGGTGTTCTTGGTCACAAATAAATGGGTATAAAACTGGGTTCATACATCAGATGGGCACTGTTCCTCTCTCATATGCTCATATGCATGTGTGTACAGCACATTTGTGGTGTGGAAGGATGTGAATCCAGGTTGATAGCAGGGTTCTTAACAACAACTATATAACTCATATAACCACCACTGCTGGAAGCGATAACCATAGACAGTTATTTCTAGACACTGCATTGGCCACTTCTTCCCATTTCTGTCAACTGAATCCTCCCTATTGGTCCATGCAAGACTGGCCTGTGGACAAATACAAGCAAACAGGGGATTAATTAGTGTTTATTTATTCAAGGTTTTTTATTAGGGAAGTTTTGTCCCCAGTTGCTTTACATCTGGATAGAAAGGAATGTGTAGTAGTGTTGGGTTTAAGCTGATGTGGTGGCAAGTAATTTAGTGTGTTACACCTTTATTTGTTTATACCTTATTTATACCTTTTTTGTCTCTTTCCTGCTCTTTGTTTCCTGTACAAAGACAGAGATTAGCATTGAACTAATATGGTACAGAGCATCATTAAACTACCTAACATCTGAGGCCTGACTGTTTCCCAAAAACTTTATTTGTACCCTAGTAGTTTGAACTACAATGTTTCCAGATGTGCTAGGTCTTATTTTCACAGTGGGTAAAACACAAATGAATTATTTACTCGTTGTCTCTTCTGATATATGTTTGTAATAAAGTCTGACAAGATAACATTGTCTCATAGGCCTGGAAATACCCTACCGACTGCCGACAGTGTTTCCTGTCCATTTTAAATGCTGTGGCAGTAAGTGAGGCACTTTAATTTGTAGGTTAAACCATTTTACATTTATTTTTTCAAATAAAACCCAGTATGTAAATGTTTGGATTCAAAATGCAGATTTTTGTCATATAGCACAGTCACAAGTAGGTGAATAACATCCTGTGCCATTATAAAAACATACATAGGCTAATAGCCTACAATAAGGTTCACAGCAGGAGCACATATTCTCCATATTCAGGGCTAAGGCAAGTTGCCTGCTTGAATGATTTAACCTACAACCCAACATGCCACTGTTTTGAACCAAAACCCTGACATACATAGCCTATTTAACCACCTTCCTTGCACCAGGGTGGCACCTTGACAGCAATTATGCTTTTGGGAAACGCATCCTTTTTTTTTTTTTATCCTGTCAGCTTGTCTTGTTCACCATGCGCTTCTAAGCACATGGCTCGGTGTTTGTGTTTCTCTGCCTTTGACTTGCCTTGTCATTTTTTCCCCAGGTGTTCTCCATCTTAGCCCTGCCCGCTTGTTAACTCTTGTGAGATGTTCCTTGTTGGTCACTGTGTATTTCTACTCGCTGTGCTTCAGGTTGGTGGTATTTCTACTATAGACAGCTTTTTATACAGCAGCAACTGCAGACCAATATCTTTTCTTGCCTTCCTCTCAAAGGTCCTTAAACAGTCTGTCTGCAATCAACTGATAAAGCCATGATCTTACTAAATATAATGGCATGCTGGTGATTACATGAATCCACATGGTACTAGATCAGGAAAAATCAGGGAAAGCAGATGAAAAAATAAGTATTAATCAGGCCTTTGGACACGACCTTGGTGTGCCCAGTCGCTAAGATTAAACCATGTGAATGTTACTTGGACTAGGACCATGTTTTGGCTCTCTCTAGGTAGTAGATATAGCCACACCAGATTAAAGTGTCAATGTATGCACTCCCTTTACTCAAGCTGAGTCATGGCAAAGGTATTTAGTAAGTTTGATGCCAAAATGGCAATTTTTTTTTCAATGGCATCGCCTCAGTACCTGAACACTATCAAAGCAGGATTGTGTCAGAGGTCACAGAGGGGCTGGATGGATGTCTGCCATATGGATGATGTGCTTTATCCAATGCAGGCAGAACACAGTGTGCATTTACATATTGTTCTGCAGAAAAGCACTAAACAGAGATAAGTGTGCAGATGGCAACAGGTCTAAATTAAAATGCAGCCACCCTCAAACGTGAACTAGATAATGAGTTTTCTTGGCCACTGTCAACCAGCTATTGAAATTCCCCCACCTAGTGGAGAAAGACATGTCAAGTCAAGTCAAATGGCTTTTTATTGTCATTTTAGCTCTGTACAAGTACACAGTGAAATGAATTACTTTTTTTTTTCAGAACAAGGGTGCCACATGGAACAAAACGAGAACGAAAACCAATACAGTACAGACAAAAACAATACAGTACACGACAGACTGCAGAAAGTGCAACCAGCCCACTGTGTTAAAGAGAAATAATACACACACACATCAACGAACTGTATGAAATATTTCACCAGGAGGTGACTCATGAGGATGAGTAGCCTGAGTCCCAAGAAAAATGGCCTTGGATGGCCTGACAGAGCCAGATTTGAAATGCCATCTGAGCTCATGTTATCTTAGCTGGATGGCCAGATCCAGCACCACGGAACAAGTTTACTTGGAACCTTCTTTCTTTCTTAATCACCAGTTTCTTATCTTCACTCCCTCATTGCTATCCTCTTAAGCATCAGTGGTGATCGACTTTAAACCGCTTTCAGATAATTGGACGGCTGAGATACAGCAGTATAACGTAGCTTGATTTAACTTAAGCCCAAATGGTAAAGACTGTCTAATAAGAATGCCCTTTAGCTCTTCTTCTATTTGGTCAGGCGATGCTGAGCTTAAGTTGTTTAGTTCAACTGGAAAATTGTACTTTGTAAAATAAGCAGGATTTTTTTTTATCAGTTTAGCCAGATAACTTAAGCCTAAAGTCAAGTCTGTCCAATAGTAAAAGAGCTGAGGAATATTCACTTTGGGCTGACAGAAGCTCTGCCCAGACCTGCACAACAATAAGCACATTCTCAGCCTCACACTTTTAGCAGAACACTACACACACTCCCACCTAACACCGCATTTCTTTAGTATTTCAAGGCACTCTCTTTCAAAATACCACTGTCAGGTGTTCAGACACTTGGATGCTTCATTGTAAACTCACCAATCAGGAGGAAGCACTAAAAAGGTAGCAGGTGAGTCTTCAACAAACAATGGAAAGTAGATGTGGTTGGTGTGGCGCAACCGATAACACCACTACCTGTCACTGAGCTACCACACCACGTGGGAGACTGGGGTTCAATTCCCAGTCTGGGTGACTATGCTGTGCTACACCAATAAGAGTCCTTGGGCAAGACTCCTAACACTACATTGGCCCACCTCTGTAATATGAGTAACCCTGTAAGTCGCTCTGGATAAGAGCGTCAGATACATGCCATAAATGTAAATGTAAATTTGCGGGGAAAGGAAAAGGAAGAGGGATGATGAGGAAGAGCCTGTGAAGAAAGAGTTTAAATGATTTATTTACATTTACTTTTTTTTTATAAAAAAAACTTTTCTGGCGACTTTTTCTGGTGTTATTGTGGACTTTTAGAGACTATGAGGAAAACACGTGTTCCTGTCCTCAGTGAGTTTTATAAAAAAAATAAAAAGAGCCATATTAGTTATTGGGATAAACAAATGAGGGTATTTGTTCTTTAAAATGCTCATTTTTCCAACACAAAGTCACAGTTTGAACAGTGAAGAAAGCAGCGCTCATCACTGGTCCTTAATATCATGGCGTCACCTAATTTGAGCGGGAAGACGCTCAGCGGAGATAGCTAAGTTGGGTCACGTTTGCCTCAAATTATTTAGCTCCTTCTAAATAAGCGATCTATTCCAAAAATAGAAATGACATGTTTCTGGTAAAACCTGAAAGCCATGTTTTAAGATGGGTTTGAGGAGAGACGTTCTTGGTAATGTGTGTGGCCAGTTTTTTCACTTAGCTAGTGCCAGCTTGGTTAGTGCTTGGCTAGTGTCAACGGATTATGCTATCTCTTGTTGCTTTAAATAAGTGGAATAAAATGTTTCTAGTAAAACTTAAAAGCCTTCAAGATGTTTTAGAAAAGAGGTTTCTCTCTGTTTGTGAGGGCAGTAGTTATCCCTTTATTCTATTGCTTTAAATACACGCAAATGAACAATTATGCAAATTATGCAATTACGTCATTTAGCGACTTCTAGCTACTTTTAGGACAGCCAGTAGCCACTTTCCTTACTGAGGAGTTGGCAACAGTTTTAGCACTGCCAACATGACGACCCATATCTCTGAACGGAGAGACTAAAGACCAGCATTTACTGAGCTTCATTCTGAGCTTCACTAGCAGGTTTAATTCCGTTTACGCAATCCTGAACACCACAACTAGCATGGAGACACAGCCTCATATTTATATGTAAAACTACTACAAGATTTTTTTTACCAAACCTTGCTGAGAAAAATTTGATCAGTGGATGCTGAATTAACTAGCGTTTTTAGAGTAAATCTGTCCACCGTTCAGGTCTGTCTCCGGTTTGCTCTCGTTATTGGTTACCTCTTTAAAAATTAACCATCATGTCTCATCTGGAGTTGAACATTTTTACACTTGGAAACTATGATATATTAGTCCAATAACCCCACAATAAACAATCCTATACATTAGAATATGATATATAAGTCCATAAACACCTCAGTAAACACTCCTATACAATGGAATAAGAGATATCAGTCCAATATCCAAGTAGTCCAATCTTTCAATAAGCACCCCTATACACTAGAATAGGAGATAACCCCTAATAAGCACCCTTATACACTAGAATAGGAGAACCCCTCAATAAGCACCCCTATACACTAGAATAGGAGATAACCCCTCAATAAGCACCCCTATACACTAGAATAGGAGATAACCACTCGATAAGCACCCCTATACACTAGAATAGGAGATAACCACTCGATAAGCACCCCTATACACTAGAATAGAAGATAACCCCTCAATAAGCACCCCTATACACTAGAATAGGAGATAACTACTCAATAAGCACCCCTATACACTAGAATAGGAGAGAACCCCTCAATAAGCACCCCTATACACTAGAATAGGAGATAACCACTCGATAAGCATCCCTATACACTAGAATAGGAGAGAACCCCTCAATAAGCACCCCTATACACTAGAATAGGAGATAACCACTCGATAAGCATCCCTATACACTAGAATAGGAGAGAACCCCTCAATAAGCACCCCTATACACTAGAATAGGAGATAACCACTCGATAAGCACCCCTATACACTAGAATAGGAGATAACCCCTTAATAAGCACCCCTATACACTAGAATAGAAGATAACCCCTCAATAAGCACCCCTATACACTAGAATAGGAGATAACCCCTTAATAAGCACCCCTATACACTAGAATAGGAGGTACTTGTCCATAAACCCCTCAATAAATACTACTATACATAAGGAGATATCAGGGCTGAACTGTTGTAGGCTGAATGGGTGGGTCTGGTCGGATGTAGGATGAGTGAATGGGGCTAAACTTCTCTAATGAAATTTCATATTTGAGGATGTGTTCCTACACACACACACACACACACACACACACACACACACACAGAGAGAGAGAGAGAGAGAGAGAGAGAGAGAGAGAGAGAGAGAGAGAGAGAGAGAGAGAGAGACAGACACACCATTCATTTGATTGGTGGATTCGCTGACGCCCATGTAGCCACGTGGTCCACCCTCCTCCTTTGGTCAACGTCACACGTGTGCGCTGCTCCCGTTTCTCACCCTCGCTCGGTTTGACAGCAGAAGCGCCATGTCTCTTCACACACTATTTCGACAAGTTAATATTCCTTTGAGAGGTTTCCTGCGCTCCCAGAGCCTCATCTCCAGCCGGTCATACGGCGCCATCGCCCAGGCGCGGTCTGTGCTGGAGAACGAGCTGGAAACCATCCGTGCTGCGGGAACCTGGAAGGGAGAACGGGTGATCACTTCCAAGCAGGGCGCTCATATCAGTGTGGACGGCAGCAGCGGCGGTGAGCAGAGCAGGGGTGGGTGGAGGGTATTTAGAGACAACAGCCTGCTGTGTTCTTACAGATAACTGGCCAGGGGCGTTAAAGTGCTTGACTGGAATGTAATGTACAGGTTTTGAGTATATAAGCCCAGTGTTTATGTAACGTTAGTCAAGCTCTGTGAACGGACTTAGCCTGGCTGGCTAACGTTAGCTAGCCTCGCTGGAGCAGGGTCAGCTAAGTGACTGTTGAAGAGCTTTAAACCTTTATAAACTCGTCTATGAGCGTCTCCTCGGACAGATAAACGAGGTAAATGATTGATAGTTGGGTCACAATATGGTTCAAAGTACTGTCATTTTTTTAATATTAGTAATAGTCAGATTTTGAAGGACAGCTATCTCTGTTTAGTTTGCCTGTCAGCTACTCACTCATTGTTTGCTTGCCTATTGTCCTCCGCTTCCTGCCTCTGTGTCAACAGTGTCACAGCTTGACTATACCAGTGCAGTAGTGGAGTAAAGTTAGCTAAGCACTCTGATTTCTAACTTTGACTAAAGCTCACTGATCTGTTGTACCCTGGGCTGGATGGTATGATAAAAATACTGTATCACAATATTAAAGACATTTCTCACAATACGTGTAATTACTACTGTGCAGATACTCTCCCATACTTTCCCGTTACAGTAATTTTTTTTATTTGCTGCACTTAAAGCAGTCTAATTACACTGTTGGTAATGAAATGTGCAGCTGATCAGTGTTTATTAAGCACTACAAATATCCCTGATATGCATTAGAAGCAGGTTGCGTATCACGATAACAAAATGTATCACAATACAATAAAATACCATCATATTGCCCAGTTAGTTTGAAGGGATATGCAAGTGTGAACAGATTTTTTTAATATTCATTTTCTCCCTCATGTTCTCCTTAGATATACTAAACTTCTGCGCCAATAACTACCTGGGCCTGTCCAGTCATCCAGAGGTTATTCAGGCTGGAATAGAGGCGCTCCAGAAGTATGGAGCCGGGCTGAGTTCTGTCAGGTTCATCTGTGGAACCCAGGTAAAGAACGCACAATAACACTAGTTAATAAACATTAGTTAATAACACTAGTAATAGTATTGTCTATTTTTTTACCTTATTTTTTATGGACAATTTGTGTGACTAAAATACACTTCTTTTTTTTCTTCCTCAGGACCTCCACAAGAATCTAGAGCAGAAGCTTGCTCAGTTCCATGAAAGAGAGGACTGCATCCTGTATGCCAGTTGTTTTGATGCTAATGCTGGTCTCTTTGAGGTATGCGCCCTGTGCGAAGCACCTGTTGCATTTTAAGATGGCTGTGTCTTACCACTGCAACATGATCAGAGACTATTATACACCATGTATGTCATCAGGATAAATGACTGTGTAATAAATTGTTGATGCGTATGATTCGGCTCTGTACTACAAGTGTTTTGCTGTGACATACAACATGTTCATGTCGAAATGTTCTTGGCCTAGGTTCTGTTGGGTCCTGATGATGCCGTGCTATCTGATGAACTGAATCATGCCTCAATCATTGATGGAATTAGACTGTGCCGTGCCAAAAGACTCCGCTACAAGCACATGGACCTGAACGATTTGGAGGATAAGCTGAAAGAGTCGCAGGTAGGCATGTATGATTGCTTCTGTGCTTGGCAGTATACAGATGTATTCAGTGTTGAGCAACAAATTATATGTATTGTTGAAAAACATTTTATGTGGCATGGGCAAAAGTAATGGTACACTTTAAGTATGTTTTTATTTATTTCATTTTATGTATGTTCAAAAATAAAATAAATAGGAATTATGGTCTAAAACAGTGTTTTCAAATCCTGGTCCTGGAGGACCACCTGCCCTTTTAGTGTTTACTCTGCTCCTAATACGACCATACATCCAGCTTATCAGCTAATTAACAGGAGTTGGAGTGAGTGTTGGAGAAGGAAACCACTACAATATGCAGGACAGGGGGTTCACCAGGACCAGAATTGTGAACTACCGCTCTAAAATCTGCAGAATGTCATATTTAAATATATTAAAATATTTACATTTGCTTACTGTAGAAGGTGGATACACTTATTTTCACAAATCAGTCATTGGACCAGTGGTGCACAGACATTTGCATAAGACGGTACATTAAGCTAAGTTAAGCTAACACCCTGCTGTCTGTCTTAACGTAAGAGGATTAGCTTACTGTCAGTCTTGTAGAGTAATTGGCTACTACAGTGAGCACAGGCTGGAATTGGAATTGTTTTTAGAGTTTTGTTTTTGGAATTTTGTTTAAAGCCAAGCAGCTCCCACCCCATAATTTAGCAGGATGCTAGTCAGTGCAAAGATGGTGATGTAACAGAACTGGCAATTGATGTTCTCCTCCAGGCGTATCCTTTTAGTGGCTGGTGTGGAAAAGGTGGCTCGGTTTGTCTGAATTGGAGGAAGGTCATGCTAGCTTTGTCTTCCCAGTGCTGGTAGCATTATGATGTGGCGAGTCCTAACTAATGGGTGGACAGGAGGTGATTGAGAAGGGAAAAATTGAGTTTCTGTGGTCATTTAGTTTTCTATGGTGTTTTAATTTGGGCCTCAGTAAACATTTATTTAAAAATGTATACATTTTATAATTTTAGCACCTAAACTGAGGCACCTTCTCTTTCATTGTGCTGTCAGCTATGGAGAAGTAGTGGTGAAACCTGTAGCTCTTTCACTGGATTCCTGCACATCAGAACCTAAAATCTGCCTTACATTTTCGCTTGCAGTCATCTCGTCTGAGGCTGGTGGTGACTGATGGAGTATTCTCTATGGATGGGGACGTGGCTCCTCTGGTGGGAATCTGCGACCTTGCTGAGCAGTATGGAGCCTTGGTCTTCATTGATGAATGCCACGCCACAGGTTTCCTGGGCATTCGAGGCAGGTAAGTAGAAAATTACAAACCAAGGAAAGCGAACTTAAAGGTGCCCTAGAATGGTAAACTAGGTATAGATATATAATGAGAGTTCAGTACATGAAAGTGATATACTATGGACCTCAAACATTTTTCTCTTCATTAAAAAGAACATTCTGCATAACCAAAACTGCTGTAAATCGGGCTGATTCCATGACCCCCAAATGAATGTACGTATAGTTACATACACCCTGCCCACTACTGAAAGCCATTCACGGCCATTTCAATGCAATGTCATGGTAAAATGCACCAGCCCTTTCAGGACAATACAAAAGCAAGCAGGCATCAATGCTAGGCTAAAAGCTAACCCTAGCCAGCCAGGAGAAGCACCACTCAAAGAATGGCTGCCCCTGGCTACAATCTTTTCAGATAGCTAACTGTACACTGCACCATGATGGCTCCTGTAAACCAGCCAATCAGATCAGAGCTTATTAAATTATTCCATATATAAATATATTTAGCTCATGATAAAAGGGAAAACGATGTTTTTCCTTCTGAGGTCTAATAGTAGGGTTGTAAATAGGTCATGTTAAACCCTACCATGTGATATCTGGGTAATCCATATATTTGTTTACTGGTTGTTTCTCCATATGTTGTTGCAAAACATAGAAACATATCAGTTTTTCTGTACTTCAGGGTGTTGTTTGACACAAAGATATGGAGGGAGAAAATATGTTACTGTGTTTTCCACTCAGAGGGACTGACGAGCTTCTGGGGGTGATGGACAGAGTGCACATAGTGAACTCCACTTTGGGCAAAGCTCTGGGAGGGGCAGCAGGCAAGTGTTTATATCAATTGATAAATCCTTGGCAAATATATACACTACTTGCTATACATGTTCAGCTGTTTAGATTATGTAAAGTATGAGAATAGACATAGCTGAATTGTTAGAAATGCATGAACTATTGTTGTGCCTCAACAAGCATTCTGTTGGTGTTACATATTGATCTTTGGTGTAATTTTACAATACATTACCTACACAAAGTTCTTTAGGCTGTATGTTGGTTGTCGTAACTTGTCGTAACCAGTTTTATTCATTCAGGTGGTTACACAGTTGGACCAAAACCTTTAATTGACCTTCTCAGGCAGCGCTCTCGCCCTTATCTCTTCTCCAACTCTCTCCCCCCTCCGGTGGTGGGCTCTGCCACTCGTGCTGTGGAACTGCTACTGGCATCCAATGAAATTGCACAGAGCATGGCAGCCAAAACCATGAGGTAGGAATAAAAGGGAGAGCGGAGGGCAGCACTGTGTTGATTTAGTTATAGGTTTGTGCTGATTGGCAGATAAGCAGATAAGACTGCAGTGTTTGCCTGTGGCTGTTCATGTTACAAAATGCTAGAATAAACAAGAGGTCCACAATCTCACCAACTTTAAATATATATATATTTATATATATTTTTTTTTTCAGTTGAGATTTGTTATACCAGCATTTATATCAGATTTAGGCCTGCAAAAAAGTAGTACTAGATATTGCCACCTAGCTCACATTGTGATGTTTTTCACAATACCGGTGTCATGAACCAATCAAGTGTAACACAATGATGTCTTAGAGGAAAAGTGTGATTTAACTATAGTAATGGGTATTAATACACAGATTCATCAGTGATGGTTGAAATATGGTTTAATTTTTAAGTATTCATGAGAAATTAGAACTGTGTGTGTGTATATATATATATATATATATATATATATATATATATATATATATATTTATTTTCCTTCTTTTTTTGTGAAAGTAAATCATAGTAGCTCTCAGACTCTCAAAGGAAACATGTCTTTCTAATCTCACCCATCAGGTTTAGAAACAATATGACTCAGGCAGGGTTCACTATCGCAGGTGCAGCTCACCCCATCTGCCCGGTCATGCTGGGAGACGCACGGCTGGCTTCGTTAATTGCTGACGACATGCTTAAACTTGGTGAGACCTCAAATAATGTTTCCACAATTCCAATGGATAGGAGCCTGCACTAATTAACTTCAAGCAGAGATTGTTTAACATCAGTTTTAGGGCATATACATAGAAATAGCTAGAAATGCTAGAAATGCAACTAAACATGATGATTGATGACACTCAGATTTGCAAGTTTTTTTTTGGTTTTTTTTTCCCCCCTCTTCCCCTCAGGCGTGTATGTGATCGGTTTCTCCTACCCAGTGGTTCCCAAAGGAAAAGCCCGTATTCGGGTCCAGATCTCGGCAGCACACACAGATTCAGACATTGACCGTGCGGTGGATGCCTTCATACAGACTGGCCGAAAGCATGGGGTCATACCATAATGTTAAGATCACAGCAATAAGTGCCTTTCAAGGATTCAACCTGGACAGACCGCTTCTAGCCAATGAACTGTTACAGCAAAGCCTTACACTAAAGAAATAGACTATTAAAAAAAACATAGTGCTGTTGACCTTAAGATCAAAGTGTTTTTGCACTAATAAACGCTTTTGTTTACCAATGTTTGTTTGCAAATTTTCCTTCTGACCATCAAAAGTTAGTTTCGTTTCAGCCTTTACTGAAAGGTCGGTCACAGTTTGTAAGCCATAGAGCTACTAGTTGAGTCTCTGGTTATAATTTGGTAAAACTCAACCTGTTGGAGAGAGTACTCTACACTGAGCAGTGAGTGGAGGTTACCTGGGGTGAACCCTAAATAGAAATTTGAAAAACCTTTACTGAAAGGATCTTCAGCAAATGTGATCTGCATTATAGTTAAGAGTTCAGAGCACTTCTAAGCAGCTTCCTCATGTATTTGGTAGAAGAAGCAATGCCTCTAGTATACTGGGCCCATTATAAAATGTTACCTCAAACTTGATCCCAGTAGGTGCTTTTATTAACAACATAAAACAGGGACATATCTCCTTAGTTAAGTCTCATTACATTCATTCAATAATTTGTCAACTTTGTTTTGTTTTATTTCTGTGCATTTAAAAAATCTGCAAAAAAACTGAATAGTGCCTGATCAGGCTATGTGATAAAACCCACATTTAAAAAAAAATGGTTAAACTGGGAAATGAACCCCTCACCATTTGTATTTGACATCTCAGGCTGTATACCCATGTGCCTGCCAGTAGGGCTAGGAGTATAACATCACTCTTTATTTAAGAGTGAGTATGGCCTACCTATAAGAAGTCGGTGAAATATTAACTACGAGAGCACCTCAAACGCCATTTTGACCCGTTGCCAACTTCTCAGTTTGTAACCTCTTTGTTATTCACCGCTCAGAAGATTTTTCCCGCCACGGCGGTCATTTAGCGCCGCCTTTTATTGACGTAGACACCGTGCAGGTCCAATGAACGCGTCCGGGTGTCATCAATGGGAGGAGTCCAAGCGTTTTGCCGCGAAACTGGGAGCGTGGCAGGCATTTTGTGCACAGAGGAAAGTAGTGTGCGCACCGGCGAGAAGAGCGGGGATAAAAGCTCACCTTTTAAAGCAGTAACAGCACTTTAGTTTTTTGTTTATTTTTGTTGAAACGGTCGGTAACCGAAGAGGTGATTAAAATGTCTGGATTTGACGACCCCGGAGTTTACTACAGTGACAGTTTCGGTGGAGGAGAAGGGGTCGGGGATGAAGGAGCTGTAAAGCGCAGCCAGATCAAAAAACGCTTTCGGGAGTTTTTGAGGCAGTTCAGAGTCGGCACTGACCGCACTGGGTTTACTTATAAATACAGGTGAGGTAATATTTGAGTGTAAAGTTAAAAACAGAGCCGTGTAAATGTGTGTGTCTGAGCTTTCTGGTCTTTTGTTGACCATTCGTGCAGGTATTGTGTTGCTAGCTTGCTGCAAGGCCATTTCCTCAGTCAGCTAGCCAGCAAGCAAGCTATTGCTAGCTTAGCTAGCTAGTTATTTCTTTTTATTAGTTAAATTCTTCAGTCAGCAGAACTAACAAGCAGTAAACAAGTAATGTATGTATTAGGTGTATGTACTATATTTATTTATTTATATATATATATATATATATATATATATATATATATATGTGTGTGTGTGTGTGTGTGTATGTGTGTATGTGTGTATGTATGTATGTATGTATGTATATATATGTGTATGTATGTATGTGTATATATATATATATATATATATATATATATATATATATATATATGTGTGTGTATGTGTGTATGTGTGTGTGTATATATATATATATGTATGTGTGTGTATATATATATATATATATATATATATATATATATATATACACACACATATATATATATATATATATATATATATATATATGTATGTGTGTGTGTATATATATATATATATATATATATATATATATATATATATATATATAATGATATGTTTTCTGATCTTGCGTAAAAATTAGTTATTGACTTGGGTGTTTTGATCACATGAAGCTGCTGATGTGCACAAGCAGTAAGACTGAGTACTGTTAGAAGCTAAAACTGAATACATCTGCGAAACAATGGTTTTAGTACTGTGTAGCTTGCATAATGTCCTGACCCTGCTCTCTTGTGATTGTTGTGTTGGCATCATTTTCCCATAGAGATGAGCTCAAGAGGCACTACACGCTTGGAGAATACTGGGTGGAGGTGGAGATGGAGGATTTGGCCAGTTTTGATGAGGACCTGTCAGACTGCCTTTATAAACTGCCCACAGAGAACCTTCCTCTCGTGAGTACACAGTGTGGCTTTACATAGGTGAAACTGAACAGACAACTGTAAAGTCATGACAGTGGAGTTGGGTACAGATTGAAGCAAATGTTCAGCACCACCATGTTTTGTGTGTCTTAATGTGGTGTATCATTTCTTTGGCTTTTTGTGTATTGTACACTGTATGAAGCTCATGCTCTGTTGTTCGTAGCTGGAGGAGGCAGCACAAGAGGTAGCAGATGAGGTCACTCGTCCCCGGCCTGTCGGAGAAGAGACTGTGCAGGACATACAGGTCATGCTGAAGAGCGATGCTCATCCTGCCTCTATTCGAAACCTGAAGGTGAGAGTTCAGAGTACTTATCAATTTTAATTAATGTAATTAGTGTAATTTATTAGCCTGCACATGTTTTCCCTTCCATATAAAGTGTATACCAAGGCCTTATTTGGATGATGCCTGACTGTCCGTGCTGTCAATAATTGTATTTTTATAAACCTTCCCCACAGTCTGAGCAGGTATCTCGTCTGGTAAAGATCCCTGGTATCATCATCTCCTCCTCAGCTGTTCGAGCCAAAGCCACCAGAGTGTGTCTGCAGTGCAGGGGCTGCCGTGCAGTCATCAGTAACATCCCTCTGCCCCCTGGGCTGCAGGGCTATGCTCTGCCCCGCAAGTGCAACACGTAAGTCTTTAGCGATTATAGGGCTGTATTAATTTTGACCGTGCATCTGTTTTTGTCCAGGTGCCTCACTAATGACTCTGGTTTGTGTAGTAAGTGTCTCTCACCCGCTTGCATCCTCACAGGGAGCAAGCAGGCCGTGTGAAGTGTCCTGTGGATCCTTACTTCATCATCCCAGACCGATGTGTTTGCGTGGATTTCCAGACTCTTCGTCTGCAGGAATCTCCTGACGCTGTGCCTCATGGGGAGATGCCCCGGCACATGCAGCTCTACTGTGATAGGTACACGCACACACACTTTCATGAGACATGTGTCATGGTCCAGATTTGACATGCCACTTCACCTTATGTTCTAAACTGAACATCCCCTTGTTGCTTGTCTCCCAGGTACCTATGTGACCGTGTAGTGCCAGGAAACAGAGTGACCATCATGGGCATCTACTCCATAAAGAAAGTGGCCCAATCCAAGACCAAAGGTCGCGACAAAGGGGCTGGTGTGGGCATCCGCTCTGCTTACCTTCGCGTGGTTGGTATTCAGGTGGACACAGAAGGAGCAGGTGTGTGTGAAGTCTACATTGTATAGCTTTCATTTAGTAGTTGATGATAAAACACTGTAATCCCAGTGTTCTTTCGTCTGTTTCCCATGCTTTTGAGATTTTCTGCTTATCCTTTTCTTGCTGTTCTTTTTCTTCAGGTCGAGGAGCAACTGGCTCAGTGTCTCCTCAGGAAGAGGAGGAGTTGAGGGCTTTGGCTGCCTCCCCTGCCGTCTACGAATCCATCGCTCGCTCTCTTGCTCCCTCAATCTATGGCAGTGATGACCTTAAGAAGGCTATTGCATGTCTCTTGTTCGGTGGCTCAAGAAAGAGGTGAGATGATCAGTAGCTTGTTTGTTACTGTTACCTTTTTAAAGGTTTCTGACATGGATTCTGGACCCATGTCATATCTACTGTATTCTCTTTTAATGGTGTGATGGACATATTATATTAACAAGGTGTGTTTATCAGGTTGCCAGATGGTTTGACTCGCAGAGGCGATATCAATCTGCTGATGCTGGGTGATCCAGGAACAGCCAAGTCTCAGCTGCTGAAGTTCGTGGAGAGGTGCTCTCCGATCGGGGTATGCATTTGGGTGTAATGGGATGCTAAGTATTTTTGTTTTTTTAGGGAGAGCTCTATTGATAATTGACTCTTTATCGTCCCATGTAAACAGCGATACCCATTATAAAGATGCATTTGCAATGTAAACAGCGTATGCCTGTTTCTTCAGTCACTAACTTGATTCCATTCACTTTTAGGTATATACTTCTGGTAAGGGCAGCAGTGCTGCTGGTCTTACTGCCTCTGTGCTCAGGGACCCCAATACACGTGGCTTTATCATGGAGGGAGGAGCCATGGTTCTGGCTGATGGAGGAGTGGTCTGCATTGATGAGTTTGACAAGGTAAAACTCCTTTTTGAATATCATATAAAATAAAACTCCACTTTCTTCTTGCCTCTAATGAGTCAATGTGTTAAGTCAACCAACCATGTTTGGCGTCTGTCTGCCTTTTAGTTTTTGAACCAGAGCTCTAAGACTGGTGTAGCTAGAAATATTAGAAGGTTCTCGTGTCCTGGAAAACACTTTTACAGTCATGAAAACATCTGGACAATGTGAAAATTACTAAAATGCCATTGAAATGTAAACAAAACTTTCACTGTTTTTGAACTTTGGGGACATCAAAGACCTTTTTTTGCTAATGTCCTTATTATTGAGGTTTTTAATGCTTCACTGTCATGTGGACAGTCACACCACCATTGTTTTAAGCATTATAGATCTGTAAATCACTAGTCATTATACAAATATCATGTGTCTTATGGAAAAGGTTAGTTGCTTATAGTACGTGCAGTAATGTGTATAAAATCAATTGGTACTAAAAAGCATTAGTGCTCATTGTATCTATTATCTGAGAGAAATAGTAAGTTGGGAACCCTAACTAGGTGCAATCCGACAATTTATGAATGGATCTGGTGCCCAATCGGTGTTTGTTTGAATTCTTGAAGCTACATTAGCTTCATAACTCAAGTGTGAAACCTAGGGAAGCAAACTTGGTTGATCCATTACTTTTTAAGGTATCTCTTATAATGGAGTGAATTTTCTTCTGTTGAAAGTAACCTGAGTCCTCAAGGTATTTAAGATGTCTGCTGTTTCTTAATTAGATGAGAGAGGATGACCGAGTAGCCATCCATGAAGCTATGGAGCAGCAGACCATCTCTATTGCCAAGGTAAAAACCATCTACTTTTCTTTAGTTTTTTGTAGATCTTACTTTTCTGTCTTGTTATACAGTTTTAGTGACCTGTTTTGATCTTTGTGTAGGCTGGCATCACAACCACTCTGAACTCTCGCTGTTCTGTGCTGGCCGCTGCCAACTCTGTGTTTGGCCGCTGGGACGACACGAAGGGAGAAGACAACATTGACTTCATGCCCACCATCTTGTCCCGTTTTGACATGATCTTCATCATCAAGGACCAGCATGACCAGCAGAGAGACATGGTGGGTGGAGTTGATTAGCATGTTGTACATGGCCCAGCAGTGGCAATTAATTAACCACTCATAAGCAAAGTCTGGACAGTTCACATTTATAAAAGTGTCTATCTGTGCTTGTGTGCAGACGTTGGCTCGCCACGTGATGAACGTGCATCTGAGTGCCCAAACCCAGACTGAGGGTGTAGAGGGGGAGATTCCTCTGGCCACACTGAAGAAGTACATTGCTTATTCCAGAACGTAAGTTTATGGCCCTCACTGCTGAAGAACATGTTCTTTCTCTTACTTCTTCTTCTTTTGAGGTTGCTAAAAACTGCTGAGATTTGAAATCAATTTATTAATAAATGATGTGACCAAATTAATTTTTTTCTCCAGCCCTATTGGTTCGCTGATATTGGTTTAACGTTGGACTGTTTCCTGACAGGAAATGCGGCCCTCGTCTTTCTGCAGCTGCAGCAGAGAAACTAAAGAACCGCTATGTGGTAATGCGGAGCGGTGCAAGGGAGCATGAGAGGGAGAGCGACCGCAGAGCCTCCATCCCAATCACAGTCAGGTGACTAAATCGGTCATCCCTGACACTGAGCATTCTTTGCCTTTGTTTAGGGTCAAGCACGTTTTCAGAGCAGTCTGTTTGTGAGGGCCAATGTTAATCTGTGTGTTGTCTCCCCCTACAGGCAGTTGGAGGCAGTGGTGAGAATTGCTGAGTCTCTTGCGAAGATGAAGCTACAGGCTATAGCTGGAGAGGAGGAGGTTGATGAGGCGCTTCGACTATTCCAGGTTTCCACTTTAGATGCTGCGCTGTCCGGCAGTCTCTCGGGTATGTACTGACCAGGGAACAGCCATGGCAGATCCCACTGGTGGGACTGGGAACGAATTAAGTAGATCATTAATTAATTCATTAATTAATTAAACAAACCACTGGCAGGTAATGGCCAGGTAACCATTTTGGGTTTTGTGATCTAGTTGGCAATAACTGCTTTAGTTATTGCATGCATGACCTTTACCTTGGTGCCTGCATGTCAGAGTTTCCTTAAGTACATTTTGTACGTTTATAACTATTAAATGTGTCTGTTTTTAGGTGTGGAAGGTTTCACCTCCCAGGAGGATCAAGAGATGATCTCCCGCATCGAGAAACAGCTAAAAAGACGCTTCGCAATCGGATCTCAAGTGTCCGAACACAGCATCATACAGGACTTCACCAAGCAGGTGAGCAACACAATTTCATTCTGGTCTGTTTATTTGTCCTGGGCTGCAGCTTATACATCCCACCACATATTTGAGAGCTGTTAATGCAGAGAATCTGCCATTATGAAAGAAGCACAAGTATGGCTGAATACGCTGTAGCATGGGGGGAGCAAGGTTCATAGAATTGTAGCATACACTGAAGGTCACTGGGTCTACCTCCAGTTTTACATTTTTTCACTGAAAGCCCTGCTATCTAACTTACAAATTGTACACATCTGTCGCAAAGTATAACAGCATCACTGTTATAACCCTCATTTCTATGTCTTGTTCTTGAGCAGAAGTATCCAGACCACGCTATCCATAAGGTCCTTCATCTGATGCTGAGGAGAGGAGAGCTGCAGCACCGCATGCAGAGGAAAGTGCTCTACAGGGTCAAGTAGATTGGATATACTGGATGTGTATTTGTGTCTGTCTTTAGAAATGAACTGCCCAGATGAATGTAAAAAAAATGCATTTAGTGCAGTTGGAAAGCCTTTTTCTATTAAGAAATCCTCTTATAAACGTTTGTAAATAGTTCACAGAGAATTAGCTATGCTCACCCTAATTTCAATCTGCTATTAATACCACCAGTTAACTACCCATGAAATCTGAAGCATGTTAAGTACAGTTTATTGTCTGCAATCTAAATATTTGATTGTTGCTGTTCTTTTGAAATTTACCTGCATCAACAATGATGAAAATAATTGTGTTGAACTGACACCCAAATTGAGTGTAATGTTTGTCCTGGGATGTTTTTGTGTAACACATTATAATAAAGCATTGTGGAAATGTAAAACTCAAGTTGTGTGCAGGTACTTCCCATGTAGTGTATTTAGGACACACTTAAAGAGAATAAGTGATTTTAATACATACATATTTAGTGCTTTTTACAATCCATGGCCTTCAATATAAACTGCAGAGTATTAGAGGTATGTTAGTCTTACATTATTTACTGTGACTCTGACCTTACAGTTTACTATCACAGTTTAGGAAATGCAATAATTCACAGAAGCTAGTATTGTCTTTTCATGATTACAGTACTTCAAGGTAAAATTAAGAAAATTATATTTTCAGTGGAATATCAGTGTTCCTTAAACATTCAGATTCACAGTCATTGACAAGTTTGGAGGACATAATGTGGCATGTACTCTCCATGTTAAATTAAAAATGCCATGTTTAGGTTGTTGAGGATTTGTTGATTCATTTTCATTGTTATTCGAACAAGGGTGTCCCAGCTATTGCACATGACTTTTGTCTTCAAAGAGCATAAACTCCCATTCCAACAGTGACCAGTGCAGCACACACTCCTAATGTAAACTGAGCAACTGCAGATTTAGAAACGATGGTTAATGGAGTGGTATGTGCCTTTTCTTCTCCACTGCTGCCTAAAAAAACACACAAAAGTAAAATGATTGGTTTTATCTTGAGGAGAATACAGATGTTCTTAAGTTATGGTTCATTTTCTGGATATTTGGGAGATTGTAATGCTTACCAGAAGCCTCTTCTGTGATGCTCAAGATTTTCTGAAGGTCATTAAATACCTGTTTAAGAAAGAATATTTGGAATCATTCCATGAAAACAGAGCCATTTAATGCTGAACATTTAAAGGTCACAAACACATGCACACTTCTATATGATGTTCATATACTGTATACATGGACAAAAGTGTTGGGACACCTGCTCATTTTTTGTTCTTTTAAATCCAGGGTTAAAAAAATGTTTAAACTGCTTTTGTTGGAGAAACTTTCTACCGTCCAGGGAAGGCCTTCTACTTTGAAGGTTGGAGGAGCTTTGACAGCATTCATTATGAAAAGTGAGGTCGGGATGTTGGGTGATCACCACCCCACCTTATCCTCAACTCTCTGAGCCAGCGTTCCAGAGAACACTATTCCACTGTGCATTGTGCTGTGGGGCTTTATACCCCTCTACCTCCTGAAGTGGTTTAAATGATTGGGTCTTTGGTATGTATACACTTGCATTTTTTTATGTGGCTTGGCTGTATCCAGATATATTCCTGATACTCAAGATGGATGAAGTGACCAGGTGTAAACGGGGTCTAAGTAACTGTTTAACATTAAACCACTCTTTTAAACTATGCTGAAATTTTAAGACACCAGTGGTTCACCTTCAGTAAAGCGTAATGTAACAGTATTCTGTGTATTCTTTCTCAATAAAGCGTGTTTCCCCCTGCCCACCTACTTACTTCAATGTTAAACTCGAAAGCCCTGACTGCTTCGTCCAGGACCTTCCTGCGCTCCTCTTCGGTCAGTTCAATGCTGTTCATCCTGCTCCTGTACATTTGCTTAAAGCGATGAGGACTTGTCACTTCAGGAAACGTGAAGAAGGCCACGCCATCATTGCCGCTGAGCCCCATGGTCTTCTGGGTAATTTTCCCCAGAACCTGACCTCCTGACAGGTCGCCCAGGTAACGGGTGTAAGCGTGAGCCACCAGGAGATTGGGACTGTTGCTGCCAATCTAAGACACAGACAGAACGGTGGGAGAGTTATGGCTTGGACAGTTCTCACTGTGTAACGTGATCACACTTGGCACTTTCATATCCTCATTCACAGTAATCAAGGGGGGGATTTCATCAAACCTTCAAAAAAAAAAACACTCTGCAAACAATATGCCACTGAAACTACTTTCAGAGTGGCTCTAAGAAACAAGTGCCTCTTTTTTTTATGGGTACCCTACAAAACAGCTTAGATCAGCCTGAAGTACACACTGGTGCTGGTTGACCACAATACCAGCATTCAAAACACAACATTATGCTGGTGATCAGCATATCAACTGGCACACCAATGTTCTCAAACAGTCACTTAACAAAAGAAGCAAAAACCTCCTCAACCTGTAACAGCCATTAGCTATGCACTCTAGATCAACGTTACACCGGTATAACAACTACACAGTGGTGCGATCAAAGAAATAATATGGTCATGAAACCCTCCCATCACAAATGTGACTGATCAGTCAAAACAAATTCAGTGTCTAAAGTTAAGCTAAGAGGCTAATGTAGCCAGTAATGTAAGTAATTACATGTAAGTAGTAGTTAGCATTATCCAGCTGCCCACATTGTCCCTAGATCCATGCTGAAAAAAGTATTCTTAGACAGACTTGCTTATGTTGTTTCATCACAGAGAGCAGTGAAACAACATAAGCGAATGTCGCTACTGCGCCATTCTTTTCCAGACAGGGATCTGGACATGTCTAATACGGGATATTCCCTGAGTTCAAGTGGGCTGCAAACATGGATAACCTTTGTGGGCAAGAAACAAATGGCTGTGTTTAAAGATGACCACATTGGTTTTAATCAACAAGCATTCAATTCCTTCCTTCACCTCAATTTCCCAAATGAGATGATTTCGCTTGCGAACATCTGGAGAGAGCTCGTGGAAGAGCAGGGAGGTTTATTGGGAGTAGATCTTGGAAGTGCCTGTAGACAACCTCGAAGCCCGGCTGCCGGCGAGACAGCCAAGATCTGGCTGCCAAGTTGCAAAAATTTATAACTCTTTTCTTTTTTATCACACACTATGATTTGCTGTTGTCTATAAATGAGGAAAAGTTCACTGCATTGCTAAAAACAGTAGCAGCTGTTTTCTCTCGAGAGCTTTGGAAAAGCACTGTCATATTAAAACACTACTTTTTGAATTCTAATTGAAACAGGTGGCTAAAACTTTTGCGCTTTCAGCCTTTGGGGACTGAATGGCAAATAAAGTTCACCTTGGACCACATTTGGGTCAAGGAGACATTCTGCCAGTTTGACTTTGTCTCCACACTCCATTTCTCTGTTATAAATGTCAGCTCCTAAAATGCCAAGCTGTGTGATGAGCTGTACCTCTCGAAGTCTCTCTGCGTATCTGATCGTCGCTGCAGGTACTGTGACTCTTTTTCTCCACTGTGGCCCAAAGAAATACTCAAGATCTTTCTCGAGGGGCTCCAGCCTGGCCAGCTCCTGAGGGAAATAGATAGGCTCCACTGCTGGGTGACCTGAGTTCTTGTCCAGCTCGTCCTCCAGCACCCGGTAGATCTCGTACAGAGAGCAAAGGAGAAGCTGCAAATGCAGAGAGAGAGAGAGAGAGAGAGAGAGAGAGAGAGAGAGAGAGAGAGAGAGAGAGAGAGAGAAAAATGCTTGAAAGTTGAGTGTGCAGATTTAGAGAACTGGATAATTGCGTTTCTTCCTGGGAAGGGAAGAGAAAGATGGGGCCATTTGAGGTTATCTGCTAAAGAACTGAGCTTTTCCTGAAGACAGTGCTTTTTTTTGGCTTTGCTTTTGTCCAAACTGAGTTCAGACTGCTCCAGTATTTAGTTTGGTGTTTAAAGACGTGCCCCAATTGCTGTAAAGTATTATTACCTTATACTGTGGCTGGGTGATCTGTCCTTTCTGGTAGCTGAGCATTAGCTGGGTGTTTTCAGCACGAACATGGATGTCTTTGGTGATCTCTTTAATCTGCTCTGACAGATCTCTGTGGAGGTAAAAACAGTGGGATCTGTTTGGTATCCTGTATATTCCGCTCTGTGCAACAGTCCTATGACAAGGCTTCTAAAAATCCAATCCAGTCACCAGTATGCACAGTTCCCATCCATCAGCTAGTTTATCTAATCAATCCTTTCTTAAAGTAAATCAGGTAAGTTGCAACTGCCACTGAACTGATCTATACAGTGACTGGAGGTCTAGCCATCTATTCACCTATAGAACGTATTATTGCATGTAACTGTTTCTGATTGCCCCCATAGAAATCCTATAATAAAATAAGCAGCTATATGATGTAGTCCTGTTCGCAGTCATGTCTGAATATTATGGGCACCCCTGGTTTGAAATACACTCAGCGATTATATCAGCTCCACTTACCATACAGGAGCACTGTGTACTTCTATAATTCCAGACTGTATCCATCTGTTTCTCTGCTTACTTTGTTAGCCTCTTTTCACCCTGTTCTTCAATCACAAGACCCCACAGGACCACCACAGAGGAGGTATTATTTGGGTGGTGGGTCATTCTCAGCATTGCAGTGACACTGACATGGTGGAGGCGTTCATTCCAAACCAGGGGGTGGTCATAATATTCTGCTATGACTGTGTAAAGTCCTATTGTAATATATGTAATAAATGTTTTGCCTCCTGCAGTATCCATGTGATACTGTCTAATAATGTATGTGTTTATTTCAAAGTAAACTATAATAATTCATCCAAATTTACTGTAAGAGTGGGAAGAGAGTATGATCCCTATGGGAATTGCACAAATCTGCTCTGATTATAAGAAGTCTTACCTTTCAGCTCTGCTGGTTGGTTGGCTGCTGGTCTTGCTGTCCATCTCTGAAACAGTAGTGATGGTGATCTGTGATGGTGAATAGGTGATTTAAATGGATAAGCAATCCCAAGCGTAGCTGTGCTGCTGCTGTTCCTCCTCAGGCTGAGCTGACCGCTGCTCTGATTTTCTCATGGTCCTCCTGGCCTCTTTTATACCAACTCTTTCTCCTCCTTGTTTGCAAGTTCAAGCAAACGGGAAGTGAGAATGTTGAGTAATGCCTCACATGCCCGAGCTTACCATGAGTGGACATATTTCACCTGTGGAAGATTAAGAAGAGCAAAAGCTGGCCATTGGTCTACAAAACCAAGCCACAGGAGGACAACACGACTGAGTTCAGACTGCTCCAGTATTTAGTTTTAGTGTTTAAGGACGTGCCCCAATTGGTATTAATACCTTATTACCTTACATTACCTTATACTGTGGCTGGATGATCCGTCCCTTCTGGTAGCTGAGCATTAGCTGGGTGTTTTCAGCACGAACATGGACGTCTTTGGTGATCTCTTTAGGATCTCTGTGGAGATAGAAACAGTTGGTATACTGAATATACAAGTCTTCTCCACCGGACAGCACTGCGCCCATGCGTTCAGAAGTCAGCACTAAATCAGTGTGTGTGCTTCTTAACGTGACTCAGCTGGGAGCCGGAGCGCAGTGGAACCATGACACAGCAAAAAGTGAGGGAAAACGTTGTCAAGCATTTTGCGTGAGGCTTCAATAAAGAGCAGAATTTATGTGAATGGATTTTTTTTAAGGCAGTAATATTTTACTTTTTACTCAAAGCATTTGTAAAATATTCAAAACATTTGACATCAAAGAAAATAACCTTTTAGCCAGGCAATGATCCACTTTAGCATTCAAATGGTCCTTTGAGTTGGCATGGCTCTCTATACAGAATTCATTAAACTCATTTTTATTTAACAGCAAGGTCAAATATGTGCACTAAGTCTTTTTTTTTTTGTAGATGTTTAAATGAATGTTAGTATAATGTTAACTTTTTGCTGACTCTACAACAGTTTAAGAGTTACTATAAAAAGCTGCCATTTGAATTAAATTAACATTTGTAAAGTTATTTTTACATATACTTTTTTAAATATTGGGTCACTTTGTATTAGAACTACACATTGCCGCACAGTGCTAACCTGACTCATCGTTTCTGAAAGTATTCGCGTTTTGGAAAGCGTTCACCAGATGATGGCGCTAAAGTTGCGACCCCTGATTCAGATTTAAACCTACTATCTACTTTTCGTATTTTTTATAAAAAGGTAATCAGTGGACACTCTAAATCTGCGAGTTGTATTTACATTTCTAAAATCTGAAAAATTAACTGTGTGAACACACTAAAACAATTTTGATAGCACATGAATAATGTGGTAATATGTGGGGTAATATGCCGTACGATGTGTGGAGTAAAACCGTGACAGTGTGCTGCAATATAGACAATAAGACTGCGATAAGGAACTGTATGTATGTACATATGTACGGTAAAATCTTTATAATTAACCAAGACGTGAAGCGTTGAAAAAAACTTACAGTAAATGAGACACTTAGGCAAGAATAAGTAAAGAGACCTGCATTTCAACCACGCTCAAAAGTAAGTGGTAAATCTAAATAATCTGAATGTAAAAACGATAACTCATCCGGAGTTTTATTTTTAATTTCAATAATAACATTTTCCTCACTGAGACATAATATTTGAGACATAAAAATATTTTTTTTGCCTTACACTGCTGAATGTATATTATTTTTTTCAGTTTTTATTTCCTTTAAAAACGCAGTTCATTGAACCTCTACGCGGCTTTGTACTTAAAATGTTTTATAAAAATAAATAAATAAATAAATAAATAAACAAACCCTGGTAACTCACAGGCCACGCCCTACTCTCTGCTCATTGGTGGTGCGTCGTGACGCTGTGGTGACGCGGGTTGCGTCGTTAACTCCGTGTGCTGCGCTGATGAGGATGTTATGGGAAAGGCTGAAATAAGTACAAGGATGCTGATCCCATTCAGATCAAAAAACACCCCTGGACCGTCTTCTGAAGGGCAAAAGGACCCGTTTTGGTAAGAGGTAGGTCGTGTGAGTTTCAAAAAAGGTGATATTTCACTCATCTATTCCCTCCTCCTTGTATCGCGGTTGAGGTTGCTGTTGGTGTCGGTTCAGGATTTGAGCCCCTGCTGGCGGATAGAGCTTCCAGAGTAGGGCAGGGACGACAAGGCAGGCCGTAGCTCTGCATTTTGTTCTGTGTTTTTTTTAGTGTATATATTCGCTGTGTAAGTTCACTAAATGTACTGCATGTTTCACAGTGCTGTATTTATTTCTTGTTTAAGCTCAAGGAGAAATGTTCAGCGGCGACCCTCTTCAGGCTGTATAGCTGGAGGTGTAGTGTTTGGGTTAAGAGTTTAGCTACTAGCTTTAGTTGTTAAACCACATCACTTCAACACATTTGTACACCTCCAAGAGGATCTGTAATGAAACTAGAAACTGGTGTGAAAAATATGATTGAAATGTAATCTTTCAGCTTTCATTTAATGGGTGTAATAAAACTATCTATCTACTATCTATATACACAATGACTGTAGTTCCTCAGCAGCTTATGTAATCTTCTAGTGAAACCCCTTGAGTTAAAGCTACAAATAATCACTATTATATTCATACATATGGACATAACTGTACATACATTCTGATATTCATGCAGCAGTGTTCACAGCAAACTCAGCTAGTGTAAAGCGTTTAACACAGCTGTTACTGCAGCATACCCTCTAGTAATACCCTTTAATTTCAGAAACATTAGAAAAGCAGGTGTCTTAAAACTTTTGGACAAAGTGTAAAGAATCTCAAACCTCAATCTCTTTCAAATGTTTTCTCTCAGAGCATCACCAAGTATACAACATTATCTGCATGTATAAATAGTCTGGTTGTCCTGTTATTTCTTCATTCAGTGGCAATGGAGCTAGTCCTGGCTTTCTTCTGCCTCCTGTTACAAGTATCCCGGGCCCTTAGTGTTCCTGGTGGACATCATGGTGATAACAGCACTCATTATCATGACTACTGTGTGCTCGGGGCTGGACCTGCAGGCCTACAGATGGGTTACTTCCTGTCCAAAAGTCAAAGAGACTACATAATACTAGAGCGAAACTCTGGACCAGGAAGTTTTTTTCAAAGGTAAGTGAGCTCCTTATATTAGTCCTTTTCATGCTAATACCTGGGACAGTGTTAGGATGCTTTAGCTAATGATCTTCAGGCCTTACAGGTCATTCACATATGTAGATTTTAAACTGTATTTTACCAGGAGTGCTGCATCATGATTTTAAGAGTTGTTACTTGCTAATCTTTCCGGGGCTTGAGGCTTGCATGTACAGTTCAACATGTGGCACAACTGTATCCGAATGAAATAGTGATTGCATTGCTACAGCTATACTCTGTTTGTTCTGAGATCAGGTCCCTGCTCAATCTAGCAGTGACATATACACACACACACATACACTTGAAGCAGAATTGTACTCCTAGGATCCTAGTCAGGCTTCTAGTCCTTATAGTCAGGAAGTGTAATTTGCACTTTGAGACATCACTAAAGAAAACGCTTTTTACATGCATTTTACAAGCTGAGAGACACAGAACTGGCACTAAGAGTCAAAGAATCACAAGGGCTGATGTGTTCTTGCAAGCCTTTTTTCTGCCCACATCGCCAAAAGTTACATAGTGCAGTTAGCAGTGTCCTGGGCCCGGAGTAGCAATTATAGAGATGCTGTTCTACCTTTTACAAGTCAGCGGAGCAACCAAGTGGCTTGTCTTATTTCACAGATACCTGAATGAATGAGCTCAAGCAAAGGTTTACCCACTTTGTTTTTTTTCAGGTATCCTCGGCACAGAAAACTCATCAGCATCAACAAGATCTACACAGGAAGGCAGAACAAGGAATTCAACCTGCGCCATGATTGGAACTCACTGCTGAGTGACCGGCCAGACCTGCTGTTTCAGAGAGTCAGTCAGGACCTGTACCCTGAGGCTGACACCTACCCCCTTTACCTCTCTATATTTGAGAGAGAGCTGGGGCTGCGGGTTAAATATGGTACTGATATAGGAAAAGTTCGAGCTTCAGATTTGACTGGACACAAAGGCTACACACTGACTGACCAGCATGGGACAGATTATAAATGCAGGTATTGCATTATCAGCTTTGTCCATTATAAATTCCATAATGGAAGCAGAATTTGAGTCACACACACACAGCTTTGCCAATAGAATAGGACTCTCTGGCGCAGATAAACATGAACCTCTTAGGCAGGCATTTTTTTATGTATTTTGCAAGGAATACATGTATTTGCTGTTCTGTGATTGGTTCTGACTTTTCTCATCCTCGCCCTGTCTTTCCGGCTCTTATCTAGAGTTCTGTTAGTGTGCACTGGCCTGTGGGTTCCTGTACAGGTGGATTTTGTGGGCTCTGACTTGGTGGAAGGCTACGAATCCATTCCTACGAATCCTGAGAATTACAAAAATCAGGCAGTGCTGATCCTGGGTAAAGGAAACTCAGCCTTTGAGACGGCACAGAGCATTCTGGGCAGAGCCAGTCGGATCCACATGTATAGCCCGAGCCCTGTACGACTAGCCTGGCAGACACACTACGTTGGAGACCTCAGGTATGCTTGCCTGGCTGGGTAATCGAACCCTGCCATAGGTATTGTTTTTACCCACTACACTAAACCAACCACTATACTGAAGCTTTAGTTATTACAGAACATTATCTTTTTTTGTCCTACAGGGCTGTGAATAATGAGCTGCTAGACACTTACCAGCTGAAGTCTCTGGATGGTTTAGTGGAGGGAGGACTGGGGGACATTGCTATTGTCCGTAGGGAAAGACATGGAGGAAAAAGAAGAGCTGGAATAAAGAGGAGTGGAAAATCTTTAAAGAGCAAAGAACAGTTCTATCTTACTCTCTACGAACTTTTGGATGGCCGTAATGGCAACAGGAGCGCTAACATCACTGCTGAAAATCTGCCTGGGTACCATGATGACAACTTCTCATTACGGCAACCGTATGACCGCGTGATTCGCTGTCTGGGATTCCGCTTCAACTTCTCCATCTATGACGGGTATAAACGTTTTACACCAACCTACACATGGATCTGTCATAGACTAAAGTTATGTACTACATGTATATAGCAGTAATATATAAAAATGGTATGTGCTATGTGTATAAAAGAATTCTTTCATTTTGAAAACAATATCACACATGAAAATATTGTTTAAAATACTTGTGAAAGTGCTACCCTGAGAAAAAAAGTTTTTGTAAAGTCTGACTGCAAAAATGACAGCATAGACAATCTGACCATCAGTCTTCCTTAGATATGCTGTGTGCGAATTTTCAAACCAGACAACGCAATGAATAATGGGTATTCCATGTCTGTTTAGTGTACATTGTTTGTACACTATATATTACAATGCATGTTGGGATTGTTACAGTGCACTAAAGATTTGGTACTACATTTTCGGACACCACTACAAAATGGCAGAACCCCAAAGCTGTGCACTGTATAGTGAATAGGGCACAGTTTCTGACTCTGGCTTTTAACCCCGCTCAATCCACATAAATAAACAGAGCAGCCAGCCGAGAGCAAGCTGATAGACAGCTAATACTGCCAGTCTGATATTTTAAATGTGCAGGTATTCAAGACAGTAAATGGCAAATTGGGATACTTATAAACTGGCATGCAACTGATAGAGCAGTCATTTTGTGATGATTGTTTTTTCTGGTGGGGTACAGAAAGTTATGCAGCCTCACCTCCAGTTGGGGCTGTGCATGCTCTGGCTTTCTGTACCGGACAAGCACAAACAAGATGGCAACTTCCACTTTAACCATCTTTTAGCTTCAAAACATCACAATGAGAGAATGAACCGGGATGCACTGTCCGCTCTTGTATACAGTCTATGTAAAAGAGTCTTTCTCAAAATTTTGGAAATATGTGCATATTTTTTATTATATTTGTATTGCATTGAATGGTATCACAGTGCTACAAAGTAATGTAAAATATTGAAACTAACAGGTTAGTTTGCAGAAAGTACACAATGTGTAAAGTGTTTGAAATATTGTACTTTAATAATGTGTATATAAGTAAAAATGTTTAAATAGTAATATTTTTATTCTTTACACCACTAATGTATAGAAATACATTTGAAAAGTATCTTTAGAGTCCTACTTTCAAGACAAGAATAACTTCTGACACACAGTAAATTATTTGCTTCTTGTGCTATTTGCTACAGCTCAGCCCGTCTGCCTCACAGCAGTTGTGCCCGTGGCCGTCTTCCAGCATTGACAGCATGGTATGAGGGCAGGGGAACCCCCAACCTGTTCGTCTTGGGAACAGCAGCCCACTCCAGAGACTATCGCATGTCAGCTGGAGGCTTCATTCATGGATTCCGCTACACAGGTTAGCTGTGATTGTGTGCTATGATTGTTGAATGCATCTTGTCTGATACATAGAAAGGAGTGTTAAATATCTTGCTATGAAATGTTTTACTAGAAGCAATGGACATGACTGTCTTCCTTAATGCAGCTAGTTATTCCATCAGCTCTTAGATATTACATCCTCTTCCTGTGAGAAGCTACAATAAGTAGCTATGGACAGCTATGGTACTAGCAAAAATGTATCTAGGAGTATTTTTAAGCTTTGCAGTCTAAAGTACATTGGCTGTTACCAGGCTTAACCAGCTCTCTTGTGTTTTGATAGTGCGTGCAGCGCATAAGATCTTAGAACAGCGTTACCATAACAGTGCTTGGCCAGCTACCAGACTGTCCACCAGTCAGCTGCTGTCTTGGATTTTGAAGAGAGTCAATGAAGCCTCTGGGCCGTACCAAATGTTTGGGGTTTTGGGGGACATTATTCTGTTGAAAGGGTAAGGGCTTATTCTGTTTCCTTGTCATTAATGAATTCATCTTTGAAGGCATGATTTCGAAATGGCAGCTGTTGTTTTGGAAAATGCCCTTCAGTCTTATTTGGCTCACCTCTCTGATGTGTTTAAATTACAATTATCTGTCTCTTAGCTCTCACTGTGAGTATCTGGAGGAGTTTCCAGTGCAGGCTCTGCCTCAGTTCTCTGCTCTCTCTGGCCGACACATATCTGAGGCTGGGCTCTTGGTCGTGGTCATGCAGTACGGACTGAACCGCACTGACACACTTGGGTCAGGCCGTGCTGAGTCAGAGTGGACCAAAGCCTGGAAGTCCAACTTCCTCCACCCTGTCATCTACTTCTACCGAACACTGCCAACAGGTAAGGGAGCATAAAGTAGTTGGAAGTAATGCTAAATATGAACGCACAGTTGCCACTATCAGGCACATGGGTATAGAGCAAATAATGTCAGAAGTGCTGAAGCATAATACAGGTCTAGGAACATTTGATTTGGTTTCAGGAGGTTGACAGCATTTGTAAAATGATGTTCGGCATCAAGGTTTGCAACTATAGTCTGTGTACTGCGCTAATGCATTAATGTACTTCATAAAACAACTGTTAATGCCATCCTTATCCACACCAAGATATGAAGCATTTGTGTTCATATTTTATAAAGCAACTGTCTTTATCCATCTCCTTCCACAGAGAGAGATATGAGGCAGCGTCCGGTTGGCTGGCCGCTGCCACGTCCTGATGCTGTGCATCACATGGTTGAGGACTTCCTGACTGAGTGGGACCAGCCCATCTCTCACAGCCAGCCACTAAGACGCTTCCTTGAACACTGCCTTCAGACTGATCTCAGAGCCTTCTATGCAGGTATGTACATGAGGATCGGTCAGGTCCTAAGTGGATCAGGTGCAAGAGGACTATTTAAGAAGAGCTCTCCATTCGCTTCCATTTATTTCAGGGTGTCTTTAGTTGATACCCTGATTGTTATTATAGATGTTGATGTGGTGGTGGTGGTGTGTGCTGGTACGACTGCGCTGGTACGGTGGTGTGTGCTGGTACGACTTCATTAGACACAGCAGTGCTACTCTAGTTTTTAACGCCCCAGTGTCACTGCTGGACTGTGAATAGTCCACCAAACAGAAATGTCCAGCTAGCAGCATCCTTTGACCACTGATGCAGCAACAGATGAGCTTCTGTCTCTGACTTTACATCTAAAAGGTGGACTAATCAGGTAGGGATGTCTAATAGATTGGACAGTGAGTGGACACAGTGTTTAAAAACTCCAGCAGCACTGCTGTGTCCGATCCATTTCTCCCAGCACAGCACACGCTAACACGTCACTACCACGTCAGTGTCACTGCCGTGCTGAGAATGATCCACCACACAAATATTACCTGCTCTGACCATTGAAGAACAGGGTGAAAGAGGGTTTACAAGTATGCAGAGAAACAGATGGACTACAGTCTGTATATATAGAACTACAAAGTTCTTGTATATGGTCAGTGGAGCTGATATACTTTAGTGAAGATAAAGTACATATAACGAATAATAAAAAATTAAAACAGGACAATAAAATTGAATCTAGGTATTGGAGCATATTTTAGTGTTTACCTCCATCTGTTTTGATTTCCCTCCTTAGAATCCTGTTTCCGACTCTCCCTCACCAGTCGCAAGCCGCCCCTGTTCTGTCGTCAAGGCTACCTGAACAAAGAGGGCTTTGTGGGGAACAACCACTTATGGCAGCACGCCCGGGAGGCTGGACACATGCCAGCTCATCAGGGCTCAGTTACTCCTGCTGGTGACGGGCCACATTCTGAATACCTGACCCACGCTGGTGCTGCAGTGACTTCGACAATCAACTTTGATCTCTAAACTGACCTGAACCAAAGATCACTTCCTATGTGAAACTCTGTTCCATCCGTCTATACCTCATTGTGGTATTCTCGAAAAGCCTCATATTTTCATCCAGGATAATTTGTACACTATCATTTGTTAAGATTTTATATAAGCGATGCTGCTCTAAATATTAATGTGTTTATGTTGGGTTGGGATCAGCTATGGGGTACTTAATTTATTTCTTATACCTGCCAGGTACTCTTTTTTTTATTAACAGATACATGCCAGTATTGAGTGAGATTCATTCTGCACAAATGTTCTGTACAGGCTAGTTTTTAACACAATGCAGGGGACAGTCGCCCCAATTTTAGGACCGTCAACCTATTTAAAATAAAAGAATTATGAGTTATTGTAAACTTGTTGTAATCATTTTTTACATTGTGTCAAGTTCAGTATAGCCTACCTGATCTAGGTGTCTTCTGGGAGTACAACAGTGCTGCAGCAGAGACTATGTCCATATAATGACAGTTTATTTTTATTCATTTTAATATAATCAAAACAAAAGAGTCCCATAAAAATTCAGGACAAGAAGCATGGGCTCACTAATGTTATTAGTGTTAAGTTGGATAGGCTTGGGAAATATTGTGTATAGTAAAACAGTCCCATGTTAGTACTGGTGTGTTATTGTGGACCTACCGGATGATAAAGGCTTCACTGTAATGACCCTTGCTGCTGCTTTGCTAGACAGTAAAAACAAGACTGTGGTGTGTTGTGTGGAGCTGTTTTAGAGAGTTTTCTTGTTGCTGTCAGTCAGATATTTTAACTGTGACTCTGATTGGCCTTCTTTGCCAGAAAGACAGTAAAAGAAGGACTGGATGTGTTTTGTGGACCCAACCAGCAATATGGGTATTAACATGGTGGCCTGTGATTGGTGTGATTAAGTGAATATAAGTATGAATAAGGTTTTTAGTATGACAACTTACATAGTGTTTAAATTGATTAAAACATGATGTTTATTTTGATGCAATATTAATTGTGGCTGCTTAAACAGAGAGGAGGAACTGAGGGAGGAATAGCTGAAGAGAGCTGGCATCAAACATTATGATTGAAATGTCCATTAAAGTCATTTAATATGAAGCTGGTCTCTTTTCTTAGACGCATGTTTTACCTTAAAAGTAGGCTACTAACGAAGTAAAATTAAGATTTGAATAACTAAAAATAATAAATACACGTGATTTTGTATTTGTACGTGGTATTTCAGATTAATTTTACATTTAACGTTTTTACATTTTACATTTAATAAAAAAGGATATAAAAACGCTGGGGTGGGGCGTGCTGCCCTTTTTTCAGGTTAGAGCAGACGCCCAAATGTCTGGTAGTGTAGGTAGTGCAGCAGGGTGTGGGTGTGGGTGTGGGTGTGGGTGTGGGTGCAGGACTGCTGGGGGACTTCTGTGCTGTCTTCTACTGAAACTCAGCGACACGGCGCTTCCATGAAGTCTACTCGACCCCGCGGGCTCTGATTGGGTAAAAGAGCACTAAGGCCGAATTTGATTGGCTGTGTGCACCCGAGGGCAGCGCAATCGACGTGCTTGTTATTGGAGCGAGGCCTAACACGAAGCAGACGACATCTTGGCTCCGTGACAGTCTATCGAACAGCAGATCGTTGTTTCTGTATTGATCCACAATGGAAATTATGGTGCTTTTGTTTCTCCATTGATCAGTTTGGCTTTGTAGCTTCCACCGTGTAACCGCTGGACATATGCAGAAGCAGAATACGCTGGTGCCGAGGTAGGTGGAGGCCGCAGATCTACAGATGCCATGCCCAGCTAAGGGCTGTGTGGAGGACGATCAGTGACGGTACGTTGAGTAATGTGGAGACACAAGAGTGGTTTCTGTTAAATGACTTAGTGAGAATGGACGGGTGGAGTCCCGTTACAGCGGTAGCAGCTTCTGACGACGAGCGCTCCAGCTCCGAGGGCGAGTACACGGTGAAGGAGTCCGAGAAGAGGGAGGATGGGGCGCGGGTGGCCGTGGGAGCCTCGCCGGGGTTCGGCTTCTCCAGCTTGGACACGCTGGGCGCTCTCAGGCTGCACAGGACCGGACAGTCCGCGGAGAAGAACATCCGCTACCTGCACTCGTTGTGGACGCCGGGGGCTCTGCTGCAGGCGGACGCGGGCGGTGCGAGCAAGCCCGGAAAGATGACATCGAGCCGGGCAAGGAGGCTCGGGAGGCTTCGACGAAGCATGGGACCCATAGGGAAAGACCTTTACGGTAAAGTTTTGCAGTCAGTCGTAGCCTACAGGTTAGTGCAGTGGCTTGGTAGTTAGGTTTCAGTGGGAGACAGAGCTTACAGACTGCTGTTCAGACCAGGAGAGAAAAAGACAGACTGGGGCGTGAATTAGGGGAATTATTCAGTTTCTCATTTTGCTTTGCAGTTTTAATAATATTTCATTTATTATTTATTTTAGTATTATTTATATTTGGTGTCATTTTAATGTAATCAGAACAAAAAAAACAACAACAAAAAAAAACAGTCCCGTGTTAGTACTAGTGTGTTATTGTGGACCTACCGGATGGTGATGACCCTTGCTGCTGCTTTGCTAGACAGTAAAAACAAGACTGAGAGAGTTTTCTTGCCTCTGTCAGATATTTGAACTGCGACTCTGACTGGCCTGCTTTGCCAGAAAGACAGTAAAAGAAGAACTGGGGAGTGTTTCATGGGCCCAACCAGCAGCCTGTGTCTTAACGTGATGGCCTGCTTTTTCCGAAAGAAATAAACCAGACCGGACTTAATATGGACCTGATTAACTTTCTTTCACGGAGTGCCATCTCTCCTTTCAGTCAGTCGGACATATTGACAGTGACTGGTATGATTTATAAGTGAATATCGGAGTGAAAAATGGGCAACTAAGCTTCAGTGTCTTTGTGTTAAAGGACAACTGTTGAATATGCAAAATCTCTTTCAGTAACCAGTGATGTGTGTCTACACCATAGCAGCACTGTTCCTCTGTTTCCTGTAAACCTACCCCTTCTCTTTTTCAGCTGTGAAGAGGCTCAGAGAAGCAGCCAACGGTAACGATATTGACACAGGTAGGAAGCTCACACATGGGAATAAATTCTTAAAAACAAAAACCCTGCTCATTTTAACAGACGTTTCTTTCTAGTTCGTAGACTTCTGCAAGATGGTATTGACCCATGCGCTGCAGATGACAAAGGAAGAACAGCCTTACACTTCTCTTCCTGCAATGGCAATGAGAGCATTGGTAAGCCAGGCAGTGTGAGAGACAGGATTCAATGACCAGTGACCTGTGCATTGTTGATACCTGCCCTTCATATTGCCATGAACAATTCTTATTCGTTTCCTCAGCAAACACAAAAGGACATTGCAACCGCTACAACAACAAACTAGTTGTTGTCCATAGTGTAACCCTTAGCCATTGTTTCAGTTCACAATACTGGGTCCATTAAAACTTCTGTTCATGTTGTGTAATCTGAGAGGCTGTTTACACCTTGCATCAAGATGCATTTCAGCATCTAAAAAAGGATATAGGATCTGTATATAGGATATAACACAGGATACACTGGTAGTAACAGATGAGAGCTACATGACTGTAAATATTGTATGTGTTGATGTGCTTTTTAAAAAAAATAAGAAAAAAAAAAATCTCATATGTGTCTGGACATATATATAGTATATGCAGGTACTGTTTAGACATGAAATGCAGCAATTCAAAGTGTAATCTGTCTCTGCGACTAGAGCTGGGAATTGAGAGGAATGTGACACAACATAGACTGGGTGTTGTTTGTTGCTGGTTAATAGAAAACATTAGTATATAAGCAGTGCAGTCTCCACATTGTACATACTACATTTTACCCCTTCTACCCTGACAAGAACCAGTGTTGCCCCACTGTGCATTAAAATCATCACACTCATATACCAGCATTTGCTAGCCTGTTGATGATGTTCCTTTCTGTCTTCTTTTCTCCACTTTTCTCTAAAAATCTAGTTCAGCTCTTGATAAGCTATGGCGCTGACCCAAACCAGAGAGACAGTCTGGGGAACACTCCTCTGCATCTTGGTGAGGAATTCCCTTTCTTATGGTGTCAGGTGTTCAAAATTGTGGCATTGACTTTTTTTCATTAAAAAAAAAACATTGTGTTACAGAAATACTTCAAACATTTTCAGCTTAGTCTGCTTTATCTGTAGCATATGATCAAGACAGTTCTATGTTCACTGTTGACTTTGAGCACGTTGATGGACTGTTGCTTCAGTTATTGGGTTTTCTTTTTCTTTTACCATGTACTTTCCTGTCTTTGTGAAATTCAGCCATATGCTAGAGAACGGTAGATGAATATTAGAAAACCTGAATGCTAAAGTATTCTTTCAAAGTAAAAGGAAATGTTTGGAATTTGGAATTGATTGTGGCTCTGCCTCCACAGCTGCCTGTACCAACCACGTGCCTGTCATCACTACCTTACTGAGAGGAGGTAAGATATGAATGGAAATGACCTGAGTGAGAATTACACAATGCCCAGCTGTTCAGCAGAAACACAGATTTTCTATTTTATACATCACTAAAATTTCATGAAGAATAAGTGTGTACTAGGTGTGTATGTATACACTATTGTTTTCAGCAGTTTTGTGCCAGTCATAACATTACAGACCTACTTTAGGTGCTCGTGTAGATGCATTGGACCGTGCAGGAAGGACCCCTCTGCACCTCGCCCGTTCAAAGCTCAACATCTTGCAGGAGGGAGAGTCGCGAAGCTTGGAAACCTTGCGAGGAGAAGTCACTCAGGTTATTATGAAAGATTTAATAACCTAAGACTAATACAGTGTTTCAAAGATTGCTTCAGCAGCAATGTTGAACCGTAATGGAGAACATGCAGATCTGCAAGTATCAATAAAACTAAAGCTGTCTCCCAAACTGTGCCCCATTCACTATATAGTGCACAAATTTTCTTTGTCTATTGGTGTCCGAAAACATAATGCATATATTTCACTGAACTATAACTATATTACCCATAATTCATTTCAAGATTCGTGTGCGGCTTCTGTGAAGAACACAGATGTTCAGTTTGCTTAAGCGATGCAATCTGCTCTCGCACCACTTGTTTTAGTGTCCAAAATTGTTCACTATTTTGTCAAATTTTTTATCTGTAATGGTGCTCTGTATCGTGAGCTAGATTTTTGTATGTAGGGGATAGTAAATAGGGAACAGTTTTGAACACAGCATAAAACTGCAGAGATCCTCAACTGTTAGAAGCTGTAGTTTCTGCTGCTGAGAACAAAAGCCAGAAGGTAGTTATTGACTTTCTATGAATTCTGAAATAGATGTGTGCTAATGTGTGAGCATTTTAAACATGGAAGTCTTCAGTTTCCCCAACAATCCAGAAAAAGTCACTTTTATATTGTAAATGGGGGTGGGGGGGTTTGCTGTTACTGAATGTAAAAGTAAATGAAATAAATTGTGTAACTTATTTTCATTTCATTAATTACATTTGTAATTAATTACAACAGTACAGACTACAGTGATAATCTGGTGTACAAGCAATCCCTGGTGTCGTCTGTTCATATGCAATATAGTTTTTCGATGAACTGTGAGGTTAATGGAGCCCCTGGGTACTAACCCAGCTCTCATTGACTTGACAGGGGCATGGATGGAATGGTCAGCTTTCATGCTCGAGCAACTGTGAAATTGCACCTAGATAGAAAGAGAGAGAAAGAGAGGGAGAGTACTAGCTTTTTTAAAACAGTGTCTTTCTGGTTCACTAACTAGGGCAGTCCCTTCAAATACACATGTGTAATATATAGAGATAGTCACCCAAAGACATAATGATGTTGAAAGGGCAGTAAGTTCCATTATAGATGTATTTTCTTTGCCTTATGGAGGTGTACAATAGGCAGAACAATTACAGGGAATAGCCAGTTTTATGATGGTTGCAATTATACAACAACCTTTTAAATGTGTTCTTGAGTGGAAGAGATTAACACCTGTCATTGCTTTTGCTGAAATGCTGCTGTGTGTGTCTGTAGATAATTCAGATGCTGCGGGAGTACCTGAACGTGATGGGTCAGAGTGAGGAGCGAGAGAGACTGGAGCATATTTCTACCCAACTACAACACACCCGCACTAAAGAACAGGTAACGAACAATGGAATGTATAGACAGGCACACATCTAGATGCATGCAATTGGGCGCCATCCACAAAAACTGATGGGGTGGCTTTTGGACTGAAAAAGAATGCCAGTAAAGTTGTCTGACTACATTTTAAGCCTTAAATACTGTCTGCATCAAAGTATCAGTCCCCAACAATTTATCATTAAAAGGTATAATCATTAACCTTTTTAACCCTAGGGTTATTATTCTGTTGTTAATTCTGTTAATGCAGAAATTTTATTTGGAAGCGTTTGCGCAGGATACGCAGTGATCAGATTACGTTTAAAAAGACATTTGGAGATGGTCAGAGACTGATCTTGACCACATTTCTATATTTGCATACAATAATGTAAGCTCTGCACTTTTTTTACACATTTAATTGAACACAAAATACATAATGGAATGACACCATGATATACGTTAAACTGAAAACTGGCAGTTTTCCCATATTAATGTGGTGTATAAACACTATATAAAGACAACAATCACCATTTGTGTTGGAATCTGATCTCTGCCTTTAATCAATCCATTTAGTGAACACACACACAGTGGGATAGTGGGCATGTGCCCAGAGCGGTGGGCAGCCTTCACTGCAGTGCCAACAGTGTCAGCTTAGTGATCTCTGGTATCGAACTCATAGCCCTGTCCTCAATAACACAGTGCGCTAACCACTAAGCCACCACTGCCCCAAAATGACATAAACATAATAGTTGGATAGGATTGCAGTATAGTCTAGTGTATATGCTATAGTATTGATTGAGTATAGTAGTATGCATGCACATGCACAGCACTGGGAAATATAATTGTCATCATAGTAAAGTAATCACATTATGTCACTAAGCTTTTTTGAGCAGATCATTAATATTGTCTGTATTCTTTTAAAAAGTATTTTTAAAATGTCACTTTATGCCTATTCTAATTAGATGTCAGGGGAAAATAATGATGTGATGTTTTGTATCCCATCAAAACATAATTTATGCCATTTTGGCCACTCCTAATTTTGATTTTTGGAGCTTAGCAGAGGCAGATCTTTTCCACATCAGCTGTGAATCACGGAAAAGTAGTAACCTGGCAGTATTTCAAACTGCAAAATATTTTGACGGACTAATTTGGTTATGGCTTCTTTGTAGTTGGTATGGCTTGGAGTGCTTGCCCAGGTGGGGAATTGATCCTCAGTCTACATTAGGTGTTGCATTGTCCTATACCAAGCACACAATAAAACGTATATCTTCATTTTACTGTCCCACAGTCATCATACCATCCATATCATATTCATATACTCTTGGCAGCTAATATTAACTGACTAACTTTTAAACGTTTTGTGTGTCTGTGTGTGTATCATTCACAGGTGGACGAGGTGACTGACTTACTGGCCAGTTTCACATCTCTGAGTATACAGATGCAAAATATGGGAGACAGGTAGAGAAGCTGGATAGCAGAAGGCTGAATCCTGGATGGATGTCAAATACCTGAGATATTTATTTATGTGTGACCATGTGCTGTGCTATCATTTTCATATTTTCTGGCGGTCATTGTGCAAGATTTGGACTAAATGAATTGCCTTCACACCATGTTGTCTCTTGGATAAAAGAAAAACAAAAACGTATGCCTTTTCTGTTTTTAATTGCATGTTGGTCTTTCCAGTCATTACTGTTCACTGTAAGCCATTTTTGTAAGTGGGTTGTTGTACCAATGACAAAATAATAATAATAAAAAAAAGTCAATTGGCTCTTTTGACCTGGTTTGTCTTGTCTCTTAGCCAGTTAGTCAGTAAGTACACGACTGATCAGAAGCTTAGACACAAAGTATGTGGAACTACACAAAACAGTACAGGCTTTAGAGCTATATAAAAGGGGTAGGGAAGTCCTGGGGGGCTGGATCCCTAACAGTTATGTGCTTTTTTTTTTTTTTTTTTTTTGCTGAAGCGCACTTTATTTAAGTCTCTGGTTTCTCTGATCAATTTCCAGGGTTAAATGGCGTGTAGAAGAAGGGAAATCAGCAAAGTATGCTGGACTCTGGCCTTCAGTTCCACGTCCTTGCCATAAAAGAAGACTTACTTATACTTTTTAGTCAACCCTGTGCTTTTTGCTAAGCTTTACACACTCTTTGCATTCTCACTCCTGGAGGGCAGAAGATGATACACTAAATATGCTGCACTTGGTGGAGGCTTTTTTTTCTATTATGAGAAATGTTTAATGCATGAAGTTTTTAGATTTGCCATAGAAACCCAGTTTCACGCATTTGAGCTTAATCTTTTTCATTCAGGTGTGTCTAAATATTTGACTGGTAGGGTACATAGGCACCATAACTTGGTAGTAACCGATAAATGATCATGATTCTGTATCTGTACGGTTGTGTGAGTTGTTTTTAATGAGTGTAGCTGATTTTCTCTCTGCTCCTCTGTCTGGACCCTCCTCTCAGCTCGGCGCTTTGTTGTTGACTGAAATCAAAGATGGCGTCTGGCGCCGCTTAAATCGAGGCATCGGCGAAGGTAATTTTATTATTTATTTCGACGTTAAAAACGTCTCTCCGCCTCGTAAACACAACTTGTGCTGTCGTTTACTTTTCCGACGTTGTAGGCAAGAAGCAAAACGGGCAGGAAAGCGTTCGTTTCTTTAATCGCAGCCCTGTTTCGGCCTGTACTAACGGAAGCCGCGGCCTGTCGTGGCTGCGCGGGGCGGCGGAGGGTCGCCCATCCTCAGCTGCGCGAATCGTCGGACTTCAAACGCGGGAACGAGCTGGACCCCGATGGAGTGAAGGGGGTGTGTTTGTGTGTCTTTTCGAAAGTAGGCGGGAAATAGCCACTCAATTAGCTAACTAGGCGGCTTCAGCTCGCTCCGTTACTCCGCCACGAAGCGTTTCGGTGTGTATGGAAGTGGACCGAGGCGATAGCCGGTATTCGCTGCGAAAACTGTGAGGTTTAGCCCGAGTCCTCTCCGCGCCTCACAGACTGTCCTAGCTATGTCCTCTCCATGTCCACCTGACACACAGTAAACCCACACAGCGCACCCTCACTTTCTGATCTCCTGTAGAAGCGAAGTTAGACTGGCTTACTTAGCTTATCGCTTTATAACCGTCGAGGACCTGAGAGGAACACTTTGACAGTGCTTGTCAAAGTAACTGTCAAGTTTTTTGTCCAGCCTAACTTTCTTTGCTGTCCATGGCTGTTACTGTTACAGCACAGGCTGCAGATAACAACCCTAATATTTACTCTTTGAACTGTCCCATGTTTTACTCTTTTGCTAGCTAGCATAGTTCAGTATACTGACTCTATACAGATGGGTGACAAATTAAAGGGAAAACTGAACAATCAGTGGATAAAAACAGTCCCCTCACTGCAGAGGCTTTCAGACAGGTCTACTGCATGATTCAGTTCACTGCTGTTCACAAAATTAACATGCTCTCAGGCATGAATGAAAAATACTGAACAGGTCAATTTGCTCTTGGTTTTGGATCCAAATGGCAAGAGGAAAAGAACAGAGATCTGTTAGGGCATTGATAGCAGGACCTTCTCAAATGATAGCTGTACCTGGTTAAGATGATCTTCAACACTAAGATGCTTTCAGGAAACTGGAACCTGGCTTGTGTTTCAGTGGGAACAGAGGCTGAAGGAACATCTGCATTTAGAGCTGTGGGACAGAGCTCAGTAATTAGGCTTGGAAATAGTGGTGTAAAGTGTATGTTGCGTCACAACTATGCGGATAGGCGTCTCGACCGGGAGCCCTGTTATGCCTTGCTGACATGCTGTGTACCTTCAGAAGGAAGGGTCAATGCAAATCAGTCCAACGCTATTCTGACTGATCATCTTTATCCTATGATGAAACATATTTATCCAGATGTGGGTGGTCTACTTTAGCTTGACAATACCTCCTTCCACAGTGCACAACGGGTAACTGAGTGGTTTCATGAGTTTTTCATGAGAATTTTGCGAATCATCTTTTGTAGCCTTGTCAGTGACCCACTGAGATACTGTATACGTATTGAAGATTTGAGACTTGTGTGTTGACAGAACTTTCCACCACCACCATCAAAACAGCAGTTGAGGAAATATCTTGAGGAAATATAACAGTGTCCCACCCACCCAAATGCCTGTTTGCATGTTAAAGCTGACCTTGCGGCTCCTGGTTCGCCAAACTCTACTAAAACACTTTATGTTGATTTATTTCAGCATGGACGGAAAAGAAGCAACCAAAGATGTCACATACCATTTAATGAGAAATAGATGCTAACAGTTCCTTTCTATGCAGTAGGGTACCAGTCAAAGTGACTGACTGGTAAAACCCAGTCAGTGAAGGAAAGGTGACCATGGCCTTTGAGGAGATAAAGAAGAAAGGAGTGATGGGTGAGCACTGTCAGGTAATCATGAGACATGGTTCTACAGTAATGGACTGTTAATAAGATCTAATGCCTCTTTCTTTCTTCTCAGAGTCAGGCATGGAGGGAGAGATGGGTCTGGTGGCTGGGCGCAGTCAAAGGGAGAAGAGGCGTTCCTATAAAGATTTGTTGAGAGAGGAGGAAGAAATCGCCGCGCAGGTGCGCAAAACCTCCAAGAACCGACCAAAGGTAACAGCAGGGAAGTAGACATGGTAACACTACACATCAAGTTGCCCTGCTTTTTTGCAGGTACTTTGTGACAAGGTTGGAAACTATGTCCAGTTGTCTGCTAATGCCGAGCAGATAGAGGAGTTTCTGTCTACGTTTGATAAACAATGCTGCTGTATAGCGTTG
This sequence comes from Salminus brasiliensis, assembly GCF_030463535.1. Lineage (NCBI taxonomy): Eukaryota > Metazoa > Chordata > Actinopteri > Characiformes > Bryconidae > Salminus > Salminus brasiliensis. The sequence continues at coordinate 25,114,632 of NC_132889.1, read as the reverse complement.
CACTGAAATGAAAATTCCTGGAAAATACAAATTTAGTCTTGATAAAATCCGCTTCAGTAGGACAAAACTGAGATGAAAATGAATTAAAACAGTTTATATAAAATAAACCTTTAGTGGTATGTTAAGTAACAGAGAAGTCCTTGGGCATTGCATTCCTTGCTGTTGACATCAGAATTAATTTGCTGATCGCTTGTCTGGTGAGAAGGGGAACATATGGCGTTCTCCTTTATATTATTATTCTTCAAATGAGCGTTAGATTTTCACACTTCATTTGTAGACCCATTTAATCTTTTGTTGTTTATTTTATTTTATTTTTTATTTTAGTTGAAAACCAAAATTGAACATTTTTTAAACATATTCGACCCAAATATTTAAGTATTTAAATATTTATCCTTACTGTAGTATGTAATGTAATTGATGTAATTGAAAAAGCAGCAGTACTTATTATCTTTGTCTAACGTACAAAACTACTCATATCTGCCTCCTGCTAGCTGCAGTACAGTGGAAGAGTAATCCCCTCCCCTGTTGGCATTTGGTAGTTACATTGGTAGACATGCAACTTGATGTTGTGTTACCTAGGTATGACATTTGGAATAAAGGGGTCTTGATGTGCTCTTGCTTACTTAATTCCCCTTCATTCTATTTGGCATCTGCTGTCATGGTGTAGGTATAGTTTTAGTCAAATATTTGGTTACTTTTTTTGCCTTTTAAATATGACTTCTGTGTGATTCTGTTAAGTCCAATTCTGCCTGTCTATGACTAGGACTCAGAGTTGTTTTCGATGGGAGGAGATTCACATAAGAAGAAGAAAAAGCACTCTGATGACCACTATCACAGAGGTAGGTGGAATATAGAGGAGAGAGAAGTGGCTACACTGTAGAGAGATTTTGCCACATGCATTTATGCTAAAGAGTCAAATGCGTTTCTAGATAGTCAGACTGAAATCTGCTGTTTGGTAATATGCACATTCGCTCGTTGCTTAGCAATTATTATTGGTGGGTCGGTTGTATTCGGAAGGGTTCGGGTTAAAGATGAGCCGTTCAGTGTTTTTAGGACTGATATCGACCAGATAAATGGATGTGGTTCATTTCTTCTCATGTGGTCCAATCAGTCTGTCAATTTGGTTGTCACTATGCAAATACCAGGGAAATTACCTCTGAAAGTTTGCAAAAATCAGCGGATGTAAAATTACTTATCACAAAAATATGTTTTATGTCAAACTGAATAGTAAACCTAGAGTTCATAGGAACTTAAGCATTCCCTTTTTCCTCAGATCACCACGGCTCAGGTCCTCCTCCACATAAGAAGAAACGCAAGTCTTCAGACCGCTCACCCTCGCTCTCTTCCTCATCATCATCGCAGCCTCCACACTCAACAGACACTGCTATGGGCCTCTTGCAGGCTATCACCTCCCCTATGGCCACAGGCTCAGATCCCAGCCCTCACCTGCACAAAAAACCCTCCTACCCTCCCCATTCCTCTCACTCCTCCTCTAAAGACCGTAAGCGTGAAGGTGGCTCCAAAAGCAGCCACTCCCACTCGCGGCCGCCTGGCTCGTCTTCCTCCTCATCCAAGAAACACTCTTCGTCCTCGTCTTCCTCGTCCTCAAAATCCTCTCTGTTCCATGGTGGCGCAGGGAGGGGCGAGCCGCTCACTCTGCGAGAGGCTGAGGGGCTGAAGATGAAGCTCATCCTTTCACCAAAAGAGAGGAACGAAGGCGGAGGGCCGAATGAAGGTTTCTCCTTCCCTCCGCACTCTTCCTCTGGAACAACGGGACATCACCCATCCTCCAGCGTCAAAAAGACAGGGACAAAGAAGGAGAAGGAAAAGGACCGGATGGCGCCATCCAAGGCGCCGAAAAAGAAGCAGCATGGACGAGAGCCGCTGCCTGTGGTGGGGAAGGAAGTGGAAGTGGAGGGTGAGATGCATTTTTCAGACTTGTTAAAGTGGTTGGCACAAATCATATACAGAGCAACTTACAAAGTTCTTCACAGGCCACTGCATAGCTTATGTGAATAGGCTAGATTCCAAAGATACCTCAAGCTTAAACACTGCCAGATCTAAAAATCTGTATTAATAGCAAAAAAAAGAATACTACATATGTGTATGACACAGTGTTTGAATGTCAGTAAGTAACATGAATGCTGTCAGTAGCCTTTAGTAAGTGCAGAGTTAGTGTTGAGTTAAGTGCTCTTGAAAGAGATGCTGTTCATACACCCAGGGGAAGTGCATTCTACTACCTTGGTGCAAGGACAGAAAAAAGTCTAGATGCTTTTCTTCAAAATGTTTTTAAGCTCTTGTGCAAAACTAAAGAAGCAAACCTCAGATACCAAACATGTCTTGACTAATTAACCTACACATGAGGCAAGGGCTAAATTGTGTCAGTCTGATGTTTCATCAAACTATGACTTTGCTGTTTCTTTTGCTTCTTACAGTACTGTTCATATTTCTCGATGTCCACCTCTTTTTGACATGTTTGTAAGAGCATTCAAGGTTATCTGCTTATCTCAAGACATTTAATTTAACGATTTAAGTCTTAATGAGTTAATGTTGGGACTTGTTTTGTGGCATTAGGTCAGATAAGTTAAATATTATCTTACAGTCTGTTAACAAAAAATATAAGATATATATATTGGCTAGATTTAAGTGTAAAAATTAGGAGTAGGAGAGTAATGTGCAAAGACTGTACAGAACTGGCTGTTTTGTCCATAATGGGTGGACAAAATCTTAATGATGCAACATCCGATCTCTTAGGACACTATGGTGGACCTTTAGGAGGACTAGGAGGCGACAGCTCGTCTTCAGGAGGAGAACTAGAGGCAGGTGAACTGGTCATTGATGACTCCTATACACACCTCTCTAAAAAGAAGAAAAAGAGCAAAAAGAGCAAAAAGAAAAAGGAGAAAGAGAAAGACAGGGACAAGGACAAAAGCTCAAAGGAGAAGAAGCACAGCAAGAGTGGAAGTACGGGAAAGAAAGGGTTTACAGGTGAGAGTACCTGGCATTCTATGTTCCTATAACTTCTCCCTTAATGTGTAAGACTATGGTTCATTTGTGCAATACTCAAATTATAATGTTCATATGTGCAATAATAATAGTAGTGTACTTCATTTTAATGTGTGTGAAATAACTCGGGTGCAATATTTTTAAAATATTTATTAGCACAGTTATTACCACTATGCCAATTTACTATATATATATATATATATATATATATATATATATATATATATATATATATATATGTGTATATATATGTGTATGTACATATGTCACATTTTTTTCTCTCTTTGATTTCAATTTATTTTATTTTATAGATTGTTTATTTATACAAACAACTGTAACAACTGCAATTTCCCTGCTGGGATCAATAAAGTATTTCTAATTCTGATTTAAGCATTTGAACATTCTCTCTCAAGCTTCATTGTTCTTAAGGCGACAGAATGTTGTTTGAGTTAAATTGTAATTTAACATAATTTAATTGAACTTGGTCCCATTTCCTGTTTTTGTAGGAGACTCCTCCAGAAGCCATTCCCATTCCCACAGCTCCTCCAATCATGGCACTTCAGGAGGGATGTACACTATGGCGCCTCCAGTCCAGTCACATCATCACCACCATCATCATCACCACCATCAGAGCAATGACCACATGATGGAGAAGAAAAAAAAGAAAGAGGAGAAGGACAGGGACAAGCATGACAAGGACAAGGTGAGGCTCCCCTGCTGACAGAGACTATGAATCAGATTCTGAGCTGAACATTATCAAAGTCATGGGTCAGTTTTTGCTTAAGCCCAAATATAGTTAATCAGCCACGTTTATAGCTTTGCACTAATGTATATAACTAGTAATGGAACTGTATGACATGCTGTTTTCTAAAAAGATGTTAAAAGGGCTTAAACCACCTTGACTCTTGATGCTACTTGGTGCTATTTGGTGATGTATAACCTTCTTTTAGTTGTTAGCGATAATAGCCTCATAGGTCCATTGCAAAACTAAGGTGCACTAAAAATGCCTTGGCTCTTTGACTGCATTTAAGGCAATGGGGAAATTGTGTTAATGTATTTCTTCCCCAACATTGTTACTGAATCACATTTAAGCTCCAACAACCAGCACTTTTATGAACACATCCCACATTCCATAGACTATTAACAGGTTTCTCCTTGACTCTTTCAGCCAAAGAAGAAGAGTATGACAGCATACCAAGTGTTCTGTAAAGAGTACAGGCTCAATATAAATGCAGAACAGCCTGGACTCGGTGAGTGTTGAGTAAATCAGTACATAGTCCTGCTTCACATTACTGTTCAAATGACACAATTTGTGACCTGACACCTTTATGACACCTGACACATTTATAGATTTTAGGAATATGCTCATATTTTATGCCAAGTACAGTTTCTGTATTTTACACAAATGGTTGAATATACATAGACAGATTACATTTACCTGTGGATCTACAATTGAGCCTCAGTGCATTTTGGCATGGCTTGTCCTGTATTTTTGTTTTGTAGTTTTTGGGGAGCTGAGCAAGAAGCTTGCAGAGATTTGGAAGCAATTGCCTGAAAAAGAAAAACAGGTCAGAATAATAATTTACGGTAAACCTCAAATTTACCCTGTTTGTACTGCATGCTAGTATTAAGTAGTGGATATTTGAGTTACTGTTTCTGTTATTGTTTTTTTTTCTACAGTGTGAGTTGAATAACTACTGCCAGTAGTGCTGAATGTGTGGTTGTTTTTGTGTGCAGGTTTGGAAGCAGAAAGCTCAGTATCTTCAACATAAACAAAATAAAGCTGAAGCCACCACAATTAGGCAGAAGAGCTCTCTGTTGGACAACAAAAGCAAAAGTAACTTTTCTGTCTTTTCTCAATGGATTCTTAACTTTATCACCATTTCATTCTGATTACTGTCGGTGTATTACTTAAACAAGGAGTCGCAGTGTCATTGCTGCTGTGTTCGTACTCTGTGGTAGGTACTGTGTAGCCTGCCAGACATGGCTGAGTAGGTCAAGGAAGTGCTTTGCTTCTAATATATATATATATATATATATATATATATATATATATATATATATATATATATATATATATATATATATACTGAACACCATTTACATAGTAGAGGAATACAACCAATCAACAGTATGCCAAGCTTTTGATGTATTTGGTCCAGAAATACTATTTGTATTATGGTAATATTCTGTAGTATTTGTTTAGACCAGACTCTCTCTCTTTTCCCCTCTCCCTATCAGTGACCAATAAGGCTACATTAGGATCAGGTTTGACCTCTCCAGGTCGTTCTTCTCTGGGCATGGCTCTGTCTCCGGTGCGGGTGCCAGAGGTGGATCCCATTGATGCTGCTGCCCACCTGCAGCTGCTGGGAGAGTCTCTTTCACTTATTGGACATCGGCTGCAGGAGACAGAGGTCAGCATATCAAGAAATCACTGAATCACTACACTGCCATTATCTGTTAAAGATAAAGAAAAATGCAGGCACTCCCTTACATTTAATACAACTTTATAAGTATTTGTATTATTAAAATTGTATTATTCTTTTATAATAGTATTTAATCATATTATTATTGATTAATAAATGCTATTATTTATTAAAATATCCAAGCACAAAAATAAAAGCTTTGTTCATACAAGCAGTCACTTTGTGCAGCAGTTACAGGTGATGTGTAGTTGAAGAGTATACAGTTATGTACATATTACAGTGTCTCCACACCTTTGGCAGGCAGTGCAATTTGAATATGACTTTTCTTGCATTATCTCATCCTGCATTATTGCTAGGTTATACTAGAGAAGTTCAAAGTCTGACTTGAAGTTAGGAATGAAATGGATGAGTTTGCACAGGGCTCATGTGTACACCAGACACTAGTTGAATTGTATTTTGTAGCTAACCAAATGTGCAAACCCTATCTTCAGTTCCTCAACACTGCTACTTGATATGGAGCTTGTTTCTGTCCGTCCAAAACATCGTAAATGTGATGGGCAGCTCAACATTATACCATGTGTTAAAAGGAGGTTACATCATTTTTCTGTTTATAAAGATTACTTTCAGAGTCATATGAATCTTAATTCCATGGCTACAAGGGCATATACTCATGTCCTGCGATTCTTTTTGGATTCATGATTTATCAAAGAGATTGAGAATAGATCACAATAAGCATTACTGTGTGTACCTGTACAGTATAACATTTACACAAGCTATGCAATGTTCTGTTGTTTCTGCAGGGGATGGTGGCAGTGTCTGGCAGCCTCTCTGTCCTTTTAGACTCCATATTGTGCGCACTTGGTCCGTTAACTTGCCTCACTGCCCAGGTGCCCCAGCTCAACGGCTGTCCTCGCAGCGTTTTGGTGAGACACTTAATGGCATACACCCCAGTTCAGCAGTGGTTTTGTAGTATTGTAATTTTCATAAGAAGAGGATTAGAGAGAGTGTTTAAAGTAAAGCTCCTGTTATTATTTTTTTTCTAATAGTGCTAAGTGCTAAGTGCTAAGAGACTGCTTAGAAATCCAGCCCACACTGCTAGGCAGGATGGCCTGGGTCAGCTCAACAGAAACAAGCAAATGTAATGCCCGAGGAAGTCGGAGTATGTTGCTGTCCTGCAAAAATCCCTTGTATCTTCCATTTTGCTGTTATTGATTTTTTGACATAATATAAATTTTAAAGTTTTTCTTCATACTGTGTCAAAGTTTACATGAATGGACAAATAGAAATGCTCCAACGGGACTTGGAATAAAATATTTTGACTTCCATTGAAAATTAAGATTTTTTCCCCTTCTCCTGTAAAGTTGTCTTTTTGGAGATACAAGGTTTTTGTCTAACAGCGACAATATGTAGGTTAAGATGACTACAGAAGTACCAAACCAACTAGGTCAAAAACTACTTAAGCACTGAGTATCTTCTAGAAATGCACCAGTATTTTTCTTTTTAGTACACCCACAGTCTATGAGTATATGAAATTATTATTATATATAGTCGTATTCTTCTCTTTCGATGCACTCTTGATCTAAAATTAAATGATAAAAGTGACGTTGTAGAAGTGACCAGTCGCAAAGTAATACAGATGTTGTTGTGCACATAATACAATTACATGCAAAAAAGTATTTAGTTACATTTTAGTCCCTAACATTTAATTACTGAGTGAGCAGTAGAGTACTTTCCTCTGTACTTTGGTAGAAGTAAAATTATTTTTTATTTACAACAGAAATCTATCCATATTTGATTTGTGTAGAATGTGTCACTGAGTAAATGTCATTTACAAGTTAACTATATACAGTGTCCTACAATAGTTTGGGCACCTTTGGTCTGTTTTTTCTGGTTTTCACAGTCTCTGGTACTGTGAATAGTTAAGCAAGTAAAAGATGACTTGGTTTCCTAACGTCATAGTCAAGTTTACTGTGATAAGACCTCAACCTCACTTCCACTGTTCCTGTTAACTGCTGTTTCCTGACCGCAAGCTGAAATGGCTAACAGAAAGCGCTTTGCTATCTTCTTATAGCCTTCTCCTGCTTTGTGAGCATCAGTTGTTTTATTTTTCAGTGCTCGGCAGCTGCTTAGAGGAGCCCATGGCTGCTGATTGTTGGCACAAGGTTTATAAAGCTTTGAGAATCACATCACTTGGCCTTTCCTAGTAATGATTATTAACAAACCATAGCCCTAACAAGTTATTTAAGGTATTTTGGTAAGTTTTCTGAGAGCTCATTTCTTGGGGTGCACAAAGTTTTGCTAAACTTTATTTAGTTGTAATTTTGTATAAACAAATAATAATACACTAATCTTGCTTAAAGTGTTTAAAAGGAATGTTTTGTTTTATGCCTTTTGGAAATCACTTCATATTCTGCTCGCTTCTGTTTACTGTGACCAGGTGTGTCCAAACTTTTGCATGCCACTGAATAAATGTCTGAACTCTTTATGAACATCTTTTTGTCTTTTTTGCAGTCAAACACCCTCGACAACATAGCTTACATAATGCCTGGACTATGAGCGCTTACACCAGAGACCAGGTTGCTTTACCCCAACCGCACTTCAAGACAAACTGGACTCACTCATCATGCAGCACCAGTTTTGTGCTCACATAGCAAAAAGAGAACCAGAGGATTTTTACTGATGCCCAATTCAAGCGTGAGGGGAAAAAAACAATGGACATTTGTAGTTGGTAGATGTTTTTTAAAAGCAATTTTTAAATGTTGAATATTTTTTAATTGTACTAAAAAAAAGGAATCAGGAATCCTATTTTAGAGAACATGTCTGTGTAGGGTTTTATCATTGCCGTGTATGTTTTTGTGAGTGTATGTGCGAGTGTATGTGTATGTTTGTGTGAATGTGTTTCTGGAAGGGAAGGGAAGGCAATTTATTATTGTTCTTATTCGACTTGCATACATTCATTACGTCCAGAGCAATTTATTTTTTATGCAGAAATGTACAGTTTCATGTTGTGGCCCAAGGCTGTTTTTATTCATTTACCGTTAAGTTAATGCAAACAAACAGCAGTTTGACTGCAGTTAGTCATTTTATTGTGTCATTTACAGTTTTGTACACATACAAAAAATGGAATACTATGATTTAAATGTTAAAAAGTTTGTTTATAGTAAAAGCATGTACTGAAACTTTGTGAATGTTTTTGAAAGTAATTTATTTTATTACCTAGAATTGGAAGCACATTTTCAACTTCAGTTAAACAACACAGTTATTAATAGTGTTGATTTTATAGTGTTGCCAGATTTGCTTTGATAATTGGCAACATTGACATTTTTAATGATCATGAATATTGTAGGTGTAATTTTTCACTTTTAATAATTCAGTAGTTCAATTTAATAAGTGTGTGTCAAAATGCATTTCCGTAGCATTCTGTTGATTGGTACATTTGTTAATACATGTAATGTATACTTCACTCAGTTTGGATTTTTACAATTTTGTAAACATCAGCAGTCCCATTTGACAAAACAACTCACCGAATCTGTTTGTCTAATAAGGTGATGTAATTAATTTTTTTGTCAGAGAGAGTTTGATCACATAGAGCATGTTTTTAGATGTTTTGTGTTAAAAAAAAAAAGGGGGATACAAGTACAAGGTGATTCTCCTGCACAAATATCATCTCTCTGGAGGAAAAAGGAGACTCTGAGAAACTGACATCTTTATTTTAAATCTTTTTTTTATATTGTTATATCTAAAAGGCCTGTTGCCTTGTGCTAAAAATGCACAACAATAGGCTTAGACTGAGACTGTTTGTCTGAGACAACCACCTTTTCTCTATGCTAGAGGTACAGTGGCATGTGAAAGATTAGGCTTCCTTGGTCAAAAAATCACACTTAATATTAAAGCAAGCTAATTTTGCAATCATTTCCATATTATAATAAATGATAAAAAAGGAAAATAGTTAAGTAAAAGTTTAGCGGATATTTAATTGAATCCATTCTTTCCTCTACCACTGAAATGTCCCCTGTGCCACTGGCTGCAACACAAGTCCCAAGAATGACTGAGCAACATAAACAGTTGTAGAGGTATTCTTCTCATGAATGAATTTTCTCCAAACAGTGCACAGAACTTATTTTCAACTTCTTTATCAGGCTTGTTTAGAGGTTCCTTTAAAACTGCTGAACGTTGTAATGGAAATGCATTTACTGTACTGTTTCTTTTTTTTCTGATGACTTCCATGAACTCCATGTTTGTGCCAGTGTTGCTGCACAGTAGAATAGTGCACCACCACTCCAAAACCTGAAGGACTTCTGATTTGCCTTTCTAGCAATATTCCTGGTTTTCCAGACTTGAACTTAACCGCCACAGTTCCTGCTGTTCCTTACATTACAAACTGAAAAAGAAAATACTTCACTATCTGCTAACCATCTGCATTCCCCTACTTTGTGAGCATCGAATGCTAGGGAGCTGATTGTTGGGACGAAGTTTGAGGGTGCCTAAAGTTCTGAATGCCACTATTTGTCAAAAAAAAAAAAAAAGATATACTTTTAATTTAGCAAATTTAAGTACATTTGAGGAAGCAATTTTTGGAAATTAGGTAATTTTTTAAAGAGTTATTTATTTTGAGAAAGTTGGTCATTATTTCGAGACTTCTTTTCAGAAAATCATCCAGATCAGAGACAGAAAGAAACAGAGAAGGAGAAAAAAACAGTTGATTTGAGCTTCCAAGCTGTTTTTGTTTTATAGTTTATCAGAAACACCTCTTAATCGGTCTGAGACGAAACGCTTTTAGTGTAAAGAAATGCAAAATGTGTGTGTGTGTCCCAAAACGACCACTAAAGTACTGTCTCAGGGGTGTGTGTAAAGAAACAGTGCCTCAGACCGCTGACAGGACCCTGTCTGTATCAGTTGGGAGTTAGAGGAGGAGAAAAAAGGGCTGTGTGACCGAAACAGTCATGTGTTCAGGCAGAGAAACAAGGGCTGGGTTTTTGTTTTTTTGGTAGAAGAGCGACTGGAGAATGAGGAAGTGTTGAGACGAAGAGCTGGCTGCCAACACACCGAACCCCTTCAGAGGTAAGCTACTGCTGAAAGACCTCGTTTTCCACCGGACTGCGCTTCCAGCTGGAACTACTCGATATGCCTTCATTACGGGGGTGCTTTTATGGGGTTGCATCAAAATACCGAGCTGGGCCGAGAGTTTTGATCCAGATGCTAGCACTAGCTTATGTTTAGCTATTTAAAATACCAGCAGAAAGTAGAGAACAAGACACTGCTGAGTTTATATAGGAGTGCAGAGCCTCTGCTGTACTAAATGAGCCTGTATGTGAACACATTCTCTAGTGCTGAGTCATGTAAACGACCATCCTCCATTCTTCTCCTGCCAAACCCCTCTTCCCCGTCCCCTCCCTTCTCTTTCTGTCCTGAACACACACCCTCAGCCTCTCTGAAGAGAGAATTTAAGCTCTGCTAGACTGTAAGACTGCTTTTTTTTTTGTTGTTGCTTCACCTGCAGAACATGGAAGAGCCCACAACACAAAGCCATGAGATGGAGGGAGGAAAGGAGAGGAGAGATCCTGAACCAGGTTGGTGTGTGTTGTGTCTTGTTGGCTTCAGGCCACAGGCTTATGAGTGCCATGTCTTCTACCACGTCACTTGAGAGTCAGTGCCTCGTGTGAGCCTGTCTGAAACCATGGCCTGACTGGACAAGAGTGAGAAATATAGTGGTATGATTTCATAATGGTTAAAGGGGAAGTTCACAGATTTGTAAAAATGTCAGCTTAGTTCCCTTCTTAAAAGGTAACCGAAGTTATGTTGAGGGTTTGGGGAAAACATGACAGACCATGGACAAATGGATCGCCATGTATTTCCTATATATGTATAGTATACATTTGGTATCTACATTGTAAATATAGGCCTAACTCTTTTTCCTTTATCACCCAAACGTCCAGTGAAGCTACTCGCATATCGTGAGTTTTAAATGTAAAAAAATTGTTTCTTGAGATACTATTTTTCTTACAACAGCCTGCATGTAGTTCAGATAGGTAACTTTAAAAGGTAAAACAGTCACTCAGGCTTCAGTCTGTATATTTATAGCCGTTGTGTATAAATGACTGTCTGTGATGTAGCTTTCAGAGACTTTAAACAGGTGGTTACTATCACTGTCATTGTGCTCAATTCCCACTCAATAAGTTCCTTTAGGCTATTTTGAAAAATCAGTGGAAGAATGTTGTTGTTTTATGGTGCTGATCAGGGCCTGCATTTCCAACGTTGTGCTAAAAAGTGTTGAGATCTGTCCTTAAATCTGTGTTCTGCTTAATAAATATGAGCCTCTTCACAGATTGAGTCTTTAGATAATTGCCAATGGTGACATTCTTAGGAGGATCCTAAGTGTGACGTCTTGAGATGATTTTACTGCAGAGTGTAAAACTCCTGTTTCATCTCTGTGGTTCCTTGTCAGACAAAGAAGCTGCAGAGCAATGCCTATAAAAAGGCCTTAAACAGGTGCCCACGCTGCACCTTAGCCCAGGGCTAAACCCAGCCCATTGTTAGCAGATACCAGTGGGAACAGGCTTCTCTGGCCAGGCCTCTACTTAGCCAAAGAGTCTTCTATAAACAGCCTGAATTCAAAGTAACAATGAAGTATATTCAAGTATTTCTTACTCATTGCATTACTCATTCATTACTTTTTAACAGTGTGCAGCAGCTCAGCTGCCAGTAGATGGAGCTGTTGCTTCACCATTATCTGAGGCAAAGCCTGAGCCTCTAACAAAAGCTGAGACTAAGGCTAAGAGTCATGCTGCCAGCTATCCATAATGCAAGCCAAACATATGAGCAAATATTTGAGCCTGCATGATCGCCTTTGCAGTTTGGTCTGTGTGGGTGGTCTCTTTGTTTCATAAACACAAACAAACAACAGGGTCACTTTTCTTACACTTTTGTTTATCTTTTGGATTGAGAGAGACCAGCTACAGCTTCTACTGGTTCCTGTAGAATTATAAAGAACTTCATAGCTGATTTATGGAGAAACTCGTATGAGCTAAAGTCTTCAAGAATAATGTAATCGAACATAATCTAATCTGAAATATAAATGATGTGGTGTTTGTTTATGTTAGTCTGCTGTAATCAAAGGCTTAGAATCTGTTCTTGATGCACTTCAGAGGGAGGGCAATGATACAGTAGGTCCGCTAGACCTGGTAAAAATAATGGCGTAATTATTATTATGATACTCTTGACTGGATTTGATTAGAGTGCACATGAAACCACTACCATTTAACTTATTACAAGACACAGGATCAGTGTATAAACTAATGGAATGTTGAAGAAAGAGATCTGCTTGAAATTGTGTTGAATGGCTTAACAAAAAAGGCAAGATTTTGGTTTTGCGATACTCTCCATACATTGCTTAAGAGGAAAATTCTTGCATTTGAAACATATGGTCAGCTGCAGTATGTCCTGCTTAAATGTGATACTTAAAAGTAACAATAATCATTTATTATTATTAAAATTATAAAAAATAACTAATGCATTAGGTACACATATATTTGTGATATACTAATGTGAAATGTGCCAAATGTGTTCAGAAGACCGTACACAAGAGTTTCTGTATTATTAGGCTAAAAATCTACTGGAAATAAACATTTTAAAATACATAACGGACATTAGCTCTGCTGACAATAAATGCAGTAACTCATAGTAGTACTATAGTAAGATCTTTTTGTATATAATAGAAAGCCGTTAATTAAAAACATTAAAATAGGTCAAAATCCGCAGTTCTGCTTTTTTGTTATAACATTTTTATTATTTATTTATTAACATATTTATTTCCATTTTACCTCGCATTATTTCCATTTTACACAGTTGTCTTACAGAGTAAACAACCTACAAAAGATATTCTGCCTTTTGTTTCAAAAGCATATATATATATATATATATATATATATATATATATATATATATATATATATTATACTTAAGCTGAAGACTCAAAATACAACACAGTCAATTTGTATATTATGTCCCTGCTGAATGCGTCTCTCACTGTGTATGTGTGTAGAGTGTGAGTTGAGGCTGGTGCTGCTGGGCTGGGCAGGCTCGGGGAAAAGTAGCGTGGGGAATGCCATCCTCGGCGTCAAAGCATTCGAAACTCGCCTCAGTGCCGACTCCGAGAAGCCAGTTTCTGTGAAGTGTGAGAAGAAATGTGCGAATGCAGCTGGGAGAAAGGTCAGAAGCACATTCTGTCATTTGATATGATGCTGTAATACATCACATTTGCAGGGTTTGTCCTTTAATAGAAATATTTTTGGTGCATTGTTTGTGTTTTTTTTTATAATTAACACAATGTGTAATAATGTGTGTTCGGCAACTTTGTATATTGTCACTTCGTCTGTAATGTGTAACATTGACTTTGATATGTAATATAGCTATATGTTATATATTATTATTTTATTTTTTATGTTTAAACTATTAAATTAATTATAATATATAACTTAGTGTTCTATATTTTACTTATTTTATTAGGATGATGAAGAATTAAGACTTAAGACTTAAATATCTATGGATATAATATATAATATATAACATTTATATTATTAAAGTAAATTGTAAACGCTACCATACAACATTAGAAATGACATTTAATCATTTGTTATCAGTATTTTAAAACAAAATCAAACCAATATGGTTGCTGATAAATGGAATGAATTATGATATATTAAACCTGTCCTAGACTACATAATTATTAAGTACTTAAATTAGGATGACTCTAAGGGGCTGTAAAAAATGTATATGTATAATAAATGTATAATAAATAAAACAAAAAGCTGTACAGCATCAATAATTAAGTCAAAAAAGATATCTAGAATTGATCAGATTTCAAAAGTGGAGGTCAAAAATATAAAGGTAAAGGACTTCACCCAAATAAATGTACATAGATAATTGCAGTGTATTATGTATCACTTTTATTAACTTACTAAATTATTATTGAATAAAACATCAAAAAATATATGTTGTCAATAAGAGAGGGAAAAAACCTTCAATGGAAGTCGTTGTAAATTTTCATTTTTTATTTTAAGTCTAAGCATTGCTGTTGGTTCACTGATCATGGTTGATCATTGTACCTCAATACACAATGTGTCACAAAGTGAAAAAACAACAAAAATGGATAAAGAGAGTTTTTGCATGACAGCGGCAATAAGTTATGTATAACAAACGTTAATAAGGTGTGTGTGTGTGTTTGTGGCAACTTTTAAACTGCAGTATGTTTTATATTACATAAAAGTTGACTTTGACATGTTGTAATGTTGTTTTCTTGCTGCCTTTGCGGCAGGTGGCCGTGATCGACACTCCAGACTGGTTCTACTCAGAGCGCCCCCCGGAGGAAGTGCATCACCAGCTGGCTCTCTGTAAATCGCTGTCCACCCCGGGACCCCACGCCTTCCTGCTGTGCGTCCCTGTGCATCGGCCAGACAAGCAGGGTCTCCAAGCACTGGCCGCTTTAGAGAAGGTGTTTGGCCCGGAAGCTGTCAGCAAGCACACTATTGTACTTTTCACTCATACAGAACGTCTTTCCAAAGAGCTGCCGCTAGAGGAGCACCTCAGCAATGAGCGTGAAGATTTGCAGGAGCTGGTGACGATGTGTGGGGACCGATATCAGGTCCTTGAGCTCAGAGGAGAAGGAGAGGAGGAGGAAGAAGCGGAGAAGAAGGAAAAAAAGAGCGTGGAGAAGTTGCTGGAGAAGGTGGAGGAGATGGTAAAGGAGAGTGGGGATGATTTCTACACCTTCCCTCCACTCATGCAGGCAGATTCAGAAGTGAGAGGAACTGAGGGGAGTGAAGAGGAAGACTTGTCGGCCGAAATTGTGTGTAGGAGGAGGAGAGGCGAAGATGAAGAAGAGGAAAGAAGTGGGGAGATGGCTGAGGGGAATGCAGATGGTTTGGAGGTGGTGGAGGGTGAAGACAATGCTTTGTCTCCTCCTTCACCCCCCCCTTCGTTCTTGCGCTGGCTGTGGGACAGTGTGGTTGGATGGGTGCTGTGGCTGCCCAGCCTGCTGAGGGGCAGCACATTACTTGGTTCTTTTGTGGGGCTATTTGTTGGAGGAATGTTTGGAGGGGTCATGGGGGCTACGGTGGGCTCTGTGGCCACTGAGGTGGGCAGGAGAAAACCACAAAAAGCAAAATCTAAGTGACTTCGCATACATTAGAACACTAAAACTTCATTAATGGGTCACTGAGCAATGTGAGCTGACGCAAACGACTGATTTCTCGTTGTCGATCAGTAGTCCTGGAGTACTCCTGTTCTGCACATTTTTGCATTTCCTCTGCTCAAATGCACACACACACTTTTTAGCTCAGTAAAGGCTTGTTAATTAGGAAGGAAAACATGTGCAATACAGGGCTACTCAAGGACAGGAGTTGGGTATCAGAAAGTTAGACCCAGAATAAGTAATAATAATCCTCAGTGCTAATTTGAAGCTATGCATATGTATATAAACTGGGTCCATGAAACTAGGATTAAGATAAAGTTGTGAAGACACTGAATAGATTTATGAGCACCTTAAGGCTACGCACTGAAACGTTTTTTATGGGTGGACGTATTAGGGAACGTTTCAGGTTTTGGCTGCATAGCCTCTTTATTGTGGTAAATTACTGCCAGACCCAGTGATCAAAATAAGTGTTGTAAAAGGCTTGACGGCTATGATAGGATAACAAAACTTATTGCTGTAATAGCAACGCGTGTTTACTTCGTAATATCCCTCTTTCAGGATGACATGAAGTTGCCTCTTTACACAATTAGCCAAAGTAGAAATATCTGTAGACCCCCTAATGAAACTACATATCCAAGCTGCTTTACACCTGACTTATTGTTTTAAACTATGCGGGTTCTGGACTGTTCATTCACTCTACACATGACTTCAAAGCTGCTGAGCTATCTGAACGCTAATGTGTTCTTTTGGAGAATATTATTTGTTTCCCCCCCCCAAAAAAAAAGTAAAAAAAAAAAAAAAGAAAATGCCTGAGGAGATTATATCATTGCCTTGTTGATGATGTAGGAAATTCACAGGATTACCCAAAATCATATTTGGTGAGAAATGACAGCATGTTGTGTTTTTTAAATAATGATTTTATTACATAAAAATAACCAGACCACTCTGTAATATATGGCACGCATTAAACCGTAACCCGCAGTTAAGTCTGTGTGCACGTTCCTCACGTTTTCAGCAGCTCTAGCTGATGTCAAATGCTTTTAGGAGGCAAAGGCCAATGAATGAAAATAAACCCAACTTTAGAAATTGGAGTCACGATCGTTCACAGTGCATCTACTGTAGATTCATATGGGCTGTACTGTAATTGAAAATAGCTTTTTTGTGGAGTCTGTTACCAATTGCAATTGTTAAACAGTGGGTACGCTGCACACCGATTGGAGAAGTCAGGCAGTCCCACGTTAAACGTACAACACACACACACGCACACACACAGTTTAAACAGCTAGCTAATCCACTGAGAAAACCAATTGGACTTTTCTCTGTTTTGTTTCTTGTCGACAGTGGATTTCCAAAGAACACTTTTTTCCTATGTTGCTGCATGAAAAACTGAAAATAAATGGACATAATCTGAATAACTCCTCTCAGTAACTCATGACTTTCCTGCTGATTCATTTCCTTCTTATCAGTGACTGGATCTCCTGGTTTTGACTTGGAGAAAGTCTCTTGCCAGCTTTGGCCCTGGGGAATTTGGACTTGGGGAATGAAATATGAAATAAAAGAGCATAAAATATAAATAAATTGTACACAATAAAAAACCCGCTTGGAGACTTGTCTATATAAAAATGACCTAAAATAACGAATTACACCAAATGAGTTATGACCTAGCTAACCAAACAGTTGGGAAGATACGGGAATGTTTCCCAGTTCGTTTTCTATATAAAGCTCTCAGCTACCAGTGGCTGTATCCCAGGGCGTGTGAGATCAGTTGTAGATAACATAGAGGAGAGAAAGAGAGAGAGAGGGGGCGGGGGCGTTTGTGCCATTTGGAGGAAGACAGCAGCCAGATAGAGATGTAGAATTATAGCACTCTTCTCCTTCGACCCACCCGCACACTCGGTTCCTCTCTCTCTTTTGTCAGGGCAGGTTTATGGTTTTGACATTGATGTAAGTGATAGTCTGCTAAACCCATCAGTCAAAAAAAACCCGTCCCTGTATTTGTGCCTTCGCTACAGCAAGGCGTTTCCGAACGTGGGTGGTCCACCCAGGGAGAGCGAGAGAGAGAGAGGAGAAAGAACTAGACTTGCTCTCATGTTTCTCAGAGAGAGAGAGCGAGAGAGAGAGAGAGAGAGAGAGAGAGAGAGAGAGCAAAAAAGGGAGGGAGGGAGGGAGGGAGGGAGGCAGGCAAGCAACTTGCTCTCGGATACACATCTGTCTTCCAGATGTGGCCTCTGCAGTTGTTTGAAAGAGTGAGGGGGGGGGGGTTCAAGATTCAAAAATAAGGGAAAATTGGTGCTAAACAGATTTTTATTGTCCGAGATTACGGATGCAGTACAATAGAGATTAGGCCGTAGCGGGGTGGTGCCGTAGCGTAAGTCAGCCCGTGCTGCGTAGACGTCCCCTCAGATGCTCCTGCTCAAAGAGATGGTGCAGGAATGATGGAGTGTGGTCCCCTGCGCGCTGCATTTGCGGATAGCATGTTTAAAAAGGAACACCTGTCCAAATATTATTCTGTCCTGTTGGACATGCGTCTGGGAGAGGACAGGGAGAGGGAGAGAGTGAGCGAGAAAGAGAAAGAGATGACAGAATGAAGGAGAGACACAGGATAGGAGAAGGAGATGCTATGGAAAGAATGAAAAGGAGGGGATGGTGAATTAAAACGGGATAAAAGGAGAGAAAGGAGAGAGATAATAAAACAAACAGTGGGGCTGAGACGTTCTGTCCCACATCACAGTCACACATAATGTGGTGAAAATAGAGGTTGGATACAATATTAGGGGTCATCAGATAGTAAAGTCTACAATTGCAGTGTTGGTAACATGGAACAGTATATTATCTGGAAATATGTTTTATATAGTAAGATGAGACGATGTGTTATATGGTTATGTAGTATTACATGGTAAAAGTCAAGAGTGTAATATGGCACAGTACATTAAACGGTAATGTGTTATGGTAGTTATATGGTAGTGTGGTGATATATGGTAATATGGAGCTGTATTATATGGTAGTATGGGGATATATGGTAATATGGAGCTGTATTATCTGTCAGTGTGATGTTATATGGTAATATGGAACTGTATTATATGGTAGTGTGGTGATATATGGTAATATGGAGCTGTATTATATGGTAGTGTGGGGATATATGGTAATATGGAGCTGTATTATCTGTCAGTGTGATGTTATATGGTAATATGGAACTGTATTATATGGTAGTGTGGTGATATATGGTAATATGGAGCTGTATTATATGGTAGTGTGGGGATATATGGTAATATGGAACTGTATTATATAGTAGTGTGGTGATATATGGTAATATGATGTTATATGAAAAACTGGTGTTATATGGTAAAGCAGTATACTATGAAACAATGTTATATAGAAGCCCAGTAATTCTGGGTAGGCTGTGGACCCACCTGACCCTGACCAGGAGGAAGCAGATAAGAAGATGGATGTATTATATGGTGAAATTGTGTTGTATGGTAATAATGCAATATGTGCAATATGTGCAATATTGATTTTACATGGTAATATTCAAGAGTGTGTTATATGGTACAATAGTGTTAAATGGTAATATAGAACAGTACATTATGTGGTCATTTGCTGTTATATGGTAATGTTTTATGACTGTATGGACATTGGTTATGTATACTATGGAACTGTGTACTGTTTAATGATATGGAGTATTGTAGTGAAATTAGAATGCATACTATTGTGATATGAAAGTTAGAGGCTTTATATAGGAATGATAAAGCCAATATTTTGCTCAGTTTTCCACTAAAACCCATCTAATTTAACCATCATGTTCTTTTAGTTGCTACTTTATAAACACACATCAGCTGAAAATGAAAAGCATGGCTCCTGTTAGCTCAGAATACCACAGCCCCTTACAACTGTGAGACATGTAGAAGTGTTAGGGGTCATCTCCCTCCAGGCACGTGCACGTTGACCCTCAAGCACCGACACAAAAGTGATTTGGATGTGTGGATGACATGGGCCAGCATCCCCAGTGAGCCATGATTAAGACAGCAGAGCCGGTAAAAGCTGCTCTCGCAGTGGAGGAACAGCCTGCGGAGGCCGCAGTATTTCTCTGTTATCATCACGCCCCGTGGGCTGGAAACGGCCGAAAAACCAAAAGGAAATAAACAGGATGACACACTCTTTCCCCGAAGCACACGCAGCCTTCGCCTCAAGCTGCCAGCAGGCACTCTGTACACCACGAGAGCTCTAAACACTAATATATGAAGATGAATCATTGCAGAATTGTGATCTAAGAAAAAGCAGAGGGTTAAGAAGAATATCTCCTCTGCTCCTGTAGGAAGACAGTGGTTTTATAATCACACAGACATGGAAGTCGGAGGTAAGTCGCAACAACACTACTGGAAATGAACGGCTTGGCTGAACCTGTGAGGCGATGATAGCTAGATCTGTGTGTGGATGGCCTGTAAACTGTGATCTACGCTCAGCGGAGATGCTGGCCCCCACATGGAAAATTATTTTACTATGTCACATTTGTTGGTCTGCAAGTTATATATTAAAACGTAACGTGTCAAAGTTCTCTCCACGCACCATAAATCAGCAAGATGCTGTTAGTGGCCTACGCAGCTACACACGCCGAAGCCAAAACACACACTGCTGGTGATTCACTGTAAACCGTGTGTTGTTCTTCTAAACCGTGCTGGTGTCCGATGGCCGGCCCGGGGAGAGGAAGCTGCACAACAGCCGCCCGCACCCCTCTCATCTTTTTCCTATTAGTGCTGTTTTGCTGTTCCTCCCTGTAGCGTGTGCATGTGTCTGGCCTGCAGTGGTTTACAATGAAGGCCTGAGTCTGTTCGCTGTCCTCCGTCCGGGTGTGTGGCTTCCCCAAGATGGTGTGGAAGCCTAAAACTAAATAAAACTCATGTTACTTCAATGAAATAATGACTCACATACTTCGAGCGACAGCAAACACAGCAAAGAGGTCCAGGTGCCGTCCCCAACAGGACACACACGCACAAACAAAAAATAGAAACCACAAGTTAACGTTAAAAATGAAGATTAGGCAAAAGTACAATTGGACAGCACGCGTTAACAGAATTCAAAATAGTGAAGGTCATTTTAAATTAAGGTTACGTTAAGGTTTTTAGGTTCGTAAAACCATTGTAGGACATACAGGTTCAGAGTTAGTTACACATACAGCTAAAAGGATACAATTTGGATATTGGAGGCTAAATTAACCATAAGTGGGAACGGAGGTGAAGAAAAAAAATGGAGCAAACTCAGTTCACTGGTATTGTGATACAATATAGGCCGTATTATGGAAAGACCTGCCCTTCAATAAAAAGACCCAATCAAGTTGTTAGAAAACTCCAGGCTCAATAAAAACCAGACTCGCAACACCCAAACTCGGATGAAGTCGAGTGTTCTGGCATGTTCATGTCGCAACAAGAACCTCTCTTTTACGTCTGCTAGTTGGCAAAACTCAGAGACCTCTCAAAACTTCAAACGATAAAAGAGCGTATGAAACCTACTGTCATATTAATCATTGCCAAATGTGTTTGCAACATGGCAATTTCAATAATACGTCTTATTAACAACTTTATGGTTTTCATTAAAGGGAGGGGGGACAGGTAGTCCATTCACACACTGAATCCATGAACATTGAATGTAATTAACCCTGAAAATAACAGGAGTTACTACCTAAATCATTTGTGGCAGATGAATGCCTGAGAACGTGCAAAAGAGACATGTTCTGAATGAACATTCAGCTGCTTACTCAAAACATCCGAGCAAATACTCAAAGCTGATGACAGTGCTACATCAGGGGTGGGGAACTCCGGTCCTGGAGGGCCGAATTCCTGAATAGTTTTGTGTTTTTTCTGCTCAGGCACACCTGATTCAACTCACACATTAATTGCTAGGTTTAGCTGGTGTGCGAGAGCAGGAAAATCACAAAACCGTGCTGTACCCCAGCCCTTGGTTTCTCACCACTTAGTTCATCCACATAGTTCATGGATCAAGGCTAATATTAACATAATTTGCATCTAGGTCTCACAAACCTTTGCATGAGTATAACATTCTAACTTAAAATTCATCTTAAAGATTTAAAAAAGAACAATAACAGGCCAGAGCTTTATTCAAGAGAGAATTATTGTATAATCATGCTAACCAAGTATTCTATAAACGCCAGAGCAGTTTTTTTGGGGGGTGGTGAGGGGAGGTTAACATATAGCTTTTAAAGTGTGAAAGTATAAACCTACAAACACTTAGAATTTGCTGATAATTGTCCGACTCCCATGATTTTATCAGTCGCCACCTGTGTTAGCTGGCTAGCTTCGTTAGCTGCAGTTGACCATGCAATATTTCTTTGAAGGAGAAGCTCACCCAAAGCTTTACTCAGCTCTCCAAGTGATATAAATGTATCTACTCCAATCGAAAAGCACACTCTACAGATTTACACTGTTTACATACCTCTCCGTAGTTCAAGTCATTGGTGATGCAGGGTGCTTACTGGATTCTGCCTTGTTTTTCTAATCAAACAAATGGAGATAAGGGTGGAGTAATGGGGCATTGAGGAGATTAGCCACTGCTAAAATAATTATTTTTGGATTATGTTCATCATATTTATGTTTATTTGAATTAATAATAAAAAAGGTGGGAAACTCAATGCACCTTTATCTACAGGTAACTGAGTACTAAATTTACTTTTAAATAAACTTCGCTGGTGGCTTTCGAACAGCCTATCAAGCTCAGATAAAAGTCCAGGCCAAATTACTAATAAATAATAAAGCGCACTCCACAAAGATCCAACAAGATTCCCCCTCATAAGGGCACGTCCAGCACTTATTTTGTGCACACTCACGCCCGTTAACATTTACGAGAAGCTGGCATAACATCAGCACATTAAATGGCGGTGTTTATTTATGGCTTTTCCCCTGCCAAACAAACGCGCTTGATTTTTAAGAGATTTGCTGTGGAAGCCAGGAGTTCAGCCAGACTCAGTAATCGGTGCAATCGAGTTTTTGTTTGGGCAGGTAGTAAAATAAACAGATAAAAATGATGGCAGTCTGAGAGAGCACAAAACACACGCCCAAGCAAAAACTGGCAGACTGTGCGCAACCTCACCTGGAATAACAAACACAGGTTTACGACTACTGTGGGACACAAAGCAAGAGCTTCAAAGGTGCACGACTTCATAAGAACGTCAAACCACAGCTGCCATTACCGGGTCTGGGCCAAAGACAATAGGTGAGGAGGTAGATTATACCAGGAGAAAGCCACAACAGTCAGCAACATGTTACAGTCCAACCCACTTGCCATGAAGTTTGTTCACCAGCCCTGCTCATGGAGATCTACGGCCCAGCTGAGTTTAGCTTTTACCACAAACCAGCACACCTGATCCATCTAATCATCGTCTACAGAAGTCACTGCACAAGACAAGCAGAATCAGGTGAGAAAGTTTTGGGTTAAGGTGAGTAATAATATGAAAGTGGAGATGAGATTGAAGGTGGTGCTGTTGGTGTGCCCTTGATTAAGGAGCCTTCTATTTCTATGCTATGCTGCGTTCACTACACCTTTAATGCTTAGTCACTGTAATGATACCTTCAGCTTGTAACATAGACTCTAAAAACTGCTGGGCTATGTTTTTTACCTAAAGCCTGGGTTGCTAACAGAAACAGAAAGTAAAAATGTAAAATGTAAACATTTTACTACTAATTAAAAAATGAATAACAGTAAAGGTTGTAGTTTTATTTAAAAATAAATATATTACAAATATAATACATATTTTACTGGATGTAATGTAGGTGGATGTAAACCAGGGTTGGATAGTAACGGAATACATATGGCGTTTTGTAATCAGGATACAAAAAACAGCAACTGTTACAGTTACAGTAAGTAATTAAATTACAGTTAGAGTTTAAAAAAGGGTTTACTTCCAGGATTACTTCCAGGATTACCTCGAATGAACGATTGTGTATTTGTGAGATGCTGCTGTTGTTGATGTTTGCCTGATTTTTTTAATATTATATACACAGAGAAAGAAGATTGTAACAGCGCCCCATGGAGGCTTAAATTTGCTATCACTCTTCAATGTAACTAAGATCTTCCAACAGTAAATATTCTGCCAGCTTCGAATGACTCCACGTCCATTTTAAAGAAGCATCTGAAGGTAAGAAAACCACCATTGAATCTATGTAGACGCGATAGGACTGCTGTATGAGTTAGCTGACTGCTGGACATGGTGTCGTCTAAATCTTTATTTCTGTTGGTACACCAGTGTACAGCTATGTTTCTGTGTATTAATGTAGTATTAATAGTATTAATCACAATAATCTGTTCACTTATATATCTGTACATCTTATACATCCTCGCTTACATAATGAAACCTTCACCTTCAAAATATCCATTTTGACAGCATTCCCAAGGAAAACAAATCAGTATAAATCAGTTTAGATCATTTCAGATCACCAAATAAATACAAAATAAATCATCCAATAATGTTTTTTTCTTTCATTTCATTTCCCTGTGAAGTTCCCTTTTTGGACATAATGTTTTTTTTCCATTATTAATGGTCTATATAATGTGTGTTATATATAATTTAGTAGACAGGGAATTTGTTTCATGAAAACAGATGATAGTTTGATGTGGAGATGGTGTGGTATCTAGTGTGGACACACAGGACAATTCCATGTAAATTGATCTTTTGTCTTTATTTAAATATATGTAAATATATAAATAATTGTCTCTCTCGAAGACAATTAATACAGCACTAACAACCAGTAATCAGATTATGGTACTTTATATAGTAATATAGTAATATAGTAAACCTTTGCATTAGGATACAGCTACATTTTTAAACAGGCCATCAGTAATCTGTACCGGTACACATATTTAAAAGTAACTCTTCTAACCCTGTGAAGAGCTGATATTATATAATCACCCTGCTAAAAGATCCAGCTCCAAAACAGCTTTTGCTGGTACCTGGTTTCAGATGGTCTAAACTGGTCTTTGATGGTCAAGGTAATTGAAAAGCTGGTCAGATGAAAACATACCCTATACTGGTAAGCTAGCTGGCTGGCCAGCATAGAGTATGTTGCATTTGATTTTGGTCATGTTGGTTGACAAGCTTAATCAGCTTGGCAAGTTTGAGCTAGCCAAGGCTGTTTTTTTTTTCAGCAGGGTGTAACTCGATAGAATGTTAATCATTGTAAAATTGAAAACTGAATATTAGATCATTTTTTAATTTTCAAAAATATTTAATATTCAATATTTAAGTTTGCTAGCGGTAAGGATTTAATATTTATTTATTTATTTATTTCCTGACCTGTGTTGACCTTTTCTTTGCAGATTAAAGCAAATAAATCAGAATATCAACAAGTATCTGAAAAGAAGCATAAGTAATAATGGGAAAGAAAATAATTCAGGTTATGTAATGTAAAAGAACAAACAAACAAAAATAATTTCACACAGTTACCCAATTAAATAGGGCAAAAATACCTTTTTAACCCAGACTGTGATCTTGTCACTTATTCCATAATCCTGCACTGGGTTATGAAATAATTTTTTGTAAAATTTGTAACCAAGCATTTATGAGTGTACCTTTCTTGCTAACAGCTCTAATGTTGTATCACAGTGATATAATATGGTGTTTCAGATTTGAAATCAGGTTTGAACTATTTACAATTTGTCATTTTCGCACAAATGCCTTCTATTTCTGTTTTTGCTTTTTCTGTTCTTGACTTTTAGACATAGTTAAATTACATTGGTTGTTCTTTAAGTTGGAGCACAATTTCATGATAAATGGGCCAATAGAAATGCTCCAAATGAGTATTTCTTGAAATACAACCTTCTATATTAACTTCCATTGCAACTTCAGAAGGTTTATTTCGTCTCCTGTAAAGTTGCCAGTTTGGAGATATGATTTATTTTGCACAACGGCAACAAAATAGTTTCCCACTCATCCACTGCAAAATAGCATTTAGCTGCCATTTCCACTGTCTCAGCACACACAAAAACATGGGGGAAACATGTCCCAGTATAAATTATGGCCCTGATTAATGGTGAAACCTTCAGTCTTGGCAATCAGTGGTATATAGTTTACACAGCAACTGGATCAAGTCTCAGGGGCAGTTTGAATATAACTGGTAGCCATAAGGAATGATTTGTGCATCTGGACAGTCAGGCTCTTCTATGAGGTTCTCACTGGAAGAAGATGCCTTGAGATGAGGAGAGAAAGTCTAAGAAGGAAGAAAGCCTAGCAAACGATATGGACAGAAGTGGATGAAAGCAGGTCTGGTTTTACAGAAGACGAGGCAGGCGCTGATGGACAAGAGGCAATTACATGGAAAGAGTCCCTCTCAGACAAACAGTAAAGCAGATCAAAAACTCTGATTCATGTGAAATTGAGTGAAAGAGTGTCCATGAAGACTTTCAGGTCTGCAGCACAGTGAGACTTTGAAAGACGCAGAAGACAAGGAAGGGAATGAAAAAAGCATATGTGTGTGTGCTTGAGTTTTTTAAAGAGTGTTGCGGTTTTACCACACACACCTCCCATGAATGCGGCCTTGAGAGATCTCAAAGAGAGACTAATGTGAGGACTAACAAGCCTTTCCCCTAAATCACTACAGGACGGCGGGCTTAGCTGGGATCGGAGCGGAGCTTTGCCTGATTAATCGCGAGGGCCTCACCAGCTGACAAGTGCCGCTGGCAGCACACGGGCGCAGTGGTAGTCCTGTTTGAAGTCGAGTGGGGGGGTGAGGGGGGCACAGGTCGTGTTTGAACACCCGGCGGAGAGACCCACGGTCTTTGTAATGGACCCCGTCCTGCGGTTGGAGAGCGGCTAAGGGTCAGGCCAAAGCAAGCATGCTGTTCCTCCCGTTAGGCTGCACTGGGAGAAGCTTTCTATCCGCGGTGTAGTCTACGTCAGTGTTTCTCAACCCAGATGATCCTTGTTTTTGTTCTTTGCTAGAACCCCAAGCACCTGAACCAGGCCATTAAGAAAAGGTGAGCTATGGTGAGCTAGGTCAGAGAAATAATGTGGGCTCTGAGGACTGGACTGAAAAACACAGGTGTATGTGGTGCACTAGTATGTAGTACCAAATCCAACCAAGCTCTGATCTGTCGCGGCATGGACTCCACAAGGCCTCTGAAGGTGTCCTGTGGTATTTGGCATCATGACATTAGCAGCAGATCATTTAGGTCCTGCAAGTTTTAAGATTAGGCCTCCACTGATCACATAAGTGAGCCTTGGGAGCCCATGACCCTGTTGTCTTTTCACTGTTTGTCCTACCTTGGAGCACTTTTGGTAGGGACAGAACACTGCATACCTTGATTACCCCAGGTTTTTGGTTTTGGAGATGCAGCCATTACAATTTGTCCCTTGTCAAAGTCACTAAGATCCTTAAGCTTGCCCATTTTTCTTGCTTCCAACACATCAACTTCAAGAACTGACTGACCACTTACTGCCTAATACCGTAGTCAGATGCCATTGTAATAAGATAATTCATGTAATCCATTTGTATATAAATACAGAAAGTATTTAGTGCATCCAAACTTTACCATTATTATTACAGCTTCCATTCCTCTGCACAAAAGTTCACTGTTATAAGTTGAAGCATTTTCTTCCTCTTGCCATCCAAGTGATCCCATGATTTAATGATTTTGAGGTCTGGACTCTGGGGTGGCCAGTGCATTGTTCTGAAAGCACCAGCGGCTTCAACAGTTTGATTTGTAAATGTTTTTTTCCTTTGTCTTTTTGATGTTCTCAGTAAGAGCTCCACAGAGTCATCTTCTCACAGTGGAGGCTGGACAGAAACATCTGGATTTTTCAGATCCAAAGAGAGAATGTAGCTCAATTCTCTTCTTTTTCTCTCTCTCATAGAAAGCCTTAGATACAGTTTATCTGTTAGGGGCAGTTTTGGTGGTCCACCGGGTCCTGCACTGTTGTTTGTAGTCCCATTTTCTCTGTATCTTTTAGTCATTTTTTGATCTTGTTGAAATGGATCTCGCTGAAAGAATGAGACTGGGCCAAGACAAGCCAAGATCTGGCAGGGGAGATCCTCCTGCCCAGCACGGCGGCTCAGGGCTTCATCTCGCACTCACCACATGAATGAAAGGCGGGGGATACATGCAATGGCTCAAACTTTATGATGACTTCATGACTTCATGTCAGCTCAGTCAGGGTGCAGTGGTACAGTTCATGGCCTGTATCGTTTGAGTCATTCGCAGTTGGGTGATCAGGAAGAGCCTGAAGGGAGAAAGACAATGGAGCGACCACATCAGACGGGTCTGTTTCGAGTGGGGATTGAGAGAGCAACATTAGGGCTAAATGGGCCAGGCTGTGAGACATCTTGTCCTGAGCTCGGTGCTCGGGAATGAATAAGTCCTCAAAGTGAGTGACTAAGCCCCAACCAAAGTCCGGAAAATCAGCGAACGTGCAGAAAGACAACCCAGGCTTGGCTTGATGTCTTATCATCTGTGTCCCTGGGGGTATTATCCCGTCGCGCCACTTCAAAATGGAGCAAACACGAAACATGCGTCCTCAGGGCCTTGAGCAGTAACGAAGGCCACGGGGGCCAAGGGCCGCCAGAGAGCGCACCAGAACACTCAGCGGCGGTTCCACTTGAGTCTCCTTTCAGCCCGACACGGTCCAGCTCCAGTGCAGTAGAAACAGAAGCCCTGTGCATCCCTCCAGCCCAGAAAATGAGAGACAGAGAGAGTAAGACAGGAGGAGGAGGAGGAGGAGGAGGAGGAGAGAGAGAGAGAGAGAGAGAGAGAGAGAGAGAGAGAGAGAGAGAGAGAGAGGGAGAGGGAGAGAGAAAGCTCCAAGCGCCAGACCTTTTGAAAGCAAGAATTCAGTATGAGAGGGAGTGTGAGTGAAATAAAATCATGAAGAAATAATGACAGCTATTGCATTCAGAAAAGCCAAAGGCTTCCAAAGCAGCAGTGTGGAAGGGCTGCCAGTACAGTGTTCCCAAAGCAGTCTCCATTCCAACCAATTACCTTTGAGGCATAAGTGTTTTTTGACACTGATAAATGACATGTATGAGTGTTTTCCTGCAGCCAACATCAAAGAACAGCCTGGAATTATTTTAATAAATCTAGAAGTCAGTTGTGAATTTAATGTAATTAAAGTTGCATCAGTTACTAATTTAATTTGACATTTTCCATTTGTTCTGGTGTAAAAAAAAACAGGGTGTTAGCATAGATACTACATTTAAGACTTTTTAATGCCCAATTTTAATAGAATTTAAGTGATAACATACCAAATATACAAACTTATACAAAAAAAACCCTACTTAATATTAATAACACAATTTCATGTGTAGCCCCTTATTTCGTACAAACAACGTTAACTGCACATCATAATATAAAAATCCATCCTTTACTTCCTTGCAGTTGTGAGTTATGAGTGCAAGGGCAAGAGAGATGACATCAGCAGCAGAAGTATGAGCTCCTAAACCAATTGAAAATTGAGTTAGTCAAAAGTACAGGGAAAAAAGGCAAAATATACATAACTCTAAATTTACATGACCGTGAAACACATTATACAGCCCAGGAAGACATTAAGGACTTGCCAAAAATGTATTTTGAGCACAATATTTGCTTTCACAGTTATCAGTAATAGCCAACTTTACCATTAGCCATGTGCTACAGTTAGAAGCCCACTGTCTACACATAGATACATATGAACCCTCACTGAGGTGGAAGCTTAGCAACATCAGTACTCAAGGCTGTTAAAAGACCTTCAAGTAAAACCGAGAGCAGATTTCCTTATTGTAAATGACACAAATAAAATTATATAAGGCTCTAAGACAGTTGACCTGGACACCACTCCTGCATTTAACATATTGCTGCTATTATGCAAAAAACATGTATCTCCAAAATGCCAACTTTACAAGAGAAGGAAAAAACTCAAAGTCATTGTTGAAAGATTTTATTACAAGTCATTTCGGGGGAATTTCTATTAATCCATTCATCATCACACAATGTAAAAGACAACTGCCAGATTCAGATTATGTTAATGCGAAATGAAACCGCAACCATATGCAGTACAATAAAGAAACTGCAATGATTCAGGATCCAGAAGATGAGATATGACATATGACAGACCATCTCAATCAGAGCTGCCTTCACAGGTTAAAATAAGAATTAACTATTTTCTTTCCTTTGCTGCTAAATATGTTCACTGAACATGGCCCATTTAAGTAAGGCCCACTAAAGCAAAGTATACATTTCAAATACTGCAGTACAGCAAGGCTACTGTACAGGACTCTGCTGTAGAAAGTTTTAAACTAACATAAAGACTAAAGTTTGGTGACCAGTATCTAATGTGTTTATTAGATTTAGACAACTTTCTGAGCAGCTTATTATCAAAGTTTTTTTGTAATGACATAATATTATTCATATAAGGCATTTCTTGCTAAAGACATTTCTTGCTAAGGAACATAACACATGAAGCTAACTGTATTATATTATATCCTGCATTAAAACATCTGTATTTTACATTTTATTCAGTGTTAAAAACTCCACTATTAACAAATTCCAAAAAACATTTATTGGTATATATCATGTCAGTATCCGTACTTAGCACATAAACTGCATCAGATGACCCAATTTTGTATTTTTTGGTTTTATTATGCATAGAATTAGTACATTATATGGCATAGCACAGTGAGTAATACAGGTGACCACCACATAACAGATTAGGATTTGATACCCTGTTCCAAGCAAGTACACCACGCTGCCCCAATAAGGCCAGTGCTAGGCATCATGCCCAACCACTCTTATTGGAGCAGCGTGGTTGGGCATGATGCCTAGCACTGGCCTGCCTGTGTAACATAATTAAAAACGCTGAATCTCTGAAGATACAAATGTCTCCCAACACTACAAACATAAATATCAAAGATGAGAAGTTACTCAGCTAACTATTTCTTTTAGTGCTGACAACAGTCCACGTCAGTCAGTATCATTCTTTGTTTACAGATCTTGAGGAAGCAAGACTAAATATTGGTACTAATACTGATACTAATACTAATACTGAAAACGGTGTGCTGATTTTGTTTATTAATTGTTTAGGTTTATTTGTTCAATTTCCCCTTTTTTCTTTATAAATGTTACAAAAATAGTATTAGTTGAAGGTTTAGCTATCTGCATCTCTGACTGGTGGGTCAAAAGTGTTATTACAAACTTCTATTTGTAGTCTGTGTAGTCTGAGAAATACACCTTAGTGTGTAATAAGCCTTTCTGTATTAAAGGGTTATATATATTTCTAAAGCTACAATGAAGATTGTGGGTGCATCATGAATGAAATAAATTATTATATTATAAAATCTCACATATAATCATTATTAATCCAGTTCAGTGTTGATGCTGAACTAAGGAATAACTACAGCAATCCATGATTTCATTGTAAAATGCCTTTAAATTTCCTTCCTTTTCTATGGCCTGACCTGCAGATGCACATCTAGAGTCATCTGAGGCCTAAAGATGATACTGTGCATTTTTGAGTGCAATGTGAAAGCATCATTATCTACTTCATGCAGATGTGCTCCCTTTTGTGTTGTGGTCTCCAGGCCATCAGGGTGGGACTGGGAGAAACGCGTGTGTGTGTGTCTGCGAGCTTACGCGTGAGACAAATGGAGGGAGAAACAGACGTACTGCGGCCACTTTGAAGTGTTTTGACTCGGGCGCTTAGAATAGACAGCGGGTAGAAAAAAAAGCCTAAAACGAGAAGGCCGAACGTCTGCGCAGCGACCACTGGAGAGCTACGGGTGTCGCTCCAGTGATCCCCCCCAGACTCAAACTCATTCATGTGTGCAGACCATCCAGCTGTCCGTCATGGACTCTGACAGAACTGGAAAAGATTGGAGAAGGGTTACACCAAAAAAAAAAAAAAAAAAAAAAAAAAAAAAAAAAAGGAACGAAAGAAAGGAAAAAAAAAACCTCTTCCCAAACTTCCTGAGTGATGCGGCCCTCTTTAGTGGGAACAAAACACCCTCCACCACATCTGAATCTTTGTAGTAATTCTTCCTATTCCAGAAAGAAAAAAAAAGACTGAAAAAAAAAGAGTAAGACAAAATAGAGAGAAAGTAGCATTTGTGTGATCGAAGCACTGTGACCAATATGCTCCCCATATGTCTGACTTATGCCGCCGTCTTTCAACCCAGCTTATGTTTTTGTTTTTCGCGGAATTTGGCTTTTCTCCACTCATCTATTTATCTGGCCCCTTTTTTTCCTTCTCTTGGGGTTTCTACATGTATCCTCAGCATTAACAGAGGCCTGGGCTGATGATGACAGCTCATCACTTAGCAGTGATTTTGCTCTTCGATTTTAATCAATAGCCGGCGTGGAGGCAAAGAATGAAACAAGAGTGTATATAGAGGAGTTGGAGGCTGTGAGGCTTGTAAAAAGGACAACCGGCTGCACTCAGGATGTAGTGTGAGAAACATCAACATCAACTAGAATTGCTAGCAGACTCTGGGTCCAAGCACTAGCCCTCTGCAGGCCAGATTTGACCTGAAATGGCTTAAACAAATAAAACGACATTTATGTACCTGGACTGAGAGAGTGATTCTACATGGTTTTGGACTGCCATGTATGATCATATGATAGGCCAAGCAGAGGTACAGCTTCCACACAGCAGGGTTAGTCATAACATAGAGGTTGTATAGCATGGTGAGTTATAACACAGCCTTTCCCATGGCAGACTATTCACTGCAGGGTAAACATACCATGCTACACCAGTAAGAGTCCCTGTGCAAGACTCTTAATACTACATTGAATGAAAGTCAATGTAAAATATGAATGTATTCCAGGTGATTTAGAGCATTTCTATTATTCTGTTCAACTATTTACACACTGTACAGAGCTACTACAAACTAAAAATACTAAAAATGGACAAAACTAAAAATTTACAAAAATTATTATATAAATAATATATGTATACACACTGTGTTACAGCTGTTTATCTGATTTAACAGTGCAAAAAGAGCTTTGCCTTGTTGGTTGTACTGAAAATCTACACAAAAAAGTGAACAGTTCTGGTTTAAATGTAACAATTTTTGTATTTTTAGTTTACTAGCTCATGTTTACCTTAGTTTATCAGGCTTTTGCATTTAACCACATCTATTACATACATAATTACACTGACATCACAATGAATAATGATATTTAATGAATGTGTCAAAAAACGTTTTTGTAAAACTAAACATTTTACCATTTAATTTTTTTATTAATTTATTTAAGCGTGGAACAGATTTTCTGATTTTAATTTAAAGTTTAAATGATGAACTTCTTTTTTACTTTTTAAAAATATGCCTAAAGCATTAAATTGTCAGAATAAACGAATAAACTTAAAAAAAGAAACTAATAAAAACATTCTAGAAACGTCCAGATTAAACACCTTCTACTTTTCAAAAGTCAACAGTTTTAATGCAAGAACTTAACTGTTTTTGTTTTTACATCTGAATCAAAAATAGTTCATTTTTAGAAGTATTTAGTAAAAAGCATTTTTACTAGTATGTTAAGGTGTGCCCACTCTCCCCTTTATATGTAACCCAACTACTGCCCAACTACTTAGTTACACTTATGCTACTTACGTAGACTCAATATACCAAAATAACAACAATAGATGTAGTGTATTGTACTCATGTGGAACCAATACACACATTTAAATAATGTAAATTCAAAATCATTTATTTTTCCCATTTGGACCCATGCCAGCTTTAGAGCTGCTAGGAAAACCATTATCAGGCCTAGAATGCAGGGATAGGTAGTGTAGGGCTTGACTGCCACAAGTCTTGATCATCTGTTGCAGAGAGAGTTAGCATTATGTCCATCTGTCCCTGTGTAAACATGAACACAGCGCTGATGACATACTTTAATACTTTTCACACTGATGGAGTGAGATGTGTGCATGTGTGACAAACAGGGTGGTCCGGCTCTCAGCGACTGTCACGACAACACAGTCCCTGACACACGCAGACCACCCTGTTCCATGTGTGGTGTTAAACAGGCAATTACAAAGACACCATTGACAGTGACCCTCACTCACTCTCCTTTCTACAAGTCTACAGCTTCTGACCTTTACACATGTGCTCTATTCAAGCACACACCACACACAAGCGTTCTACTCTCACACAGTATCTTTTAACACACCACAAGCACTCTCTAACACACACATACACACACACACACACACACACAGCTTCTTCCTCCTTCTCAACCTCCCACGTCTAAGCTTGGTGGAATGCGTCTCAGGTGCAAGGGGTGTGCT
This sequence comes from Salminus brasiliensis, assembly GCF_030463535.1. Classification (NCBI taxonomy): domain Eukaryota; kingdom Metazoa; phylum Chordata; class Actinopteri; order Characiformes; family Bryconidae; genus Salminus; species Salminus brasiliensis. Next base: position 25,080,761 of record NC_132889.1, on the reverse strand, counting down.
GGTTCAAATTAGCGGAGTATAAATTAGCATGGCTTTCCCCCTCTTCTATCCAAACATTCGCTGTCTCCCATTCCACACTGCGTAAACCCCCTTTTCTCCTCCTTTCCCCACCGGCCACCCCTCCACACCTCTTTCTGTTGCTGACCCCCGGCCTACACGTTCTCCTGCCTCTCCTCGCCACATAAATTTCTGCTCTTTACAGCTCGGTGTCTACACTCCCTATACCACATGCTTCATGGATCTCCTACTGAGCATAATATCTCTGCTCCTTTGGCAACACAAGCGCAGATATAGAGGCGTTTAATCCAATCGGACAGAGCCTTTCTGTTTAATCTTAAAGCATAACACGCATTCACTTCCACATGATGCGTCAGATGGTGTACAGCTAGTGACTGTAGCCCATTTGTTGTCATGCACAGTTTGTGTTTACCATCCTCTAGCCTTGATCAATGATCAGTCTCCTCTCCTTGTTGAGTTTGGGTGGGTGGCTGATGTGTGACGTGGCGTGTGAAGAACCTTTAAAGGTCTAAAGTAATAAACCTTTACTAAATGTAAAGGTTCTTTACCAATTTAAAGGTTCTACATGCTCACAAATCTCCATTCCTAATATGGGGCCTAACAAAAAAGTCTATGTCAGATTCATGATGTGTTTGTAAACCCCAGAGTTGTTCTCAGCTCTGCTCCTATAAAGATGGATCCCATTGTTCTCGTAAATTGAACAAATCCCAAAAAGAAAACATTGGTGGAAGTCAGAATCTTAGGCATAAACCCAGCATAAGTGGTTTTTAAGAAGTAATTTCTTCTTATAATGGTTGGTGAATGTGGCCCATGGTTCTTTGTGGAAGCAAAAATGGTCTATGGTACTACTCAAAGCACCTATATTTTTTTAAGAGTGTAAGTAACTTCTGCCCCATATGATAAACAGGGTAGAGAGTGACTGACAACAGACAAGACCTATGGTGTACACAATTGCAATCTGCAGTCCAGTTAACTTCCTAACACTCCAAGGCTTATTACACATTAAAGTGTATTACTTAGTAACTACAGTGACATCTGTACAAACTGGTGGGGCTATTCTTTTATAATAGAAGTTTGTAATAACACTTTTTACTCCACCTGTGAGCCATGGGCTGTTTAAGGGGTTACACCAGTGTATGTGGGCTAAATATGGGATTCTCTTTGTAAAATCACCAAAAAAAACCCCCAACAAATTAATAATACAGTAAAAGCTTCTTCCTTCTTGACTTCTTTCTGATGCTCCCATCAATCAGATGTGCATTTCTTCAAATTCACCAGCAGCACACCTGGTTAATATAGCACTAAGTAGTCTAAGCAGGTATTGGAGGATACTGTATGTACAAGTAAAGCAAGACGTCTTTCAGGAAATGATGGGAGCCAGGTTCCATCAATTATTGTTCTGGAGGGCTGGTGTTCAGCACAGTTCTGTGGTTTTGCTGCTCTGTTCAAACACATCTATAAAACCTGGATACGAACAGAACCAGGTGTGTTAAAGCAGAGAAATCATCAAACTGTGCTGGACAACTTGCCTTTCCAGATCAAACTAAATAACCCTATTAGCTACGTTATTAATTTCAGCATCAAAAAATAATATATTGTTAAGTAATATTTCCTAAAAATCTTAAACATGAGTAAACCTGCTTAAACTACCTACCTTTGTAGTAAAGTATTCTATCATTTGAAATGTGGATTATGGCTACACATTGCTACACATACTGTAAAATCACTACTTTTTAAATTAAGGTTATTTATTTATTTGTGTTTAATGTTATGCTATCTTATTATTAGTGTTTTCTAAGGAAATAAATGCTTACTAAGCAGTTCAGTAGCACATTACATCCATTTTTCAGAGATATTTAAGACATGTGCACAGTTTTGTATGTAATGGACTAATAAGGTAAGCAGACCACATAAAGTGACCAGTGAGAAATACAAAGTGGCTGTACCTGAAGGGATGTGGCAGTGCTTTCTTGTTAAATGCTCCTGTTTGCTTACTTTCTTTCCAGAGGTACATCATGCTCAGTTTGACCAAAGCTAGACCAGAGGTCACACCGGTAATAAGGGTTCACATCTGTCCAAATAAATCGGCTGTAACGCTATCATCAGTAACACAAACACACACACACACACACACACACACACACACACACACTTCATCATCTTCTTGCTCTTTTTCCACATTCCTGCTCTTGGCACCTGTCATCCTCGTGTGCATGCATCCTCGTGTGCTTTCTTTATGAGCTCAGGCTGCAGCCTCAACTGAGCACACAGCATGCTGGAGGGAGAAGGGGGTGAGGTGAAATTTACGGAGCATGTCCTCCCGCAACGGCACACGTTCACCAGGATCAAATGCTCCCAAGGTGTTCCTGCGAGCACAAGTCTATATTTTTCTTTCACGGCAGCGTTCTCGCTTTTACAGCATGGCGAGACCTCGGCTTGCCCTCAGAGCAGTCCCTTTATGAGCAGCAGATCATCCCTGGGCAAGCCGAAGAAAAAAGAAAAAAAAAAAACACTGGCCAGGCCGCTTTATGGAACGCCTGGGAGCTAGCTATGGGAAGGAACCCCCCTTAAATAAGGAGAGAAGTACGGTTCAGGTGCAGGCTCAACCTCCCCAAGTGTCACCGTGAGGTGGTGAGAGAGAAAAAGAGTGAGGGAGGGAACAGACTAGAAGAAACAGCAGAGGTGTATGGAAGTATGGAGGAAGTGGTTATTTTGTGATCTACAGGATCCCAGCCACCGGCATTGACAGACGAAAGGAAGAAAGGAAGAATATGTTGTCACTTTGCAAAGGTGACTTTTAAGCTCTTCAGAGTTTTCAGAAGCTTGGAGAACAGTGGCGTAGTCGACAGCAAAGACAACTGGAGGGAATCTGAAGAACCAGAAGCATAAAACAGTCATAAGCCAATCATACTACATTAGGATACATCAGGAGGATTAAATAAATACAAGTCCAGCTCAAGATCTAAAACATTTCTGCTGTTCATCAATGCTGCCCAATGCCAAAAACTAGGTCTCACAAAGCCAATATGACCCATTTCAATCCTAGAAACATTGATGAACATGAACTCAATCTGGGGCAAAACACCATCTTGTAACTGTGATCCAGTAAACACTTAACACACATATTTGACCTTGCCCTGGAGCCTGGTCTTACAGGTGACCTTTGGTCTTCTTAGATGACCCTGATAATCAGATAAGAAGTGAGCTTTCACCTCCATAAGGCTGCCTCCAGCTGGGCGGGTTAGCAGGCTTGTGTCATGGCTGACAAGCGGGCCCTCCGCTCCCTCACTTTCATGTGAACTTGCGGAATGCTTGTCCCCATCTATCTCAATCAAGGAAGAACAACACTGGCTTGATTTGGCATGCGATAGCGCCTAGCCCCACGCAACACCTGCAATGTCCTCCAAGGGTCCCATCCATCACCGGGGCTTTGGAGAGAGCTAAGAACTGCCCCCCACTTAGCGCAGCACTAGTGCTTCTATGAAAAGACTTGACTAAAGTGGTGTCAGTGTTTGTGTTGTGGGTTTATCTGAGGGCCACTTTGGCCCAGGGGTCCGAATCTGATAGCACTTTAGCTTTACTGTAGAGCTGGTCTCTTGCAGCAGATGTTTGAATGGCTGTGTGTATGTATGTGTGTGTGTGTGTGTGTCTGTACTTGCACAATAAAGAGCTCCTTATCGGTTTGGCAGCTTACTACTTAGAGGAAGTCTGGGAAATGTATTTTTGTGCTTAAGGGATTGTGCAATTAATAAATTGCCTGTAGTTTTTATCTCCTAATTTATAACTGGCTAGTATTGTACGCAAATTATTGGGTTTCCCATACCTCATAAGTGCCATGTGCCTGGAGACCACCAGTGGAAGTGGGCACAGGGAACATCAGGTTCTATGATGGTGTTCCCATTTCAAATGGCAACTGTATTGTGTCATTCAACAAAATGGGTTATTAAGAACCAAACGCTCTGCTACTTTTGGCACTGGATGTAGCACACCCCACTGTCATTAGTTACTGGCACACAACAACTGCTCACATGTCTCTGAGCCTCACAGCAGACACCCTCCCAGCTTAGTGGCGCTAATTTCAACACAGTGGCTTTCCCCGTTGTTCACATCCTCTAAAGCTGTTCCAGACATCTGACAAGGCCTTGTTTTATTTATTGACTTCATTTCGCTCTGAGGGAAGCTTTTACATTGCCCTCGGGTGATGCGGAGTTAATGTATAACTGCAAGCTTCCCCCCCGCTCCTTAAACCTTGCTTAAGTGTTTAAACACCCGAGGTATTGACGCAGTGCTGTGGAAGTGAAAAACCATGCTGGAGTTAGAGACACCGTAACACTTTAGCAGTCTCTGGAGAAAGGGGGAGAGAGAGAAAGTGAGAGGGAAGGAAATCAAGAGGTATGGAGAGAGAAGAAAGTGAGATCAGATAAGGATGAACAAGCAAGTGGATGAGAACGCAGATTTCATTTCTAAAATATATACTCTTAGCAAAAAGGGCTCTTCATAGTACTGAAAATTGGTTCTTTGACCTATTAATCATTAAGGAACTCTTTAAATTGGTGTTTCAGAGGATCGTTTCTGGAACCTTTAATAGCACATGCAAGATCAGTGCTGATTTAAGCACTCTTGAGATATTAGGTCTTCAGTGGGCATTTGTAGACAGCAGGCAACTTGGCTGTTTGGACATCTAGGGAAAGTTTGTTAGGATAGAGAAATGCCTAGGTGCTTGTCTTCAATACATCTGGAAGGATGGTGGATCAAGCCAAGCCATACTTCACACTCAAAGGGATCTTGATACAGGTTTTGAGCTTTGATACAGATCTTCTACAGTGTCATTCAGATGGTGACAGAGCTGGTGTGCGCTGACACTGTCGTGCCATGTGTCTGCAGGTCAGCTGGAATTTGTTGACTGAGGTTCTTCAGCCAACGAACAATCCTTCATTGCAATCTTCCATTAGTTTTTCCATCCACGTCCAGGGAGGTTAGTTACAGTGTCTGCAGTAAATGTCTTAATGTCGCTGTGCACAGTGAACACAGGAACATTGAAATTATCTACAATTTTCTACAGGTTTCCACAATTTTTCTGCCCACATCCTCTTACAGTTCTTCCAATTCCAGTTACACTGGTTAAACACAAATTACATTTAAGAAGCATCACAAATGTGAAATCTAATTATTTTTTTTATCATTTTGAAAAGGTGCCAATCATTTTGTTCAGTATTTCTGGAGTTTTATGTGTAATGATTATAATGATGATTAGAACTGACTTCTTTCTGCATTCTCTTTGAGCTTTGTGTTGCTCCAATGCAAACAGAAAAAACATGGATTTTCTGAATAAGAGTGCAGTGCAAAGTGCAATATTTTTGGCAATGATTGTACATTAGCACATCCAGCCTAAGAAATTATTTTTTTCATCTAATAAAGGTTTAGAGAAAAAATAAACACAAGACAAGTGACAACACAAAACAGAAATCTCTGTCTAGTTCCATGTTACAAAAATAATTCATGTAAGCCTATTTAGTTATTGCATGAAGTTTTTATTACATTTTTAGCAATTTATTACATTATGAGCCTCTATTACATTTGCATTATTGCATTATGTGCAGTTATTACATTATGTGCAGTTATCCCATTATAGTCATTAAACATGCTTTTTAAGCCAAAAAAGGGGTTTGTGTAGTCCTGAAAAGTGGTTCTTTAACTTGCAGCAGTAGTGGAACCCGTTTGATGCTAAATTAATTTTATTTATAGTTTTAAAGAGTCTTTCAAGAGAAATATACAAAAGATTTACTATGATAGAGAAGAACTATTTAACAAGGCAAAGAACCGTTTAAGCATTCAAATAGTAGAGCTGTTATGGTACTACATAGCCATTACCTTTATGAAAGAACCCTATTTGTTACTTCTGAAAGGTTTAATTCTTAATTTATAATTTAAACATTCAAAATATGCATTATAAAGATTATATAACAAACTATGCTGATCACTCATATCATCATATCGTCAAATAAGACTTTTAATTTCTTTACATTCTTTCTTATTATTTTTTTGTTCTTGACAGTGTTTAATTTGTGGTAACTTTTTACTTTCACTCAAGTATATTTTTGGCTCCATATCTAGACTGATCTTTTTCACACAATACTTTAATGCAGTATTCATACTCTTATTTTTACACCCTTTCTAAAAGATGTGTAAAAAGATTGTGTAGCAAAAGGGAGAAGCCCTTTGAGGACCAGAACACAGACAGATTCAGATTCTACAAATATTTTAGCATAAATATCTGCACTCACACACTGAGCCACAGAAGGCATTTGGCCAAATCCACCGCAACACCAAACCTAGAATCTGTCTAACCATCAGTCTGCAGTATTTAGTAGCTTATTTTCTTCTGAACAGTACAAGCAGATGAACGTTGAACTAAGCTAACAGCGTTGTTCTTGTTCTCTCAACTCAACTCTCAATGGATGTCAGACAAAAGTTGCCAAAATTTTCAAAACCTGTGTGCCATGAAAATGCATGTATAACAGGAGAGTTAACAGTCTTAGACAATAGTTTCGTCTTCTTTACTGGGATGAGCACAGGATTATTACTTCCTGTCACATGCAAGTGCTTCCTCTGCTTAATTGTGTTTTTTCCTCTTGATGCATTAAAGAGATTGGCTTTTGTCTCTCTTGCTGTTGAAGCTCGCGTTGCACGGCCGTAAAAAACAACTTCCCCACAGCAGCTTTTTCAAATTTGGGGCTTGCGACGCTCTGCCAAAAGCCACAAATTACCCCCCTCTAGCAACAGCGAATTAGGAACAATTTTCTGTTTGCTATAAAAAAGGAAAAGAAATGGGGAAAGAGAAAGGCGAGGGAAAAATATAGCTTACACCAGGGACCACCAAGGCAGGCAGCAGCAAGATGAAGAGCGTGTTCGCCTGCCGCCCATTTGGGTGGCAGGGCGGTGCTACAAACACTCGCTGATCCACACAGTAATCAATGCAGTTAAAGACAGCAGAGCATTTCGACTCGGCACGGCTCAACCGTTCGATGGCTACGCACAGGCGCTGTAATGTTTATGCTCTTGTGAATGGGTCTTTAAACTTCCCCACCCCATTGATAGGCCCACCACATCGAGAGAGGCAGAGGGAGAGCGAGGCTGGCATATTAATATCACAGCTGAATGGGTGGCAAGCGTTTTTTAACGGGAAGGTTGGAGATTGTGATTGAAACCGGGCAGAATGGGTTTTACATGAGGAGATGTGCGCCAGCACTCTTTGAGGTTGGTCTATTGGATTAAGCATCAGACAGGAATAAATGCAAAGCGTGAGGGTTGGCAAGGCGCCGGGATCTGTGCTGAGCCGGTCCAGCTCATGATTTTCCCCTGCCGGCACTCTTTCCAATGCCCTTTAAAAAGCCAGGTCCAAGTTTCTGTTCACCGCTGCAGACGTTACGGAGGAAAAGAGTAAAAAACCAAACCAGAGCACGGGGTTATTAGAGGCAAGGAAAAAAGAGAAGGACCAATGGCCTGCTCTAGGACGTCGCTTCTGTTGCCCTTTCCAAACCCTGTTCCGTTACCATGACAATACCCAGTGGATAAAGGAGAGTGCTCTGTCTTGCTCTGAAATCTGTTAGAAGTAGTCGGCTTGGGCCGGCCATAGGAGGGTCAAAGCAGCAGAGCTAGGCCCATTAAGAAACACCACAGCTCTAATCAAAGCCTGGGACACATTGACCCCAGCTATGACACCTCCTTCCCTTAGGTTAATTATACTTCCCGTTTGCTTTCTGATCAAATGACAGACATTTTTTGCTTATGACAGGCCCTGGTTAATGGAACTAATTTGGGGCAACACAGCCTAGGCCTGGGGTAAGGAGCAGGGGGCCGCCTCGAGTGGCGTCATCCATTGCTGTCGCTTTGATCGTGCGGTCTGATTTTCAGGGAAAATTGTTGCATTTTGGACAAAGGAACGCAGCAATGTGGTCAGAGTTTGTCGGCTCCAGTGCAGAGAGAGCAAGATACTGAATGGTCCTGGAGGTTTGACGTGGCAGTGGCCACTAATCTTTTCTCTATTAACGGAAAGAAAGATTTTAAGTATTTTAAAAACCCAGGGGCACTGGCGCGAGGCACTAGGCATGGGCATCAGGGTACCATCTGCAGGAAAGCAGCAGGGTGCCGTAGAGGTTAGCAGGGAGGCTTTGTTGGGGTCGATAGGGCAGGGGGGGCTGAGGGGTGCAGGATGGTCGGTCAGAACCACATGCCACCCATCGGAATACATCATTTCCGTTCATGCTGTAAAAATACGCCTTGGCTTTTAGGTCTCACAGATGTTATAATGAGGCTGATTGAATTGGAATTGAACCCAAATGGAACTGAGGGGGAATATTTTGATGTTTGCTAGGCCCCCTCTCCTCTGGGAGGCTTGGGAACAGGTGGCGACAATTGGGGCCTTCCAGTGCGGAGTAGAGCAGTCAGTGCGACAAACAGTACAGTACAGTCTCTTGTGGTGAACGGAAACAAAGAATATTGGTATAGATAAAAATGTAGTTCCAAAAAGTCTGAGTCATTGAGCCGTTTTGCTCTTATCACTCACCTATCTGTACTGCTGGCCATAGGCATGACTGCTCTCTTTGCCCTGCTCTGCTCAAGCTGTCTGTGGGGGGGAACGTGGCTGAGGTGTGAGCTCATGCTCCTTCTGGGTGGCTTTCCTGCAGTATGTCACTGTCATCTACTGGCACACAGGGGCTTTGGCAAAATGCAAGGGGTGAGAGGGGTAATGAGGAGTATGGGCGATCCCCTTTCCCAAGACACATACATACACGTGTGCACATAAGCGCTCAAACACTCACTCTACACCAACATGCCACACATAAACACTTGGGCACTAGAGCCAGAGCTGGTGCATGGAGGCAAGTCCAATGAAAAGAGCAGAGGAAAGAAGGATGAAAGGGAGAAGGGGTGATTTATAATTGAATAGAGCTCAAACGGATGGAAAAATGAAGGGAGGGAGAACTTTGCCAGAAAAAGCAGACTCCAAAGGCCCCCAGTATGCGTGTGTGTGTGTGTGTGTGTGTGTATGTAAGCTGGTCATTAAACATTCTGAGTAAGAATGTGCACACTTATGTGTGCATATGTACAGACCAGGCATGAAGAACTGGGGATAGAAACGCTGCCTGTGTGCTCATGTGTCTAAATTAGTGATTAAATAGGGTCGAGAAACGCTCCTCTGATCTGTCGTGCCATTGCAGAGCCGACACCACATGCCACCTACTTAGCATCCTCCCTCTCATTAGAGCTCTCTCCCACTGCCTTGTCACTCTGTCATTGCCTCTGCTCTCTCTCTTTCTATCTTTCCTATCTTTCTATCTCCACTGATTCCGCTTTTTCCTCCTTACCAGTGTGGCAGTGAGAGTAGTGCTAAGAAGCGTAATAATAAAAAGATTCTTAAGACGTGTTTCCTATTTGGACTAAAACGTACGCTCAGGCCATTCATGGACTAATTTACTCTTGATTCTTGACATGAGCAAAAAGGCTTTAAAAATATATATATGTGGTAGCCTCATTATAAGATACAATTAATTGGACAAAAGTATTGAGACACCTGCTCACTCAGTGTTTCTTCTGATATCTGGCGTATTAAAAAGAATTTCCCTGCTTTTGTTGGAATAACTGTCTCTGCTATCCAGGAAAGACTTTCTGCTAGATTCTGGAACATTGCTGTGAACATCTGATTGCATTCAGAGACTAGAGTGATAGTGAGGTCAGGATGTTCGATTATTATCACCCCAACTCATCCCGGAAGTAATGGGTGGAGCACCATAATTCCAGAGAACATCGTTCCACTGCTCCACAGCTCAATGCGGGGTGGTTCATATCCTTCTAACCCATGTCTGGCATTAGGCATGGTGTCAACATCTTCAGTTTATTTGCTCCAAAAAGTCCTATTCTATTGGCATTACTTCTCTACAAGGACAAGACAAGCTGTGTGTGTCAGCAATTGGTGCAACCTAAAGTACCTAAAGTAACTGAATTCATTTATTAGAAGGGGTGTCCACAAACATTTGGACATATAGTGTAGAACTGCTTAAATCCTCCTTTTGTTAGAGTATTTATTCATTTCCCTTTCCCCCCAGACGTGGCCATTAGGCACATTTTCTGATAAAGAACAGCTACCTGTGATGATGTTGAATTTCCCTCAGTTCTCACCTCCCAATCTATCACCATGTGATGGGGCTCCTAGCCTGTAGGAGGGAATTAGAAAGGGTTACTTTGAGTAAAAAAAAAATTGACAAAATAATGTAAGTATTTTAGCTGAGGAGAAGACAATATTCAACATTTTAGGAGTAGGCTTAGCTTAAACTGTATTGTTTACCTGCTGGGGCTGGATGCCTCAAATGTAAAGGTGACCTGGCATTTTTACTGTGTATGAAAATATGTTTTTGCTGCCTATTAACATGATCTTACATTTAAACCATGAAAGCAGTCACCCTTTTCAGTGAGTTCTTGAGGATTATTGAATGACAATGACCCCCGGTGTAATGTCATAAATCTTTCCTTACTCATTTCATAAACTCAGTCATGTGGAATGGTCAATGATAGCCATTTAAAAATCTGTCTCCGTCTGAAAAATAAAGCTCAAACACTAGATTATCGTAGAGGAATGTAAACAACAGCAGCAATAAAAAATGATCATTTCTAAAATGCACTTCCTGAGGCATGATTATTTCTTTCAAGCTTCTGAATTACAGGATTTATATGCCCCACGCTTCAAATCATACAGATCCGCCTCAAACAGACAAGAGCATCCTGTAGAGCAGTGTTTTTCCTTTTACAGAGTAACTACGGCAGGAGCACAATGTCCCGCGGAGCACCTCTCTCGCTCTTGCTCTTTCATTTGGCTTAGTGGCTGCATGGGGAGGAGGCCTTCACAAGCTGGTGCCCTGTGTGAGGGATGTCTCTTACCTAAACCTGTTTGGCTTGGCATGGTGGAACAGGAAAGAGTGGTGGTTTCTTGAGCCAGCCGTGAGTGGACCTTGAAACCCAAACCTGTGCGCTTTTTCCCTGCTGAAGGGCGCCTGCAACACTGGGAAGATATGAGTTATGAAACGTCATAGCTGATAAACCGCAGTGAATCATGCAGCATTTTCGCTGGCAACCCCTGCCGGGGGGTGTCCCATAAATAGCTATTCATCGCATTCATAAAGTTATTAACGTGCCTAATGTGACGTTGATTGAGTGTCCAGTGGAGTTTTAGGGGATGACGTATTCAATTTGAGGCCGCGGATTCTGGGCTTGTTATGATAACTGCCTTTTTACAAGAAATGACCGATTTTCGTAGGGAGTTATGGGTCTTCCTGGACATTCTTTTACAAATCATTTAAGAGCAAAAACAAAAAGTGCATGTCTGTGTGATCTTGAGAGGAGGAGATTTTCATCTCAGACGTGGCAAGGTTGGAAAAGCAAGCATGATATGAAGGATGGGTCAGAGATAGGCTGATATGGCCATGGCAAATAGGTTCATTTTCATGATTCTTTTGAGACAAGGTTAAATACAGAGTTGTTCACAGTAAATGACACAGGAATCTTTCCATGTGCTGCGCCATGCAGTAGTAAAAAGCTGTGCACCATTCAAAGACAGCTGCGATCTACCAGCAAATCTCTCTCTCTCCCCCCCCCTCTTATTTTGTCAGGTGCAGAGATTTTGTCCCTCCATCCCCTTCACTTATCTCAAGTTGCTGCCTGTCAGAATAACTGCTGTACTAACTCTAGTCTTTGCTTTTCTTTTCTCTGCAGCAAATTCTCATTGTGTACAAAGGCAAATACCTTTCCAGCACATTCTGATTTCGTCAGCTGAAAAGGTATCAGAGAGAAAAGTGTGTCTTTGGCAAGATGAGGTCCAGAATCCAGCTTTTGGAAACAGCAGCAGCAGTGCTCTCATATGCGCCGGGGCCCTAAAGCTCTCAACAGAAGTGGCTACAATATTCAGAACCTCACAAAACTCCACGCTCCACTCGTGCTCCAAACAGTCTTATTTCTATGCAGTTGTATTCCTTTATTTGTTTGGTAGCTACAGTCTTAACCCCTTATGCCCTGTGACTTTTATGAACACCCTAAGGATTGCTATTCAGTAAATAAATGCAAAGCAGTGCGACCTGTCTAAGTTGTTCCAAAGGTCAGGATCCACTGGGGGTTCAGCAAAGTTTAAGATGTTAAAATATTGGTGCTTTAAATGGTGCAATGGTTCACTTTTGGTTTCATAACAAACCATGATTGTAAATGATTGAAAAAAAAACATGGTACAGAACCTTTATAGCAGGTGAAGGTTCTTTAGACCTATTTAGGGTTCTTCATAATTACATATCATCTTTATGAAACCAAAAGTGATCACTTGACGTGCCCTTATTTTTAAAAGCGTGCAATCAGGGTTACAGCGTCAATTCCAAATTGGTCTCCAAGCTCAAGCAATACCAAGACTGACTCCTTCAAACACCATTACCTCTGTTTTACGGGCCAGACTCCCTATACAATACAGAGACTGACATCTTCCAGTGAAGCCAATATTAAGAGAACGTGAACTGTTTCAAAATATTTACAGATACAAATTAATCAATTTCCTGATTTACATTTCAAACAAACAGAACATGTGCAGCTCTCTTCTTCCATTATGCAACTGAATACCCTGCCATCCGGTACCAATCTGTGTATTTATTTGACTGAGGAGAACTGGTGCCAAAGCTGGGCCAGAAGAAACGAGCCTCTTGGTGTAATACCCATCAGAGCTGTCAGGGACGTTTGACCATGTCATCAATCACAGCATTAAATAAGACTCCAGCATTTCACAGTGAATCATCTGCTTCTCTTAAGTGGAAGGGGTCTGTTTGTAGCAGGCTAACTTGTCTACATCGCATTGAACCGCAGAAATTCAATAATAACTGAACCCATTCATATTTTATATGCATAATTTCTGAATTTCGTTGGCTATACGTTATTGAATACTGCGTTTTTCTAGCTTTTAAATGTCAAAATGTAAATAATTGAAATGAACGTTTATGGTTAAGCATCAGAAATTAGTACCACATTAGGGTCTTTTTATATTCACAACTTTTAATTTGACTGTTATACACAGACCACCCCTCTGCTCGAAACCCACAGATTAGCCGTGGAAGACTTCTAAGTCTCTAGCCTAGACATTGCTTTGCCGTTCGCCTGATCATTTTGAGGAGTTTGAGGGCTGTGAGTTGAGGAATGAATGCACCGCTGGTGGTTTTTCTGTGTATGCTGGTGTCATTGTGTTATGTAGATTCTCCTCTGCACGGTTTGGACCCGGACAGGCTGTGTGTGGCCCTAAAAGCGACCCGCTGTAATGATTTTCACACTGATGTGTGTGCTGCTCTGCTATTTGCCCGCCGTGAGTCGAGCTGCAGCTGCGGAGACCGATCTGACCGTCTTGAACTGATTATTCATAATTGTGAGCTCTGAGGGAAATCCAGCCCGGTTCTGTGTAATCCTCTGTCTTACTGTATATTTGCAAAGCTGGTTCGTGGCGGGACAGTTTTATTATTGCAGTGATCACACCGAGGCAAACGCACACGGACACGACCCGCAGGATTTCCCGGCTTAATAAAACATTGAGCGCGACAACCTTCTCAGCTCAGACTGAAACAGCGCAGTTCAGCAACCGGGAGACAAACGCGGCGAGACAGATTCAGGGGGCCGAGCAGGACTCACACTGCACTGCAGCCCTTAGAGCAGCGTTACAGCATCAGGAGAGTCAAGCTGCTGTATTCAGGGGATCCCGGTGGATTTCAGCTCTATCACTGTAACAGAAGCGGCTTAATTATTATAATGTTAATATTTATTTATTTATTTAGTTAGTTTACAGCCTTAACTATACGAAAAAATTATACATTTAGTCGCTGTCACGCAAAAAAAAGTCAATTTCGATGTTTTTTTTTTTTTACGTTTTTTCTTTTAAATCTGACAGCTGTCAGAATTTTATCACTGGAACAGTAGAAATGATTCAAATGACTGAAAATGAATAAATTATACTAACAAATATGTATATATATATTTTAAAAGTTTAATGAAAACGTTTGCTACTTGCGTGTGTATGTAAATATAGATGTTAACGATCATAATCTGCACTCATACAGACTGATCACAGCATGATCATTTTAATGGGACTTGAGAGTCTGTAACTAGACCAACTGCATTTAAGAAACAGCTCTCTTTTCTGCCTTAATAAGAGATAATAATAATTCATTAATAATTAATAACAGAGATTAATAGATTAATATACGAATCGCATATTCAGTAAGCTATATTTCATGCCTACATTTTCATTTAGATCTCAGTAGCTATATCTGAATAGATTTTTCATAGTTGTATTTTAAAGCTATATGTAAATGTGCACAGTTCACAAATTCATACTCGTATGAACAAATTTTTAGCAAATTCGTTTTTATTTCCTTTCAAGCAATAAAGGAGAAATTCGTCATTTAAATATTTTATATATACATATATATTTTTGTCACTCAAGGCACTTCATTTGTATAGCATGAAATGCAGCCAGAAAACATTTGAAGCAAAAATGCAATGTCTATAAATCAATCCACAGGGAGGAATTATCGGCCATCAGGTCATGTGGAAATGAGGCACTTCAGTCATCATAGTTATGTGTGTGTGTGTGTGTGTGTGTGTGTATATATATATATATATTCGCTGTCACGCGGAAACCTCACATGCTCAAATGCAAAACAAATGCATTTAAAGCCATATCAGTCCATTCCATTCATTATGTGATTCAGACGCAGTATAAAGAAGAAAGAACAGTCAGAAAAAGTGAAGAAGCGCGTGGAGATGTTTTGCGTGACAGCGATGACGTTATTTCACAGGCAAAATCCTGTAAACGTTACTCTTTAGGTTTATTTCTCTATTTATGATATTTGCTTTTGTTCATTCAGTAAAAGGCTCTGGTTAACCTGAATAATAAACAGGAGGTTCCTGAATCGTTTCCTATGACCCGATGTCCATCCACCCTGACTCCACTTTAAATCACTCTGCCGAGGAGAAACTCCGAATAAGCTGAAGCTGAGCGTCCTCTAACACTGTCTCCACACTCCTGCACTCTGAAAGCTCCGAATTCCTGAGAAAAACACACGAAAAAAGGCGAAATCTTCAGACCTGAGTCTCTGCTGTGCGCGCGCTCTCTCCACCGCCGCCGTCACTTCTCCAGGTCGCGCGCTTTCAGGTGTCCATACTGTAGGCCGATGAAGGGTGGGAAGGCGACCGGGTGGAAGAGAGCAGGGGACGCCGGGAACGGGGAGCCCAGTCCGAGCGGAGCGCGCGCTGCAGCGCAGGTACTGCTGCGCGGGAAAATGGCCGAGAGCGCCGGCAGGACGGCGGGCGCGTGCGCGGCGGTGATGCGGTGGAAGGTGAACGGATACGCGTCCATGCTCGGCAAGGGCACGCAGGGCGCGAGCGACGCGCCGCCGCCGCCACCGCCACACGGGCCGCACGCGCCACACGCTACACCGAGAAAGGCGGCCGCGCGCTCGTCAAAAGCTGCCGCGCGCCTGCAGTGTTGCCGCTTGAAGCGTTTGCGGCGCCGCAGGAAGCTACCGTTGTCGAACATGTCGGCCGAGTTGGGGTCCAGCGTCCAGTAGTTGCCTTTGCCCGGGTTGCCCGGCTCGCGCGGCATCTTCACGAAGCAGTCGTTGAGCGACAGGTTGTGGCGGATGGAGTTCTGCCACGCAGGGAACTTCTCGCGATAGTAGGGGAAGCGGCGACTGATGAAGTCGCAGATCTCGCTGAGTGTGAGCCGCTTCTTGGGGCTCTGCAGGATAGCCATGGTGATAAGAGCGATATACGAGTACGGCGGCTTCACCGTGCCGCTCTTGCTGCCCGGAGCCGTGGTCCGTGCGCCCGCCGCACCTCCTTCTTCTCCACCGCCCTCCTCCGCATCCAAAGAGAGAGACCCCGAGCCCGAGCCTGATAGCAGCAGCTTGGCATTCGCCCCCGGTAACACCGATACAGGCTCGTCCACCGAGTCCCTGCTGCCCTCGCCCACCACGTCAATAACGAGCTCGTCCATTAAATCCGTGTCCAGAGTCATAGCGGCGCTCGAGAGCTGAGCGGCAGGTGAGGGTCCGCGAGTAACAGAACTCTGAACGGTCAGTTTACCTCAGGAGACACGCGACTGCAGCGCGGGGGAAACTCGTTCCTGCGCCTCTCCAGATCAACAACAACAAGAAATGAGACCGAAGCGGGTCTTAATTCACTTTCAGGTTTAGTTTGAGTGAGTTCAGTCTCTTTAAATCGGAGTAAATTCCCAACATTGTCCAGCCTTAGCTCGCTGACGGGCTTCCTCCGCCGCGTCTCCACAGCAACTGCCACTGTGCTCCAGCAGCAGTTCAGTGTGCAGGGGGTCACGTGACGTTGGCGTCACGGCGAAGCGCAAGCAGAAAACACGCATCTTCGGTGGATCAGCTTCTGATTTCAGTATAAATCCGGACAAACGTGGAATCAGAGAGGCGCTAAGAGGAGCACAGGGATGTCTAATGTGAGCACGGTGTATTTTAAAACCAGCGCTGTGACACAATACAGCAGCACTGTGGACAGAACGTCCTTCTGCTGCCTGTCCAGTATGTGTGGTGGAGCTACACCAGCTCATGCATTTATTTTTAACTCATTTAAATAAACAATATCAAAAGAATACATGTGCGAGACACACTGTTATTTCCACAGTTATTTCCTGTCATGTTAACTGGGAATAAATTACTACTGCCTCTGTTTATTAGCTACATGTTTGTGCTAGCGATCTGTGTCTTATGTATACGAACTGATAATAAAGCTTGTAGCAGTTAGTATCCTTAAATAGAAATAACCATATACGTATTTAATAAATACATTCATTTATAATAATTATACAGGATTTGTTTTTCTAATTGTTAATACGTATTACTATTGTTGGTGATATTAGTTGTAAAAGTAGTAACATTTTCGTTATGACGTTAATACTACTACTAATTTTGAAATACTACTACTACTAATAATAATAATATTAATAATAACAATAATAACAACAACTGCCGAATATAATTTTAAACATCAAATGTATTATAGTCATTTAATGTATTATAGTATATAATAACATAATGCAAATGGTGCAAATTGGTGCTTTAATTATATTCATCATTAACATCGTTCAGTTCAGACTACAGTCCACCTTCACTTCAGCGAGCGAGCTTTCACCAACACCTGCGCAGCATGAAGACCGTACAGGCACAGTGGTGTGTGTGTTTAAATTGCGTGGGTTTTTATGTGTGTGCGTTCCGGTTTATGTTATATATATGTTATATACATTTTGATGTATGTGCTAATCATAGCTTTCTCTCTCTCTCTCTCTCTCTCTCTCTCTCTCTCTCTCGTGCTATAATGACTCTGATCCGCAAATCTCTCCCGCATGGGTTGAGATTAGAAACAGAGCGTCTGCTTTTACTTTCACTGAACAGACACACAGAAACAGAGATGAAGAGAGAGCTGAAGAGGAGCTGATGTGGGTGGCATGGAGCCGTCAACCTGCCAGGCTTACTGAACCAGCACGAGACAGACACGTGATGCTTTGTTTTATGAATGACGCATTATAACAGTAATGACAACAGCCTGCGTTTATTTATAGGCCTTTGGTATTAATGTGAGAGCCAGCAGAGGTCGGGAGAAATGTGAAGAGGACGTTCATTCTGAACATATATCTACAACGCTGACTCTCAATTATTTACTAGATTTATACTTTTATTACAGTTATTTTTGAGAAACCTTTGAAGACGTTTTTTGTTTTTTTTTGTAAGAGTGTAGCCCAATGTCATTAAAAATACACTCGAGCCGAGAATACAGTTGAAACCAAATTCTATTGTTTTGTTAACTCGGGGAATCTCTCTCTCTTTCTTCTCTCTCTCTCTCTCTCTCTCTCTCTCTCTCTCTCTCTTCTCTCTCTCTCTCTCTCTCTCTCTCTCTCTCTCTTTCTCTCTTTCTCTCTCTCTCTCTCTCTCTCTCTCTCTCTCTCTCTCTCCGTCGTTTTAAAATTCAGGCCCTGAAGCCACAGGGATTGTGTTATAATGCATTGTCTGTCCCCAGTCTCTACTCTGAGGTCTTCTGTGTTTTTAGTGTCCAGCATGTTCAGTCATTTGCGGTCACTGTGCTCATTCTGGGCGGGATATGACTGACTGACTGACTGACAGCTTTCAAACAGATCTCAGATACAGAGCTTTACTACAGAAACCTTTTTTTTTTTACCTTTATCTGTAAGTTCATTAATCAAAAAATAAAATGTTATCACTTGGTTTATCACCTGAAATGTAGTGCCTTTCTCACACATCACCACTGATTTGAACAAAATGATATGTAATGTCAAAATAAGCAAGTAAATAATTGGGTACTTTGAGACGTTCCGTTCAAAAGTCAACGTAAATTACATTATTCTAAGCCAATCAGAACAACGTGTTTGACCCTTTTATTTTGAATGTAGATATTATTATACATTATACTAATGAGTTAACTAATAAAGACCATCGTGCACACACGCAGTTAAATAAATAACATCGCTGCTGTCTAATGAAAACCATGTATCGTTTTTTTCATGGTTTGATCCAGGTAGCTGCTCTGTACACTGTGTGAATAATTCTGGATAAATAGACCAATAGGAATGCTCTAAATTACTCGGAATAAACTCTTCCGTTTCTGCATAACAAAAAATATAAAACAAAAAAATAAAAATAAATAAAAAGTCTTGAGATACATGTTTTCCGTTAGACAGCGACGATATATATAAAATAAAAAAATAAATATAAATCCTCCATTAGCTTTAACTCCCCGTGTTAATTCTGTCAGTAACGCCTCGCTCCAGCCTATAAGGGGAGGAAGTCTTGTTGTAGCGGTTTTATCTGAACGCAGTTTCTCGTTATTTCTGAGTGTTTTTCTCTTTTTTTGCGTCAAGAAAACGAAACGTCTCGAACAGACCATCAAATAATGACAGACTGAAATCCACGCTTTAATCAGCGCTGAAATCATCAGCTTTATTGGCAATCAGAATTGGCAGAACGCATTCAGATTAGATCACTTGAAGCTCAGTTATTCTCTCAACAGTAGACGGAATATGTTTTTGCTAATATTTCTTGCTTTAAGCGATAGAAGGAGCTGTTCTGAACTTTAGACAAGACCCAAAATTCAGACTGCTTTTCTCTTGGGTTAAGATCTTTCAACCATATTGCCCCCAAGCTACGGAACTCATTACTACAATTTGTTCGTCTCTGCTCTTTAATTCCCTCCCTAAAGATCCTGATCTTAAAACCTACCTGAGATCACACCTATCTCTTCTCTAAGCGCTTTCCCTTTTATCCTCAGTTCAGTCAGTTTCTGTTTTTATATCCTCTTATTATTATTATTATTATTATTATTATATCCACTGGTTAGATATGATCGTGATTTCCTATAAAGGTCTCTGGATTGCCCTCTAACAAATAAATAAATCTGAAATCATGCACATGCCACGTGGCGTTTTATTTATTCATTAGTTTAATCATTTGTAAAGCATTTGTAGTTAATGAACGAGTTTTGTTCAGCTGGTTCTTCTGTATAAAGATATTTTTAGTTTTTAGTGTTTACCTCTAATATTGGGCTTATCTTACATGTTTCTGATCAAGACAAACAATGAAATATAATAGGTCCCGAATATGAGTGAACATGGGCAAAAATGGTTATGATCTATATCACTGAGGGTAGTCTACCTAATGTGAGACATTTTTAATAAATTATCAAATATATTTCGACGTAAGCTTGGATGAATATTTCCGTGAAAATTCCGTCATATTCCAACTGTTGAAATGTACATTTTTCTGAACAACCAGTTGGACGAATGCAGAAACTAATATTTATTAAATAATTCTATTTTAGTTTAATTTTAGAAAATGGAGAAATGGACTCCCGCAATACCTGCTGTATCTCCCGCTTGTCTTCAGGCAGCTGTAAAGCATGTTGCCCAGTAGAGGACGCCCCCCACCACACTTCTGAGTAAAATGGAGGTTTGGTCTTCTGTGTTTGCTCGTTTTCAGATGTAGGACCTTCAGTAACCAAAACTCATGACTGAGTTCATACTTTGGAAGTGAAGTTTTAAACTGGGGCTGCGTGACTGTTGTTTTGTAGTTGTTATAGTGGGAAGCAGAGGATCGATGGACCTGGCTTTTGTCTGACTCACTTACTCATTCGCTCGCTTGCACAACCAGCACTGCTCCCAGCGGACCACATACACACACACTTAAACTACACACACATGTTCAGGGAACAGAGATCCCTCAATGCAAAAATACTATGTGCAATATCCCAATGTGCAAAGTCATTTGCTGTAAATAATATTGCTATTGCTTATTTATATTGTGCATATAGTGTAAATTATTTATCTACATTTTTGTGTGTCTTGAGTGTCTTGCAATCCCTTTCTGCTGTGACACTGAGAATTTCCCCACTGCGGGACTAATAAAGGATTATCTTATCTTATCTTGCTCATTAATTCCCTCATTTATTCCCTCTGACTTCACTTTTTTTTTGCCAGCTTAGGTATTTTCACTGCCTACTAACAAGCTGTATGCTCACAATGCTTTCAGTACTGGAAAAGTGAAGACTAGCATGTGCGTCTTTGAGTCAGAGGGACAAGACCACTTCTTGTCTCACTGGACAGCTGAAGGTTCTGTTTAGAGTCATTGTCAGTGAGTGATGGGGAAAGTAAAGCCATCCTCTCCACCCAGAGAGAACGAGGCTAATTATGCTCTTGGGACTCCTGGATGGCTGTGGTATCACCGGGCATCAATCCAAAGATCTCCAGTGACAGGGTCAATGCTTATTGATAAACAATGTTTAAACTTCTTAAATAAAAAAAAATCGTTTGTCCACCGCCTGCCAACCCCATCATCATTCTCATAGTCAGTTACCAACTTCATATACATGCATTGATCATTCTGTCCAGTGAATGTCTAGGGCCTACATCTAGCTGCAACTATTCAATATTTTACTCAAGGATGTGGGAAGTGGGGATGCCCATGAGTCTGCAGTAACATCTGGTTACAGGATTGTCTAACTGCAACAGCACCTAGATGTAGATGTGGGCACCTAACTTTAGATGTAGGCATCTAGATGTAGATGTGGGCCCTGGACAGTAATGATCTATTATATGAAGTTTAGGTGTGAGAATGATTAAAAAATAATAATAATTATCTAGCCACATGAAAGAATTTGTAATTACACATTTCCCCACATTTACACCTGGTCACTTCACTTCAATAACCAAAACCCCTCCCAGTACAACTGAAACACCAGTTGTAATTACTGCACCACAAGCAAAATTGCATATTCCATTCCAGACAGCAATTGACTTACAGCATGTGGCTAAAATCGAATCAGGAAACAATCCAGACTCTAGTCACATGAAGAGACCAGGTGTAAACGCGGTCTGAGCTGGAAATGTGTGGAGATAATACAGATAACCCCAGTGAACACCAGGGGGAGCCAGATGACACTGGAGAGCCAAATGTAACACAAGGGGGCGCTATAGTTCAATAAACTAACACTGCATTATACTTACCGTCCAGTGGCAAGCGAGGGTGCGTTTCTGACATGCTTACACTGCACGTCTCTGCTCCTCTTAACTTCAGACTGTCTGGTTTTTGTAAGGTGACCACTGGCTGGGTAACTGCTGCCGTTTCACATGATCCAGTACGCAGATCCCTGACTTCCCATCACGCTCTTGTAAGACGGCTGTCGTTCAGCATGGCACTCTGCTGTCTGCTGACTTATATGCATACTATCAGCACTGTGGGTCAAACCACCAGCCTATGGTGCATGCCTGCTTCTCATTAACCACAAGGTTTGTGCTCTTCATTGTGACTGGGATGAAGTTCATTACAGCTGACTGGGAGCAAAAACATAGTCGGTTAAAAGTTTTTACAACTGCACACGTAAAGCTTCCTGACATGTATTGACTTAAATATTAAACACTTATCAGGGACTTGTCCCCTTCATTTTGGTGGCAATATTTGATGGGATGTCCCCGGGAAATGGGATGGGAATAATGAATATATATATATATATATAGAAAGTAAGTAAATTGGCCATATTCATGCTGTAGACATTGTGACCTTTGATGTGTCTTAAGTTACCACAGGAATTTTCCTTCCTTACTTAAAATGTCTTTAACAGTCTCAGAGTTAAGATCATGTTTTTGAACTCGCTCCACTGGTGGAGAGCAGCACTAGCCACGACTCCGCATGACAGACACCAGCAGGGGTTGATGTATGGGGTGTGATGTGGTTTGGAAGATCATACAGATGAAACGGAAAGGCTCTATAGACCAGCATTTGAGGCTAATCTGAATTGGCGGGTAGTCTCCTGATGTTACATAACAACATTACTTCCCCATGGGTGGAGTGGTTTATGCAGTGATCTTGGCCTATGGTCATGACCTTGTCAGGAGGTCAGCAAATGACTGACCACAGTTCTAACACGAAATAGAATGAGGTTAATGCTGACAAAAATGGCCTCTTCCACCTAACGTTTACAGGAAAATGGAATTAAAACAGATAGCCACATGTGTGTTGGTAAAGTCATATGTCTTATGGGAATGTTTCGGCACCCTTAGCCAAATGACACGTTTTTGTTTGTGTGTTTGTTTGTTTGTTTTATTGAGAAGTAGTAAACACAGCATCTGTAACCAATCAAATGTAAAACCCAATCTTTTCAGCAAATCCTAATGGAGAGTTTAAATAATAAACAAAATATTAATGGAATTAGTGCAAAGGTTTGGGCACTCTAAGCATTGCAAGGCTCAAATTTCTTTTTTTGACAGTGTTTCAGACTATAATTAGCAAATCAGACCTAAAGCATGTTATTGATTGTAATTAGGAACTGTAACATTTCCAAAATACATTTTTGGACTCTTCAGATCCTGTACTAACAATCAAGCAACCATGGGTTCCCCTAAGCAACTGAAAGTGATCGATTTGACCCCCAGTGTAAAAGTGCACTTACTCATAGGATTGTACTTATTATTATTATTATTATTATTATTAATATTTAGATATTTTCCACATACAATCAAAAACAGTGAAGACAACAAATTATGAGACATCACATATGAGCATGATTATACATTGGGTAAAAAAAAAAAGGGTTCAACTAGTTAAAACTCTTCTATTTTAGATGATTCAAATGAGCCCTCTGGTGTTTTTAAGTTAACATCAACTTCGCCATGCTTCTCTTAGAAACTAATTCCAAGCATTTAAGCTCACAGTGTCTCTGAGATTAAGTAGGTGTGTCTAAATGTTTTCCTGGTACTAAATGTGTGCATGAGCACCACTTTAGTTCTTAACTTTCACCTGTCTCCTGCATGAGCCTCTGATCCCACGCAAGCAAAGCGTAGCAGCTGCTCCCTGATCAGCTCAAGGGTCACGACCCAGGAACACTATGGGTGTGTAGAGGTCAGCTCCAGCTGCTGGAGTCTCATGGTGTCTTTCCCCAGATCAGCTTTAATACACCCCCTAGGGCTAGACAACTGCCCCGTGGCCTTCTTTGCTGTGCCCTAGCTGCATTCCTGTATCTATTCCCATCGGACAAGTTCACCTCAAGACATTCTGTTCAGCAACATACCACAGGTCCACCTGTGTGTCAGGCAACACTTCCTGTGGGCCCGTCTGCTCATCTGTCATTCGCACCTGCACTTTCAGATGACAGCTAATATTATACGGGGGCTGAACAGTTGGTTTGGTCTCCTTTCCTTTGACGGTTTCCGAAAACTAAAGTGAGAGTTTGTCCATCTTTTTCACACATTGTTTTCCTGGCTGCTGGTCATGTTTTGGTGTCCAAAAGTGGCTTCTTTTTGGGGACTGGAGCTACGAAGCCATTGTAACTAACAGTAGGCCTAATGATAGCTTTTAGCACCATGCAAACGACATGCCTAGATCATTAAATAAAATCAATTCAAATAGACTTGCTTGGGTGTTTTTGTGAACGACAATAGAAATGTAATTAGTTCATTTTATTCAAAATGTTTTCTTTTTATTAGTTAATAATTTAATTCAAGCTTCAACATCCCAGATAGCAAGATGATGTTGATACATTGTTGATTTTTGATCAGAATAATCATTTTGGTTGATGTTGAAATTTTGATATCAGGAATATGTTGGATCTATGGAAAAGGAAAGTAAAGACAGTGAATATACATTGAGTTATAGTTGACTGGGAGATCATGTGACAGAGGACACGCAAGCTCACTATGGCAGTTCCAACAGGCCTAAACGGACATTTAGAGCAAACTGCTGCCTCTGAGGTAGCAAACATTTTGGAATGTAAAACTGAGTGATTATTGGTAGTATGTCATTTAAAGCATTACCAAATTCCATTCACATTATACTGTGGCAAAATGCCTGGCTAACTAGCTAGCTAGCTAGCTATGTCTTCAGCTGTTAATGGAAATGCTTTATTTTTATTGCTCAGATAATGTCAGACTAGCAGAACGTTTAAACTAGTTCATCTGTTCAGTCATTAGCTAAGGTTAGTGTGGAAAGTGTGATTTTAATTATGCTAAAAATTTAACTAGCTACGTAAAATGATGTTGTAATGATATCTGATTTTAATGTTTTAAACAGAGTTTACTTTAAACCTTTAAATCTTATTTCAGTAATTACTTCTTGCTTTCAATGTGCAATAGCTCTTCTATGCACCAGGTCCTTAGGTGGAACAGGTTTAAACATGCTGTACCTATTGATTTGGAACATGAACTGAGGGCATGAACATGAATATAAGGGAGAGTGAGAAACAACCGACTTCATGCAAGGTAAAATATATTTTATGTAGTTTAGCATGTGATTAGATTGTGATTTTTTTATTACATCCCCTTAAGATTGGAAGTTCTGATTGCCAAGATTTACATTTGCACTATAAAAGTAAGTGTTCATAAGTAGTACAGAAAATAACAGGACAAGATTTCCCAGTTAAAATGAAAATAGTTTTGTTGGATAAGTTTGTATGCAAAAATTTATGTATTTATTTCTACACCTGTATTTATGCATATATTTAAGCAAATGTATTTCTATTTTATTGTGCTGATATTTAGTGACTTAAATTATAAAATTGAAAAATTGCTACATTTGACAAAGGCTCTTTTCCATATTCTGCTTTTCACAAAATGACCATATCCTACTGCAGTACTAATGTTTTTAAAAGGTTCAAAGATGATTGAAGTAGTGTTGCTGTTCAGTTGATGTTTTGTTAAAATCTTTGTTAAAATGTTGTTTCAATATTAATTCAGGATGCAAAAGTGATGATGAATCAACATCAGAAATGACTGACTGCTATCTGGGATGGCTTTTACTACATTTTAGCTGTAGCCAATTCCCACCTACTAGCTAGCTAGGTCACATGAGGCTACCAGCGGGGGTGAAAGCTCCCGGTTCCACCAAGACGTGAGTCACCAAAGCATCTTTGTACTGTTAAATGAGGAAGAGGACTTATAAAGAAAGAGTGAGGCCAATTATACTCTCTTGGACTCCTGAGAACGAATGGCTGTAGCACTGCTGGGGATTAAACTTGCTGTCTCTCAAATGATAGAACCAACGCTCACTTGGAAGCACCCTTCTGTTGTTTTTAGCTACAATGTTCTGTTTGCCCAGGATCCAGATACAGCCAATATTAGCCTTGTAGCTCAGGTGCAAAACTAATGAAGCAAACTTCAGGCACCAAACATTTCTTAGGAAATTGTTTACATTTGATTGTTTACATTATTTTTACATTAATTATCAAGATTTTGGTCACTCAGCTCCCAAAGAGCTTCATAAGTCATCTGATAAGAATTTCAGGGGTATGGGAAAAAGACACTATCGGAAGACCAGCAACAGTGCTCTCCCCAGTCCATCTTAGAATTTCAGTGTTAGGAAACCATTTGTATTTAGCTTTTCAGTGTGTGCAGCAGAGTACATGAACTGGAATTCCTCAGTGGAACAGAGCAGAGCGTGACTAGTTTGAACGCTCCATGCAGCACCAAAAAAGAGCTGAGTCACATAAAAATCCCCTCATCAGTCCTCTGTGGTTAATCGAGGCAGTTCTGTGTGTTCATTTAAAATAAAACTGAGTGTTTTTAGTGCAGTGTGGTCAGTTAATCTGGGTTTTGGCAGAAGCTGTTATATGTATACTGTAGATATCAATGCACTATATATCCAAATGTATGTGGACACCATGTCTAATAAAAGCAATCATTTACTGAGTTGCACCCATTGCTGGCACAGATGTACTAATGCACACACACAGCTTTTCTGGAATGATGGTGCTCCATGTAATAATTCTGGGATGAGTTGGGGTGGTGATCATCCAACATGCTGACCTCACTAACACACTAGTTGCTGAATGCAATGAAATCCTCACAACCATGCTCCAGAATCTAGTTGAAGGCCTTCTCTGGACAGTAGAGACGCTTACTCCAAGAAAAACTCTCTTTGAATGCCCTTGATTTGGGAAGAAACAGTGAATGAGCAGGTGTCCCAATACTTTTTGTCCATATAGTGTATCTGACATCCACCTGTGAGCTAAATTTTCATAAAGGCAAGATTCTTTGGCACAATGAAGAGGTGCTTACAAAGACCTAACAGCCAAACAATGTCCACCTTGTCACGTTGTGGATCATGAGCTTGTGTTCTAGTCAGAGCTCTAGTTTAAAGAACAAAAACAATGATATTTCTCAAAAACTAAAACTAAACTAAATAGATGTGTTGAACTGTCACCCACTGTAACCAGTCAAATTCAGTCAACATTCATCTGAAATCGAAATGGACTTATTTTTCTCTTTATTATTAATATTTTCTACCCCTAAATGTCAAACATTAATTTTTGGTTAATTTCAGAGGAGTTGCGGGATGGTTCATTCTGATCATATTATTCATTATTGAGGTATTTTGCAACCGTATTACAACATTACTAATATACATATTAATCTAATCAGTTTATCGACAGTATAGTGATTCTGTACACCATGTTACATAAAAATAAGGCTAATATTTTCATGTCGTTTTACTCATGATGTGGGCAAAAGTATTGGGAAACCTGTTCAGTCATTGTTGCTTCTGAAATAAGGGTATCACAAAAGAGTCTGTCCTGCTTTTGTCTGAGTAACTGTGTCTACTGTTAGGTAAGGTTTCTTTAACACTTTGGAGCATTGCTGTGAGAATTTGATTGTATTCAGCAACAAAAGTGAATTCAGGACATTGAATGATTACCACCCCACCTCATCCCCAACTCCCTGACTCATCCCAAAAGTATTAGATGGAGCAATATTCCATTATTCCAGCGATATAGTGCATATAGTGTATATTACTGTACTGATATTTTATATACTGTCACCTGTAAATCAACATCCATGCCATTGTATTACCAGACCTTAAAAGATAGAAACTCGTCAATTGACGTATGTGGAAAAGATCAAATAACCCAGAGTATGAAATGTGCGTATAGACCTTAAAATCTTTGCATGGTAAATTTACCAGCTATCATCACTTGTACGCAGACCTGCACACTATAGCGTCTGCATGTGATCGTGATGCATTACAAAAACCGCATGCCAGAACAGTAAACACTGGAGCTTGCACAGTGCTTGTTTTGGAGGCTGTCCATGTTTTAGTGTATACAGAGATGAGCGGCCTTTCCATAAACTACTGGCCTACTTTCTCACTGTCCCGTATTGGAATGGATCCCCCATTGGTTTGG
This sequence comes from Salminus brasiliensis, assembly GCF_030463535.1. Lineage (NCBI taxonomy): Eukaryota > Metazoa > Chordata > Actinopteri > Characiformes > Bryconidae > Salminus > Salminus brasiliensis. Next base: position 25,052,975 of record NC_132889.1, on the reverse strand, counting down.
ACCTGTCTGGAAAAGGAATCACCATGTAACAGGCGCAGACTTAATGCTACACACCACTCAGATGCTACAGTAGAGGCCCATTTAAGCTATCATTCACCCATTTAAGGCTCAATGCTGTGGACAGAATTGGGGGTGGGTGGTGGGGTTGCAGGCAAAACAGGGAAGCAGCTATAAGAATAGAAAGAGGAAAATTACCAGTTAATTAATTTAAGCATACCTGTGGTAATGACACTGATACTGCACTGAATATGCTCTGCAAAGAAAAAATTACATGGTAGAAAGATGGGAGAGAAAGGAGAGAGACCGCTGCCCAACTCAAACAGACACACACACACATGCATACACACTGCATTACTCAGTTCTGGCATGCATTTGCAAACCCATGTGCCTATTAATATGACTGCCTATTGGGAACATAGCAAAATCATCATCCAAAATGAATAAAATCATTACACTTTTTTACAGTCTTTTTATTTTGAGGTTTTGGTATATATGGTGGGTGAATTGTAAGTAAATATATAAGGTGCTATTAACATGAAGTTCTCAGCAGATGTTGGCAACAACCCAGTTGGCAACAACCCAGAAGTTTAATGTGTTGGTCTGTGTAAAGAGCTGGAGAAAGTGGGGTTGGGTTAGTGTGATGTAGCAACAAGCTGCTTGTTAAGGAACTATAATTCAGTGGAAGGAAATGCTAACATTAAAACATTAAATGCTACGTTCACGACTCAATTTACTTATTTCTTACTTTATTTATTCCCAATCTATTCCCAATTCCCAATTCCCAAAACAATAGCACAGTCAAGGTTGTGGGTTATCGTGAAATAACAACAATCACATACAATCAGCTGCTTTATCACAGTCGTGCTCATGATAACACACTGTCTCTCTATATGCGTTGGTCAGAATCAGAATGGTTGTCACTGTCACTGTCGACAGCAGAGAAAATGAGATGTTTATGGTTTTTGATTCACGTTAACTTTAAAAAATAGGACTCGTATGTGCTCTCTTCTGTATATCAGACTCTGCATTGTTTGTTTGCCATCCATGACTAAACACTTCTTCGTGCACTCTTGAAACAGATCCTAGAGTGATGCCATAGAAGGCCCAGTTTTGGTTCCCTCTAAATTATTAACCATATTTGGGAAAGAGAATATCTGTGAGTGTGAAGAAACCTCTCAAGGTTTAAAAAACCTTTACATGAAGTCAAGGAAACAAAAGAGAAACCAAAGATATGAGCGCTATCTCTCTCGTTTTTGCTTTTATCTTGCAGAACGAGTGGCCATGCTGAAAGGGAACTGTGAAATGCGCTCTCGCAGAAGGCACAGATCAGCAGTGTGTGCTACAGTTTCCCACATGCAGATCCCAGCGTCATTATTTCAGAACCTGCTTTCAATTAGCCACTCTAAGCTGTGGGGGCGGTTTGCATCATTGAAAAAGCTTGTGTGAATGTTGTAAGAATGTTTGAAGGGCGAGTTGGTAAACAAAGCACTGGAGTTGAGTCTGAATGCACTGGCCTGTTGTGACCCGTCCCTTTTGCCTTTCTTCTGTTTTTTTGGCTTTTCTTTTGCTGACAGTAGACTAACTCTATTATAAGGCATCTGTATGAGGAATCCCATGCGTGACATAGATGGACTAGGGGAGAGGTGTGGGCACATCATGCTGAAGTATGAAGGCTATGCTTTTTCGTGTTTTGGCATGTTGAAATTGACATGACAGTAGTATCATTTTCTCCCTAATAGCCCCAGGATCAGAACAGCAAGACCCAGTCATAAAAGACAGTGTGTGTGTGTGTTTGTGCATTCACTCAGTGTGTTCACTGTTATGTGAAGTTTTTAAAGGATCATGTCTATGTTATCGCTAATATATTCACATTCCACATCATGCATTCATCATACACTCAAAAAAATAATGGTGCTACAAAGGGTTCCTTCAGCGATACCACAAAATAATTATGTTTGGTTCCTTAAGGAACCATGTTTGCATGACTGTAAAAAACCTTTCAATTGGTAAAGAACCTTTACATCTCTAAACCTCTATAATGTTCTTTATGGGATCAAAAGTGTTTTTTCCTTTAATCAATTACCCTTTATAGCATCTCTTTTATTGGTAGTATTTCCAGAACACTAAAGACTAGGCTATTGAACAACCTTGTTATCACAAGAATTTCAGTCTATAAACAACCACACCTTCCAACTACACAACTTCCAGCCATAACATTAAAACCGGTGACGTGAATAACATTGATCATCTTGTTATAATGGGTGGGATATACATATTAGGCAGCAAGTAAACAGTCAGTTCTTGAAGTTGGTGTGTTTGCAGCAGAAAAAAAGGACAAGAGTAGGAATCTGAGAGTGTTTGGGTCTCTACAAAAGGTCCTCCAGGAAAAACAACTGGTGAACCAGCAACATTGTATTGGGTGCACAAGGCTCATTGATGAAATCCATGGAGGCCCCACCTCAAAACTTGCAGAACTTGAAGGATTGAAGGATTTTCTGCTAACATCAGGGTGTCAGACATAACCTTCAAGGGTCTTCAGGGGGACAGGGGTGTTTTGGCAGCACGACACAATATTAGGCATTGAGTCATTTAATGTTATGGCTGATCAGTAGCATAGTAGTGGAAAGTAACTGCATATTAATCACTTTAGTCAGCGGTTCACAGCTTCTTAAAATGTGGTCCTACAGTTTTGCTAAGCATTTTTCATGTCCCCACCTGCAGACCAACTACATATGGTGATACACGTCATCTACCATGTAAGTCAGACACAAGACTGCTACTTTAGGTTAACAGTTTTACTCAGTTTAGATTTTCATATTAATCTAACACATAAACCTGCAACTTCTTCTTTTAAAGTGCAATCATTGACTGGTCACTTAATCAGCCAGTCCATAAAGACTGACTTTATGTACAGTATGCCTCCACTTCTCTCAGAAAATGCACCGCTTCTCCCAGAACAGTGTTGCAATAGTAGAAAATAGTCTCATCTGATATCTACATAACATTTGGTAGCACACCCTTTGGAAACAAATCAGACGCTTCCTGTAACTATGAATGACTTTCTCAGACCTCTCTGCCTCAATGGACCACTCTTCTTTCACCAACTGCTCCAGGTCTCTCAGATTTGAAGGGGGCCTTCTTCCAGCTGCTGTTCTGAGATCTCATCACAGGTGTTCTAGAGGAGTTAGATCTGGACGCTTTGTTCAAACCATTTCTGAGTGCTTTCTGAAGTATGCTTTAGGTTTGTCCTACTGGAAGACCCATGACCTCTAAGATCCATCTTTCTGACACTGACCTATGTTGCACTCAAATTCTTTGGTAGTCTTTGGATTTTATAATATTGTGCACACAGTCATGGCATTCAGTGCCAGAAGCAGCAAAACAAACCCAACATATCTTTGAACCTCCACCATGTTGACCAGAGGAACTGTGTTCTTTTCTTCGAAGGCCTAATTTCATTTTCAAGAAATTGTACAATGATGAACTATCCATAGAACATTCTCCCAGATGGATTGTGGTTCTGACTTTATGTCCCGGTGTGAACAGTGGGATCATCCTGGGTGTCCCACATAGTGTCCCATTTCATTTAGATACTGACGGATGGTGCAAGTTAACACTGTTGTATTTTGTGTCAGCTTGAGTTTGTTTGGAAGGTGACTGAGGTTCTTTAGCCACAATTTAAACAATTTGTTGGAACAATGTCCATCATTCTTTCTCTTCCATCCACACCCAGGTAGGCGCTACAGGGCCATGGGCTATAAACGTCTTGATGGTGTTGTACACAGAGGACGCAGGAACATCTAGCTCTCTGTAGAAGGATTCGTAGCCACATTTTTGGTTCTCACGTCCTCTGACAGTTCTTTGCTCTTCTTTTCTTCCCGCTCAGTGTGATAGACACGGAGTAAGTCAACCGCTCTCCATTTAAAAAGATTGAACATGTAATTTCTATATTGCCAGCAAGGCAATTTTCTTGCCACAAACACACGGTATGCATTGACATTACATTCCTGCTGGAACACGCCCCCTGGAGTCAGATTGAGTGGCAAGACATTCAGCAACATGGCTGCAATTATTTGGGAAAACTGCCAAACCAGGAACAAAACAAGCCATTATCTGCTCAAGCTAAAGGCAGGTAGTCTCGACAGTGATCCCTCCATGGACACTAATGTATAGCCAAGAACGCCTAGCTAACCAAGGCTCCAATCACACATGCTTAGAAAGTAAAAGGACAGCTTCCAATTCTTGCTGAATCTGTTACAATCATACAACAGCTCTTTTTCCATTTGATGTGTTTCAGTGGCATTCCCACTGAATGCTTTGACACTTAGTGGCAGTTGCTGCATAGTGCATACATTTTAAACAAATTAAAAAGGCATTCCATGATTGGAATCTAATTATGCTGTACAGTTTTGAAAATATGCTAATGATTTTGTTCAGTCAATTCCTGTAGTTGTGTGTGGAATGATATCAGAATTCACTTTTGTTCTTTACTTTTTGCATTTTTTGATGCAAACAAAAGTAATAAAACAAACATGTAAATACAGAATTTGTAATTGCTCTCATGGCATGTGCAGCCAGACAAAGACAGGAAGAACACTCAGAGATGGAACTAAGCAAGATTTATTAAAACACAACAGGGATACAAAACAAGGTGCAGCAATCTAAGGGGTAAAACTGAATCTCAAACAGAACATGACAAAACTGAACACAACAAACCTGGGACTGGGAGGAGCAGGGAGCGACAGGAGATAAATCCATGAACTACCGAGATCAGAACGTGGGAAGGGGACAAACAAAAAAGACTTAAACAGCTACAAGCTGTGCTTGGGCAATACTAAGGGGTAACTCGAACTGAGAACTAGAGCAATGCTCTACATAAACAAAGTGGTAGCTGGAGAATCAGCTGCCTGAACGAGAGAACAGAGCAAGCCCAACCTGAGTATGCTGTGAAACTGCCTCGTGAGCTTGAGCCACCAGGCAGCATGAACTGGACGCGGCGCGATGTAACATAACTGCCTCAAGAACCAGACTTGAAGACAACTTAAACAAGACAAGATACCAGCTAACAGGCTCATGCCACAAACACATAGAGCTTCAATTCACAGCAGTAACTAACTGGAGGGAGGCTCCTTAAATGCTCCCAGTCCCAGGTGCAACACATGCACACGAAATGAACCCAAATGAGCCTTATATGGGCCTGTGGGTGGCGACCCGGGATCAACCCGGGTGAGGGCGCGATAATGAGGGCCTGACAATTGCAACAAATGTCTGTGAGGAGTAGTGCGTTTTCTTGAAAGGAGTGCTAAAGAGTACCAATATTTTTGGCCATATTTCCTCAAACCTAAATATTTGTATTACATAGGCTCAAATGATCATAGAATACTAAAAGAGGATGATATTGTGAGTGTAATATAGTACATTAACCAGCCTGTGGGTTTTAATATAGAAAATCATGGTGGTGAACAGTAGGTAGACAGGCCTGTAATTTTCTCAGGGGAATAGGAGGAAAAGACATATAGGCTATAGCCACAGCTGTTCCAGATGGAAAAATAGTTCTACATTATTTGTTGGTGTATTTTTGCATAAAAATAAAAACTGCATCCAGCTGGTGACACTGACCGTCCTCCAGAATACTTTTTACTGGGTAAAAATGTGCTGCTACAGACACCCAAACGGTTGCAACTTCTGAAATAGACAGATAGAGAAACACAGAGAGAGAGATTGGTGGTAAGACTAAAAAGTACAGACGGTTCATAACCACTGTGTGCGTGTGTGTTGAGACGGAGGGCAGATTTATAGGTGGAAAGTGTGGAACACTCAATGTCTTCATTGTTGGGGAAACACATGCTGAGAGATTTTGGGTAGCTGAGGTTACCGGGGCATTTCACCACGTTTCCCACAGGAGTTACGGGCCAAATTAAAGTCAGACCAAATCACACACACATACACACAGCCATGTAAAACCTGGACACATGCTGGAACATACAAAAAAAAACACTGTACAGAACACACAGTACAGTGTTCAGTATGTACGACCAGGCTCATATGCTTTGTACGACACACTGTAAAAATAATTCACTCAAATATAATAATGTGCATTGTAGCATATATGTGATTTTTTATGTGGCATTATGTAGCATTTGTATCTTAAAAAGGTCCATTGACCTGTAATTGAGAGAATGGCACCTCTATTGTTGCCAGTCCAGGCTCGACGTGTTGCTAACTGCACTATGTAACTTTGGAAAAGCAGGCAGGATAACACTTGCAAGAACTGTCTAACTCTATATATCTCAAGCCTTATTTGTGTCAAATCCTGTACTGTTACTATACTGCGTCAGTCCACATGATGTTTTTCACTTTAGTATCACATTTTGTTTAAAAATGCAGAAAAAAAAATGTAGTGGTGGCTCAAACGACAAATTACACTTCCCGACTGTAGGGGGAGCCCAGGAGCAAGAAATTCCCAATCTTGCATAATGCTGCTTTAAATGGTAGAGCAACATCAGTTATGCTTTTTAAAAGTGATTCTTTAAAGCAACATCATGTAGCCACTAAAATAACAGCAACTAGCTATTTTTAGATCAGAAGCTAAGTCAACCTATTTTGACAAAGGTTTAAATGCTAGCTAGACATTTCGAGGCGATTTTAGCAAACTCAGACATCTTACTGGTCATCTCATAATTCTTCTAATTTGTACATATACATCTGAATGTGTACCCCAAAAAATGTTAAGATGGCCAAGAACATATTTTGCACAGATTTTACAGTTTATACCACAGCTCTTGTCCACTGGTGGCACTGTTCTGCTAAATATGAACATGTCTTCCATGTATACAAAGATGATTTCCGAAAATAGTGTCGCTCCAGCTACATTTATGTTGCTCTTAGCTTAAAAGGAAAGAATGCACAGGAACTCTTGTAGAAATGGTAGATGAAATGTTCAGATTCTAGGGTTAGGATTAAGGTAAAGGTTAAAGTTTAAGTTGAGGTTAGGTTAAGGTTAGGTTTAGGTTTAGGTTTAGATTGTAGACCAGGCTGTACTGGTGCTCTTGAGTGGGTTGCTGTCTAGTTGGTGTTGGTAACAGCCTCTAGTCTTCTGGAAAAACTTTTTATACCAGATGTTAAAACATTGATGTGAGGATTTGATTGCATTCAGCCACAAGATGATTCGTAAGAATAGGTCTTGATGTTGATTGATTAGTTCTAGATCATAAATGGAGCTCCCTAGTACCCTATTCTACTGGAGCTGTGTGGGACGCTGGGGAGCTGAATTCACTCTTTAGAGAATAAGTCTGGACACGTTTGGACATATATAAAATATTTTTTATGTGAAAATAGAAATCCAGTATTTTCAATGCATCACTTTTACCAGTGCGTCTGAGCTGTCCTCCCTCACACTCAACACACGCTCGACAAAGTGAAGCCCACCAGCAGCTGAATAAGCCTTCCCTAATGGATAAAGAAAATAGGAGCACATGTGGCCAAGCCCTGAACAGACCAAATGCCTTCTCCAGTCTGCAGTAATCCGTCATCTACAATAAAGGATTTTTTTCTACACCATAATATTGAATTTGTCACATGAGTGGGCCTGACTGCGCTGCAGTTTGACCCCAAATATGCGCTCCCCGTTGGCGTTAACAAAAGACCAGTTGCAGTTTAAGGTCAGTACAAACGTGGAGCTCCGTTCCATTTCATTTACCCTGAACACACTTTGCTCAGACAAATCTGCGTGTTTGGAACTCTCCGACCAGACTTGGCTGGTTAGCGCAGGTCACACGGCACTCAAATCCCTCACACACGCTCGGAATCATGGGAGCTCGGCCTTTCCTTCGACATCCCTTTGTGATAAGTTAAGCCAGACAGCAGAACTGGGCCAAAAACTACACACCACAAATATTTTCAATGGCAAGGAGCAACAAAGATCTAATATCTCTTAGGAAAAAATGATAACAAAGCTCCACTAAATGATTAAACAAAGGCTGTTTGAAGCTGAAGCCGTATTAAATCATATAGCAACCCAAGTTAGTTATCTGTTTTGATTTAGAGTAGCATTATGTAGCATTTATACCTTCAAAAATCAGCTTCTAATCATTGTGATGCTTCACTGACCTGTTAAAAGGAGAATGATGTCTTTGTGTATCACTGCTACTCCAGGCTCACGCTAGTTTCTGCTCTATGTAACTTGTGAGGCGAGGTGGGCAGGACAACAGTAGCCAGAACTGCTAACTCTGTATAACCCGAGTCATATTCATGTAAAGTCCTGTAATAAAATAAAATATAGGGTACTACCACCTCCGTCCACATGCTCTTCTCATTTTTAGTGATTGTTCTATATGTCTCAGCTTGTCCAGAAATGCATGTAAGCGCATGTAAAGCACAAATTCCACTTCCTGACTATAGGGGGAACCAAGGAGTAATAAATTGGGAATAGTTACATAGAGCTACTTTAAACTTCTACTATGCATTTGTCTTGCATTAGATGTGTGTTTACATGTGTCTAGATGTTTATAAATGCTATAAAAGGACCACTTTTGAGACACTGCACATTCGTTTTTTCACTTTACAGAGACCCAAGAAATTGGCTGGTCTGGCATTATCTAAGCTTTAAATTAACTTGTTTTTCATTTTATATATAAACTATTCAGATTTGGTTATGCAAAACATCTAAGATTTTGTGGAGTGCTATTAAAGCATCTTCAATTAAACCCCATTGTCTTTAGGATATTCCATTTGTCTCTGAACTATAGAACATCATCTATAAAATGTGACCTGATTATCGGACATTCCTTCTGGGTTCTTGCAGAAAATTGGGTTCAAATATATTAAAGCTCCACCGTGTACTTTATCCTCCCTCCTCATACATAACCCTTGGTTTCTGTGGTTTGGGAGAGAGAGCTGCAGTCAAGTAACTCACTGAACTGGAGTGGGATTTGGTATAATCTTTTTTCCTCTTTGAGAAAGTTTTTGCTTATATCTTTCCTCTAAAGGGCTATCAGATAAAGCTTGCTGGTGATCCTTACTGTCATCGTTGAGCTAATAATACAATAGACACAGAAATGCATGTGTTTTGTGAATGTCCTTTTTTTTGCAGTTCCCCCTTCTTTGCTGCAGCTTCTTTCTTGTTGCGTTCGCAGCAGGAAAAAAAAAAAACAATTCTTCAAAGATTCTTCAATCCTGCTCTTTCTTTATGTGACGTCTGGTTCATGAAAGTATTATGCATTGCTATCCACCAGAGAATTCACGATGCTTGAGGGAAAACTTTGTTTTTTGTATAGATATATATACCCACAGTAATATATTACCACTTTTGGGTGCCTAGAATTACACAGTGTCATCACAATGGTTTAATGGCTCTTCTGTGACATTGCTCAAAAGAACCCTTTTATGAATCTTTCTTTTTATGAGTGTATGCTTTCTTTGTCTACAGTTTATGTTGCAGGACAGGAAGAAGACGGGGCAGGAAGGGGGCTTTAGCACCTGCATGTTACCCAAATCCAAAAGACTGTCACACATTTGTTTGTATCAATTAGCAACAGAATGTCATTCAACCACAACTTCACAGTTTTTTACAATTTCCACGGCTAAGAGAATCTGACCTTGTATGTATTTGCACTGCTTTACATAGGCCAGCCTTCCTGACCTTATTCCTGACCTTAAAGGGGGAGTGCTGTGCCATGTTTGGCTAGATTAGGGTTGCAGCGGTATACCATGGAATGAAAAAAGATGGTTATCATACCATGTACTTTTGCTTAATACTGGCATTGTAAACTGAACAGAGAATCCCACCAATTTATTAGCTTTTCAGATTAATCGATGAATAGAGAAAATAAGCATCATATTAATCCATAAATGGAAAAATAAATAGTGCCACCTTCATATACAGCTTGCTTATTTATTTATTTTCAAAAAGAAGACATATACCATTATTTGTATTCCTTTATGGGTAAATGTAGTATGAGAAGAACAAAAAACGCAACAACAATATGATGAATTGTGAAATACTGTACACTGTGACATTTACTGAGAAAGTTATCTCATTCCATTAAAATCCTACTAGAGATAAACTTGTTTTTTGGCTGTGCATTTGCTTAGATAACCAGCTGTGCTGTGAATCAGGTTGATGGGAATGAAAACCTGCAGCCACACCAGCCTTTTGCATACAGGATTAGCTGTGATAATGCGGTGTATGAGTGGTGTCAGAACATGGGACATACCAAGTTTCCCACTTAAAAAATTGCACTCAAAAAGCCAAGTTCTTAAGTAGGAGTAGGAAACTTGGGATTCTAGATAATAAACAAGTTCATGAGATGTGACATATAATGTGATATTTCACCTTTTCCACTGGTGAAAATTAGTAAATTTGATTAAAAATATGTCACAAGTTATCATCTATCTTTTTAATATAGCAAGGGCAAAAGACTGGTATTTTCTGCATCTCCGTGGCTTCGGTTTTCATCTTGTTGGGGAACTTTTCAAGAAGAACCCACACAGAGCGAAGCTGTATTTACTAGTTAACTAGTAATAGATGGACACTTTGGTGCTTTGCCAAACAGAATCCAGCGAACGTCCTACCAGGAGACTCTAATGCAGCGTCCCCTTTCTTCAGCCAATCATGAGCCTTCACCTGTGTTAAAAGACCTCTAATTACACACGTCACATATCACCCTCATTTCTCCCCACCACCACTAGTTTGGTCCCAAAATTGCCCAGGAGTAGGCCACGTCCCCTGCCTCTAAGTTTGGCAGGACATGCGAGAGTCCCGATGTTTCAAGCCCTGGGCTGACGACGGGCCTGTGCTAATGATTTTACCTTGCTAACATTTTTCCAATCACTTTATTTGTCAAGATTAACTTTATGCTTTACTGCTTTCATGTCTCTGGTAGAACTGCTGGTTCAGCAGGTTGCTGTTGCTCACACCTCTCACTTTCCATCTTTATCATTTATCTTACAACAAAAGGATCCCAAAAGGATAAGAATATTATATGACAAACTTCAGTTCCCATATCTATACAGAACACAATACTTTGAGTGCCTTGCTCATATAGCTGCATTGCTTATTCTTTTAATTGAGACATTACCAACACTTTTACTTGAGTATGCATTTAATATGTTCAGCCCATCTCTTTGCAAAAAACCCAGTTAAAAAAATAAACCTGCCACAGGTTCCTCAGTCAAAGGATAAAAGTGGAAGAAAGACTAGATCTCTTCATAGATCTGGATGGCTCTGAAAACAAACCTAGAGCTTGTAGTGACTAATGAGTTGCAGACCGTTTTACACAGCCAGGCCTGACTCATGTAGATCTAGGCTTCGTTCCTAAAACCTGGAAAATGAGGATGGATCATATTAAAGCCTCTAAAATAAAGATTGATGGCAAGCAGTAGAGGCTTTCATATCTGGAGGCAAACCCACTCTCTTTTTCTCAGGCTGCTCCTTACCCCCACCCAGAGAGAGTTCTCTCCTGCCTCTTTAGCCCTCAGTGAAATGCCTCCTCCATAAAACAAACAGCTTGAGGTTACATTTGTGAACCAGGAGTCAAGATGATTGAAAGGAACTGTGCTTCCAGAATAATAATCACAGACAAAGAACTACCTCAGAGACCTTCATGTGGATTCTGTCATGCTGAACATTCTGAGGTTTAGGAGTTTTTTTTAATGTTATGGGCTACAATTATACTGGTAAGACAGGAGAGACTTTACCCAAGGTCAAGGCAATAGATGTACACAATGCTATGCCTGTGTTCTCTGAAGTGGTGAAAGCATCCAGAGGCATAACATTATTCTACACTGGTCACAAAACCTTTAGTTAAAGAGATGTTGACTGACATTCAACATGTGGTTATTTCCCAAAAGTCAAAACTGCACTCAGTCACACTTAAAGGAATACTCTTGAAAATACTATTGTTTTTCAGATCCAGCATCTGCGGCATGTGGTCAGTTCCCAGTTTTAATGCATTTTCTGTCTGAGGCAACTGCCCATTGGCTTGCATTCTAAGCAGTTTTAGAGGCAAATGCTGCTGAGGCCTATGGAACACTGAGGGACATTTACCTAACTTTTAAAGTTACTTAAAGGACATCAGTTATCTTTATTATAAATTGAAGTTAGGGAGGGCCCTAAAAAGCCAAATAAAAATCTATACAAACATATTTTTCATAGGTATTTCTGCTTTATTACTAATACGTATATGTTATCAACATTAAACATTTATGCATTTAACACAATCAAACAGGTTTTGTATTGTTTTTATATAAGAAATAATAACATTAAGACCAGTTAAATGAAAATGTCCAGATTAAATGGACCCCTGGTACCATATAGGCCCACTTAAAATCCTAATAAGACAACTCGTTTTTAATTTTTTTTAGATGTCTTATACATTTGAAAAACTGATTCATTTATTAACATGAACAGGAGACAGATTTTTACTTTATTTTAAACTATGGGAAACATCATAAACATTTTTCACATTTTAGTTTTCAGGATGTTCCCCTTTTAGTCAGCTAGCAGACTAATTGTAGCATTTTTTAGCAATAGGTTTGTAAGCAGTACTATAAGCCGCTCAGACTGCTATTGGTTCACTGACTTCTGCCTTTTGTTGTTTTTGAAATGGGAAGAACCCCTAAACATTTCTAAACCATTCACACAAACATCTCAAGATAAATAAATACACTCTGACCCAATACGCTTCCTTTTCATTCAGCCTTAGCAGGCCAAATCCACTCAAACGAACGGGCCAGGTACCTTTAGGAACCTCCCAGAAATGCATTTGGCCTTTAGAGCTGATGCCTAACTATAAAGGAAATAAATTAAAAAAAAGGTTAATTATACATCTCATGTTCAACTGAGCAGAGAGTCTACTGTGTGTTTCCGTTTAAGCCAAGTATGGGGAACTCCAGTCTTGGAGGGCCTGATTCTTGCACAGTTCAGTGCTTCTCCTTTCTTAGACACGCTTGATTTAACTTACCCATTAATTGCCAGGTTTAGTTGGTGTTAGAGGAGAGAAATTAGCAAACTGTGCTGGACTCTCTGGAGCTCTCTGTTCACCAGCCCTGGTTTAAGCATTAAGCAGATTTTTGTAAGGTCCTATATCTGGATGCTTGGAGATGCACTCTGTATTGCAAACTAAGTAAAATTTGAAGAGTTTTGTTTCAAAGCCCTGTGTATCCTGTCCATTCACAACCATTGCTATTGGTTATTAGGCATTGATTGTAAGCAAAGCAGTTTGCACTAATTGCACTAACAGCAAAGTAAATGGTCATAACAGAATTTGAGACTAGGCTATTTTCTGAGTTGAGGTAAAAGTATTACCGTCATCAGAAAATACTAATGAAAATACCTGTCCATCAAGTTTTTTACTTGAGTAGAAATCCGGGCTATATGGGCAAAAGTATTGGTATAGTACACTCGCTTATTCATTGTTCCTTCCAAAATCAAGGCGAGGCGAGGCAATAGCACCTTATATACAGTGGCAATTCAAAGTGCTTTACATAAACACAGATAAAAACAATGACATAAAGAATAATAAAAGCATTCAAATATATATTTTTATAATAAATAAATGAATAATGGATAACTGTTGTAACTGAATCAAATTCTACTTCAACCTTTAAGCTATTAATCAACCCATGAGAGATTAATGCTAGCAATAAAAAGAAAACTCAATTCCAACAATTTCAACTCCTATTAAAAGAAAAAGTTTATCCTGCTTTTGTAGGAGTAGCTGTCTCTACTACCTGCTAGATTTTGGAGCATTGCTGTAAGGATTTGATTGTATTCAGCAACAAGAACATTAGTAGGGCCTGGGTGTTGGGAGATCACCACCCCACCTCACCCACAACTCCCCAACTCATCCCAAAAGTACTGGATGGAGCACTGTCATTCTTCCAGAGAACACAGTTCCACTGTTCCACAGCTCAATGCTGGGGAACAGCTCCTCTAGCTCCTCTAGCTCACGCCAAGCAGTAGGCCAATGGTTTCATGCCAGGCATTAGGCCAATGGTTTCATGTTTATCTGCTCCAGAGAGTCCCCTCCTTCCCATTTGCACTTATGTTTCAGCAAGGGGTGCAACTTAAAGAAGCTGAATGCATTCATTACACGGTATGTCCACAAACATTTGGACATACAGTGTGTACAATCTACACCTACATCTTACTATACTGGAAATTCTGTTCTATTCTTTTATTTCAACTAAACCCTTTGCTTAAAATGTCTGCTTCGCTGACACACAGTAGTTGTATCAGGGCCCTTTCATAGATCTGCAGTCTGGGCTTAATAATATTGATATCATGTTGCAATTCAGAGTCTACATATTTTAAGTCCATTATGACTTGCAGTATATTAAAAACGTACAACCCTGTCATCAATAGCCCAGTGCCCTAACCGCTAAACCACCACTGGCCAGGAATTGTGATGGTCAAATACTCACAGACCATAATAAAAAACTTGGCTGGAGGCACCTCATTGCAAGTGTCCGAGTTGATTCTGAAATAATAATCAACAGGTGATGTTATGCAGTGCTAATCTGAAGTGTGGCATGTGCACACTACAGTTTTTTTTCCCACAGCAAGTCTATATGTGTCTCTCCCACTGGTCAGCATTCCTACAGGGGCATCACACACACACATTCCTGCTGCACTTGGTGGAGTACCACTGTTCCTCTCATTCTCTGGTCAGTACAGTCTCAGAGTCTGGTGTGCGGCCTACCACAACCACAGCCGTCTCCATGTTGACCTTTCCAAATGTGACCATCCGACCCATAATGGCCTTGTTCTGGGGCTCCAAGCCAAGTGCCAAACTCTTGTTTGAAAAACAACATATTAAAATTCCATATGAATTATTGATTATTTCCATTCTACCTCACTGAAATAAATGGGGAAATAGCCCAAAGGTCTGGATTTTATACTTTTTTTGTCAACTTTTCAGTTTTGTGTTGGAAAATGTATATAGATATATTCTTATGATTTGAGTTAAGAAATAATTATTGTTGTGTATACTGTGTTGTTTTGCAGAAGGAAAACCACTACTTCTGTTTTCAAAGAGTTTGACACACTTATTACAGAATGTCAACTGAATGTAAATGTATTGAATTACATGTCATTTCATTTTAATAGTATAACAAAATGAGATGAAATTAAATTAAAGTTAAATTAAAGTAAAATGACAATGACATGAAATCTGGATTAATTCATTGCAAAAAAAAAAAATTATGGAACACCATCCTGTGCTCTGCTGAGCTTAAATCTGTTTAGCTCTTCACCATTGCTACACCCACTACAGTAAAGCTAAATTTGCTAAGATGTACTCTAATGTTTGTGATGCATGTGACAGACTGAGTTCTGGCATTTGATGTTGGTGTTCAGCTTAGCTTGAAAATGACTGTGTTTAGAGCTCATTAAAAGTGATGCTTCAATGAATTATTTTGGCCTCTGGCTACACTTCTGGCGTGAAGAAGAATTTTGCTGGATTGGAAATCAGCATACCCACCTAAAATTTTCCACAGGTTCTGTGACCTCTAACAATTTCTTAAATTAGACAAGATTAAGTATTTACTTAGAGGGTCAACAAAAATGTGTCCAAATTGGGGGAAAAAATGCAAATCATTGCTTTAGATGAAGTGAGAAGTCTATCATGATTTTAATAACATATTAGGAGCAGCTGATTATTTGTCCCTACTGTTTCCCCCTAATTTATGTATTTATTTATTTGTATAAATTGCTCTTTTCATAATAATTGTACTGTTCTATTTTAACCTAATGATTGTTTTAAAAGGGTATTAATGTGGAGGGACGGTACATGAGTTTTTTTTTTTTTATGGGTTGGGGAGGGGTGGTCAGGGAGAATTGATAAACATGTTCACCCTATTCTGTGTATATTATATATGATATGTATATGTCATATATGTTATTTCAATAAAAATACTTTTAAAATGGGAATGCAGTTTTGTTTATAATTCCCTGGGCTGCCTGGCCTTTTGGCATACCCACTCATCAACTGTCAATTATTTGTCCATATTATACATCATACAGTCAGATAAACAAAAAAATTTCCAACCACATTTCTGTATAAGCTGTGTAGCTGGTCTGGATTCCATTAACAGCAATATCACAAACATACATATTTTATAATGTGTCGTAGCTCTAAGAATTGTATACACAGATAAGGAAATGGTCGCTGTGACTGCTGACACATGCCAGGCCCATGTCATTTATGTTAACCTCATCTCCAGACTGGAGCTGCTGCCTGATAAGACTGCCAGACAAGGAATGGCTAAGCTGTCTACCTAGAAGGTTTCATTTTTATATTGTAAAGTAATGTAATTAATTGCATCTCATGACATTAAATACATAATATTCATTTTGAATAGTATAGGGGAATGCAGTGTAATTCATTGCAATAAATATATAATTACATGATTACTTTTTCATAGTGTTGTGCATGTTATGTTATTTATTGCATCTCACTATTAAATTAAATATATAATAAAATGTTTAGTAATATAGTGAATAAAATGTAATTTATTGCATCTCCATATGTAATTAAATATGTCTATAAAAACAGGATTGAACAGTCAGTCAAAATATTAATGTTCCACGCTAATGTCAGACTGAAATTTGATTTTTAAAAAGAAATTAAAGTGATCCATGATTTTTCAAATAGCATTATTGTAAGAAAAAAGCTATACAACAAATTTACTTTAATAGCAAATTTTCAGGTGGATAATGCTCCCTGGTTCATTTCGAGCACACCGAAAATTCAAGACAAAGACGAACAATCATGAATAATAGAGATTTTAATGTGATATGGTTTTACTTGTGTTATGATTACATGTGCTTTGTTTCTGCCACAACAAGCTTTTGGACATTTTGACGCAGATGTCCAACGGGGTACTTCACAAAATAGGATTTTGCAGTTTAGCCTGACAGCTTAAGCCCAAAGTCAAGCCTATCCAATTGTCAAAGAGCTGAGGGGAAATTGGGATTCAGTTATCTAGCCGACTGAGAAATCCTGCTTTGTAAAAAAAAAAAAAACAGTTAGAGAGGACACATGTTTTACAGTTTAACTAACAGTTTTTATAGATGTATGTTGACAGTTATGCCACTTGAGTGTGCCAGAGATGAAGAGAAAGAGAGAAAGAGAGAGAGAGAGAGAGAGAGAGAGAGAGAGAGAGACAGAGAGAGAGAGAGAGAGAGAGAGAGAGAGAGAGAGAGACAGAGAGAAGGAGATAGAGAAAGGGAAAGGATATAGTTAGAGATCTGTGTGAGAAATGAATGGTCAGTAAGATGAAGAAGTAAATGTAATAGGCAGATGTGCTGTGCGCCGCTCACAGCTGCTAATCGTTAGCCTCCCGAAGGTGCGCTAAAGCCCTTTTTTTTAACCAACATATGAATATGATCTTTAGTAAACAAACAGTGGGGCTTTCCTTGTGTCTGACATTCTTGGTTGTAAGTCAGCTCAGTCACTTTTGAGCACATGCACTCGTACCCGTTGGTTTACAGTTTTAAAAGACGTGGTGATTGGCTTCAAATGGCATGGAGGAAGCACGTGTTAGCCTTCATCCTTCCAGACTGAGATGTATTGTTCTATAGAGGAAAACCAGCTATGACTAACACTGAGATAAACTGTAGGGGAAAATACATTGTCTGTTTCTTTGGTCAGAATGTGTGCACTTAACAAACCAGGTAGTACTGTGTTTATCATTAGGCCAGAATTGGTAATATAGGCAAGACTTTAAATACACCACAGACTCTCCCAGGACAGCCTGACTGTACCTGCAGATCAGGTGACCACGCAGCAAAGGAAGCCTTCACTTGGCTTTATGCCTTCACCATCACAACACTACTGATGTTTGTGGTGTCAACTTTGGCTTTGTACTAGATTCCATTTCTTCCCCAACTCATGCCAAAACGTATTGGCTGGAGCACAGTTCCACTTGTCCACAGCTCAAATCTGTGAGGCTTTATACACCTCTATCCCACACTTGGCATTAGGCATGGTGCCAATGGGTTCATGTATATCTGTTCCAGAGAGTCCTGTTCTATTGGTAGTACTTTTCTACAGGGACCAGGCAAGCTGTGTGTACATCTGTTTCAGCAATGGGAGCAACTTCGAGTAGCTGAATGCTTTCATTAGAAGGGGTGTTTAAAAACATTTGGACATATAGCATACGTTACTATATAACATGTACATGTTGGTGTTTGGGGTTCCTTTCATTTATAAGCAGAACCTGTAACTACAGTGCTACTAATAAGAGACATGTGGTTGTAAAATGTAAATGGCTTACATCAAACCAAACAATGTGGGTAAGCACAATTTAGGACAAATCCAGTTTGTAGTTGATTAGACAAGACCTGTTTGATTGTCTCTTGGGATTTTCAAAGGACTTAATAGGTTAATGTAGCTAGTAATGGAAGCTTATATTCAATCATAGGCATCAGGCAGACAGCATGGCTAAATCACGAACTTGCCGTAGACTGTGGATCAGTGGGTCTGCATTTTCTGGCGTGATGGAGCTCAATCCAAAATCTTTGCGGCAAGTTGGTATCAGTATCTGACTTATCCAATCCAATCTGACAGCAATATTCCAATTCCAAAATCTAGTGTAAAGCCTTTACACATTATTTAAAACCATTCATCTCAACAATAAGAGGGTCTTTGCACATTGCAATAGTTTCTTATTTTGAGGAAAATAATAGATATCTTGTAAGCTAGTCTAAAAAACACAGCTTGGTCTCAGATTTATTCTGGTTGCCCTGAGCCAGCACATGGATTTTTCCAGTTTCATTACCAGCTCACCTGGTTAACATCACTAAGTATTGGTTTATTAAACCAGGAGTTGAGTGAAACTATTACTATAAATATTAATTTCCTGAAGGACACACAAAATGTTTGCGTTGCTTAAGTGGTAATACTACTGGGCAGTTGCTTGACTGTTGATGTTATGTGGACGCTATGGTATCCTAAGTGGTTGTAACTGTTTTACTAAGTGGTTGCTATGTGGTTGCTTCGGTGTTGCATACTGGTTGATATGGTGTTACTAAGTGGATAATATGGCATCCAATGTGATTGCTAAATTGTTTGCTATGGTGTTGCCAGGCAGTTTATAGGCAGTTGCTATGCCATCCCAAATGGTTGCTATGGTATCTCAGATAGTTGCCAAGTGGTTGCTGTGGTAACCCCTTGTGGTTGGTTGGGTGTTACTAGTGTATTTGTATCAGTGTGACATAAGAAGGGTTCCAAAAAGTTGCAACCAGTTCATTCCTATAAGAAAATAGGAAGCCGTGTGTCAGATCAAAAAGCTGTACACAGGCCTGAATCAGACCGAAGAACTGTAGGACCAGTTAAGAGCAAAAATCCGTCAGAAAAAAAAGAAGAAGACTGCAGAAGACGTTTCATATAAATCAGATAACAAATGCTTTGCAATGTGCAACCATAATAATTCCAGACTCCTGTGGGAAAAGCTTTGGAACGTTTTTCATGAACAAAGCGCAGAACATAAAACTATTATTTATTATTATATATATTATTAACTAGTATTTAGACATACTGCCCAAATAAGGAGCCTTTTAGGTCTTATTTCCACGGGTGCCTAAAACACAGTCCTGTAAGCTGTAGTTGGTCTGACAGAATTTAGGTTGTGCAATGAAGAGGTAAGTGGTGTCACCCCGTGAGCACTGTACTTTTCCACTAAAGCAGCTGCGCAGACTTTGCAGTTCCACATGGTCTGAGCCCACTGCTGATCTGCACGTTCCTTGACACTGGCACTGCGCCTACCCAAACACCCCCGCACCTTCCCCTTAACCCCTCGACCCCTGACTCCACGACCCCGACCACTGTTCGCCTGCATGACATGCTAGCCGCAGCTGCTTCCCACGGAGGAGCGGGACAGTGTGTGGGTGAGAATAGCACAGAGTGTGGCATGTTTAACCTTCAACCTCGGCCCGCTTAATCTGAGCATGATCCAGGAAACACAGAGACGGTTATAAAAGAGGAAAGAAACTTTCCAAAATCTGTAAAAATAGAAAATGCTTCTGCATCACCCCTTTCAGGAGCAGGAAAATAAAAAGGAAAAGGGAGACAGAAACGAGTTGGTCGGATTGGATTTGAATGTCCAGCTGGGAGGTCAGCACTCCTTGGGGACAATGTGAGGATATGAGTGTTTGATGACAACAACTGATAAGACTTAGCAAAGAGGGGGTGGGAGAGAGGCAGGGGTAGAACGCAACAAGACTCTTGTTTCCCTCTGAATTAGTCCTTTCTTTTCTCCGCAGTGACATGACTAAGTATAACTAATGGCTTGATTGCCTTGACTGTGGTGACTCAGTAAAAACACTACTGTCAACATAAGCTTTTGAATCACACACAGTACAGCTGCATCATTAGTATGATGAATTGGTTGTCGGTGCCAAAGTTAGATCTTTTCATTATTTTTCTCTAGGCCAAATGTAGACTGGTAATTCTTGTTACAGGATTTTTCATCTTAAACCACTGAATAAACGTTAAGGGTAGGTCCAAATATTTGTTTGGGTACTAAGCCTTTGGCATGGCATGTTCTGGCACTAGCACAAATGTCACATGTCTGTTACCACCAGCCAAAAGTTTTCTGAATGCTTTGTGTTTTGGTTGAGCTGCTCTACTTTACTTGTATGTCAAGGAAAGGTGTGAAAGGTTTAGGAAAGTGCACGTAGGGTACCTTGGTTAAACCCCTTAAAAGGCCCATGATCCGCCGGCAGGCCAAATATGTTATTACAAAGTTCTATTACCAAAGAATAGCCCCGCCAGTTTGTACAGAAGTCCCTGTAGTTACTGAGTAATACATCTTAGTGTGTAACAAGCCTTGGAGAATTGATGGGTTAAGGAACTTCTTGTAGCTTTGAGGAGACATTATTTTAGTGTATGTTCCTTGATGTTCCTGAAGTAATGTTGTTGAAGAACCACTAAATAACCTTTCAACGGTTCTTTAAATGAATCCTTCAGCTTTTTTTTTAACCTACTGTCTATCTATCTGCTACATCTGTTGTGTACAACTGATTACCATGAACAATACCTAAGAATTGATCACCCAATGTAGAAAAGAACAGATTCCGTTAAAGCATCATTACTCCTGGACTCCCCCTATTGTCAGAAAGTATAAATCACACTTTGAGTCACTGGACAAGTTGAGAGATACAGAAGTGGAATCTGAAAGTGAAAGAAGCATGTGAACTGACAGGGTAGAGTAACTAAATTTGACACAAATTTTACTTGCAACTTTACGCAGTTCCCGTGAGATTTCCCTGCCCACTTCACCAGAGTTACAAAGGGCAGTTTCAGGCATTCCAAACCCGGAGTAGCACTGATAGCAGCGCTGCTTTTCCGAAAACAGGTCTGTGGAGCAACAGAATGATTGAAGCTGCTATTTTAAGGTAAAAATGCTACATAATGTTGCTTTAAAAGAACCATCCATTAATTGCAAATGTGGTTTTGCTATTGCAATATTCCAAAGAACTATTTTTACACCTTCATTTTTTAGTGTATGGGGGCCTGGAATTGGCCTATAATGGAAAAAAAAAACTTCTATAGTTTACAGCCTGCAAACCTCTTACAGGCCACATTCAGGTAGGCCTCTGTTAATAGCTTGAAGGCAGTAGGAAACAATCGACTCCATGAGACTCTGTTTCCTGAGACAGTGCTAGAGATGAGTAAACAGCTCACATCTATTCCAGAGCATTTTATCAGTTCTTGAAGTCCTCATCAGTGCTTTTATCTGTCCTACCGGACAATGGGCCCTGGATTCCTGCTTTGTCCACTGAGGATTAACAATCAATTTAGATAACCATATCTCAGTGTCTAGACACACAGGCCATGCTGATGGCCTGACGATGTCACTTACTGAAAGAGAGCAGCTCTCTAAGGTCTTTATGCTCTGCTGTTTCCAGGTGTTTCCAGGGCAGCTGCAGTTGACAGTGGAATTCTGATTGTTTGTGATCGGGGAGCTTAAGATTTGTTGACAAATGTTAAAGATGTTTGAAGAGTACGGTATACAAAGGGAGCACAGAGAATATGCGTTACAGGAAACCTTCAGTATTGAGTAAGCAATGTCAAACCATCACACCATCTGGAGAGCTGATGTACCAGGTCTCAGATGTGGTGCTGGCAAGCTGCTCAATCTGGTGTGGAGAGATGGAAAGAATTTGAAGAAAAAAAAGCAGAGGGGGGGTGGGGTTGGAGGGGGGGTGTATGAGGTGAAAAAGAGACTGAACAGAATTCTTTTAAAAATTCCTAAATGGTTGCTTACCTGGGTGCATAGTTTCAGGTGAAAAAAAGTATTAGTTAATATTTTTATTAATAATATGGAAGTTCTTTAAACCATTAAACTGCCGATGGACCACCAGCAGGCCGGAACTGTCATTATGTAACTTCTATTACCAGAGAATATCCCCAGCAGTTTGTACAGAAGTCCCTGTAGGTACTGCCTAATACACATTAGTGTCTAATAACGCTTGCTGCATTTGGGGTTAGTCTGTAAAACACTGATTCACACTGGTATATTTCAACTCTTGAAAACATTCCTTGGTTTCCTTAAGGTTCCTTAATAGTTCTTGGATTGGACTTTTGTGTATTGGAAAAAAAATCAATTGGTACAGAACATTTACATCATGTAAATCATGTTAAAAAGATTATTGACACTCATACAATACATGTATGAACACCTGAATTCTTTGATGAACCATCCACTGGAAGCTGTTTTGGGTATCCAAAAGTGATTTTTCTATGCCATTGTTCCAAATAATCCCTTTGGGTTCCATTTGGCACCTTTATTTTGTTGTTAAAAAGAAGCATTCATTGAAAGATCCTTTGGGAAGCAAAAATGTTTCTGCGACCACATGCATTTCAAAGACCAGCCAACAGGCCTGAAAAAAAGCAGCAGGCAGCTAAACAATAGGCTGTGATGAACTAAATTATTATAAACTATGTAAAATATATAGCACAGAAAAACATGCAGTAAAGGTTGTGCAAAGCAAACAACAAACCTCCTATTTATTGTAAACCAAGCTGTTATACAATAAATGGTGGCGATACTTGAATGATTCACAAAATTAAGACGTGCAGTATATATATATATATATACACACACAGGGAATATGACCTGAGAACTACATCAACCTTTATTCACAACCAAAGGGATGTACACTGTGCATGTTCTAAAGGCCATAACACTCTAGATTATCAAACAAGCTAGAAATATTACAGTACTGTTTTTTATTCTGACCCTCTGAAATTTGCCATATGAGAAGATTGAAGAGCAAGATTAGACAATGAACTAGTATTCCTATTTCTTAGTTGTTTATTTTTTGCCCATTTTTCTCCCCAATTTGGATTGCCAATTACCCAACCCATGCAACGTCACTGGGCAACCAGTGGAGAGAGCAAGGCCAATTGTGCTCTCTCAGGGCCCTGGCTGACGATTGTATTCCTACCTGTTTGAAGTTCATTCTGTGTTTCCCCATTTGTTTGCTTGTTTGCAAGATAACCAAACTTGAAATTACCAACAATCACGAATAAGCACCAGAAATGCTGAACTTCCAATAACCTATAGCTAGTGACATTCACACCAATCATCAGCCTTTAAATGTATTTGTGCCATTACGTTGTATTAATAAATAAAACATACAAATGATCTGGTGTTATCACAATTTTTATTGTTAAATGGTTTAAAAAAAAAAGGTTTCACAAAAAGGTACGCACAGTGTGTACAGAATTACGGCTGCTAGCCCCAGCCAACATAATCATGTGGGGCTCACATGGGTGGAACGTGGGCTAAGTGGGTTCCAGGTGGGCGTGGGCTTCCAAAATGGGCCCCATCATTACACCCCACCCTATTCTCACATGGGTCCCATCTAGGCCCCATGTGCAGTGTATCACCCAGATGGGCCCATGTTTAACCCTGCTTGGTCTCATCACTGACCATGGTGAGCATCCATATGTGGGGCCAACATGGAACCCATTGACAAAACTTCCCAGTTGGTCTAACCCGCCAGGCCCCACATGAGCATGTTATCTGGGGCGCCAGTGTTGCTAATTTTAATGACTTTTTGGCACCTTTATTTCCTTAGAATGTAGTCCAGGCAGTTTTTGGTTGAATCAGTACTGAAATACTACGGTTATGCTCTTTCTAGTTGGCTTTATGCCAAGTCTTTGCGGCTCTCCATCGAACTTCAGAGAAGCCACAGAATGAGTTGCGGGAACGTACACTATGTGGGAGGGAAATGTGTGGTGGCCTTTTCTCGAAATGAACAAATGCCAGATGCTAAGTGATGATTTCCTGTGAATGAAGCTGAAATGTAAAAACAACAATTTCTTCCATACTCTCAGCGGGTTTTCCCTCTCCCATTGCTCATAGTTCCCCCAGCATTAAAGACACAGCAGAGATATTTCTCCGAGCCCATGTCTTCTAATGACAGGTCTTGCTCTCTAACTCACAAACCCACAGAGCTATAGCAATGCTGAGACTACGGAGGATAGAGGAGGAGTGGGACGGATGGGTGGGTGTGTGGATATGGGTGGGAAATAGCCCTACGTAAGACAGTATTGAGATGTGGGTGGTGGAACCTCTGGGCCCCAAGACGAACTGCGTGGTGCTTAATACCAGGGTACGCCTGTGTGCAAGCCAGCGCTCGGTAATTTTGCAAGGGTGTGAACTTTTTTTTTTGACCTCCTTTATTTAGAAGCTAAAATGTCACAAGGCTATACTGCTATAATGGGACTTAAGCATAACATCCACTTTACCCTACATGATGCATTCAGAGCGAGACCAAAGAAATGTATGCATTTAAAAGAAGTGCAACTTTCCCTGCAGAGGTGTGAAAACCAGCATGGAAGACTGAAAAATTTATGTAGATGAATGTACAACCTCAGTAACCAGACTACAAACCAAACCTGGCAATCTCATTATCACTCTAACCATATGCAGAGCAAGTGATGCTGTTTCCTATCAAATGGAAAACTTTGATTGAGTGAACTGCCAGCAGTACTTTCACTAGCCTGCAACAGATGTTTGTTTGTTCAGCATTGGCTATAAAAAAACATACTGAGAACTGACATACTTTTATGCACTTTTATGCACTTTTAAGACAGCACCAGCACAACACCACACTAAGAGGTTGTCTAAGGTCTTTACCACTATTTTCAAAGTCAAAACTAGTCTACATGAGATGAGACATGAGATTCATTGTATGCACTGCACCCTCAGTTTGACTTCCTGCAGCTTTCAATTGACCTTTCAGGGAAATGCAAATTTAGACTTCCAACCTTCTGCAGACTTTTTAAATACTTGCGACCACTGCATAGGCTTTACGCTACATTCAGCCTATGTAGAGTACATGTTCCTGACAATGCATATGTGTGATTACTGCTAACAGAGTGTTGCAATTCCACCAAATCTTCTGCATAATTTAATCGTTAAAGTATAAATGAGGTCATGCATAAAGTGGTTTGATGTGAAAAGTGCTCTTTTAGTGTGGTGGTGATGATAGGAACTTTTCTGAGACATTGTTTTGCGATAGTTTTGAGATAAGGTTCAGGATTTCAATATATGTTTCTGTACATGTATGCCATGGTAATTTAAAATAGATCCCAAAGAAAACTTTTTTATAGACATACCACAATTTTATCACTATTAATATTACATGTTGCTGCTGACAGACAAAAACCTTGTATCTCCATTTTTGTTGATTTTGACTTTTTTGACTGAATGTGAATCTGGCATTTTTTCTATATAATTAATAAATTTTTTTCGAAATAATGGACTTTTTAAAATTCTATATTTATTCACACTGACGTCCACTGAAAGTAAAGAACTATTTCTATTTCTCCTGTAAAATTGCCTTTTTGGAGATACAAGGTTTTGTCTGACAGAAAAGAAACAAAAGCTATGTGTAAGTTCAATGACAGCTTTGAGCAGCAATACTTTGAGCAGCAATATGGCTATACTTTGTGTGTTGCAAATGGTTCCAGTCACCACCACTATAAAAAAACAGTTCTAAACTCGTTCCCGATGAAAAACTGTCTAGATCTCCACAGTTGAAAATATGATTTTTACTTTAACATTAATTATCAAGGCAACAGTTATGTTATTTTTGGTCTCATAGGCTTTTTTCCGAATGGTTACTAAGCCGATGCTGTAACGTTCCATGCTGGTGCCGGTGCAGACCTGTTAGACTGGTTGCGGTTTATTATTGCATTAGTTGTGTTGCAAATCAGAACCGGGAAGTGCACAGTGTCTTGTAATAATTATTTGACAGTTGCACATTCCAACCCTGATTTCCCAGACTTAGTAAGTTAGCATGCGAAACAATGCATACTAACTAAACTTTGGGATTTCTTGATCTTGCTTTTGTTAGTGTGTTGTTGTGTTCATGGGTTACACTCCATGAATACCAAACAACAGATACAGTTTGAACAATAATACGCCATTTTCTGCACTGGAAAAATGAACACCCTGGATCTTGGAGGGAGAGAGGAGTTAGGATGAATCTAAAGACCTGTGACTGACATGGGCCCAAAACATGCACAAATTGAGTTTAGCAGAGTTGAGTTGAGCAGAATTGTGGGGCAGAGTTGTGGGGCCACTGTAAAATCTTTTAATGGGGCCCAAAAGGTCTAAATGCTCTATGCTGAATATACAAAAGGAATGGGAATATTTTAAATGGTCACAAACACTGGGAGCTATCCATTTTTACAGAATCAGCAGAAGCTTCAGGAAATGTGTAGGAGTCCAAACAGTGGGACCAAAAAACAATCAAGGATAGATTTAAAAAAAATTAAAAGAGGAAATGCAAATAACAGGAAATCAAGGATTTGATAACGGCAGTGCATGGAGATCCTCAGGGTTAGCACTGTCAGGTCTAAAGGTGAATGACATTTGACATCCTGTCTCCTTATAGCTGATTAGGTTAAAATGTTTTATCATCCTGGCTGGAGTCTAACCCTGCTTCAGCCTATGTGATTTTATCAGCTTCTCTGTCTATATCAGGGGTCTCTAATCTTATCCACCAAGGTCTGTAGGTTTTCATTCCAGCCAAGCAGAGGCTCATGTGATCAGTTGTTTTTGCAGACAAATTGAAGAATCAAGTGGATTCAATTGTGCTGAAGATTGTTCCAAATGAAAACATGCCACACCAACTCTTTGCGGATAAGAGTGGACATCTCTGGTATGGTATAAACGCTGACAATGCACATGTAGCGTTTAAACTGATGCTAATCTGTTGATGCTGCTTCCACACCAGTCAAAACCCCAAAAGCTTGCTTGCAGCACCTTCACAGAGTGTTTGCTCTGCAAACGTCCAGCTGTTCATACCTTAGCCGTAGCGCATGTTCTACCAGACGCTAAAATTCACAGCTGCTCCACCCCGCTAAACCACGAGCTTGATGAAGCGATTCACACTTTTTTTTCTTCCCTTATATTGAGCTGGCCTAAGATGGTTTTGTTTCACTGTAAACCCAAGCAGGAACTTAAAACTCTGCCTCTGAGAATCAACACTAAGCTTATATTTATTAACTACCTATAATTGTACATTAGC
Organism: Salminus brasiliensis; assembly: GCF_030463535.1. Taxonomy (NCBI): domain Eukaryota; kingdom Metazoa; phylum Chordata; class Actinopteri; order Characiformes; family Bryconidae; genus Salminus; species Salminus brasiliensis. Next base: position 25,025,419 of record NC_132889.1, on the reverse strand, counting down.
TTTCCTATAACAGAAACCCATAATGGACTGTAGTCATCTACCTGCAATTATCTATATGCAACTACCTGGCCAGTTTAAGGGGGTTTATGAAATGACAAAATCCCACAGGAATCAGAAATGCATATTGGAGAGTACCTGCTTCTGCTGTACATCTAAGTATGAGCTCTTTTGAGCCCTTCTGCATTTTCTCATTCCCAGACAAAGGTCATGGCCTACACAAAACAAAAGGTTCTCAACTGAAACCCTGATCTGCTGTTTGTGCACTGACTAGGGACCCTTGAAGACTGGAGTGATTCTCAGTGTGTTGTACAATTTGTCAGAGCTTTGTTGTACCAAGCCAAGAAAACACACATGCAGTACACACAGTCAGTACAGTATAAGAAGAGTAAATTCTAAGAAGATACTAATACACATATATGAATAGAAAGGCAGAACAACCTTAATCATTTTTTCCAACAGTTTACTGCAATGTCCTTTCCTCCAGATCAGTCAAACTCACAGAACAGATGTTGCACATTTTCGTTCATGGCATGTAGCTGACGCTCTTATCCTGAGCGACTTACAAGGTTACTCGTATTACAGAGGTGGGCCAACGTAGTGTTAGGAGTCTTGCCTAAGCACTCTTATTGGTGTAGCACAGCATAGTCACCCAGACTGGGAATTGAACCCCAGTCTCCCACATGGTGTGGTAAGTTATCTGTTGCATCACACCAACCATGTTTCAGGACACAGTATTCGGACACAGCTAGCTGTCAGTGGTTTGCTTCAGTAGCCTGATCTATAGACCGCTCCTTCCTGTGCACAAGCCTTTAGATCTTTGCAAGGGTATCCAGTATATCAATTAAAAGAATGACGATGAATGCATTATATGTTTTTCATTGTTTTTGCCAGAAAATCTCACAGGCCAAAAGGACCTGTTAAACAGTTCTTTCAGGTTTAGGCCACGCCCTTTCTGGTTGAAATCTGAGTACACAAAAATATTTTGAGCACTAAGCAGAAGCAGAAACTTATTTAGAAGCCTTAATAGAAACATATCAACAACTAATAGTGTTTCCGATACTTCAGAAGGTTAGACAAGAAATTGCCGTGTTTATTTTTTAAATAAATACCTAATACGGGTTCTTCACATGCTGCCTGCCATCAGCAGCCAGAGTCTGAGAGAGCACAATAGGCCTTGCTCTCTCCCCACATCACTTCAGTGTGATGCTGGCCAGCACGGGCGTCTGCTAGCTGATACATCAGAGCTCGGTACCCAGGGCTTTTCTCTGAGTTCGTTGGTTGCCAAGTTCGTTGCATCGGCAGCAGTTCGATAAGAGGTGGTGGCTGGTTGAGCATGTGTCGGAGGACGCATGTGTCAGTCCCCACCCTCCCAGTGTCTGAGGTTACATGTAGTGTACATGTGGTTGACAACTCAAATAAGTGTTTGAATGGTTTAATTCTAAATACTGAAGTTTTTCTCATTTGCAAGGAAAACATTTTGTAAATAGTTATTTAAAGAAAACTTCAAAACTGATTCAATCCAGCAGTATTATATAACAAACTGATCAGTGGTGCAAGGATCAGTAAGGTTATAAACAAATGGCTTTGTCGCACACAGTGACCTAAATTGTGGACAGAATTCCAGACTTCTTCACACACAGGTGTGCCTAGGATTACTCATTGACGCACATTAATAACGCTGTGTCATCGTTCCTGTGTCGTACGCCAGGGAACAACAGTCAGCTGTGTGACTCAGAAACCGCCTGTCTATAGTTGTGGGACAAGGTATGAAAGGGATGCCTGAGCATGAGTAACCTCTACTGGCTTTATCATTGAATCATTTACCACAGACCTATCGTAAGGCCACGCACTGTCATTTTCACTTTTATTCAGTCAACCATTCTGGCACTAAAAGGCTTCCAAAAAGCAGGTAAATGAACATAAACTACACTGGTTAAGGAAGTTTCTGATGCCCGGTATTACACAGCCATCTGTGTCTGGGAGGCCAAGAAAGCATAATTAGCCTCGCTCTCTCTGGGATGACCCTGGATGACCCTCCCTCTTCCCCATCACTCAGCATAATGCTAGCCATCGCAGGTGTCTGTTAGCTGACATAACAGAATAGGCAGTTAGTGTTCTTTTCCAAGCGTGTTCAGCTGTCCAGTGACGCGGCTTTAGCACCTGTTGTAGAAGATGCAGTGGACTGGCTTCACTTGTCTCGGAGGCAGCACGTCCTTTCACCCTCTCGTTGCTGGTGGACAAAACAAAACAAAAAAATAATAATTTCCAAAAAATGCTTTAAAATAAAGGGCCAAAAAGCATTTAATGCCATTATCATCAGTTTTTTAGTGAAACAGGTTTTTAGGAGTTAGCTATATGATGATTAATATAGTATAACAGAAAGATTATTGCAATGTACTGTATGTGTTTGTTTTTTACCCAATTTGCTCCATAATTTAGCTGAGCCAATCAACCTATCCATTCACTTGGAGCATTGCTAATGCTCCTGACATTAGAAGGGGGAGGACAAACACATGCCTTCTCCCATTCATGAAGTCAGTCACTGCCTTTTTTCAAACTGCAGACAATGTGGCATCTGGAAAGTGCCAAATCCCCATTTGTGATAAATTAGCCAACAGATGCATGTGCCAGACAGCATCACAACGGGAGTGAAGGGAAGAGAGTGCCATCTACCCACCCATAGGAAGTATGGCCAATTATGCCGAGCACCATCGTATCTGCTTTTGAATAAAACTCTTCAATTAACGTTTTTTTCTACAAGCATATGTTTAAGCCCAGAATCATATAATCATGTGCAAAACACACACATATCATCGCTGTCACACAAAATGGAAACTTTCAGTGGAAGTGAGTGGAAAATAATTTCATACCAAGTGATTTTGGAGTATTTCTATATGTCTACTCATCACACAGTGGCACAGTGTAGGTAACAACTGCCAACTATGTCAAAAAGTGAAAAACACAGTTGCGCTATACCGGTTTTACTTATTACTAGAAAATTGAACAGTAAGAGCATATCAAATGCTTATGCCTATTTTACCATGCAAACTACAAATAATGATGATGGATCAAAGTAGAATTTTAATTGCATTCAATTATTTTATCGCTCAGCTGATACAATTTTTATAATTGTGACCAGTCCTAATATTGAGTGCACCTCAGAACCTTTGTATTCAGAACATCCATCAGCAGTGGCAACAAGCCAGCATTCAGTATCAAGGCATAACAGTTAAAGGGGGACTTAGTTTCACTTCCTTCCAATACCTGCCACCGGCTGCGAGTCAAGGTTACAGTCACTGTGCACTTCCTCAGGAAAATCAGTAAGGTTAAGGTTTAGTTCTTCATTTTCCTGGAATGTCTAATATACCACCAGTAAGTGTGCTCAGCGGTTAGATCACAGGGCTATTAATGGCAAGGTGTGGGTTTGATACCCAGGCTTGTCAACCCACTGCCACTGTTGGGACCTTGAGCGTGGCCCTTAACCTTCTCAGCTACCTGGGCACAGCAGCGTTGGCTGCCCACCGCTCTGGGTATGAGTACTCACTGTCACTGTGTGTGTTTGCTCACTAGTGTGTATGTGTGTGTTCACTGCATGGATGGGTTAAAGGAGAGGGCCAAATTCCATGTGTGTCCATGTGTGTAGGGTGTTTGCGGTATGAAGTGGTCAGTACCTACCAAAAATGATCCAAGAAAGGTGAACCACTGACAGGGCCAAGGGCCCACTCATTTAGGCCCCACCACAATTTACAGGACTTAAAGGATCTGCTGCTATTGTCTTGGTGCCAGATATTGATATTAGGCAGGTGGTACTAATGTTAGGCAGGTAGTACTAATGTTATGTAAGTTATGTTACATATTAAATTAGCACAAAAAAAGTACATTTGTGTTTGGTAGATTATTTCTTTGTTGGAACAATGCTTCTTAAAAATAAATATTATACCATTGGAAAGTCACATTTGTGGAATGAGTATGTGGGTTGCACCCATGAAAAAAATTGCCAAATCCTCTCTGCCAATGCCAAACAGCTTATTCTGCCATTGACTTGTATGGTGATTGGTGGACTGGATGATTGAAATTTAAAGAAACCTGGTCACACACTGCTGTGGGATGGCATCCTGTTTCTCAACCAGCACTGGTCGCAAGTCAGCCAACATGGTTCGGTTGGTCACTCTGGCACGGACAGCACGCCCAAACTGATCCCACAAGTGTTCAATGGGGTTGAGGTCAGGACTGCTGGCAGGCCATTCCATCTTCTCCACTCACAAATTGTGGAGGTAGTCTCTGATTAACCCCACTCTGTGGGTGTGATCGTTGTCATCTTGGAGGACAGAGTTCGATCTCAGACTGTGGAGATATGGGATTGCCAGCGGTTGCAGAATTTCATCTCGATATCTCTCTGCATTGAGACTGCCTCCAATGATGACAAGCCTAGTCATCACACTGCCTTCACCAAAAGATGTTACTCTATCGGTGCAGCAACCAGTATAACGCTCTCTGCACTGCCTTTCATCTCCGGTTACAGTCAAATGCATAAATATTTTTTTTACATTTATTTATTGTATTACTGTGCCTTATTATTGTATTACTGTGTTGTATTGTGTAACTTCTCCTGGCTGGTAAATTTCCTTCGGGATCAATAAAGTCTCTATCTATCTATCTGTTCTTAAGTGGAAGAGTCTGTCACCTGACCTATCACCTGCTGTCTCATAACTGAGCATGCTTTTGACTTCCTGAAGACTGAGGGCAGAAAGACCCTTAAGGAAGCAGCAGCTGAAAGCAGTTGCAGAAAAAGCCTGACAAAGCACTTTGCAAGACATTGCACACACACCCCGGTGACAAAAAGTTAGGACACCTCTGGTATAGCCAATATACTATTTTGTCATTACACTGCTACACATTGCAATTGTAAAATGTCGTGCAGTATATTAAAACACCTGGACAAAACTTAACAAAATTATTTGCATTTGCTGGATCTCATGAATAAGTTGTGTTGCAAAAGTCATTGTTGTGGTTAGTGTGGGCAACAGATAACACCACTACCTGCCAGTGAGCTTCCGCACCACGTGGGAGACTGGGATTCGATTCTCGGTCTGGGTGACTATGCTGTGCTACACCAATAAGAGTTCTTGGGCAAGACTCCTAACACTACACTGGCCCACCTCTGTAATACGAGTAACCTTGTAAATTGCTCTGGATTAGAGCGTCAGCTACATGCCATAAATGGAAATGTACTGTTGTGATAGCACTGTTGTCAATGTTTTAGCCCTAATACGCTATTTGGACATTAACAATCTAAAATACTAAAAAAAATAAGATCCAAGAACACAGTTAAAGGCAACAAAGACCAACCATCTCATAGCGTACACAGCATTATGGGTACAACAGATTACACTCACAGAGGGGAACTGAATTCTAGTGGGGATTCGGAATTCAGCACAACACCGGTACTCTTTTTTTCCCTCCCCATATCAGCTCCTGGGCTATTCATAATGACGGTAGATAAACTGCATTACCCAGGGGGCACTATGTGACGCTCACTTGTTCAATGTTAATACTGCAAAGTCTGTATAATCCTCCAGAAAGTGCAGGGACTTAGGCTGTCATCTGAGCAGAGTGAGTGTTTATACACAGACACACACATAACATTACACACATACATGATACATAGTGTCATAGCCATGTTATGTTATTAGATTAATAGATAATATTTTTAGAAAAGGTTTTCCTTTTGAGGTAATAAACTGATGTTGTGATACAAAGATAAGCAATTTGTCCCAGTATCTTTTATTCACTGTGGAATTTCTGCCGTTTCCACTTCAAGCACTATGCTAATGACAAAAAGAGAACAAAGGCCAATGTGAAGCTTTAGTGTGTCATAGCTGCTTTGTACATATTTAGCCAACTACAAAACGTTCATAGTCAAACCTATTGCTTCTGCAGTTTTAGCCAGTGTCTGTGCATCATATAGTGTGTTATACAGCTGCATGTTTCTTTTGCCCGAGGGGAAGAGTCTGATATGGGAAACTGACTGCAGCTATGCCTACTGCCGCTTAGCTGCTAACTCAAGCCACAATTTTCGCCATCTGTGGGTGAGAAAGCAGCATGTTAACAAAATTCCAGTATGGCGAGTATTACTTTTTGTTATTGTAACATGTCTTGAATATTATCCCAAAATAGGGAAAGCAGATGTTTAGCGTCAAGGTCAAAGAAAAATAAATATGCTGTACTCTGTTTTACATCAGTGTTAACACCAATTAGGTAGGGGCATGTGTTGCAAGATGGCGCTGGTAAATTGAGACCTTCCAGATGATGGACCTGCAGGACTTGAGGCCGGCACTGCAAGTAAACTCGGGCAAATAAATGTGGGTCTCACATTTGGTATGGCAAAAGGTACACCAGTCCCAGTGCACCCCACTCCCCACCCTATAAGATGTGTAGGAAGAATAAGCATGATGATGAAGTAAGTGCTCCTCCATTGGGTCGGAATTTAAAAATGTAAGCCAAGTTAAAATGCCATTCCAAGGACTCTTGTATCCGATTCAAAAGAAGATACGAAATTTGAGCATGTCTGCATACGTGCCTCGGCTATCTGACATCCCCCAGTGACCCATGGCGCTATTTTCCTGGAATACTTTCCAGGAATAAGCAGACCAGACAGCAGTTTGGAAAGAATAAACCTCTAGTGTCGTCAGTGTATTTTACAGTGAAATGCTTCACATAGTTCTGTTTTCTATAGTTTTACTGTTGGAATGCTAAAGCAGCAGGGAGCTTGGTGCCTTTTCAGTCAAGTGCTGGGCTCCGTCAGCTTTACAGTATTCAGACTTACAAGAGGGACCCTCTTCAGCCACCAAACTGGGCCCCCACAGCTGTTTCTTATCTTTGAAGCATGCCTGTGTTCGGCTTGTGTGTAATGACACATTTAGATTCCTAAACACAAAGGTTCCTATATAGTTCTTGGCTTCCATATATAGTTCTGAGAAAATATTTTTAATATAGAACCTTTACATTATGGGCAGAATGTTTAAATAAGGGTTCTTCACTTTCACACAGCTTATTCACAAAAGGAGAATAAGGAGTTGCTCTTTAATGGGATGACTACAAAGAACCTGTTTTGGCACATTACTGGTAGGAGTGTAAGATTAAATGTGTCAAAATCAGGTCAATTGTATTCATATAGTGGTTCAAACAACTGTTATCATTACAAAGCAGATTTATGCAATTCTGAGTCCACAGCCAAGGCCAACAGTAGCAAGGAAAAACACTTTTAGGGCAAGAGGAAGAAACGTTGGGCCTTAAGCACCAATACCTTCCTTAGAAGTTTCTTAAGTTTGTTCTAACTAAAAGTCTATGCCAGATTCATGATGTGGAAACCACACAGTTGTTCACAATTGACACATTGTCAATTAATGAAATTATACCACAGTTAATTCTGACCCTGTAATTTGATTGGTGATAGATGCTCTAGGAGTGCCAATATTGCACAACAATGACATTCTGACCAAAGATCTTTAAGTATTACTCCTCCACGTTCACACATAACCTAGCAACGACACCAGCGCTTTCAAGACAAAAACATCAGCCATAACAAAGCAGCAACGTTAAAATTATAAATTAATTTGAGGTCAGTGCCTTTACTACATTTCATTTGTTACTGTAGTAATCAAATATTAAATATTGCTAAATGCTGGGGACTGTTATTCGCACAGCGTCTCAAACTGCACATAGGTAGGTAGCTAGCTAGGAAGGTAGGGTACATTGTGTGGTTTGAGACCTGGATTTAGATCAGCCAATCACAGAGAGCATGACCTGCTGAGCTGCATTTTAGGGGTAGCATGGATCATTTGAATACAGAGCGGATGAATATGAGACCAAGTTCAGAGTTCCTAATGTTTAACAGCTTTGGCCGTGTGCGTAGTAGTGTGTGTAGCAATGGGGTAAATATAACTTATAACATCACCCAATGTTTTGTCTGTTGCTTGTAACCCTGGTGATTGGGAAATTATGACTGAAAGGCACAGTCTAATGATGTTGTTTTAGCAGCGGGGTGACTGACAGAATGGAACTATTTTCTCACCTGAAGTTGATAAACTAAGAAATTGTGTTTTTGTCCTTGTTATCTTAAAATCTAGCTAACAATTACTCGCAATAATGTAAATGCGATAGAAGCGCAGTAATACACTGCTGGTTTGTGCTGTAACGTAAGATATTGGCACTAGAGTACTGATCTTTGGCCGCAGTACACCATTGCTGTTAAGTGATATTACCTCATGTTACAGCACGAACTTCGAGGGTATTACTGCTATGCAGCAGCTATGCAGTTTCACTGTCTGAACACCAAGCACTAATTAACAGCCCACTCAAGCACAGTAACAATTAAATCCTTCCACCTCCCAGCTCTAGACTTAATAGTAGATTATTAACAACATACATAGTCCTCATTTTTCTTATTCTAGTCAGAAACATTCAGTTGAAACAGTGAGGACCAAATACTGATGTTAGACATGGACTGCCAATGGAGCCATAGTTGTTCAGCTGAAAGTAATGTAACCAGGCCTGGCTCATATAGGCCTCAAGTGAGCCTTAACTAAGTATAAAGTAATGCCAAAAGTCCAAGTAAGTGCCTAGGTCCAGCCACTGAGTTTAAACATTCTCAGCATGGACAAGAAAGTCATTTTCTTTGTTAAAGTATGTTAAAGTATGACTTGCTTTAGACTGAACCAGCTGTAATGAGTTCCAGAGACGCATGGAGTGGATGCATGAGGCTGCCAATAACAACAAAGCCACATAAAGGCAGAGTAGTTCAGTTCCTGTCACAGCAGTCTGCAGTGACCGCAGCAAGCTCTTATGTACAGTCCAGTTTTAGCTCTACATGAGGTGTGTGTGTGTATGTATATATATATTGTTTTTTTTTTTGTTTTTTGTTTTTTTTTTCTAAAAAGCAGCCTGCAATCTCTCCAATGAGTAAAGGTTATACATACAAATACAAGGCTGTGGTTTTGCCGCTGGATTATGTTTTACTACGCCACTCTACTACAAGCCTCTGAAAACATTCCTAAGCTTAGCTCCTAAGTGAAAGTAGTGATAAATGAGATCTTGCCCTCGTTTCTGCCAGAAGAACATACAATAGCAGAGCAGATACTTAGCATACAGTCCAGTATGGATGGTATAAAAAAGAGACACTAATACAACAATTAGAGTGCCTTGGCGCTGCGTGTCCAAACAAAGCCAGTTTTCCAGACCTCGGACAGTGGAGGGCCAAAATTCATCTTTTTCACGTGAGAAGGCCTGCAGGAAACCAGCAAAAGGAAAAACAATTGTTTTGGTTTAAGTAAGTACAGAAGCAAAAGCACAGACATGGCAGAACCCCAGAATGGTACAAGAAAACAATGAACGAGGCCAGCTGTTCCTGCAGAGCCCTTGCTAAAAGTGCATGCTTGTAATTTGGGTTTAACGCTCTGTTTTGCAGGCAGCAACACAAGAGGCCCAGGAAAAGGAACAGAAAGAGGCCAAAGCAAGTGTGGCTGGTAGAGTAAAGACCTTATCGACATCCCATTTCACTGGAAGTGACCTAAGCGGGCCTATGCACGCAAATGTTGTTCTGTTATGTCAAGTAGTAGCGGCACCAGGATTGCCAGTTTGGATTGGGATGACAAATCTGCAGGGTAGCTGGGGGAGGGTATATATATATATATATGTTTATACAATGTATATAAACTGAGTAATTAGCTAAGTGTCTGGAGTAGAGAAAAACTGCAAGCATCAGCTTGCTGGTCAGCCCAAAACAAAACTCAGAGTCATTTATTTCTCCAATTTTGCATTTTCGTCTAGTCATCTAGTCATCACAATTTAGTGGCTCAGATCATTATGCATGCCCATTTTTCCTGCTTTTAACACATCACCTTCAAGAACTGACTGTTCGCTTGGGCAGTGGTGGCTCAGCGGTTAGAGCTCCGGGATATCAATAACAGGGTTGTGGGTTCGATTCCCGGGCTCGGCAAGCTGCTACTGTTGGGCCCTTGAGCAAGGCCCTTTACCCTCTCTGCTCCCTGGGCGCTGGAGTTGGCTGCCCACCGCTCTGGGTGTGTGTCTGTACTCACTGCCCCTAACACATATATGTGTGTGAGTGTGTGTTCACTACCAGATGGGTTAAATGCGGAGGACACATTTCGCTGTACGCTGTACAGTGACAAATACGTGCACCTTTACTTGCCACCTAATACTGTATATCCACTCTTTGACCGACACCACTGTAGATGAAGATAATCAATGTTTTTTTTTTTAGTTCATATGGTACTAATGTTATGGCTGATCAGGGGGGAATGTGAGAGTGAGTTGTGTAGCTCAGTTTGTCAAGAGTTTGTTTTACAGAGACACCTCTGTTAGATCCAGTACAGGCACAATTTTGCACTATATATGCTGGGGACAGATTTTGCGACCTCTAAAATATTTTTTAGATTAATTTGGTACATATTTATAATTGTGACTCTGTGTTAGTTTTGAAAACCCCAAAAATTAAAAACTCCAAATTCATTTTTTAATGAAAATAAATGTTCTGCACTCATAGAGTGAAAAACATACAGTTCAAATAAAGCACTGAAAGCCTAATATTCCTATGCCTTTCATGTCTATGATGAGTGTTGCAGGGTTTTAGAGGTATTTAACTCCCTTCCACTCTCACAGAAACACATTGCCATTTTCCTTCAACTAAGGCCTACTTGAAACCAACCTTCCACAACATCCTAACCATAGCGGCCAACTAAAATATGGTCACGCTAATTAATATGTGCGTCACACTGATGTGTGTCTCAGGTGTCTTTTGTTGTGTAATCAAGCTAATGAGTTATTTCCAATTTCCCTAGTTTTGGTTAGTTAAAAAAACAAGGGGTCTAATTAACATAGCATGCTTAAACTGGACATTCTACATTATAGAGTGACTCTATCATCTCCAACTTGGATTCATTATTTTGAATTTGATTTCTAATCACTTCTGAAAAAAAAAAAACCTACCCCTACCTTCATACGGTCTGTAAAAACATAGACCTCAAATCTGTGACCTCCAATATTGTCTCATAAAACAGGCACCACAGAATATGAGGCTGCACTCACATGAACTCTCCAAATACCGTAAAAAGCCAATGTGCTGCCAAAACGTGCAGGAGGAACAGCGAAATTCTAGGCTGTCAAAGTTAACATCTGTCATGCAACATTAGCCTTGGCTTGGCTGCAGTTTGGCTGTATCGGACATCTTGATGGTCGAAACAACCACATCCAACAACAATAGTGAGAACTCTGCACTGGCCTTACTTTAATCAGTGTTTGTGTATCATTAATTATAGATAAACTATAGTAATAGAAGCTAAACACGCATGCTTGATGCACTAGACTCATAACTTGGGGAAAAACCTAACCTATACAGTCATGGCAAACATACTAGAAAAGTAAAACAAAAAGGTTTTCCCCTATAGAGCTCCTCTGGACAACTCAGAATTTCACTGTATGAGAAATGAGAAAAGAAACTAGAGCCCACACAGGTATGAACGCAATCTACAGCTCTGTTTCGGTCATACTGCGAGCTACTACGTAGGCCGACGACTACAAGCCCATGTCTCCATTATGCAAAATGACACCCCAGCAGAGTAAACTGATTCACTGATTCAGCTAAACTCCTTCCTGCATATGTTTGAGTGGATTATGGATTTTTTTTCTTAGACATGCAGATAATTATGGGATTCACCAGCTGTTCTAACCAAGTTTTGTCCCCAAATCACTTTCATAAATTAGGTTCTACCTAATCACAAGTATTGTTTCAAGTCTTAGGAAACAAGCACAATTCCAAAAAATCTGCACTGTCTGAATCTGATTACGAAAGTCAAATTTAGGTGAAGATGAGGAGGAAAAACACATCTATGACCTTTCAGTGTTTTGCCCACTTTCTGCATCCTGTTGAGGCCCAGACCTGGCAAATACTTCAGTAACATTCCACACAGAGAATTTGTTCCCACACAGATGGACGGAATGGTGCCGTTTTTCACTCTGAAAGCTTCCATGCATCATCCGCCTCCCCTATAGAGGCTGGGAGTGACTGATATAGTACAGCCACATGAGGGAATTATTCAGTGCGATAATTCAGAGGGAGGGGGTTGAATCCATTTCTTCCCATGATTCACAACCTGGCCATTTCTCCTCTGTACCTTCTTGTTAAATGTGGGAAAACAACATTTCTTGCCATTCCCTTCATGACTGAAGTCATCCCACACATGATTCAAATGTACCATCACTTCTTGAGAATGCACTCTTAAAAAAGAGGGGGGTACAAATGTTTTTTTAAGCAATGCAAAGTAAACCTTTTTCATTTGTGTACCATCAACAGTAGTTCTTCTACGGTCCCGCTATGGAACCCTTAGCACTTTTATTCTTAAGAGCGTAGATGTGAAAATACTTGGGCGGTACCCCACCATAAGAGCCGCCTAAAGTCATGCAGCATGATAGCAATAGATCTGGTGAATCAGAAGTGACAGTAATGTGGTCATGAAATACGGCCTGTGGACGCGATAGCGGCTGCTGTGGTGGTAAACCAGTAACAATAACACTCTGGGAAGGAATTTCTCTTTATCTTCATTGACCTCCACAAGCCTAAGGGCTTATCAGACAGAATGTGGGGTGGGATTTGGGGCTGAGAGAAAGAGAGAGAGTGGGAATGAGAGAGAGGGTGAGAGGAGAGAGAAAGTCAAAAGGGTAGGGGTTAACGTTTGGGGCGTGAGACTCTGAGTTAGCAGGAAAAAAACGTTGACAAAATGGTCCAAATGTGGAGAAAAATTTGAGAATGCCGACGCCTTAGGAGTTAAGGGAACAAATTATGGACAGAACTGTAGGGAATATCATGAATATCGGAAAGATTTGACTGCTTTCACCTGGTCTCTTTATGCGTCTTGAGTATCAGGATTGTATCTGTGTAAGGCCAAGCCACATAAAACAATCCAGATTATAGTCACATTAACTCACCAGGTGTAAACGGGGTCATAGATCTTCCACCTTTTTTGGGTGAGGTGGAAAGTACTTGAGCAACTATCCTTTGAACTCTGATTTGATTTGCACTCTACTTCATTCTTGTTGATCTTGAATACTTGCACTTTAGTCAATTGCATCTCCATTAAGTTTAGTTTCAGTGCATTTGAGTCTTTAGTTTTTTATTAAATAATCCAACCAAATTCATATATGCTCACAACTATGCTGATTTGTGCAAGGACCAGTATATTTGTGCAAGGACTCACACATCATTGCGTGACACCCAGGGGCGCCGTAGTGGGGGGAAAGTTAGGACGATTCTAAGGGCCTGTGACTGGCAGAATTGTTCGAGTGGTGGGGCCTGGTGTAATATCTTATCATGTGGCCCAAAATCTCTGGCAGCTCCCCTTATATTTAAAACATTAACTTTCAGATGTTTTCAGATACTTTGACTATTTCTGGTCTCATACATGCACTTTAAATTCAGTAACATCCTGACAGAATACGTTCTCCTTTACCTTCACCCGTATTTCTCCATTCCTCTAGAGACCTTCACGGGAAACCTCACTGAAGTAAACTAGAAGATGTAAATTAGTTATGTCTGCAAACATGTTCGTGATACACTTTTTAAAAGTTTTGGCAGATTTGCTAAGCTGACTGTAAGGCATGGCTTCCAGGAAATATCTAGGACACGATTCATTCTAAGGAAATTCAAATCATAATCAGATGGAGAGTTCGTTGAGAAGTTTACGCAAGAGACAAGGATGTTTGCAATTCTATACAAGTGTGTCTTCATATACAGCCAGTATCAGTATAATCAAATGGTCCCAAATGGAAGTCTCTTCCTGTGTTTATTTGGACCAGAAATCTCTGCTGACTACAACTGCGCCGATCACCACAAAGCGCTGCCTTCTCGCTCTGGCTCTCCCCCCCCCTCTCACACAGAAAAAAAAAAAAAAAGGAGAAGGAAATTCCGATTTGGAAAGAGATTAAAACAGCAACAATGTGTTTTATCCAGCACAGCACATGGATGCATTCCTCTATAATCTGAATTTTACAGCTCGACGTCTCTCAATAAACGCTGTCTGGCTTTCACGCAAAGACAAACTTCAAGAGATACTTTCCTCGTTAAAAGAAACGCTCCCAAGTCGAGCTCAGCAAAGCTGTCTGACAGCCCGCACACACTAAAGAGGTCGGGCTTTTAAAAGATTTGAAAAAAAAGAGAAGAGAAGAGAAATGTACCAGAGCATTTCCACAAACACAGGGCCTGGTTTTGCATGATGCGAAAACACTTAATTAGGCCCTCAAAAGCCAGACAACTGAGTGCTGGACGTCTGTCAGACAAACAATGGATCCATCAATCAAATTGATGGTCACAGGTAAATTGTGTTGAAGTGGCTTTCTGCCTAAAGGCTGCTGACTAGAGTCAGACTAGCCAAGGCACTTTGGGGACAGGGGACAGACGTGCAACACATCCTGCAAGAGTAGCCTGAATAAGAGACATTTCCTGAGACCTACAGGCCAAGACGTAATGGAAGGAAAAGGACTCCAAGATTTTCAGAAGTTCTATTCATTAGCAACATGTGTGCTGAGGTCATTCCTGGATTTTCGAATACAAAAGCCAAAAGCACTTTGTTAAAGCGACTGTTCACACAGTGGAATATAATGTCACGATGTGATTTAGTAACTCTTCCAACAGCTGAGCCTTTTTACACACAATGGAGCATGCAGAAACTCACATTCACACTCAAGTGTCACATTTGATCTTCTCACACTTCACTCTGCATCCTTTTACAGCCTCCATTGATCTTAAATGTCACACTGTGTGTGAGTTATAGGCAGGAGTGAAAATGTCACCTCAAAGTCGAGAAAGCATGTGAGAACTCTCTCGTTACATTAGGTAGCTGAAGGCTTGTGACAGACTGCCAGGGTCATGGCCAGCCCCCTTCATATGGGGGAGGAAATCCCATGACCTCAGGGTCCAGCCTTTCCGCCCAGCTGAGGAAGACCAGCCAGGAATATTACAGTAACCTCTTTTTAATTTCATGGGTACAATTCATAACATAACGTCACAGTTTGTGAATTTCCCCACTGCGGGACTAATAAAGGACTATCTTATCTTAGTTTAAAGTTTTTAAGCCGTACAAGTACATTTAACAAGAAAACACAGATAGCAAGTGATACTCATTATAAAGACAGTTTTAGCTCATGGTTGGTGGGATACATAGTGTGGGAACTTTGTTGGTGCATGTTGGTGGAAAAAAGCCTAAAGGCAGGAACGTACAAATAGGAAGAAGGACAAATAGGCCCTAAAAAGGCTCTTAAAGGGCATTATTTCACTCATTTTGCACAAGTCCAGCATAAACCAATCATTGAGATGTAAACAAAGACACTGAAAGGGCTTAGACGGGCAATGACGCATTGAAGAGAAACTTACTGACATTGTTTACAACGGTGGTTACAGGAATATAGCCACCTTATTTGGTTTGGCTATTTTTAAAAAATCAGTGAATCTAAGCATATCTTCTGAATTTCAATATCTAATGTCAGGGGAAAGTTTGCCCTTACAATTCCTGAATGAATGTTTTCCGCCACAATGAATACACATGTAAAAAGTATAGTTTTAGGCTGAAACATTAAAGAATTAAATCATTGTAATATGGTGGCTGTAACCAAAATGGATCACTACTCCCTCATTAGTTTTGCACTAATATCGGGTGAGACTATTTCGTTTACTTTGTGTTTAAATCCTAAACAGCACGTAGGAACGAAGGAACTGCAGCCAATGACGTTAGCTCATTTAGCTAAGCAAGTGATAGTTACAAGCAACCGCACGTCGTGAATTTCAGATATTTTCCTATGTACTTTGTTAATGGGAGGCTTAGGTTTCAAAGCAACGTAACGGTTGCTTGCTAAGATAACAAGGGTATGTTTACTATAAACATTGCCCTCAAATCATGCTTGAATTGCACTTTACGATTTGAACCCTCTAAAACTTAAATACATCAAGCGATGTAATTATAACCATTACATGTAATAACTTTATATGATCAAACTTTTAGAGTCATTTAACTCTTCTAATATCTGATGCCTATCATTATCACCACTGTGAACAATTCTGACATGGTAGGTTTCTCTAGGACAGGGATGGGCAACGAGGGCCGGAGTCCAGCACAGTTGATTTCCCTGCTTTAAGAGACCTACTAAACTTGGCAATTAATTAGGTGGCTTGAGCAGGAAAAGCACAAAACTGTGCAGGAGTCTGGCCCTTCAGGACCGGAATTGCTCATCTCTGCTCTGGAATGAAGTATTTCACAGTAAACCACTATGAATGAATATGTTAATATTTTAACAATTGAATTTTGAAGCTTGAATCCTGGCTTGGTCAAGGTTTTCTAAGAAGAACAATTGATATGTTGATAGTTCTTATGGCTCTGCTCTGAAGAACCCTTTTAAGAGTGTGTGCTGCTGGAATACTACTCATTCTTTAATGCAGTCCTTAATTCTCAGTCAGTGTTGCAGCTCATCTGGACACACTAATCCTAGTAGCCAAAGTGACCTCGCATAACAATGAAATGAAATTAAGTTGAACTCCTGAAACATTTTATAGTATTTTTCCCACACCACTGTAGTCTGGGTTTTAACCGAGGTTTACCACGAGGAAAGTTTGTTTCCATCGCGCCCCAATTAAACTAGCTTGAATAAAATGAGTAAGGGGAAGATTTGGGGATTTTTTTTAGTATTAGCTTATGGGCCACTGGGCTGTATGTCATTTTGACAAGGCAAACAAATGGTGAGAATGCTGCACTTCAAGAGGATTAACATCTACCAGCCCACAGCTCGGCTCCTACTTTCCCATGCGATGCAGAGCACAGTAATAGTTATTTAGGTTCATAATGCAACTGCTTGTGATCACATGCTGTGCTTTAACGCTAGCCTTTTATTCAAGCCTAATTCATGCAGTACACAATAAGGGGTGGGCCGTTCAATCATTGTATTGAAGGGTGATCCATCAGAGTCCATGCAAATGAAGGAGTGATCAGTTCACACAAAAGAAGGCAACACCAAACGTCTGACCTAATATCAGCTTAATCAGTGAGACTAGACATACAAACCATTCGCGACTTCAGACTACTGAGGGATCCAAGGGTGCCTGTTAGTTACAATACACATTTTAATATATATTACATTAAATAATATGTATTTGCATAAGACTGTATGTAATTTGATTATATGGAGGTCCTACAAGAGTGAAAGCTATGAAACAAATACAGTCAGATTTTGATATCAGATATACTGACAAATAGTATGCTTTCCAAGACTAAGGCTAAGGGAGTTTGACAAAAAGAATTCAAAATTAATTGAATGTTGGTATTTAATTTGTGTATTTGTGTATAAAATAGATGCAGTATATCGCAATGTTTCTCAACCCTGGTCCTCGAGGCGCACTGCCCTGCATATTATAGTGCTCTAACTCACCCACTTTAACTCAATAATGGCTTGTTAATCAGCTGATTAGTTGGATCGGGTGTGTTGGGAGAAGGGAAAACACTAAAATGTGCAGGGCAGTGAGCCTCCTGGACCAGGGTTAAGAATTACTGGCATATTGGATTCACGAGGTATTGGTAAAAATCCTTTTTTTAGCTCATGGTTGGTTGGATACATGCAGGAACTTGATGCATGTTGGTAGGAAATCTTAAAGACAGCAACTACGTCTGCATCAAACAGAGATATCATATCAGGATTGATTGGTATTGGTATCAGCACTGATTTTAGCAGAAAATGCTACTGTAACAAATTGAGTCTGAAGCAGCACACACTCCCACATCACACTGTGATGTGACATTGTTAGCTGTGTATCTTCCTGTGGGGTAGTGTTTGAGAGCGTTTGAGTTGTTTGAGCACGATAGCCTAACTTTAGATGTTAATCTAATGTGAAGTGCCTCAAAAACAGCTCATTTGAAGCTTAGTTTGAAAAGAAAAATATGAGTAAAAATATATAAGACAAAATGACAACTTTTTGCCTTTGCAAGTTTTGAATGGAAACTAATGTGAAAGGATTTTACAAGTCGTTTTGGATGACAATATAAATATAAATATAAAGAACAACAACCACAAATTCACATTATGTCAAAAAGTGAAAGCTGGTATCGACCAATATTTAGCATTTTAGCATCCGTATCATATCATAAGTGTCATCTGTAATAGCAAAATGCTATTGTACACAAAACAAGCTATTGAAGGGTTCTCTTTGGTAACTTCTTTAGTAAAGGCAGTCACAACCATAACAACTCAAATTCAGGGGAGTATATATACCACCCAAATCCCTTACAACCAATTTGCTGAACTTGCAATGCAATGAAAACCACTGCCAGCATGCTCTGTAGTCAGGAAGCCTTTAGGTTGGGTGTGGTCCCACAGTCTGCTGGAGACCACCGGATGGACAATCATAAACAAGAAAAAATTGTTTATACATGGCCATATTTAATGGGGGCTCTTAGGAACTTCCTCATCTGAAGAGCATTCACGTCACAGTGGTAAATCGCCAGAAGAATTGGAGGGGAATAGTATAAACTCATGGTCGTTACTGTAAAGTCATGAAGTATTAAGGCCTGGAAATGAAAGGGCAGCATGGCCGTGTGCCTGTGAGCCTCTACGGGAGGCAGTCAAGGCAGAGCTGTCAGGTTTTTGTGTGCTAATGGAGGTAACATGCTGTGTCTATGACACTCAGACGGGGAGGGGGGGGTCGTCTGTTGGTTTCTTAGGTCAGTGGGTGGGCATTGGGACAGAGGACCAAGAGGACATAAGGGCAGGTCTCAGCCCACTAGTAACAATCTGACCACCAACTGGAAGTGATTAGAATGTGCGGATGGCTTTAAAAAGTGTGACCCTTCGAGGACAGGTGAATGGCAGGCAGCCATTTAAGGCACCAAATGTCAAGAGAGAAGCCATCAGAGTGCCCCAGAAGGGGAAATGCCCTTGCTGATTTTAGCAAAAGTAATTAGCAGGACAATTTTCCAAAAGAATTTCAACGAACGTGCACAAAATTGTTTGGAATGCGGCCTTCACACTTTGCTTTGACGCTAAATAAAGCTGCCATGCATTTTCCATTTTCCTGTAAACTACTGGTCAGTCGAACTGTGAGGACAGCATGTTCCCCATGGAACGAGTGCACTATCCAGCCCAGCCCAGTATGACCTCATAGGTGTTTCTCAAGGAAATCCCTCTCCCTTCCAGGCACAATGACAGAGGTTCCTGTTTAAAGAATGCAGTCCACCTACCAACCAGCGTAGACTGACCTTCTGCTTACGTAATTCCTATATTCACCATTACTCATGATCAACATTCAAGTTGTTGTTTGTCCTTTGTAGGCTCCAACTTGTATGGTGTGGGGGTCAGAAAAATTCCCCAAAAGCAACTGGCTCATATCTTCACCTGCATACAGGCCAAGATTATAAATGATGTCTTAGGGTTGTCATATGTTGAAACCATATTTTTTCCTATTTTTTATTTATTGTTTTTGTCATTTCTCATAGCCATTTTTTATACTTCAATAAATACTGCTTTTTAAATTATACATTTTTGAGCACTTTGCTTGTGAGCTTCCTTTCTATATATTAGTATCCACTAAATAGTTATTAATATTCTTATATGTGTGGTATATACAGTCTTGTGCAGTTTGAGCACCCTTGCCAAATAACACACTTTCAGTTTCTGTAGTTGGATTTGTGATGCTCTTATTTGCAGGATGTCTCTAGTTTTGCAATATTCCTGGGTTGCCTTGCATGCAGAGCTTATTTAAGGCCTATCCCCAAATGTTCTATGATCCTTAGTTCAGAAGACAGTGAGTGCCGTTTATTTTTGCATTCTTATCCTGTTGTAGAAGCTATCCTCTTTTCAGTTCAGCCTTTTCAGATAGAAGACATTTGCATGCAGGATTTGCAGGTACAGGGTGGAATCCATTCTTGCTCCACCCGTGCAGTACTGCCAATTCCACTGGCAGCAACACAACCCCAAATCCATGTTTCGCAGTTGTCGAGGTGTTGGCAACGTACCTTGGCTAAAGAGTTCTGTTTTAATCAGTCCATCAGTTCACAGTACTTGGTTCTCAAAACTCATCTGGCTTCTCTAGATGTTCTGCTGTCCTGGGTGCAGATAATGTTTCCTGCTTATGACTCTTCCATGATGATTATGTTTGTGCAAGCACCGCTGCACAGTGTTACACTGCACCACCCTCCTGACTCAGCTAAACCTTAAGGTTCTTGGCAGTCATAAGGGGATTCTGATTTGCATGTCTCACCAACGCAGGATCAGTTCTCTTCAAGAGTTCTCTTGGTCTTCCAGAGTCTCATCTTGAGTCTCATCACAGCTCTCCTGAACTGCCATTTAGCAAACCAAAGGTGAAAGTGCTTGGCTTTCATCATCTTACAGCCTTTCCTGGCCTTGTGGCATTGATTACTTTCGTTACTTTCCTTAGACAGTCGCTTAGAGGACCTCGTAGCTGCTGAAGATAAACACAAGATATATAATAAAGAATTTACATTAACATCCATTGTTAGGTTTTTATCTTCGCCTGTAAAGGTTGACATTTTAGACATACGTATATATCACCCACTCAAGCTATATGGACAAAAGTACTGGGACACCTGCTCATTCATTGAAAAAGACTATCCTGGGTAACTGTCTCTACTGTCAAGATACGGTTAGCTGTTAGCTACTGTCCAAGGGCAATTAGTAAGGTCAGGATGGATGATCACCGCCAAATCTCATCCCCAACTCCTTGACTCATCCCAAAAGTACTGGATGGAGCACCACCATCATTCCAGAGAACACAGTACCACAGCTCAATGCTTGGGGGGGATTTATACCCCTCTAGCCCATACTTGGCATTAGGCACAGTGCCAATAGTTTCATGTTTATCTGTTTCAGAGTCCTATTCTTTTTTAGATTTGCGTATAATTTGTGTTATTTAAAAATAGAATTATTTATATGTTAAAGTTTGCTACCCACACACACACACACACACACACACACACATATACAGGACAATATTTCTTCTGTGTGTGGGTGAGGTGACAAAACAGTGGTTAGAAAACAATCAAGCCCAACACATTCAGCAACTTTCTGAGTAATGGTGTGTCGTCTTCATCAAACATTCGCCGTTGGTTCACTTCATTTTCACAGAAGGTTTTCGCCACTCTCTACAGCTTTACCTTTGCAGTAATGATTAGCTACCAAGAAGGGTAACTTCACCCCTACGCGCCCTCCCCTAGCCAGGGGCATTTCATTTTCACCTCCTAAGTGCCGCATAAGCAGCCAAGCATAGGAGAAGAAGGGAGAGGAGGAGAAGCTGAGGGGCAAAGACCAGGACCAGCCCACTTCATGCCTAATCCTGTCTGCAAGCCCAAGTCCCTCCTCATCACTTTTCCTCAGCTCAGTGTGTCAGCGCAGGCAGAGCGCGAGGACCTGCGCGCAACAACCCACTGAAACGACTGAGGTACGTCGAGTTCGTTCAGTATCAGCTTTATTTATTTATTAAGTAAAAGGTAAAACTTCAGCACTGTGCATTTTTGAATTGTAGCGAATAATTATTAAGCTCGATAAAGGCTCTAATTCAGTTTTACTCTTCACAGTTTGACCACATTTAATTCTTAAATATTCACGTAAACGTATTTGAATACTCACGCGATTCTCTCAGAATTAGCTAGCTAGCATTCACGCGCGGAGGGCTGCTGGGGCTGTTGCAAGGGCTCTCGCGCACGCCGCTGTAAACTGTGTACTACGTTTGTTAGCTAAAGGTAACAAGAAAAAAAAATTGGCTAACAAACAAAAACTAGCTGAATTAATTCATTAATTAATTCTACAATTATTCGCTCGTAATAACACGCGACATGTTGTTGTTTTTTTTAACCTACGCACTTCTTTCTAAGCGCTTTCTGAGAGCTGGGTGATGAAGTAACCCCGCTGCGTCAGTATCTCGTGTTAAATGGTGGGAACGTTTTTCATTGTTTTGCTCGAGGGCTTTACCTGCTGAGATAGCGAACACACCCGACTTCTTCCCTTCCCTCTTCATCAAACTCACAGTTGGGTTAGTCGCAGTTACCTGCCGAGCAGGAGTTTTTTTTTTTTTTTTTTTGTTTTTTTTTTTTTTTTATAAACCTTTTGCTCCTTTTTTGTGTTTCTTTAAATGTAGAGCTGCGTCTAAAGCCACACACTACTACAGTGCTACAGTACTGCAATACTGTAGAATTACCCTGCTGTAAAAATCATGCAAAGCACTGAAGTAGTCTAAAGTAGTCTAGTTTGGTGGTAAAAAGGGTGGTTGTTATGGCTTTGAATGGCCACTAATAGTATTTTCTGTTTTTATTGGTTTCATATGTGATCTGTGACTGATTCTTGAAATGTGGGGATTTTCTAATGTGATCTAAAAATGCCCTGCAGGAAAAGTAGTGGTCTCCCAATGGACTTATGAAGTTTCCAGTGTCCATTAGCATGCAAAATGATCAGGATTTCATTAAGAAACTTAAGTTTCTGTCTTTTTCATCAAGGTCAGCCTCACAATGGCCTTTCTGACGTACTATTTAGTATGGTAGTGTGCGGTTTCGCATGCAGCTTAAATCTGGCCTCTAAATACGTAATCTGTTAACCTCTGTGATATAAGTAGTGGTGTAATTAGGTCATAAATGACCATTAAGTATGCCAAATTGATATTCACATTAACTGGTGTTCTGTGTTTGTTTGTTTTGCTGTCAGGTTTGTTGTGGCTTATTGTGAATAGTTATTCTCCAATTTTCATTCTTTTAGGTTTCTCCTAAAACGCAGGCCTTTGGAGTTCCAGGCCAAGGAATTGGAGCAAGCAGGAAACTGACTAGCAAAGCCCCACGTTTGTGGATTTATTGCTTCCATCTTGTGGTGGAATCATGAGACCTCCGAGGACTAGCATGTAAACAGAAAAGCTCAGGCAAGATTTGCCAGAAGTATGGAAGCATCACATGCTGCCTATGTTGCTGCACCTCCAACTGTTGCTTCCCTAAAACCAGCTGCAGGTTACCTCTTCAGAATGTTCCGGGAGTACCAGAACAACGAGGTTATTGTAGCCCACTACAACTTTACTGGAAAGCTGAACAAGAACAAGTACAGGGATGGCCTGAAACCTGAAGCCATCGTGTTCCTCATTATCTGTCTGCTCATTGTGCTGGAGAACGCTGTAGTTCTCGTTGCGATCTGGAAGAATAAGAAGTTCCACGTGCCCATGTACTACCTGCTGGGCAACTTGACTTTCTCAGACTTGTTGGCAGGCTTTACCTACATGGTGAATATTGTAACGTCAGGGGCCAACACACTCAAAATGACACCTGTCCAGTGGTTCTTAAGAGAAGGAGGTGTCTTCATCACGCTGGCCGCGTCCATCATCAGTCTCCTGGCCATCGCTATTGAACGGCATGTCACCATGGTGCGAATGAAGCCATACCAGGGGGCCAAGCGCGGGCGCATGTTTGCTCTGATTGGTGCAAGCTGGGTGTTGTCTGTGTTCTTGGGTGTGCTACCTATTATGGGCTGGAACTGCATGGGCAGCCTGGAGCAGTGCTCCACTGTACTGCCACTTTATTCCAAGAGCTTCATCCTCTGCTGCATCACAGTCTTCTCCGCCATACTGCTGGCTATTGTGGTGCTCTACGTCCGCATTTTCCGAATCGTCAAGTCCAACACGAATCGGCTTGGCTGCGGTCCACAGCGCAAAGGTTCGGCAAAGAAGTCGCAGAAGTACATGGCTCTGCTGAAGACAGTCACCATAGTGCTGGGGGTCTTCATCGCCTGCTGGCTGCCCCTCTTCATTCTGCTTTTGCTGGACTTTTGCTGTCCAGCCCAAAGCTGCGAGGTTCTCTTCAAGGCAGACTATTTCCTGGGCATTGCTATGATCAACTCACTGCTCAACCCAATCATCTACACGTTAACTAGTAAAGATATGTGTAGGGCCATACTGAGACTGCTCTGCAGCTACTGTCTGCTGACTAACGATGGACACATGAAGAAGTTTGGAATACCCTTCTTGGAGTGCAGCACGAGTAAGACGGAAATGCCGTCGCACAGGCTGGAGGGCCTGGAGACAACAGTCTCCTCTGGAAACTTTACACCAACCACTATAAAAACAATTTATCCCAAAATGGCGAAGACGTGAGTTTAGGGACATTTGTGTCACAAGGCTGAGCTGTATCTTGGACTAGTATAGGCAAGTGTATCTTGCCAATTAGCCAGGCTGGACTGTACTGAAAGTGTTTCCTTTGAACTTGACTGACTACAAAAACTCTTGCAGTTTGATACAAAAAAGAAACAGTGGACTCGGTATCCCCTTACAGGCATTAAAACCTTGGGTATAAGCAATCTGGTAGGTTTCCTTTCTATACTGTGACTGATGATGGTTGATGGAGGCCTCCCAACAGCAAAGCAGAGCCGGCTTTCTCTTTAAACCAAATGGAAGTTGAAGCAACATGCACTTACGACAAAGAGAAAAAACTGTGTGACGGTGAGTGAGACGGTGGCAGACGCTACTGTAACTAGAGCCCTCAAGGTTATTTAGCACACTGTAGGCTGGTAAAATCTGTTATCTTACGACAGTGTATGGTTTCCCCAGTCGATGCTGTACAAGACAGATCAAATCGATCCAATCCTAGGCAGGTTGGGGCAACACATGGACAACAAGAGGAAACAAAACAGGCAGGAGGTGAGTTGCTAAATGCCTCCATGCCAGTTTCAATATCAGGCATTCAAAGGTGTTCTGGTGCTTTGGAGTGACTCCAAACCTTACACAATAAAATCTGTTTTCTATGGCAGATACCATCTCAAAGGATGTTACTTAACAAGCTATAAAAACAGACCTGTAGTTTACATCAGAAACGAATTGTGTGGAACGGTGCCATGCTTCTGTAGCAGCTTGAAACGCGATGAGTCCAGTGTTTATGTAGCCTTCTGTGCTGTTCGGTTGTAAAAAGAACACAAATTATATAAAGTGAATCCAATTTCTTTTATTTTAAAGCAGTATTTGTTCATGAAAAAAAGGTTGGTTTTAAGAGCTGTTCCTTAAATTATAATATTTTACTCAACTGTATATATGTACATTGACAATAAAGATATACTAGCGTTTGTATTAAATCTTTTGTGTCATTTTTCTTTGCATGTTTCTACCTGTAGAAATACATATCACAAGATAAACAACCGGTTTTACATTATCACATGATCAGCAGGCATACTGGCATCGATCAGTAGTGAGGCTTGGGGCTTTATGACACTATCCAGCCTCGAACTGGCAGTGGTGTAAAGGTCTTGTGACTTAACATTGTGATAAGGAACTTTGTGTGCTTGCAGTGTTGTTAGCACACCTAATTCTTTTCAGATCATTTAGTCCTGTCTTGCGGTTGATGGATGGGCTATTAGCCAGTGATGTTACTCATGGAAAAAGATTAAAGGGGTAGTTAAAAAAAAAAAAAAAGAAAGAAAGAGAGAGACTTGATGAATGTACTCAACAGTGGTGACTGGGATGATGATCACCTTCAATACCAAGTCTATTTTCTCTATAATTTTCCCTGATTATATTTTAAATGTATTTAATACATTAAAGTTACATTAAGTTTCAAGCACTGGGGGCTTACTTGGGGCGCTTTGTTACCACACTGCGTGTATGGTACGTCACTAAGCTGCACTGCGTTCAGGGTGGTTTAATCGCGTTGTAAGACGTGTGCCATCTTTGCCACTGCTGTCGCCTCAGCAGGAAATGCTTTAACCAGGTTACCCCCAAACCGAAAGCACTAGCTGCCCTGCCTTATGCTCACTCCACCACAGAGTCATTTTTAAGTGACAGCGGGCAACCAAAATTATTTAAGACAGATACATCTTCCCCACTGCTAAACTGTTACACATTTACGATGACAAAGAAAAGAATAACGAACAATGCAAATACAACAGATATGAGTATTTAACCACAAAACCTCCCCCCGTGAGAAAGCAGGCCTGGGATTAACAGTTAATAAAAAGGAAACAGAAACTCGCAGACAACCCCTCTTGTAATAAATGTCAATGTTTTAGACCAAGGGTACAAGAGCACAGCCTTACACTGATAATAAGCTCCCCAGACATCCCCCAATTAGCCACCTGCTTCACTTCTGTTTTTCACTTGATCACTTGGATATGCATCACCTCAGAGGCGCTCTGGGGAATAGGATGAATCTAAGGGCCTGTGACTGACAGGGGCCCTAAAATGTATTAACTGAGTATTTTGACAGAATTGTTAAAGAGCTGTGGGGGCCAATATAATATCTTTTCATTGGGCCCAAAAGCCCTGGCAGCACTCCTACAACCCCTTGCATTAATAACAGAAGCACCTAACCTAACCCTGACACTCTCACATTCTAGGGTGACTGTATTGTAGGATGCCTACATCCAAATCCATATCTTACATTTTTCTTATATCCTGATTCTGTCTGAAACAAGCTTGAGAAAGAGTTGGCATAAATGGGCAGGAAACTTCAAACTTGTCCATTGATCTTAAGATACAGTAGTTACTTAAATTCTTTCCCCCTTTAAACAGACTGCATACAGGAGCCTAAATAGTTGAAGGAAACCCAATTCCGATAAGGAAAAAACAGCAGCCTGGTTCTACTACACCTGTGCATGAGAGATTGATAATTAGCTGATAAAGCCAGACACTACCCAAGGCAGGAGTAGCAGCATGGGACAGTTTGACTGACAACAGCTACTATAAGATCTAATACAAGGTGTAGAACGCAAAGAAGAAACCAATACTAGTTTCAATGCTGTACCCATACTGACTCAATACTCAATACTCAGTACTAAGGCTTAGTACTATAATAAAACAAAGCGAAAGCTTGCAGATTCATTATAGGTTTGAAATAAGCTAATGAAATACAACACTTTATGCAAGAGTACTAAACTGGAGGGAAAAAAAACACATATCTTGAGCTAAATGATCACTGATGTCACTTACTGGCCAATACAAGAACTACCAGAGCTAAGTGGGGTAATCTTACATGTTGCTCTCATTTCTCTTATTCTATATCTTTTCTCCCGAGAGAAAAAAAACAAAAAAAAACAAGGAATGTGTAGAACATTTATCATGCCAATCACCTGCATACCTGTATCCACATTTTATTATTCAACAGCTGTAATACAAAAATACATAACATTAAAATGTGCAATGTTGAGGAAAAGCCATACATACAACTGCTTGAGAGATAATATTCACTGCTAAATGACAGTGGAGATATTATGGACATAATGATACGGTCTGAAAGAAATAAGATAAGGTACTTTAATATGCAGCAGGCTATTATACAGAACTTATTTAAAATACATAAAAGGAAACAGACATTGCAAAAGGATAGAAAATAAGAGGATGAAAATGGACTCTCCAGTGGCCCAGTGGAGTTCTACCAGTCTGTGCTGACAAGGCTCCACAGTTCATCACTGACCTGACACGGAGAACGAGTAAATGTGTCTATGTTGATGGGGGTTGCCAGATCTCTACCATAATGTGCTTAGGGAAAACACAATAAAATGGTATTATTGTCACAGATTTTCAAATACATGAATACATTCTAGTTGATCATCAACTAATAACTGAGACTGGATGTCTGCTGAAGGACAGGCAGGGTTGGCCAAACATGTATGGGTATAGATCGCCCTCTACTGATGGATTACTTATAGCATTAGAGATCAAGACAATATCTCCAGGCCACTATGGGCCAGTTTTCCAGGCAGGATTAAGCCTAAACTGTGTGGTGTAGTTCTGGAAACCAGCCCTAAATCCTTAACTACTAATTTTAAATCGCCTAAACGTGAAGATGCATCTTTCTACTCCATAATGCTAAGTACAACCTTAGTAACTTTTTAAAATATATATATATATGAATAATATTAGTCAATTATTAAGTAATCAAGTACAGAACATTAAAATAAATATTCATTTGAATTGCATAAATAAATCCAAAGATATTCATGCCAAGAAAGATAATTATATCTATTATTTTAAATATGAGTGACCTCCAGCAAGATACAAACATTTATACTTCACACTTAATGCAAGATATGTATGTTTTTTAGTGGTTTACCTCCCCGCAGTATGTGTGGTTCTGTGTTCAGCTCCAGTTTGATTTTAGTAACCTTAAAGTAGAGCTGAGCCAGGTATCTGCAACAAAAGCCAAGTATCTGCAAGCTCAGTGGAATTTACAACGGGCACAATCGCAAACAAAGGATGACATTCAAAATCGGTTTGTAGTTTAACAGTGCAGTTCTGCACCTAACACACAGTAAATATGCCATGATTCACACGTTCCTGTGCCTGATTTAAAACTGATCTGTTACTCCGCAGGCGTTTTACTTACATGGCTGAGGGAATGACTTCAGTGGTGTCCTCATCTACTTCCTGTTGCAGAGTTTGTATTTCCTGCTCATTCTCCTTAAGTCTCTCTAGCTCTCTCTGTAGGAATCTGATGCATTACATGAAGGAAACACCAGGAAACTGAGCATATCAAAAATTAGTGAAACATTGGGTTTTCTGGGTGCTAAGTGTCAACATTGGGTACACGCTTTTGGAAAACGCACTCGCTCACTGAGGATGAAACAAGGTTGTGTGGTACAGGGGACTCTTAGGAATTCTCTTCTGAGTTTTGCACTTACTAGCTCAAGATTAATAAACACATGGTTCCAAACTAATTTTGGCTTAGAAGAAGAAAATGTGTACAGAATGTGTAATAATTAAAATGCAAGCATCCCCCGGGATGCAAAAGACTTAAATTGTTATCCCCTACTTATCATTGAAGCCAAAGGTCAATTCCCAGTGATGCAACAATTTTGGAAAAAAAACTTTAGTCTAGTTTTATACTTAATCTGGGTTGTTAAATCGACCCTTAATCACTCATTAGGATGTTCTTGTTAATAAAGAAAGAATTAAGCAATTCTGAAAAAGTTGCCAGAAAGTGGTACTCTAACACAGTTCCACAGTTTTCACTCTCAAGCTCAGTGTGTACATGTTGCATGTTATAGCATGGTAAAAAAAAAAAAAAAAAAGCTGCAAGACAATTGCATCCAACGCATGTAACTAAAGGATACTGTATCTCTGAGTCTAGATTGTGGCTCTTCTTGAGACTCTGCTGCACTTCCTGTTCCACACTCTCCAGTGCTCTCATCATCTGGCTCTTCTGACTCTCCATGTCCAGAAGCTTCTGGCCTACAAATTCCTCAGATTGCATCAGGCCTACAATTTCAATAACAGATCAATTAATATCACCAGGAAGAAAGTTATAATTTCACCTCAGTTCCCATTAAACTCTACAGTGGCATACAAACGTTTGAAGACCCCCCGACCAAAATCTGTTACTGTTAAAAATTAAGGGAGTAGACAATGAACTAATCTCCAAAAAGCACAAAGTGAAAGGGCATAACATTTTAACATTTTAAGCAGGACTAGAGTATTGGTTCCGTTAATTACAATTTTAGAGTGACAAAAAGGAAGGAGGCATGCAAAACCACGATTTTAATAGCTTTTACCAATTAGTTTATTAGGGCTACAGCTTGTTCACAATCATCATTTGGGAAATACTCCTTAAATCTCAACGACCAGCCGCCATGGGTTCCTCTAAGCCAAATACTGCTATGAGATAGCGAAGGATTTTCATGTAGCCATTTCCTCAATTTGTAACGTAATATAGGAATGACAGTTAACAGAGGTCTAGAATGATTGCTAAAAAGGCCATTAAAACCCCAAGGTTTTCAAAGAAACATCTAAATAACCTTAATGTATTTAATTCTGTGTCTTCAAACTTAAAAAAAGTGCTGAATTTATAAAAAGAACACATTTGCATCAGTTAAGGACAGGGGTGGATCAATCTTACTTTGGCCTTGTGTTGCAGCCAGTGGCACTGCAGCCAGTTTACTGGTAGGATGAAGCATCGATTAATTTTTTTTACCAGCAAATTCTTGATTCAAGAACTGATATAATTATACCACCATCCTGTCTGTAACAATACATGAAAATGAAACTTCTACAGTATTGAAATTCTGTGGACAGACCTCAAGAGCAGTGCATGCAAGGCAGCCCATAAATCTCATAGACCTAAAAGCCTTTAGCAGGGAAAAGTAGGTGAAAACCTGGCTACAAAATATTTGTTATGCCTTTCAGAAATCAGGTAATCAAACTTTACTTGCTTAGCTATTCACAATAACATTGCAGACAATGGTGATGGAACTGAAATGTCACTGAAAGTTTTCCTGGCATCAAACTTTAACCAACAACAGAGGACGTAAATAGAAAAATATATATACGCATGCCCTCACTTGACATTTTGTAACAAGCAGGTGTGAGCACAGCCAGCCAGCCAGCCAGCCAGCTGTAGGCACATCATTACTTACTGTTTAAGAGCTGAGTGACCGTCCTTCTGGCCTCGGTGTGGTGGTCAAACAGAGCTTGCTGTTTAATCCTCGCTGCCCTCAGCGCATCTTCAGCCTTACTGCTCTCAATGAGCTCGATGAGCGCCTCGCCTGTGTTCTCCAGATCAACATAATGTAAGGCGTCGTTCTGCAGCATGATCTCGTCCTGATGACTGTACGGAGTCCCTGCGAGGAGAAGAGACACACAACGGGCGCAAGCCTCGACGTTAGCTAACGATTTTCCATGACAGAAAAAAATATCAGTGACTTAGCTAGTTCACCAGTCCTGTTTCAGAGATGTGTCACCCCTCCGCAGGACACGTTAAAATATGCTTTTTTGGCGCTCAATAACATTAGCTAAATAATGTAGCTGTACTTCATAACAAATGAATCCACTAGCACTAGTTAACGTTAGCTAGCTCCTCCAGTGAGTCGACTCTAGGAGCGCAGCTAGCTGACTTCAGACAGTTAACTAGCTAGGTTAGCTAGCTAGCGGCCGTGTTAAGGGGCTTGTAATTCTGTTATTTTCTGAAAGCTGAAGCAGGATATGTCTGCGTGTAGTTGTGTTTCAGTAAGCTGAGTTCTCTATCATTTCTTTCATCGGTTTTGAAGCTGTTCTCCACTGAAAACTGTACACCAACCTCACTTGACGTTGTTTTCAAACCGAGCCGCTCATTACCGCGCTTTGCGAAGTCTGCCTGAACGATGGCTTAGTTCAATAAATTACGAAATGACTCAGACACATGTTTAACTTTGCCCAAAATATGTTCGTATTATTAACAAATGTGTATTCATAAAGCACCAGATACCAACAACCAAAGTTTATTTCTGTGTATTCCTATTCTTTTAGATTTTACTATCAGGCAAACGTTTTGGACGCCTTCTTTTCAGAGCGAAAAACAGAAGCTGCGCCATCAAGTGGTGGATCGGTGCAAAAACAGCTTCTGTCCAAATGTGATTTATTTAAAATGGAAATGAAAAGTCTTTTTTAATTAAAAAATATTTTTTTTGCATCATATGAAGCCCTAATAAATAAATCACTTGCGTTTATGTAACACTAAATCAATAATAATATCATGTAAATGTATAAATATATTAATGCTTTGATACTCATTAATCCAAGATGTTTTTCTTCACTTCAAAGACTATGGCATGGTAGTCAAAGGGAATTCCACTTATTTATTCTACTTATCATTTAGATAAAATAGCGGTTCTGGATAAATGTAGCAAGTGAGAATTGTTCACCCGGGTGGTTATGAGAACCAGATGTTTGAGGAGTGATTTCCTGCAACTTACATTTAGTCTAATACAGAAAGTTATTAGACTAAATGGTTATGAAAATGTTGCCTGGTGCTTGAGACATTGTTTTCAATAGTTGAGATTAAGGTTTGGCCCAATTATTATTGTTATTATTATTTTTAAACCAAGCTAATGGCCTTAATATGAAAAACCCAAATGACTACTAACATTTAGTAGGTCTCCTTGTGTCCCCATAACAAATCTGACTTTTTGAGGGATGGACTGATTTACAGCTGCCTCTGCTGGCTAAGATTAAAAATGACTGTTTACAAACCCAAACTCATTTAACACTCTCAAATTCACACATTCCAAAAAACAATAAAAAACAAAATCATATCTGTAAATGCCAACACAGATCCTGCTGACAAATTAAAAGTTTAGCTGTCCCTCTTCAGTAAGATTTTATTAAGACCTTATAATGCTGTTTTTGACACTTTATTTTATTTTATTTTAAAGTATTTAATTCCTGTTCACTCTTTTTATTATCTGGACTCTTGTTCTTACAAACAATCATTTAGGAGGGTTATGAACAGCTTCAGAAGGGAACACTGTTTATTTGCTTATTTAACATACACAATTGTCATTAAATATGGAGAGTGCAAAAGTAATTGCACAATAAATACTTATTTATAGATTATAAATTTCCTATAACATGGGTAGTGGTGGCTCAGTGGTTAGAGGGCCGGGCTATTGATAACAGGGTTGTGGGTTCGATTCCCGGGCTCGGCAAGCTGCTACTGTTGGGCCCTTGAGCAAGGCCCTTCACCCTCTCTGCTCTCCGGGCGCAGGAGTTGGTTGCCCACCGCTCTGGGTGTGTGTGTACTCACTTCCCCTAGTTCACTAGTGCGTGTGTGTGTTTGTGGGTTAAATGCGGAGGACACATTTTGCTGTGCAGTACCCTTTTACCTACATTTAGTCTTGTGCAAATACTTTAATGCACTAGTTTTGGTCAAACTACACATTTTGTTAATGTTAGTGTAAGTGAATACATTGCTTTTGCAGGTCACATTTAATGTTATTTTTATGTTACATTAAGCAAATAAACAGTAACTATACTTAGGAAATGTGCACAAGTGTAAAAGATGTATAAGATGTGAGCTACACTTAGAAAATACAACACATGTAATTTGACCAGCAGTTGTCCAATCACTTGCATAATACAGGTCTTATTTTATTGCATAATTGGTGTTATAATTTGATAATTAAAATACATATAATAACATGTTTTTTTTGTTTTATATTACAAATTAAAATGCTGATGAAACAGATCTTTTTTGCCCTCCCCCTGAATTGGAGACCCTTGGCATTATGGTGCTGAATTGCAGATAAAACTAAAAAAAAAACAAAGTTAGTCCATCATTTGTGAGCAAGTTCATGGAGTCCTTAAATTATGGAGGTTTTGATAAAACACGTTAACAAGCATTCTTGATAACTATTTAACTTCAGGCTGTTTTCGTGACTGTGCTTTTGCATAGTAGTCGGTTTTATTTCAATCCAATGAACACACAATGGGAGAGTAATGGATCTGGTCCAGCTGTTAATATAGGACCACAAATATTGATTTTAAGTTATTTATTAGGCCTTTTGCACACTATAAATGTATGTTGATGTTTACATGAAAATCAGAAGCCAGTGAAAGCCAGTAAAGTGAAAATAAGCCTTTTATAAAAGATTTATTTGAAATATATTAACCAAGAAGAATTTACCAGCTGATATGGCAGTGTGTAATACAGAAGCATTACAAATGTATTGTATTATGTGACTACACATTATAACTGTACATCCGTATTCACTGATCTTTCTTGCCAATCTAATACGTTGTTAAATTGAGCTCCACCTCATGGTACCGGAGACAATAAAATGTTAGTCCCTTTTTCATCAGTCGAACCATCAGCTCTCAATCACTCTTCTTGGCTTTGTTTTTCAGCTTATCCACCTTTTCTTTCTCTTTTCGTTTCTGCCTGTAGAATTCCCTGAAATGCAGCTTATTAGGATTCAGGCCATAGGCTCTCAGTCTCTGTCTGCTGAACTCTTGGCCTCCCATTCTAACCTTGAGAGAACTAGAAATAAGTCGTCCACCAGGGAGCCTGTTTTTCTTCTTCGGCCGTTTAGGCTTGTCAGTCCTGGGCCCTTCTTTGTGGGAAACTCTGCTTTCATCGTTCAAAGCAGTTTTCTCCACTTTTATCTTTTTCTTGGGAACTAGGAACTCTGCATCATCCTCTACATCCTCCTCAAGCACAGTCAGAGCTTCTGCTGCGATGTCGTCTGCCAAGTTGGATGCTGAAGGTTCCGGATTAGACTCGGCCCCTTCATTTCCCCCCTCCTCCTCCGCCTTCTTCAGTTCTGTCTTTTCTTTCTCCATCTCTGCCTTCTTCAGCCTGTCTCTTCTCTTCTTGCCCATTTTCACCTTAGCGTCCGACTGCCCTTGTTCATCATCCCTGTATAGAACAATGTAGCATTTAATAATAGCTTGGTTTACAGGACTGACTAGACAATGAGGATCATGAACTTGAACCTCTATACTACAGAACAAAATTATACTACAGAACCTGTTTGACAATATTTTGATACTTAGAAATTTGTCGGTTTAAGAAAATACACACAAAGCCGAAATACTTACTCAGCATACAAGGAAGTAAACAAGTGTTTCTTCTTATTTATGTTTTTTGCCTTGATCTGGTAGTTCTTCACGTCACAGAGCTCTTCATTCTCGCTCCTGTCACAAAGAACCAAACACAGGAAAGTCACATTATGCATGGGCAGTAGACAGACCTAGTACTGTAACTGCAATGTCACATTACATTTTTCTGAGAGTATCATCTAGGGATGCAAGAGGACATCAGAAATCACATCTACTTATTATTTTTCCAGCATTTGTAACCTTGTACAAATTAGATTTCTTTTTTGCTGCTCATCCCAATTTTTCCATTGCTTATGTATCAGTAATAAAAATCAAATATCAGGATCAACCTGAATTGCCATACTGCCGCATCCCTAATATATCCAGCCATTCTTCTGGGATCAATTTAGACCAATTACAGAAAACCAGTGTGTATACACAAAACAATTATCATCTATTATGTTATGGTCCTTAGATATTATGATGATACCCCCCCAATCACCCACCCTTAAGTCCAACAAAATGACCTCAAACTACAATCGATTCAACACCCTTACCTGTACATGCAGGTCTTCCTCAGCGAGCACCAGCGATTCAGCTCCTTGTCCTCCGCTGCCAGGATCTACAATGAGACAAACAAACAGTCAGTACACTACCACAGCCAGCTGTTTCCGTTGGGTGTAACTTAGGGAGAGATATGGTATGCTCAGAGAGAAGATTAGGTCCTCAGGCCCTGGTCAGAGTTGTTCCCGGAGGAGCAGCAATACCAGGTCAGACACAATCGCTGCTCATCAACGCAAAATGAGGTTGACTCGTCCAACGATTAAGGGTATTAAGGATATAATGGTTAAAGGTTATGAATTAGGTTTAGGAGAAAATGGGGTGGCTCACCTCTTCAGTGGTAAGGCCAAAGTCGTTGGGCACCACCTGTCTGTAGCGGAACCTGCAGGGCAGGTCATCTATGAGGTCCTCAAAGTCCAGTTTGTAGTACTCATCTAGGTACTGCTCAAAGGTCTTCTCCTCTATAAATAAATGAATGAATGAATTAATTAATTAATAACAACAAACCAACCGCTCAAAATACTTGATCATTCATTTAAATGTACGCATATCTCCACAAAACAATATTTTCCAAAAGATGATCATTCCTTTTGTATTGAGTTAAAAGAAAATATCATATGCAGCGTCTTATGTGAATGTTTGGACACTTTTGGCCAAATGACGCATTTTGTCATTGTTTGAGAAGTAAATGCATTTTCAGGTAAATTATAATGCACAGTTATTCTGTGCAAAAGTATGGACACCCTTTGATTTGTTTTTCCTGAATAGTCTCTCAGACATTGATCAGTAAATCAGGCCTGAGGCAGGTCATCAATTGTATTTAGATACAGTCAGCTTTGTCAAATTCCAAAGCTTACAAGCTCTCCTACAAGCAACGGTCTAAAGATCTGACAACTAAACAAATCCATGCACACAAGTCATGGACAGGCTATAGCAAGATAGCCAAGTGTTCTCAGCTTCTGTTTTTCACAGTGTGGGATGTTATTAACAAAGTGGTGGTTTAGAGTAACTGTGGAGGTCAAGGTGAGATCTGGAAGACCAAGAAAAGCATTTCCAAAATATGGAACTGATAACCCTTTAAACGAAAAGCAAAATGGACCTTTTCAGACATTGTATTTTAAGACTAATCTATCCTAAAAAATCTATGTAGTAATCTAGTAGTAATCTACATCATTAGACATTAGACTCCATAACTTACGTGGGTCAAAAACTGGCTTGTTTTGAGTTATGATTTCAGCAAAGTGAGACTTCTTTCTCTTTTTGCCCATGAGTGGGGCATTGTCTTTGGCCATCTTCTTCTTCAGCTCTTTCTGTTTCTTTTTCTTCTTCTTAGATAGTGCCTGCTGACTTGGATCATAGTCAGCATCCATCTGAAACCGTAACAGTGCAGACATGCTTAAGTGAGCATCCTGTATTCAGGGTTTACTAAACTATTTCAAAAAAAGGTAAACAGATCACGAGAACAAAGTGCTTTAAAAGATGCACTTACAATAAAGTCAGGATCTTCACAGTCTGGCTGGTAGCTCTCCTCTTCACCCTCATACTCTTCCCCCTCTTGATATTCTTCCTTCTCCCCGCATCCTTCCTCTTCCTTACCAGTCCATGTGTCCCAATTCCAGCGCCCTGGTGCGCAAAAACAAAAATAGTGAATATTACTGCATAAGAAAGAAACTCCATAAAAATGAATTCAGATATAAGAACTTACCCTCTAACTCCTCGTCATCATCATCAAACTGCGGTTTCTCTTCCTCACACTCCCCATAATAGTCATCTCCAAAAACGGTCTACAGACGTCAAGAGAGAAAATAAAGTGTTCAATACAAAGCTTGGGAAAGTGCCCAAATTAGTCCAATTAGTAAGAAATCCCATTTGTTACAAGATTCTCCTCTCTCCAGGAATTGCAATGTTGCAATCGTGGGAGTTTGTGCAAATATAACCAATCAGTATTTGCCAGAGCTTTTATGTTCGCCCAGTCCCTGTATTATTCCCACACTAAACATGTACTTCTGTGAAGAGCTTTTCCAATTAAGCAGAAGCCATAAACTGCATTCAAAACCACATACTGCTTTACTTAAAACATTTAGCTAATAATGGCCCAATTTTACACATTATTTAGCATGGTAGCTAAATAGTGGTTTCTGAGATAAAAATGAGCCAGTCAAAGTATCTTTAGGACTATATAGCCAGCTTGTTTTTTTGTCGAGAACCACCTGACACGACTAAAGGCTAGCATTCTGAAAGGTATCCATTATAATGAAATTCAAATCACACTTCATATAACCAGGGTTTGGGCCAACTTCTCACTGACTACAAGTGAGATCATTCAGCCTCCCTTTATCAGTCTCACCTGCATGAGTTGGTCATGTTGTTGCGGATCAAAGTCTCCTTCCAGATCCACCTCACTGAAGGCCAGCTCCTTATTCCCTGTTAGTTCCTGCAGTTTCTTCAGCTTCTCCATGATCTCTGCTCTCTTTAGATTCTTTAGCTCCTTCAGCTGCTGTTGCTTCTGCTCTTTCTCCTACTCACAGAGACCAGAGGCAGGGTTAACATTAGGCATGAAAGCTTAGAACGATTTTTGGTATAGAAGACAACTGTGACCAATTTTTAAACCACAAAATCAAAGGGTCATAAATATCCGATGTACTACAGACTTGTTTATATACAGCAATAAATACATTTAATATTTGTACATTTTGATCACTATGGCCCATCTCCACTATACTGTCACAATATAATTAAATAAGCATTGGTCAAGTTATTACAGTGACCTGTGTTCAATCTTTCCTATTTACATTAATTATTACTATAAAAAAAATTGCTTCTGGCATAAACATAACCATGAAAATAAAAATGTAAAAATAGTGAAAGAACACTTACCTTTTTCTTTCTCTCCTTTACTTCCTCCCTCTTTCTCTTCCTCCTGTCATCCTTGCTTCGGACAGAGGTG
Source organism: Salminus brasiliensis (assembly GCF_030463535.1). NCBI lineage: Eukaryota > Metazoa > Chordata > Actinopteri > Characiformes > Bryconidae > Salminus > Salminus brasiliensis. Next base: position 24,987,548 of record NC_132889.1, on the reverse strand, counting down.
GCGATGTTTCGGGGGTAGGTCTTGATCTGTGGGTTTACAGTGAGGGTTTGAGAAAACTACCCATTAATCAAAGTATCAGTAAATACACTTAACCATTTTAAATTCGTACTCAGTCACAAATAACCCAGTGGAGTGGGGATACTGTGCCAAAGCCATTGCTGTTACTTAATCTTTTTTTAATAAAATTCACCCTCTCCTAATTTAGTTGTGATCCATACTCCTGCGCTAACCAGGTCTCTCACATCACAAAAGATGCTACCAAATTATTAGATGCTTTTAACACGCTTGGAGAACTGCTAATTTTGTTACATCAGCTAATAGACACTTGTACTGTCTGGCATCATGCTGAGTGATTGAAAAGAAGGAGGGTCTTCACACCAAAAGTGTGAGGCCAGTTATGCCCTCCTGGATTCCTGACTACAACAAGACAAGACAACACAACAACACTGCTTTGAATGTAGTTACCGAATACTAATCCTTAGAGTGTTATTAAAGTAAGGGAGCATTAAAGGCTAATATAGAAACACGTTAGGAAAATGCTAAATAAATGCAGGCAAACGCATTCTTAAAGAAACACATGCACGTGCGCACTTCTCCAGTACTTTCGAAACAAATACATGCCTGCTGAGCTCCAGGCTCCTCAAAACGAAAGTTGTAGTGCCTCTCAAAGTTCTCCTGCTTCTGCAGGAATGATTCACCCTCTTCCTCAGAGTCTTCCACATCCTCCTGCATGAGCTCGTCATAGGTGGGAATCCTGGACACACGCCACACATATACAATTCACTCCACTGCCAGTACAAAACACTCTGCTTAAGCTAAATTGAAGAGGCCAAAAAGAAGAAGAAAAAGAAAAAACATACACTGGCTATTCATTAAATCTATTTATATATAAAAAAAGGAGGGGATGCTTGTATAACCAAATATAACGATTCCTGATTTATTCCTGGTTTATTAGAAAACATGTTCCAGAGCTCTATCACACAAAACGAGACCTACTTCTCTTCATCTTCTTCCAGATATCCTTTGTTGAGGATGTAGTCCCGTAAAAAAGATTCCTTGTCATCCAGTTTGGGATCATTCCAGTAATCTTTCAGGTATTTCTACAAGAACAGGTTTGATATGAGAAACGCAAAATATTGATAAACCAAAGAAACCGTGCCTGAAATTAATTGTCAACCATAAATTACCATAATGGCTGGAACTTGAATCTACACTTACCATGTCCTGAACTTCTTCCTTCCCCTCCAACTCTGCCTGCCCTTTCAGCCATTCCACATAATCAGCCTCCTCTTTGTCCTACAGGACAGTAAAAGAATGTGTGAGATACAGATTGCAACCAAGTCGGCACATTAGCAAAGAAAGGTTCACACACACACTATAGATGTACCTTCTCTTCCTGTGTTTTGTTCCTGCGTTTCAGCAGCTGCCCTTCATCATTACTGCCTTCGTCATCACTCTCTCGCATAAACGTTTGAAAGCTACCAGAAAATCAATTCAAAAGGTCTGGTAAATTAGAAAGCTTTGAGGGGAAATTTAAGTTATAAAAAAAAAAAAAAAAAAGCATGACAAGCAGTGGAGTGAGAGTCCTGCAATCCGAATTCTTACAATAAAGTCAAAGACGCTATAGCCCTGTTCATACCTCTTCTTCAGTTCCTCTTGCTCCTGGATGTAGCTGGGAGACAAGGCTCTCTGTTAAGAAACACGAGGGTTAGGAAGGCGGTCTTTGTGAAGCAATGATGAAATTAAAGGACACCAAGTTCCTGCATATCAGTACCTCCTGCATTCTTCTGGCAGCTTCCTCATCAGCGCTATCATCCTCATCATCATCATCATATTTTCTACAGAGGGCAAAAGTGGTCATATTTAGTAATTAATAATTTCTCATATTCCATTTTCTCAATTGCCATCCAGTGCTGTGTTTTTAGCCGTCTTCACTCTTTGAAGACCCCAAACCCAACCCCAAACAGCAATGTAACACACAACATTCGTACAAATGACCTAATGTACAACTCTGTTGTTACTTGTAAATAAAAGGCTTACCCTCCCCTCTCCAAAATGACTTTGCGCTCATAGTCCTTTAGGAACATTGGTTTCTCTGCCTTTTTAGAAGTGGAGGGTTTCTCATCGCTTCCAGAGCTAGAGGCTGTGGAACAGTCAGGAAATAACACTCAGGAATATCTACAACACACATTTCACACCATAGCAGTTACAGAAAAGTTGCTATACATACCCCCCTCGGAGTAGAATTTTGCATCTTTCTGATAGATCTTTGGGTCCTTTTTCTTCAGCAGGGAGAGCGTTCTGTAAAAATCCCTCTCGAGTTTAGGATCAAGTTCCTATAAACAGAATCAGAATTCATCAGCTCGTTGTTTAAAGGGCGAAAGTGACCAAGCGATAACAGAAAGCCCTAACAGATGAACCAACACTTCATTGTCAAAGAACAAGCTCTTACCATTTCACTCTCCTCGTCGGATTCAGAGTCTGAAGACTCAGAGGAACTTTTCTCATCCTGGTCCCCAAAGCGGTCTTTCACTAGAGAGGTCCAGAAAAAAGAAAGAAACATGTATTTTTCTTTTCTTTTAATTTTTAAAAAAAAAGATCAGCTTTAATAGGGAATTCAGCCAGCTGTTTACGCTACCCTAAAGCTACCTCACATAATGCCATTACTCGAAATAGATACAACATTATTCAAGGTATTAAGCTGTAATTGTTGTTGCTGTAAAAAAAAAAAAAAAAATCATTTTTACAAGGAAAGCACTACACTGCACCACTCAGCAACAATGAACATGCACTACATGGACAAAAGTATTGGGACACATGCACATTCATTGCTTCTTTGGAAATCAAGGGTATTAAAAATGAGTTTACATTGCTTTTGTTGGAGTAACTGTCTACTACACAGGTACGGCTTACTACTAGATTTTAGAGCATTGCTGTGAGGATCTGATTGCATTGTAATGTCTCCCCAATTCTTCCCAAAGTACTGGCAGTTCCACTGCTCCAGAGTCCTCTACTCTATTGTCAATACTTCTCTACAGGGACTAGGCAAGCTGTGTGTGTGCATTTACACATCTGTGTCAGCAATGGGTGCAACTTAAAGTAGCTGAACATATTAATTGGAAGGTGGTGTCCACCTATAGTGTTGTGCTAAGCAAAGTACTATTGGTCAGGATATTTCAAGAAAAGTGGGATGGAAAAGAAGCACTTCTTAGATCTAAATTACTTTAAAATACAAGAGAATTCAAGCGGAGTAAGTTTATACATCATTTCTACATCCTTCCACTTTGAATCCCAGAAAGTTTCCTATTCAGAATCAGGTGCTAAGAGCAACTACACGACTATAAAAATACGCACTACCAGCATTCATTCACCTGGCGCTACATGTGGTACTTTACCATGAAGGAAAACTGCACGATGAAACCACTTAAAGCATCAAGGTCTAACGATGAATAAATAGTAACAGGGATGTTGGGAGTTTGCCTATTTACCATAACGACCAAAAGTTGTCGAAAAGTTAAACGCGAACAAAAATGTTGCTAACTTGCAAAAACGCTGTTGGGAGATTTAGCTAGCTAGCTCTGCAGCACTGCGAGCTAGTTAGCTAGCTAGCGCTATTTGGCTAGCATGCTAGCTAGCTAGCTATTCAGCTAAGCGACCCGTTGTTAAACACTTACATTTCTGCAGCTCTTCTTTCTGTCTGTATTTGTCGTATTTTTCCGCAAACTTCTTGTTGATCTTTAGTTCCGACATGACTGCCTGGTACAGCTCTTAAACGACATGTATGTTACAGTAGGGACGTTCCTGCTATCACGCTTTCCTGCTCCAGCATGGTCAGAAGGGAGCCTGCCACGTGACCCCCTACGTCACACCGGACGCGTCGGCCAATCAGGCGTTAAAGCGCGCGTGGAAATCCAGAGATACGCTATAGCTATAGGCTGTGTCCAAATATTTGAGGACACCTCTTGTACTAAATGCGTACCAGCTACTTTAAGTAGCTCGAGTTGTTGAAACAAGTGTGCAAATGCACACACATACAAGTCAAGAGACCTGAGAAAAGCATTAGCCTGCACCTCTTCAGGTAGTGCATTGTGGACTTACATGTGTGTTTAGGATCATTATTCTGCAGTAAAAGCCTTCGTCTTTTTATCTTCAGCTTTTTTTTACAGACAGTGTGATGTTCACTGTAAGGATTTGCTGGTGTTTAATTAAACCCTTCTTTCTACCAGTGAAATCTTCACTGTGCCACTGGCTGCAACACAAGCCTAAGCATGATCAGCCTGGCCCTGTGCTTAACAGTTGGTGCGGTTTTCTTTTTTTAATGAAATTCTGCCCCCTTTCTCCAAACATACCTTTATTTTAAGTCATCAGCCCACCTGACTTGTTTCCTCAGTCCATCAGGCTTTTCAAAACAATGCAATTCAATGGATATCTTAATGATAATATTCTTATTTAATGAATCTTCTTCATGTAGGCCTACAAGTTTCACAGAAGAAACAATATTACAATTAAGTAACTTGTCACCTATTAATGTGTGTGCTCAAACTAAGTGTTCACTATTACACTACGTCCGTGCTGGAACTGTAAGGGCCTGTGATAGGCTGTTTATTTATTCTTTGTGAAATAATCTTACCAAGTACAGATTTTGTCAGTCAGAGGCCCCTACTTGGGGTAATACATTCCTAGCTGGTATTTTGTCCATTGAATTGCCTTTTTCCTCCAAAAGTTGTTGGTCAAATAACCTACATATCCCAGTGCTGCTTATGACTTGTGACATGTTTTTCTCCCAACCCACACTCAGGATCTAATGCGGCTAACTGGAGTTGGAACTAACCCCCTGTAGGTTTGGTGATCACTGATGTAAAGGATGTTCGAGAGAACACCACTCGGTGGTGCTGCAGCACAGCATTAACTGCATAAACTACAATCATTGACTCTCTATAGACATTAGCGTTTGTTTTTGTTTTCTTGTTTTTTTGTTTTTTTTTGCAGTGAAGCTGTTTATTTTCCCCATTTGGATCCATCCTTGTAGATCAGGTTTTCTCTTCTTTCACCATGATCAAGGTCACATTTTACTTTACAGCAGTCCCATGATCCAATAAATCTAATAAACTGGTCAGCCAGTACAGCTCAAGTTCATTTTTGGTCTCGTATGCTGCACAAAAAGCATAGCCAACTAATGGCTTATTTAGGCTACTTAGATCTTTAAGTAAGTCTGTAAGTAATTATAGTTTTCTGATGTTAATTGATGCTAATAATCTTCAGAACTTGCTCTTTGAAGATTAGCAGTGCCATTTACAACAATCTCTCTCCCTCTCCACCCCCTCGATAATGATAAAGGGAAGGAGGAGGAGTTTGAAGAACCTCATTTCTTTTAATTCTTCATTCTTGGAAAACTGTCAGTGCTTTGCTTGGCTTTACATGCAGGTGGGGGAGGGGGCTGTCTTGTCGTAAGAGCTTGTTTATTAGTAGTGTGTGTGTGTGCATGTGTTTGTCCCACTACTACTACTACTACTTCTACTACTAATACTACTACCACCTGTGAGGATATTTTTTTTGGGGGGGTGGTAGCACAACCTGAAATATATACCCAAGTGAGGATGTTTTTCAGAAGAGAGAGAGAGAGAGAGAGAGAGAGAGAGAGAGAAACACACTTCAACAGTTATAGAACTTTGACTCTTGACAGTCAAGACTGGATGGTCAGGAAGGGGGACAGTGCCAAATAAATGCATGAATTGATGAGAATGAAACATCTATTTATTAATGTATTAATTGACAAATTAATTAATTAATTAACCAATTAATTAAGTTTGTTTATTAATTAATTCAGTAATAAGTTTCATCAAATCAAAACTACACTATTAAAAAGGGTACTTCAAGGTGAAGGCAATGGTTCTATATGACAACAGTGGTTCCTTGCCATCCCCGGATCACAGTGGCAGAAGTTTTCTAGTAAGGGACTGAAGGAGTGCGTACAATGCCAGTAATATGATATAATAATTTGATATTATTAACCCTCAGAGGTCTAGAAGGTGTCTTAGTCTTAACTGTCTTAAAATAATGCTTAGGGTCGTTTTGCTATGCTATTTAAGTATATTGAACTGCACAGATACTTAGGTCTAATAGGTATCATATTGATCATATTAAACATATATAGCAATCAAACCTATTGTTTAGTATCCCAGTCATTTCTATGAGTGAGAAACAATTAACACCATATTACAGTTTGCTTTTTTTTTTATCAGCATAGGGAACTGTGACAGTAAAGGGTTAAAGATCTCCTCTGAATCTACCCTTTACTATTTCGTAGAAAAGTCTGAGGAGCTACACAAACATCTGGAGGAGTTTCTCCAGCCCATCCCCTCCTGGCCCCTGTCCCAGGTTCCCCCTCTAAGCTGAACTGACCCGCATCTCTTGGAAATGTAAATATTTCCCGCCTCGCTATATGGGCCTGGCGTAGAGCCAAGGTACATAAAAAACCATAAGGATCTGTTCAGAGTGCAGAGCTGTTCCATTAATCATTGCTTTCATGTTTACCGCCACTGTTTTGCGGCATGGAGAGGTGTCTCTATAAAATGAGATGCTCCACACAGAGAAGACGGTTGTAAACACAGGTGTAATGGCCTTGCTTTACACACTGAGCTTTAGAAGGCCATAATTGCTTTAGTACCATAGATAGCCGCTTTACTGTGAGCTTTAATTGTGGATAAGCGAGGGGCTGAGAGATGGAATGACAAATCCACAGATTGTCTTGAAACCAGTGTTTTAACGCTTCCGTTCTTGCGCTTCAAGCCCAACATAACATTCCAATAGCCCTTCAAACGGCCCTGAGCCACCAGTTGATCCAGGCTTTCTTTGCTCAGTGTAACTATCATCTCTCCCTGTATCTCTCAACCTTCAGCCATCTTTTTAGTGTTTTTGTCCAAATATACTCTATATGGACAAAAGTATTGGGACACCAGCTTACTTAGTGTTTCTTCTGAAGTAGCTTATCTTGCTTGTGTCACCACATTTTGGAGCATTGTTGTGGAGCATTAGTGAGGTCAGGATGTTGGATGATCAGCACCCCACCTCATACCCAACTCCCCAACTCTTCTGGATTGGATAGAGCATAATCAGTCCAGAGAACACAGTTCCACTGCTCCACAGCTCAATGCTGGGGGGCTTTATGCCCCTCTAGCCCGCACATGGTGCCAAAAGGTTCATGTTTATCTGCTAATTCAGAGTCCTATTCTATTGGCAATACATATCTTCAGGTATGAGACAAGCTGTGTGTGTTTATTTGCACATCTGTGTCAGTGATGGGTGCAACTTCACTAAATGTATTCATTAGAAGGGGTGTTCACAAACATTTGGACATAGTAGAAGTTGTCACACTACAATACCCAGAATGCATGAAACATATACATCGCACAACCATTGAGAGTCAGTGCCTCAAAGATGAAGAAATCCCGACTCCAGTGATGTAGAGATTCATAAATACTTACATGATAATCTGCTGTTGAGCAGTAATGTTGTTAAATGCTAAATACCATTTAATACAGTCCGCCCTCAAAAACTGCCCCAAAAGGCTTGCGCACTGTTAAAAGTTCTTGAGGGGTTCGACAATTTGCAACAGTGACGAAACCTCTTAAGGTTCTTTGATGAATCTTCAAGTAACCTTTTTCTTTTAAAAACCTTTTAAAAACCTTATGAGGGCCCCGGGTGGTCCAGTGGACTAAGGTGCTGTCACTGTGATCAGAGGATCAGCCGGGGCCCCGAGAGAGCACAATTGGCCCTGCTCTCTATAGGGTGGGTAGATGGTGCTATCTCCCCACATCACACTAGCGCACTGCTAGGCAGTGCGTCAGAGCCAACGATGCTGCGCTTCCCTGTGCATCAGAGAATACATACAGGTTGGGTAATTGGTGATCTAAATTGGGGAAAAAATGGGGAAAATAAATAAAATGACAAATAAAAGGTTTGTAGTGAGGTCCCTCCACCGTTTCAAATTGAAGAACCTCCAAAAAATCCTTAAAACTTTGACCCTTTGGCCTCATATTTGCAAAAACTGACTGAGTTTACTTGTTAGATCCTTCTACTCTCCAATTTATTTCTGTAAAATTTTACCTGCTAGCAATATCTTCACAATCACAGCTTATGCAACCAAGCTTGGAGGGTTAAGGCCAACACCTGCTTCAACCAAGACACGTAAAGCACCACCACCCCTTCTAGAGCTACGGCCAATGAAACGTCACTTGACAGCTCAACACACCTGGAGTGTAGCTGTAACATCAGCTAGCTTTATGTTGAGTGAGGGGGGAGAGGAAGGGCCACCCAGTCTACCCATCCAGAAAGAACAAGGCTAGTTATGCTCTCTTGGACATGGATGTGTATGGACACAGGAATTTGTTGTTGTTTTTTTGGGGGTTTCTTTCCTTAAAGCTGTTTGGAGCTCTGGAGATGAGTGGGCTCAGTGAGCATTGAAAGTTGTGTCAACCTTTCTGGATTTACAGATTTGTGGCAGGCCTGTAGTTTGGTCTCAATAACTGGCTTTACTACTTTCCTACGACTTCATAACAGGCTGTTAACCTCCCTTATGCAAGCCAGGCCTGCCATTTCAGTTTCCAGCCTCCTTATCTGAGGCCCCTTCTCCTTTTTTTCTGGGAAGCAGCTGTATTCCTCTAGCCTGACAGATTAGTGACAGTAAATGTAATCCATGGTCAAAGTCAGTAAGGCGTTTCAGAGAATAAGCATGAGATCTCAAGAGATTCAGCACATGTATTAGACTACAGGACATAGCAACAATCATACCCAGTCAATACTAATGTCCACTGCACATTTGGTACTTGTACAGGAACGTGGTCTTCTCACTGGTTGCCAAAATGTTGTTGCTCAATACTTGGTTTTGGCTTGGTTCAGAATATACCAGAAAAGAGAGTGGATAATTGAGTGGATTTGTCTTTCAAGCTCATTATGTCTGACCCGATGAATAAATCCATAAGTCTAATGTGACGGAAATTTGTATTTAGAAGTCAGATTATCTGAAACAGACACAGAAAAAGGATTTCTTTCATTACCTAATAGTTAATCATTAATGATGCCATTCTAGTAAGCCGGGCCTCTTTCATGCCGGGAATAACACATTGTACTGACGGCTGTGATGTAAAACAAGCACTTTTGCAATGTATCTCAGTCCTTTCTGCACATTACATCACAGGTTCATAGCTGGAAACTGTGATAAAGCAACAAATACGATAACGGGAAAATCTCAGATCTAGGTCATGACGTAAAAACACATAATGTCTAATGTAATTCTGCCATTTACAGATTTGAAAAAGCATCATCAAACATTCTGTTTAAAGCAGCAGTCCTTAATATTTTTTTTTTAATTTCAATTGAAATCAGTAGTCTTTCTGAGTGGGAAGGGGTGAAAATGTTGTAATAAATAGTATCAGTGTGTGGTGCAACCATCTGTGCCAAAGCCTGATATACTCTAAATATTCTATATTCTTAAAACAGAGTGGCCTGGTAGGTTTTCGCGGGAGTTTTCTTTGTACTTATGTCACATGCACAGTCTTTAAAAGAGGATCCAGCACCGTTTGCTGGTTAGATGAGCAACCACTGCGCCGCTAATGGTGCTGATACAAACAGAACGGCTACTGCGAACATGGAGAGATATCAGAACAGCAAACTCCGTCTTCATCTGCTCATTCACCCACCGTCAAACCAAAGAAACCGACTAAACGTATGCATGTAATGTTTAGATTCATCCGCTTTGGAAGGATGTTCCACATGCTCGTGGCAATTACACATTCTTACCAGAGAGGTCCCTAAATCCCCAAAATTATGGATCGCCGCTTTAATCTAAAAGTATCTTTACATGTAAAAAAAACAAAACAAAACAAAGACTGTTAAAAATGTCAGGTCATCTTAAAATGTGTATTTTTTGTTGGTAACTTAGTTAACTCACACATTCTTCTTTTTTTACTCACATTTGTTTGGTTCTGCATCTCAGTTTGGTCAACAATGCATTTTAAGTTGAGCCGACTCCAAAACATTAGTAAACTGACTGCAATTGAAACATTTAGTATTTAGTATTTTTAGCCTGTTTAGTCCAGGTTGATCACTGTTTAACATCTTACTCAGAACTGCGAGTATTTACCCAAGGAGTGGCGCAACGGTCTAACTGCCTGCTCATCAAATGTGAGGAGGTCATAAATTCAAATCTCAGCAAGGGCTCAGCGCACTATTGTCTAAAGCCTCCCAGTCTGGGGACCTCATGTAATAGGAGAAGCTCTAACCTACAGAAGTAAACAAACTGGGGGGGGGGGGCACAGACTAAATAACGAAATATTTAAGCAAATTCAGCTGCCATTTTTGAGTTGGCTCAACTTAATAGGTATTGTAGAACTAAACCATGTGAGTTAGGAGAACTTGTGACTAACCTAGTTGAGTCAACTTAATCAATCAGTTACTTTCATTTTAAGTTGGCCTGCCTTTACATTTTTTACAGTGTAGGACTATCAGCCACACTCCTCCACAGCCTTGAACCTAAGCATTGCCTGCCAGCTGCAGTAGGCTCACATGGCTCCACTAACATGTACTGTTTGGGAGCCCCATTTCCCCCTCCTTCCACAGATTTCTCTCTGCAGCCGTTTTCCAGGAGCTCCGCATTAGAATACACGTGGGAGTGCCAGAAACGTGAAGCCGAGATAAGTAGCCTGTTTGAAGTGGAGCCGCTCGTCCAATCACGTTAGACAAAAACAGTCCAGGCAGAGAGACGTTCTCCGCCTCTCATTGGCCGGATCTAAATGTTGGCCCCTTTCTTCCAGAAGTGTTGAGGATCATAGGGTCACTTGGTGGGCCAGATTTGTTTGGGAATGTGAGATGTAAGGGATGGAGCTTAAAGTTGGCTTTATATAGACGTTGTTCTCCAGCTAGTTCATGCTAAATTATCCATACAAAAGAATGCAGTAAACAGCACTATTCCTGGGGATTAATAAAGTCTAATGCATTAAAAATCCAGTTCAGTAAAATCAATAACCTTACTTGAATCCTGCTAAATAGCACTGCCCTAACCATGCCATTGACATGTCATGACTTTAAATAAGCATGTGAGGTAAACCGTCATGACATCAAACTGTTACATATGTTGTTACATATGTTATGACAGTTACTGATGGTAATTGTAACAAGATACTGTTATATTACTGGACTCATGACATTGTAATTATGTCAGTGATATGTATTAAAGTATAGGATTATTCCTATGTTACTAAAAAAGTCCTTAAGAATTCATAGGACATAAACAGACCCTGTAAAAACACAGGGAGCTAGCACCAAGCAATGCTCCTCCCACCCCATAACCCCAACCCCCAAATAACGAAATCTCCAGCAGGATGTTTTCTATTATTAAACTTTAAGAAGGTTTACAGGGAGTTCATTACACTCATCATCAAATACATCAATGGAGCAGCACAGCTAGTACGTTCATATAAACCCTTAGCTATGCTAATGAAAGAATGACAGCTGGTAACTCCAGCTTGTCTTTTACAGTCATTTAATCTCCATGAGCAATAGAATAGTCACTGTTGTTATTATTATTATTTTTTTTTTACCTTATAGCCAGGGGTAGTGTGTTTTTAACACTCTGCCATGGAAATGTAGGACACTGAACTGAACCGATGCACAATGAATGACAGCAGTTGACTGCAAATCCCTGAGAAGATCTACATCCAGAGAAGATCTACATCCAGACCTTTTTCATATTTTTTATATTATATTACGTTTAAGGACATACTAGACAACTCAAGAATACATAAGGTGATGATAAGCTTGTGTGATAGCAAATACGCTCATTTAAAAGGCACAGAATTCAGACTGAAACTTTAACAGGCTAGTAACAAGGTAACAGTTATACCACACTATACAGGAATAATCCTCTTCAGGGAAATAAAGATAAAATAAAAAACGAAAGGGAGATAGGAATGCAGTGAACTCCAATATCAGTTATTTTATTTGATTGTTTTTTCCCCCATTTGTTCTTTTACAGACCCCAACTGCATAGTGCTCTAGTCTGCATGACCAGGTTTTGACATAACTCCACAAGTTAGTACATGGCCTTTCCATGTTTTGCTTAACCTTCTGACAGTTACACTTGCCATCCATTAAAATTCTTGGGAGGCTCAAGGGAAAGATGACAGTTGATGAGGGGCCTCCAAACAGAGATGGTCTCAGCAGCATATCAGGAGGAAATAGAATTAGGCCTATACACCAATATGTTGTCAATACAGCAGAGTCATTTAAAAAATCTGACTTTCTGTAAGGGATCCTCTGGTATTCATTTTGCTGTTTATATAATGAGGCTCTCTACATAGGACTGTACTCTAGAAACTGGAGTACAATAGACCATCCGTGAAAATTCTACTGATATACTTAATGCTGGACAATGAATCGGAAAAAACATAATCGCAGTCATGATAATGTAGTTGGACATTTGGCCCACTTGTCTTCAGTAACACTCTGTGGACAACCACTCTGCATCTCATTATACTGACCATGCTTTGAGAAGGAGATCACCACGTTTTAAAGGCTACATTATTTAATTAAAAGCATTAAATAAGAACTAGGCTAAGACGTGTAGAGAAATAGTGACTTGAGTAAAAGTAAAAGTGCCAGTTTCTAAAAGCAACTTGCGGCCTTGTCTCTCCCAAGGGATGCCACAGCCAACTATGTTTGGATAACAATCTGCCTTGCTCTCTCTTGGTGGGTAGTATGACATTCCCTCACTCCCTTTTAGCCAGCATGTGACTAACCGATGCAGGCGTCTGCGATGTAACAGAAGTGTCTGTTTTTGTTCTCCTTCAAGCATGTTCAGCTGTTTAATGATGCTGTGTTAGTAGCAGTTTTGAAAAGAACCGTCCCTCAGAGGAAACCCTCCCAGCACTGGTGTCAATTTTTGATAAAAGACAAAGACCCAGCCAGTGGGTGGGAACTTACAATGATGATGAAATTGTAAGGGACAAATTGATGCAAAATGTACATCCTAAAAAGACATGAGTGTGATGCAACATCTAATCCTAATGCAAAAAACATTGAAAGTTGAAACATGAATTATTTGTTAATCATTACTTTTGTGGAGTCCCACAAGGTTCTATTTTTGGGTTTGTGAAGTTGATTGAAGATTATTTTTGTGGCAGTAATGTGGTGAATAACTGAGAAGAACTGAAGTACTTTACCTGTGAACAGGGTATAATGGGTTGAAAAAGACAGAATTGAGAGTGTACAGAGACACACACCGAGACTTATTGTGTTGAAGTAGACACTGTAAATATGTCCTTCATTTTTTACAATTTACAATGAACACCCAAAAATATTTGTGTTAAAAGTACCCGGAATAACACAGAATGAGTTACAGTACTCCTGACAAAGTAGATGCGTACCAAAAAAATATTTAAATAAATTCAATTAGTTCACATTAGCATGGCAGCTTAAACTGTGGTGTGTTAGATGTATTCTGTAGACTACACCTAACACTACAGACTACAGTCTAAGCTGGTAAATAGGCTACAAAAACAGCATGGTTTTAGTATACTTTTGGTCTAAAGTAAGAGATCAAAAGTCAGAGGTGTGACCAATCACAAAGCAGCACAGATGCCATTACCAACATTGCCAAGTTATATTAAACAGAAGAAAGGATTAAGTAACTAAGTGTAAAGTATAACTAAATAACTTATTGACTTACTGCCAAAGATCCCTGAGTAGATTTTGAAAAGTACAAATTCAAGTATATTATTTGATTTTGTTAATAAAGAAAAACTATATATTTTAAAATGGTTTTAAAATAATTTGTCTTTTATAATGTGCATTGTAGCCATATGCCATTACTAGGAAGTTAGGGACCATTGTAAAAAAATAATGTAAAAGCCCATTTTGTTTTTGTTTTTTTAAAAGGGGGAAGGTAGATTATGTTTGTATTAGTTTTTTTACAGTCCGTGTGGTGGCCTTTGTATGCATTGTTAAGTCAGCCTTTATATGTCCAACAGAATCTGGACAGCTCCCAGGTGTTAAAAACCTGGGATTCAGGTCCAGTCATGTTTTTGAGTTTACCCTCAAGAAGTATGGAATGCGCAACACAACAACGGAAAATGTTTTGTACAGATTTATTTCCATTTTTAAAATCAACAGTATGTACATAATATTCTAAGAAATATTCTTAAGACATCCATAGAAAAATGTGCTAGACATAGTTCATGACTGTTCAATACGCAAGATACACAAAGAGATCCTTAGGTGCACACCTACATCAGCCAGAACAACGGCATCACATGTAGTGGTCCAACGCATTGCCACAAATGCACCCTCACTGTACAGCTAATGTAATGGAACTTGCAGTTAGTGTTCAGCTGTCCAATGCTGCATTACCGGCAGTTTGAAAAGATGCAGTGCCTCGCTTCATATGACTAAGAGGAAGCTCCTATACAATTAGCATAGTGTGATTAAGAGGAGTCCTAGTTAGTGGGTGAATTACATATGACTAAAATTGTGAGGGAAAACAAAAATGAAAGCAAATTCCAAATATTAACCAGGACATGTACATTTACATTTACGGCATTTAGCAGACACTCTTATCCAGAGCGACTTACAAGGTTACTTGTATTACAGAGGTGGGTCAGTGTAGTGTTAGGAGTCTTGCCCAAGGACTCTTATTGGTGTAGCGCAGTCACCCAGCCACCCAGCCCGGGAATCGAACCCCAGTCTCCCACATGGTGTGGTAGCTCAGTGGCGGGTAGTGGTGTTATCTGTTGCGCCACACCAACCACATGTAGATTCGGCAATAAATAAAGTCTATATACATCAAAGCAGTTCAAATGTACAAACTAGGGGTAATGACCCCAAGACATGAAGGCATATTTACAAGAAAAAATAAAATATTTACACGTCATCACAGAGAACTTTAACCAGCTGTGGGGAAATAATATAATGCACTTGGTACACATAATTTACCAATTCATAACATCTCAAAAATTTACAGAATAGCAGAAAACAAAAAACAAAAAAACAACAAAAACCTTCACCCCAGTTCTACTTGTTTCATTTTTGATCTTTGCTCCTTGTTGCAAATGCAAACATTTCTTTCTCCCTCTTACTGTCTGTGACCCACAATAAGGCCAAAGAGACAGTTGCTATGATTTAAAACCACACAATCATCTAAATAACTGTGCTTGTGAGGCCTGTGGTTCAGAAGGTCATTCATTAAGACAAAGAAAAAAGACTTAAAAAGTTCCCTTACAACTGCAGAGCCTTTAACCCTTTTCGCTCAATTGTGACACAAACATCTGCTTTCATTTTACTGCTTCATCAAATCCCTCCACTTATTAGTCTTCCCACAACATACAGCGCATCCCTAAAACTCAGAACTTTTCAGTTTAACATCAGCTAGTGTATAGATAACAAATTGTTACAGAACTGCAGCAAGTCTAGTGCTAAAAAATCTCCATAAAAGGAGACATGGCCTCTAGTGTTTTCCTTTGGACACTTAAAAATACAGGTCCTAAAAGTGGTTCTTTGGAGTAATGCCACCTACTTTTAGTTCTCTAAATCATGTTTGTAAATGAGATGTGGTTCTATATGAGATATAAAGTATGAAGTTTTCCTCAAAAAAACAAACATCTAAACCAAGAACCATTTAGCTGCCGTTACTTTTAAGGTCTGAAGTGACAAATGTAAAGGTATTGACACTGGTTTGTTTCCAGCTGTTACAAGGTGGAACGTCATGAACTACCTTGCGTCATCAGTGTTGTCCGCTATTCACAGACTTTGTGTTATCGATCATCTGTGGTTCCTGGAGGGTTACAAAAGCTAAGCTCATTTCAAAAAGTACACCTGAGGTGCAGAATTGATCATTTACGTAAAACTGCATATCATTCTGCCTGTGCTGTATGTCCTGAGATTCAACTAAAGCAGCATTTATAAGTCATGAAAAAACGGTAAAGGCCCAAAATAAAACTATAGGTAATATGTACAACTAATATGTACAATTTCTCAACCGGACAACACTGTCCCTTTGCATGAGTAGTTTTTTTTTCTTCCATATCACACACTATTTATCATGCCTGTAAATTCATTATTCTTATAAAAAAAAACAAGAAATCCACAAATCCCATTATTGTTAAAACTAAGACCAAAAGATAATTACAAAAGATAAAAACAAAGACTAAGACAATGAGAAGTGCTAAAGGAGAGGTTGATGTTGTCTGAGGTTGTGTTGTTTTCTCTTTGGGCTTACTAGAATCTTCTGGGAGTCCTGGACGGATGACCCAGCTATGTGCCTTTGTGCCTCTTGGTAAAAAAAAAACAGTGGTTCTGTGGTTTTTTTCATTATTCTCCAACAAATTATTCTCTGAATGTCCATCTGCTGAGGCTGTGTGAAAAAAGGGGGCTTCCAAGCACAACAGATACCATTCGTAGATCTCCTCTGGCTTTGAAGCAATAGCTCTATTTGCAACCAGTCTTTGCATTGACATGAGTTTATATCTCGTCATCAAGACTGACAATCTGTCGCTGGAAAAGAAGAATAAAGAGCAATTAGGCACAACGGCACCACCAATCATGAGCTCTATACTAATATTCAAATACTTCTTAAAAGAAATGCTAATGCTAATGTAATGTTTACAGTGAAGAGTAAAGTAAAGTCATGTTGTATCTTACAGGTGGGTAGGAGTAGCCATCTGAGCTAAAGCTTTTGCATATGTGAACCTTGTCCTCTGTGGTCTTTTGGTAGACTGGATTTTCAAAGTGAATGCTGTTGGTGTTTTTTAGCTTCCAGGTCCTCCAGAGAAGCACACCGCCAATGCCAAGCAGACACAACACTCCTTAAAAGAGAATGTAAAATACTGCTGTTAGTAAGCGCCTTGACATTGATCCATGTAGCCCGCCAAATATTACTTATCTATAATGAGTTCACATCCAGTTGGTTATACTGACCTAAGGGCAATGTAACATATAGAGCCACTGATGCTGGAGATGTTGTCTTGGCCATGGCTGCAGCAATACCACTGTGATCATCTACAAAAACAAAACAATATCAAACAGAGAATCAGAGAGTGTCACATGATCTGTATGATCAACATATGTAGTACTGTTATACTTAAAGTCTTTTCAAATCATGCATTACTATATAATGCCTACGTTAATACAGTTTAGACTGACCCATACTTGTCTGTGTGGACACTCCGATTGGAGAGGTGGTTGGCAGAGCTTTGGTATTGCTAGCCTGAGTGGACTGGACAGGCGTAGGAGTGATGGCGCTTGGAGTTGAAGCTTTAGTAGGAGAAGGTTTGGGTACATTGTCTGTAGGCATATGAGTGTGAACTGTTGTAGAAGCTTTGGGTTGGACTGGTGGCACTGTCGTTGGCACAGCTGTCCAAAACAAAAACATAGGAAAATGTTTATAATGTATCTTGAACAAAGCTTGAACCTGTATTAACATTAAACTGACAAAGCTTATCCTTGTGCCTAATATAAATCACTAAAGCTTGATGTTCTTACCAGGGACACATTTCCTCATATTCGTGTCCAGCATCATGTTGTCAGGGCAGGCGCAAGTGTACTTGGGAGAGAACCTGTTGACTTGTGGGGCAGCCAAGCACAGGAACTCACATCCACCATTGGCAACCATGCACCAGTTTACAGCTGGAGAAGGGCAACAGTGTACAATAAGAATAGTGAGCAAACACAATTCTTTTTTTGTACAGAGATAAACAATGTGAGCAATCTCCTAATGTCTAATCTGTATATTGAAAAATCTGTGCTCTCCAGAACACTATTAGAAACATAGGCAGCCACTACAATGGGTACTGGGTTTAAAAAATGTCATTGTGATGGAAAGGCCCCTTGAGAAAATACATGTCAGTAAAAATGCATAAAGAAGTGTGAATGTAGCACAGCTATTAGAAATAGGCCAATCTCAAGCAAAACCACTTAGTTAATTACAGAAACTAATCACAGTTGACTGCAATATACTTTTGAAATTTGATTCTCACTGCTACGATGCTAATGACATTTGTTAGTGACTGCAGCCATCCCTACAGCTCTTGAAGCTCAAAGTCTGCTTTGCATTCGAGAAGGTTAAAAATAAGGAAGACAAAGCTGCAGCTGAACTAAAGACTATTAGTTGAAAATGAATGGGCCAGCACTGTAAAGGTATTGGTCTAGACAATGTGATTAGAATATACAAAATACAGTGCGAAATAAAAAGAAAGCAGCATTTTTTATTCAAAAGTTTCATACACTAATTTGACCAATATAAAAGATAAAATAACAATAAGAACCAATGTACCTTTAGGTTGCTTGAGGTTGTGGAACAGCACAATGTCCTCAGGGGATGAGAGATGCTCTGCCACTTTTGTGATGTCTCCTCCTGTCACTCGGTTAGCACTCAGGATAGCATTGTTGCTAACATCAGTCCAGAACACTTTCTCCTGAAGAAAGGAAATAAGGTTAATAAGCCTTCTTTACACATTCACAATGCAGTCTCTTAGCACTCAAGAGAACATTATGCAGAAGCTGCAGACTGAAAATTGAAACTAAAATTTTAATCAATACCTCATTTGTAATGAGTTACAACAATGAGGTACATTTAAATGCTTTATTTTTTGGTAATGAAACAAATAAAAAAAATGGTCTCAAACATACCAATACAAAATGAAAATCAGTAAAGGTCATTTTTTAACTAATTATGCAATATCATAGATAAATATGTGGTGTACATTGAATGGGCAGGAAAACATCTAAGCGTTAACTAGGTGCGCTCACCTCAAAAACAGTGACGCTCAGTGGGTGGGCCAGTCTGCCATGGTCTACAATGAGTGTGCGGCGACTGCCTCCCTGCACATCAATACTGGAGAGGGTGTGCAGTTTGGAGTCCACCCAGTAAAGGCGCTGGTTCAACAGATCTGAATGGAGGACATGGAAACTGGTTGAACCAAACTGATCAAATACACACGCCCATTCTGTCATGCTGAACAAAGTGCTGTGAGGAAAGATGTCAATACAGCCAGTGCACATACTTGTCACTGACTGACAATGAAGCTGTCAGACAGGTTCTTACCAAGAGTGATCCCATTGGGCCAGACAATGTTATCAGACACTAGGGCACTACGATCGACTCCATTCAGACCACCCCTCTCAATCTTAGCTGGTGTCCCCCAGTCAGTCCAGTACACAAAGCTAGAAAATACAACATGGAGCTCATGTTCCAAGTCTGGCTTCTTCATTTTACGTCATTACAACTGTATAAAATGGTAAGTAGGCGTGGTTTTATATGCTTTTAATTAAACTTCAGGTTTGGGACTTAACTCACTTCTTAATTGGGTCGACCACAATAGCTCTTGGCTTGGCCAGGTCTTTTCTGAAGAGCGTCTTGCGCTTCGTTCCATCTGCTGTTGCTACAGAGATTGTGCCACGAATACTGTCTGTCCAGTAGATGTTACCATGGATCCAGTCCACAGCGATCCCCTCAGGTGCATCCACACCAGTGCCAATCACAATGTTGTGCTGGGAGGAGTCTGCTGCTGAATCCATAGAAGCTCTAGGAAAAGCATAGCAGTCCAGTGATTACACAGTGGCACATTTTTTGTTGTTTTGATTCGACTTGATTCGATCTGAAATAACACAGTGACTATATAACACAATATAACAGGTCTGAATCTGAATCTATACTGTGTGAACCCTGTCATTATAGATCTTTATAAGCATTTATAAGTAACTGGATTATTGCTCAATAGGTTCATAGTCAGCTGTGTTAAAATCAATCAGAGACAAAGCCAAACTGACCAGTAAATTTACACAAGCAGTTTTAGATTTATATAATGTTAATACTGGTAAAATAGTTGTAGATCTGGTAAAACGCCCTACATGTATCTTCTAACTCTGCATATATTTAGAAAATATGTTTTAGTCCAAAACATAATTGCAAAAATAGTCTAATACAATCTCTGGCAACATATCTGGGTAATTATTTACTATTTTCATTTTATTTAACTTATAGTGCCAACATTTCAAATATCCTGTTCCTATCACCCCATTTTCTGGCATGGAACATTTCTCTAGCAACAAACCTCTGAAAGAGTCTTTGAACAGTTAAATTGAGCAGCTATTTTTGAAAAACTATTAGAAAAACTATAGAATTCTGCTTTAATTATGTCAGTGGTGAACGTCAGAAATGTCTTTTTTAATTCCTTGTCAGTAATGAAAACTCGAGTGTAATACCTGAATGCTTGCATGGCATGGTCACATAATCATGTTACATTTATTACATTAATTTGTTCATTTGGATGCATAACTTCTCTGAACCATCCACTTTTGTTTAGTAATTTGAAAAGTGATTAAAATCTCTGAGGGATAAATGCAGTGTGTCCCTTTTTTTTCCTTAAATGTGAGGCGACATCTGGCTGGAGATGTGCATCTGGACTGGACTAAAATGATCAGACCACCACTTAGCTTAGTGAAAAACTGTAAGTTACACGGCCTGTAATTATCTCAGGGGAGAAAAGAAGGGAGGAGAAAAAAAACAGACATTGCTTATCTGGACGGAAGGAGCTCCTGTGAAAGACAGCATTACCTCAGGACTTCAAGTAGATTTAATTCTATCTGAATATGACTAAAGACTATGTAAGGAAAAGTCCATAAACAGAAGATACCTAGCATCTGGGTCATAGACTTAAGTCAGTCATCAGCTGCAATGAAACAGCAACCTTGCACCAAATATGTAATTCATTTGTTCCCTTGAAATAAGAGTCTAAATACAAAATGGGCTTTGGCCACTGTATGATTCACGCAGTATAGAAATACCCTTGAAATAAAGCTGATGTTATGCACGTTTGGTACAGTCTGCTTGTAAAAAGCCAAAACCACACAGTTAATAAAATGGAAAGGTCAGCATTTGATGTGGGAGCATCCACAGGTGTAATAGGGGTTTCCTTATACCTGTAAATCTTTTTGAGGGACAGATCGCACCAGAAGATCTCC
Organism: Salminus brasiliensis; assembly: GCF_030463535.1. Taxonomy (NCBI): domain Eukaryota; kingdom Metazoa; phylum Chordata; class Actinopteri; order Characiformes; family Bryconidae; genus Salminus; species Salminus brasiliensis. The sequence goes on along the minus strand of NC_132889.1, from coordinate 24,966,539 downwards.
TTGGTGGCAACATTCATGTCTAGCGCAACTACGTTCTTTAAGCGAGAGAGAACCCGTGTGTACTCGCTCCGGTCCAGAGTCATCTTTCTCACTTCATGCCGGTTGGTGAAGAACAGGTAAGCAATAGTTCCTGAACAGGACACACAAGAACAACAATGGAGTTAACAAACCCACCCTGAACAAACATAACAGTAACTGCGTGCTATAGTTGGAGTACACACCAATAGCTTTGCAGGCTTTGGTTGCTGGGTCTATTTGGTATCCCTCCTCACACTCACACTTGTAGCTGCCCACTTGGTTTATACAGATTTGGCTGCAGGTGTCTGGGTTTGCACACTCATCAATGTCTGCATGGGGGGAAAGCAAATGTCAGACTGGGTGGTCATCATATGTCAGTATAGGAGTGGAACAGAATTTAAATGACATTTTTACACACATTCAAAAGGCTAGAGAGCACTTATTGGGACCATCTCTTAAGTCCTATAGCTGGGTGTCCTGTAATTTACTGATAATGTATTGCACCCTCCAAAACATACACATCCTGTCTTATATAAAGTCATGTGAAAAAGTTAGAACACTCTATAAAATCTCTTTTTAACATATTTAAACATTATATCACTAGGTAATATCACTAAACCCGTAAAACTAAAGAGATGATTGATAGAGAAAATGTATCTTATTTAAACCTCCGACATTTACTCTGGTTTGCTCTTGATTATTGAAGTAAGTCGTATCACCAAGGCTAGATTCAAAGAGCTCTCTGAGGCCTTCAGAAATAATTATATATGTATATGAGTCTGAGAAGGGGTTAAAAAAAGATCTCAGAACAATTAAAAATCAGCTGTTAGACTGTCCCGAAAATAATTCAGAAATAGTGGAGAACATTTAAACAAATACCAGCATGACCAATTCAGACCGTCCCAGCGAGTTCAGTCCTGGAGAGGTCTCCAATAATCCTAAAATGTCATAATGGGACCTACAGGTAGCTTTTGTCACAGTTCACATCAAAGTACAGCTTCTTCTCTTCATAGAGACTGTGCAAGTTTGATTTTCATAGGTGTGGAAGGAGGAAACCCCACCAGGACAAGACCCAAGATTCAACTGTCCAAAGCACATTGTTTCAGAAGGCAAACTTCAGTTTTACCCTGTTTTGGTCTTGCCAAGGCTCATATGTATCTTTACCCTTTTTTCTGATAACCTCAGAGAGCTCTTTGGATCTTGCCGTGGCGATACCACTCACTACAAGGTTTTCATTGGATGTCCTACTGTTTTGACTGTATGATAGAACATTTTGTGAACATTCTCAACATTGGATTCCCACCGATCCCGGCAACTGGGAAAGGGTATAAGCCATAACGTAAACAGAAGCTTTAGCCAGGAATTTTGTGTGTCTTGTTTGGGCATGAAAGCTTCTTTGGTTTCTTTACAGTGCATTAGATCCATTGCTGCATCATCAAGATCTCACCTTCACAGCGTTTCTTGTCCACTAAGTGGAATCCACTGGGACACAAGCATTCATAGCCAATCTTAAGGTCATTGCAGACATGAGAGCAGCCGCCATTATTGTACAGACACTCGTTCGAATCTGTTGGTTTGAAGGTCAAGGTTACTCACAAAATCTTGCAATCAGAATCCACTGGCTGTAATTAAGTAACCTTACAAGTTCATTTAGCAGACACAGCAAGATGAACAGCAATGCTTATTATTTATAGCTAACTGAACTTACCACACTCACGCAGTGGCTCATCAGACCAGTCTCTACAGTCGCGCTGCTTGTTGCAAACTTTGTCCATGCTAATACATTCGCCACTGCGGCACTTAAACCTGGATGGTGCTTCGCAATGGGATGCTGCAGAAATAGGTGGAGGACAGAGGTTAACACCCTGTAGCCATACTGTAATTCTGAAAAGAAGAGCTAGTGCACTGAAACTCACCGTTAACACAACCCAGTTCATCAGACATGTCCTTACAGTCGTACACCTGGTTGCACTGACGGCTGCCATGAATACAAGATCCATCACCACACCGGAATTCATCTGGTCGGCATGTGGATATGGCTGTTCAAAGAATTCCAGTTACTTAACATGCCTTTAACAAAGCAGTAAGAGCACTCTTACAGAAAGTCCACTATTTGGAAATGAATCACTGTGTGAAACAGAAGGACACAGCCTTCTTACATTAACATTTATTGTATTTGGAAGATGCTTTTATCCAGAGGTTCTAACAATGTACTCATGTTACAGTTAGTCTGGTTTAACTGGAAGACATGCAGTACTGTTTGAATAAAAATCAGTGTGGGGCAGTTTATGAATTGCAGTTTTTAACAATCTGCTGCTACTGATGTATTTTTCTATCCCATGTATCATGAGAAATATTGTTAACATACGTACAGAATGTCCTTACATATCATGATATAATACTTTTTTTTAACATACTGTCCACCCCTAGAAATGGTTCTTAAAATCTTTACTAAAGACAATGAGTCTACATTGAACTTTAACAACAGCTCATGTCCATGTACAAAGCCTATTCAGAGGGTGCTTTATTGAACTGTTTGGTTCTATATAGCACCAAAAATGTTTCATTATAGAAAACCCTTTAACGAAGCATGCTGGACAAAAAAATGAGTCACGTTGTGTATTTAAAGTGCTAGTAACTTCAAGCTAATGCAGATGCTGTTGCAAGAGGACGATCGAGCTACGAATACCTATTGGGAGTGCAACAGCATTTTTATAGATTGAGAAGAGGTGGCACTGTGCAGTGAATGTCTCGTTCGATGTGTGGAAAATGGGACGCAAAGCAGATGTTAATAATTGACAAAAAGAAGTGATTGCATTTGGATGTGCAAAAATCTACAAGATATACGTAACATTGTGCCCCACTTTAACGATGAATGGACCAAAAGAAATGTTTCAAAATAACTTGGAATATTTTGCTGAGATGGATTATACAGGAGTATAATTATATATAACTAAAAGTAATGTAGTAAAACTAGTAAAACTATACAATGAAATATCTGAAAATATTTTCACTATACAGGACAATATACTATTTACTTTTTTCTAAAATTTGATAAGCTAAAACTCATTGCACATAGTGCCACGTGTGGACTTATATAACTTATATTAGTTATCTTAGATCTTAAAAGGTGAAATTCGAAGGAATCAAGAATAACTGTGTACTATCATGGGTGTTCTTGTTTCTTATATGTACATACAGTGATACAGTCCTCAGAATTTAAGGGAATAAAAGAGCAACATAGATGATTTTGACTTACAGCAGTTTTTCTCATCTGATCGGTCCGGACAGTCAGCCTCCCCATCACATCTCCAGGTGTTGAGAATGCATTGTCCACTATCACAGTGGAACTCCAAAATGGAGCAGTGCCTGCTCCTGTTGGGAGGTGCTGTGGACTGTACTCCGCAGTTCTGTGGCCACTCATCTGAACCATCAGTGCAGTCCGTATCTCCGTCACAGGCCCACAGACGAGGGAGACACGCGGAGTTGTTGCAGCGAAAGGACGCGGAGCTGCAAGTGCTGGGCAAGCAGTGGGCTTCATCGCTGCCGTCGTCACAGTCTGCCTCTTCGTCACATACAAACGCCCGAGACACACACTGGCCACTAGCACAGCGGAATTCAGCATTCAGACACTGCTTGGGATCTGTGAAAGACGAGGAAAACATTGAGACTTTTTTAGCCTTTCAACAGAGACCCTCATAATAATGTTATTAGCGCTAGTGATTAAGTCAAAGGTAGCTCACCACAGCCAACCTCATCTGCCCCGTTCTCACAGTCGGCATTGCCGTCACATTTCCAGCTGTTAGGCACACACTGGTTTAGTCGTCCACCGCAGCTGAACTCGCTGGTTCTGCATGTCTTTGTCACTGAGGGGTAAATGTAGGTTGAGATTAGGATGTACTGGCTTTCAGTTTCAACATGACACCTGTTCTTAACAATATTCTAGAGAAATATACCAAGGTAAAGCAGACATTGTTGAGGTGCTGCTTTTTTGCAATAAAATAGGATGACAATATGGGAGGAGACAGTATGATATGGGACGAGGGAGAACATATTACATATTACTAATGTTTCATGCCAAAACAGTATCAAAAATCCATATTTACCACCATATATTACTATTCACAACATTATGCAGTTCCATCAAGCAGAGTTATGAAATAATTCATTTTAAAATCCTCCTCCTCCCAACCTAACATACTTTAAATTCCATCTTTGCCTTGTCCACATGTTCACAACAAAAAGTTTCACAGCCCACCACTACTCTACTGAGCAAAATGTCTGAGCATAGATGAGCAAATGTCACCCAAACTCCAGCCCAAAGTTTTTGCAGCCCCCCCACCCCCCTTCATACAGTGTCCTCCCATGTTAACGTAAAATGTACATCAAAATTAACATAAGACAAACTGATTATAAATAATCATCCCTTGAGAAAAACTTTTATCCACCACCAACTGACCTCTGACAAATTACCCCCCCCCCCAGTCAACCAAATATGGTGGATAACTGCAATCAACGAAACTAGACACACCCATGTTTGATTACAACCAGCCCTGTTCTAAACATCTAAACATCATGTAAATAGATCTTCAACAGTAATCTGAAACTGGTTACATTATCTCAACAAGCAGCATACAAGGAAATTGTGGAAGGGATTACTGAAACATATATTGGTCTGGAAAGCATTATAAAGCCATTTCTACAGGCCCAGGCACTTGTACCCCATTGAGATTCTGTGGCAGAACCTAAAATGGGCAGTGTATGTCTGAAAATTCCTGAGGTGGAAAGCTGATCTCAAGTTACAGGAAGCATTTTGTTACAGTTGTTGCTAAAGGTGGCATAACCAGTTATTAAGGTTAGAAAGGCAATGACTTTTTTTCACATGGGAGATGTAGATGTTGCAAAACCATTTAATTGAATAAAATGACATTTAGGGAGTGGCAAATAGCAATGTTGATGAAAACTCATGAGGACCCTGTCTCCCCGGGCCTACTGGTCATTTTGGACAGTAAATAAAACAGTTATAATTGTGCTGTAGAAGTTGCAGGTTTTTTCAATGGTTTGATTCAAGTATGTGATGATTAGCCAGCTAACGTTTGTCTCATAACTATATTAAACATTCTAAGGGCGTCCATGGGTAGGTAAAGACACACTCACAGCAGGCAGCAGGGAGTTCATCAGTGCCATCACCACAGTCATCTGTACCATCACACGTCCAGCTCATTGCAATACACTTCCCATTGTCACACTGGAAATTCCTGGAGCCACATGATGCAGCATCTGTGGAACATATAGATAATGGTGTTATTATTCATATTTCAGCACTGGCGCAGTAATAACGTCAGTATGATACGACGTGAAATCAGTACTCAGAAAGGACTGAAAGTCCAACTCACTGACCTTAAACACACATTTAGCAAGTTTTCCCAAATAGACAAACAGAATGACAAGCACACATCAAACATACAGTCGCCCTGGTTATTATGTGCCAGCTTCCAGCAGATCAGGAGCCGACTGCTGCTAACGACAGTTAGTTGAACCCTGTTACCTCAGGGCCCTTTTAAGACCAATGTGAAAATACACATACGAATAGAAGAATAAGATAAGATGTGGAGGTTGAATCTCAGGGCAGATAATTGTGAGATATTATTTGGAAGTGGTTTCACCACTTAAACCGTAAAAACGGTTAATCAGGTTTGACCTGTCTTGCAGCCAAATAAACATAAATGAGGGTGTGTAATATTACAGTTACTCTCTAACTGTAATAAACAGTATATTACTGTAAACGTTCTGTTTGTTAGACGTTACTTATTATTATTACTACTGTAAAAGTAGCAATAATAGTAGATGCATTCACATTCTTGTTATTTAGTACAACTTAGGATATTCTGAATATTGGGATATTGCACTCTCAAGCACTTAATTAGGAATATACTAATACTGCGTTGGAGCTTTTTGCTCTCTTCATGGCCTAGATTCCACTAGATGGTGGAAACATTCCTTTGAAACTCTGGTCCCTGTTGACATGATTGCGTCATTCAATTCCTGCATTCCTAATTTTTCAGGAGCACTTTAATGCTGCCAAGCTGTTCCACATCATCCCAAAGGTGCTCTTCTGGATTCAGATCTAGACACTGATAAGGCCACTAAAGAACAATGCACTCTTGCACATCCCTGAAACCAGTCTGACAGATGACTTTTGCTTTGTGGCGTGGTGCATTGCCATGCTGGACATAACAATTAGAAGAAGGATAAATTGTGTGGAATTCAAGAGATGATTGACTGGGATTCAGGCTCACGGTGTACCAAGAAAACAAACATTCCCCACACTATTACACCACCTCCAACAGCCTGGACTGTTGACACAAAGAAGGTTGGGTGCATGGATTCATGTCGCTGTCGCCAAATTCTAACCCTATTATCTATGTGCCTCAGAAGAAATCTAGATTCATCAGACCAGGCTAATTTTTTTCCACTCTTCACCTGTCAAGGCCTGCAGGTCCTTAGATATTACCCTGGGATTCTTAGAGACTTCTTATAACATTATTCGCTCTTGCCCCTGCAGTGTTTTTTGGGTTTTTTTTTTTGCTGGAAAACCACTACTTTGGAGAGTAACAATAGTGCTAAATTTCCTCCATATGTATATCACTTGTCTTACAGTGGCTGGGTGGAGGCCAAACTCTGTAGAAATGGTTTTATAACCTTTTTTTAGTCTTGTAAGCTTCAAAAACTCTTTTCAGGGGTCCTGAGGAATCGAACTTTTGAGGCAAGGCTTACTTTTTTAAACTTATGAGGTGAAGACTAGATTTGAATAGTGAAGACCCTAGTTAATGTTCTTGAAACATAGAAAGGCCTGCTCAGCTCACACCTGATTGCCAACCTCTTGATTAAAACCACTAATTTCAATTTCTCCTTTACATACTTCTGTTTTCTGAATAAATCAAAGTAAAAACTATCTTTCTGATATACTGCCCACTCCATAAGTACCTATCAAATCTCCTTAAAATGACCTCACTCTGCTTGTTCAGCCAACAAAGACCAACCTGCAACCCCCAACAGCTGAGCGAATTACTGTCCCGAGTCTGGACAAGCGTCAGGGGAATGATGGGGCACAGTACAGTCGGTGACAGGGTCACCTGTTTCTGATAGGAACTGAAGAGGAGGAGCTATTGGATCACACCACTGTCTGCCGATTGGGTTAACTGGACACAACTCATGATTAAACCATAGAACGTAGAACAAGTGCTCAAAGGGACGTATGCATAATTTATAACGTTTTTTTGACCATGTCTTTCTGATTCCACGTCTAATTTGGCTATAAAAGAATACAGAACGGCCTAGAAAACCATGTCAAAATCACAGCTGTGGGTTGTCAAGGGAACATTTAGACCAGGGGTCTCCAATAGCCACCTTCCTTCAAGTTTCAACTTCAACCCAAAGCTAACACACCCCATTCAAGCAACCAATGACTTCTGAAGGTAGTAATTAGTGAGGTGAGGTGAATTAGGGTTGAATCCAAAGTCTGTGGAAAGGTAGGAGAAGGTTGGAGACCACTGGTTTAGAGTGAACGGTAAATTTAACAGTGGTCCAGTGGTCGTGTAACATGATTACAACAGTGGTCTATTAATGATCTTCAACGCTGAGTCAATTGAACTTACAGTAGTTAAAATTACTGACTCGTTTTTTTTGTTGACATAGACTTCTATTCGCTATAGTTGCCCTGTAACTCCAGCGCAAAGATAAAAAAATCTAAGTTCAGACAAAAAAGTAAGGGCAAAATGCATAGATTCGATTTTTTTGTTGAAGTAGTTCTTTAAATGGCTGGCATGGACTGCATGCACGAGGCAAGGTTTCCTCAGTCTCGCTGTTCCTAGGTCAGTTCAGCACAAACATAAGATACAAAGTCAAAAGACGTACCAGATCCCCCTCAGCTGTGCTTCAGTAAAGTAACATATTAACCCTGCTCCTCTTATAAACCAACAGTGGCCATAGCAAGTGGAACCATGCAGCGGTGCTGGGAGATATACATGCTATCCAGTACCAGCACGAAAACCAGTATACCAGGGTATTGACATGCTGTGACACTGCTTTTCAGTTTCATTTCTTTTTTGATAGATGACAAGCAATAAATGCTCTAATGTAATGGTCATCAACTACACAGCAATGTGGGGTGACAGTGAATTGTGTCATTTGCTGGGTCCTTCTGGATCTTTTGGAAGACTATTTTTGGAAGGGACAGACAGCATTAAAACAATGGACATCGTGGACTATGTGTGTGTGTGTGTGTGTGAGTGAGTGTGTCGAAGAGGCCTCTGGTCTGGTTTGGTTCATAAATCAGGACAAGGAGGCCAGTTTCGACACGTTTGTGGTGTCACGCTTAGAGTAAACCAGACGGTACCACACTCACACAAACACAGGTACGGAGCGAGCGGCGGAGGGAGGCGGCAGGGGGCGAGAGCGCTGTGAAAGGCTGCCTCCCTTTCTGTCCCCTGCAGGAGTGAACGAGGGGATGCTGCGACTCTGAGTTTAACCGAGCTGTGATTCACCACAGAACCTGTTTAGCAGTAATTTAACGGACAGACGAGCTGACGAGCTTTTGTCAAGGTTGACAAACTACCGTAACCTGTTTCTGCAGCCGTTATGATGCTCGTTTACATAGTCTGAAAGGATTTGCCTGCAAAGATAGCTCACGAGCGACAAATGGATTTCACTCAAACTTGTGAGTTTGAGTTTTTTTTTTTTTTTTTAACTTTTATCATTTTTTATTTACTTAAAAACATAATACAAAATACATTTAAAAAAAAACAGCTGTGTCTTACCTGTTAGAAGAGGAGCAATTACAAACACAGTGACGAGCAAAAGTAAAGCTTTTCCCATAGCTTTCGACCGCAGTGTCAGCAACACGCTGCTCCTGGTGGGGCGAAGACTGTAGCACAACACACAGGGACTACTCAACCAACGTTACAGCGCTTTTCAGAGCCTGTTACAGCGCTTTTACTTTAACTGTACTTTTTTTGTAACTCTTCCCGGACAGTTAAACTACTCCACTGTGGAACAGGGTCCGTGAGACCACCCTGTGAAAACTTAGCTAGCTAAACTGTGGCGTGCACTGATGAACCAGTTCAATTTCAATAGGTTTTTGGGGCGGTGTGTGGGCGGGGCTTTGTTGCGGGGTGGTGTGAGGAGGCGTGGTCTGTGGAACACCCACACACTGCGGCCTCAGCTTCCCTCCAAAACATGCGACTCGTCGTTGAGGAGGATGGAGAGAGGAGAGAGCTCACACACCTGCACTGCACTTTCTCAGCTGTGCGGGCGAGATACCTCATATGCCCATATCTAGTGCGAAGGTGTAAGAGGCTGAAACTGGTGCGGGCAGATCTGAATTATTATTAATGTAACTGTGAGCTGTGGCTGTAGCTGGTCTAATCTCCTAATATACCACGTGGAGGAAATGCTACCAGCAGCTAGCTACCACCTCAGCATTTTCCAGTCAATATAAAATATATATTTTTAAATGTATTTATTTGTAGTGTTCTTTTCAGGTCCTTAAAGTATTGTAAGACTCTATAAATACTCTCTCAGCACTGATATAACACATTTAATGACTTTACAGCCTTCTGTCCTTGACTTGTTGCAGGGGCTAACTCTGCTGAACAAAGGTAAACAGAAGCCCAGAACCATAAAAATAGTGAGTAGCTATCATCATCATCATCATGATGCTGTTTAGATCAGTTCAGTTTATTCCTGATAACGGAGTCAGGGTTTTATGATCAGAAAACCAGGGTTACTACGTTAACAATCAAAACATGACCTGGAATGATAAAGGATATCGTCTCTTAAAATAAAGGTGCTTGAAATGGTTCTTTAAACAATGCCATAGAAGAGACATTTTTAATTTCATAAAGAACCGTGTTTGTAAGAGATTAGAACGGAAAAGGATCTTCTTTAAAAATGTAAAGGTTTCTTCACACCAAAACCAAAAGTGGTTCTTCTATGGCATCCATCAAAGAGCCATCTAAAGCACCTTTATTTTTTAGTGTATACAGAATATTTCTAATAGTGCTGTTAGCATAAGATTGCCAAGTTTCCAACCAGAATCATATCATTCTACGTCATTCTAAAAGTTTCTAGAAAGAAACAGGGTTTTTTTTTTTTATCACACTTAGCCATATATTGAAGAAAACATGTCAGGTCAGGGTGCATAATATTTGTACATGCTGCCCCTTTGTACCAGTGTTACGTATTTGTTCTCCTCTAGCATGGGAAGCTCATATTGATCAGCCAATGAATTACTAAACCAAGCGCCTCCCTCACATGCACATCCGATTTTTTAGCACACTCCCTCCAATTAAACAAATGAACAGTTCCCAAAACAAATAGGCTTAGCCACAAAAACAAGCTAGACGCATGAGAAAGGCCACAGGCAGTAACAGGATTACAGGGGCACGTGATGACCAAGTTAAAGAGTACTAATGTTTTAAGCAAGAACATTTTTATTGATATTTTACAGTTTCAGAAACCTCCCTGGGACAGCTTGGCAATATGCCGATATTTTATTGTATTGTGAGAAATTCTGTTTTTGTGATACACAATATGCTTTTCTAAGCATATTGAGGATACTGTAAGTGCTTAAAAACACTGATCAACTGGAGGATTCATTACCAACAGTGTAATTAGACTGGTTTAATTGGATGAAGAGCAGCAGATGTTGAATATGAATGACTGTATTCAGTACAGGAGAGTGTCTGAATAGCAGTCTTTAAGAATCTGTCACTACTGATGTACTTTGTCTGTGATAACACGTATGGTGATAAATATTGTGTATCGTGAAAACGTCTTTACATATCGTGATGTAGTATTTTTACCATATCGCATGGTTATTTCTTACTAACGCCCTTTTTGGCAAGTGTTGCAGCTTGTAAACACTTTTTGTAGCCAGCTAAGGCTTGGATGATTTGGAGGATTTTTGCCCGTTCTTCTTTGCAAAAGGCTTCTACACTCTAAAAAGTAGTTCCTTGAAAAACTGAAAGTAGCAGTAGTTACTCCAAGAACCTAGAGGCTCTGTTCTTCAGTGCTCTTAGAGATACCTGGAAGAACCTTTGGGATTCCTCACCTTTGGAGGTTCAATTTTAATAAGTGGATGAACCTTTTATGTTGCTTTAAGAAACCTTCAAGAAACCTTTTTCTTCTACAAACCTTTCCTTGAAGGCTTCTTAAAGCACCTTAAGAGGTTCCTCCACAATTTTAAACTGAAGAACCTTTTGAAAGTTCCTCGAGGATCTTGTACGTCTTGAACAGACATACCTTTGCTCATTGTAGCAAAAACATCAAAACATTTTAACTGCATCAGGCCACCAAACATGTTTCCGAAATGCATTAGGCTTGTTTAGATGTTCCCTTGGAAACTTCTGGCACTACACTTTGTGGCGAGGATGTAGGAAAGGGTTCCTTTTGCTGCCACTTTAACGAAGGTCATATTTGTGCAGGTGTTGCGGCACAGTGCAACAGTGCAGCAAACCACCACTCCAGAGTCTGCTTAATGTTCCTGAAGTTCTTCTGCGGTCTAATGGGGGTTTTGATTTGCTTTTTTAGCAATCTGAGCAGTTCTCTCTTTTCTTGGTCTTCCGGGCATGACTTCCACTGTTCCTGTTGAATGCCATTTCTTAATTACATCACAAACTAAGGAAACGGCTCCCTGAAAATTGCTGTGCTATGTTATTATTAGCCTTGTCTTGCTTTGTGGGCATCAGCTATTTTATATTTTTAGAGTGCTAGGCAGCGGCTTAGAGGAGCCATGTTTTAGGGACAAGGTTTAAGACATTTATAGTATTTATAAAGCTTTATACCACCCGGCCTTCCTGGCCTCCCTAATGATTGTGAACAAGCCTAAGTCATAAAAAGCTAATTAAGATCTGAGACATTGATAAAAGCTTGGTGTTCCTTTTTTTCCAGATATCACAGGGCAATTTTGTTTTGAAAATGACAATTATTTTTCTCCTAGGAAAAATGTCTTACACCCAGAGTTCTAGATTTGTCTACATGTGTTGTGTGTATGTGTGTATGTAAGTTTTTTCCTCCAGCATTCTGCACTCAATAACCCATAATGACAACGTGAAAAATAGCTGGATTTGGGAATGTTCTGCCATTCGTCTCTGCAGATCGTCTCAAGCTCTGTCGGGTTGGATGGGGATCATTGGCGGACAGCAATTGTCAGGTCTATCCAGAGATGTTTGATCGGGTTCAAGTCAGCTCTGGCTCTGGCTGGGCCAGTCAAGGACATTCACAGAGTTGTCTTGTCTTGGCTGTGTGCTTAGGGTCATTGTCTTGTTGAAAGGTGAACCTTTGGCCCAGTCTGAGGTCCCGAGCACTCTGGATCAGGTTTTCTTAAGAATATCTTTGTACTCTACCCCTGTTCCAGATGCTGAAAAACACCCCCACAGCATGATGCTGACACCACCATGCTTCACTGTAAGGATGGTATTGGGCAGGTGATGAGCGGTGCCTGTTTTTCTCCAGACATGACATTCTTCGGGCCAAAAAGTTAAGTCTTGGTTTCATCAGACCAGATAACCTTGTTTCCCACAGTTTGTGTTTCATGTGTATTTTACTGAGGAGAGGCTTCTGCCTGGCTGGTTTTGGCTCTGATATGCATTGTCAGCTGTGAGATCTTATATAGACAGCTGTGTGTCTTTTCAAATCATGTCCAATCAACTGAATTTACTCCAATCAAGGTGTAGAAACATCTCAAATATGATCAAGAAAAAATAGGAGGCCCCCAGAGCTCAATTTTAAGTGTCATAGCAAAGGGACTAAATACTTATGCATATATGAAATTTGAGTTTTTCCCTTTCTAATAATTTTGCAATAATTTTTTTCAGTTTTTACTTTCTCATTAAGGGGTACTGAGTGCAGACTTTATTATTTTTTATTTTAGCACATGGTCTCAAATTGTGAAAAAAATTGAAAAAAAGTCAAAGGGTCTAAAATCACTGTCCCATATTTATTTAAATAGGTGCAGAACTTATAGACGTCTTATTGATCAAGCTGCTCTGCAGGCAAATGGTGATTTCATAGATTTGACAGACATTGACCAGAGAGGCAACCCTTTAGAAGATGTTGGTTTATGTCACAACAAGATTTACTGCCTGTGTATTGGCTCAAATAGCCTACAAGTCCAGATTCACAGGTTAAAGGCCTGTAGGAGGAGTACAAGCTTTCTCTTAGCTAATGCAGTGCCACCACACAGCCGGTGTGATCCACTGCACTGTTTGCACTAGCATGAAGCCGGACTCATTACATTTAGGAGCTGTGATTCTCTGAAAAGCAGAAGGCTTTTGCCTTTAGACGTTGGGATGATACTTCTTGTCATTCTTTGCGGAGGTAACAGCTTTCTTCAGGCTCTGGTGAGATCAGCCCAACGACACTATAAACTGGCTCAGCCAGTTTTACATAGCCCTGGAAGCAAAGAATGATGAACTTATTCGTCAGGCATCTCAGTGAGATGAGCTACAACACTAATCTACAATCAGGCCTCATCGATTAATGTAATTCTGTGCTGTGTTGTATAAAAGAACCTACACTGATCCCAGACCAGCTATCTTACTCTGAGAAGTTAATAATGAATTAGTGCCCATTATTGATGGTTACAAGCTTTTGTAAACAGTGACATTTGTACACCTTCACTACAGACTAGAAACAGGTCTGCTTTGTAAAATCCTTCCTAAGCTGTTTATTGGCTTCAGTAGGGAGTCCTAACCAGCCAATCTAAATACAAAAGAAGGAAAGAGAGAGTGAGTGTTCCTGCAGGGCCAGTTGCTTAGATCACTCACGCTGTACGCCAGCTACACATATGATCATTTAATACACTGAGGGCGGCTTTCCTCTTTACTACTGATCAGCAATTTTTTATTTAGCCAGTAATGCTGTAAAGGCAGCTTTTGCTTTCTCTATTTATTTCACTGCAGTGGGAAACCTATCCAGATGGATACTGCAAGCTTTAAAAGCCCTATATCATACATTTCTCTCGTATTGTCCTAACGTCCACTTAGAAGGCTTGTGTGGGTTTCTGAATTAAAAACGTATAACTCATAATTCTCTTTACCATCCCTGTATTCCTTAATTATTAATTAAACAGCCTGGGCTCAGTTTCCCAAAGGCATCTTATTGAGTGTTCAGGTGATCTTGTGATGATGTGCAGTATGATGCTCGCTTGTCCTTTTAGAAAAATCACCTTTGGGATGCTTTTGGGAAGCTTTTGGGAAACCCAGCCTTATTTGTGTTACTGTGCCTTTAAAACTGATATATGTAAATAACCTTTGTTCTGATTGGTGGTCATGTATTTGCTCCATTCAGAAAGCAGTCCAGGCTGAGACACTACAATCCTTAGTGTGAATAGATGGGGTTAACCTGTTTGATTTTTTTTTTTAAGTTTCTCCTGCTCACAGGATCTTTGGAGCTCAGACAGAGTGACCATTAGGTTCCTGGTCACCTGTCTTTCATTGGACACCATGGCCCTTCTCCAGTGATTACTTTGTTTGGTGGGGAGTCCAGCTCTAGGAAGAGTCCTGGTTGTTCCAAACATGTTCTGTTTAGGAATTATGGAGGAGACTGTGATCTTCAGAACGTTCAGCGTTGCAAGGAATCTTTGTAGCCCGTTTCCATATTTATGGATCAGTGCGTGAAGAGCGTGGTATGGTGTTTAAACTTTAGTTCATTTTTTTGTGATATGGGACCTGGGACAGACATCATAGCTAGAATGCAAACCCACCACAGCAATAACATTTCCCCTGACGCTGTGGAATCTGTAGCTCAGTTTAACATTACATTTACATTTATGGCATTTAGCAGACGCTCTTATCCAGAGCGACTTACAGTTACTCGTATTACACAGGTGGGCCAATGCAGTGTTAGGAGTCTGGCCCAGGGACTCTTATTGGTGTAGTGTAGCATACACCACCTGGACAGAGATCACACCGCCGGGAATTGAACCCCAGTCTCCCACACGGTGTGGTAGCTCAGTGCCAGGTAGTGGTGTTATCTGTTGCGCCACACCAACCACCATTATTGCACTATAGGTTATTTACTATTACTTATCAAATAAAACTAAATGATACTACTAAATAATATTACATACTGTTAACAGGACATTTAAGTGGAGTGTGGAGGTTGCAGTAGGCATAGAATAGCATAGGTCATATTCATGTTTAAATCAGAGAGAACAAAGCAGATAAGTCAAAGATTTAAAGAAGCAGTATTTGTAGCTGTAATGAGATATGATGTGATTTGGCCTGTCTAACATAGTAAGTATTTCAGACTAAAAAAAATAATGTAATTTTTAAATCATTATGACATTATGACAGTTTTTTTTTTTTTTTGCAGAGGGCGCCATCTAGTGTTTGACCGTGGGGTAGTTTTTAAAATTGCACAAAAATATACGGTTTGCACAGTTGCCATTACATTTCTGTTCAAATGTTATCATCTTAAACAATTTATAAAGTGTGTGGAGTCTGAAACCCCTATGTAGTGTCTTCTTTTACAAAAGTGCACACATGATCTACTGCTGCCTCCACGCCCTCCAAGGAAATGCGGTGTGATCTCTGTCCAGGTGGTTTTGGTGGGGAATAGGATGAGAGCTCAGAGAAAAAGCTACACGACCCGAAATGACCTAACGTGGTAATCCTGCAACTCTTCAAAAAAAAAAAAAACTATAAAAAAAACTATTATATATATATATATAAAAAAACTATTATATATATATATATATATATATATATAATAATAATTATAAAAATACACTGTGAAAGATTATGACTACAATGATCATAAGCAGTGCAATATCTGCAGTTTTGGAAATTTGAAATATTTTGTTTTTAATAGTTTATTTAAAAATCATTTTAATCAGTGAGTCATAGCAAAATGCTGATATTTTTAGGAAACACGCTTTTAATGTGAATCTATCTAAAATAATATAATAATGTTTATTAAGATTTTTCTGACTGATAATATTAACCAACTCCTCCTTGAATAGCATATCGTCACTGCCCAATGAAAAGCATGCATCTCCAAATTGGTGACTTTACAGGGGAAAGCAAAAATGTTCTGAGCTTTAAATGGAAGTCAGTGAAAATAAGGGTTTAATGTCTGTCATCCAGAATTAGTGCCGCGCTGTACAGAGCAGCTTCAGGGTTTAAATGATGGAGAAAATTACAAACGTGCGTTTTCATTAGGATTCAGCAGCGAGGTACAAGGGGACGTTTGCAAGTTTACAAGGTGCTGCACCAACAATCCACCCAAACACTTTCAGTTTGTTCAGTGAATTGCAGCGAATGCTTTATGAGATGATCCGATGTTTGCAAGAGTTAGTTAGTTAGTTAGTTCAACTGGAATCACGAGCGCTTCTGCTGCTCCTCTGACGCGCGTGCACGCCAAAAAGAGTTGAATGCAAAATTTTAAAACTATTAACACATCCATTAACATTTCCATGTGGTTCCTGTGCATTTTTCATCAGTCTTCTCTTTAATTGCTCTCTAATGATTTCCAGAAAACTCACGTTCACGCCCACGAAACCGTTTGATTGACACAAAGACATCATTCACTTCCTGTGCATTGTGCGAATCATCCCTTCCGTCTGATTCATTGTCATTCATTCTTATGTAAGTTGGTTTCCCAAGATTTGCTTTGGCCTAAAGAGAACCTGACCAAACAAATGAGACAAAAATAGACATGATCATTTATTGAGAAAAATGATCCAATATTACATATCTGTGAGTGGCTTTCAGCATCTGGTGGGACCCCCGTTGATTAGTACTGCAGATCAGCTTGGAGGACTTTTAGCCCATTCCTCCGTCCAAGACAGCTTTAGCTCTGTTTTGTTGGTCGATTTTCTTTCCATGAACTGCTTGCTTCAAGCCCTTCCGCAACATTTCTGTTGGATTAGGGTCAAGACCTTGACTGCATGGCCCACAATCTCATGAGATTCAGCTCATGGAGAGACGTCCTGACTTTGCCCTTTGGACTCTGCTGGTATAAATCAGAATTCATTGTTCCATCAATGATGGGCAAGCCGTCCTGGCCCTGATGCCGCAAAACAGGCCCAAACCATGATACTACCACCACCCTGTTTCACAGACTGAAGACCCACCTCTTCAGAGAGTACTTGGACGAATAGTTCTATGGTCGCCTTATTGTATTGTGTTTAGCAATGTCTAAGCTTAGAGGTATCTTTTGAATTATTAGCCTATTCTAACTAGCTAAGGTTTTCTTGGGTAAATAGCAAAGCACTTTGTAAGTCGCTCTGGATAAGAGCGTCTGCTAAATGCCATAAATGTAAATGTAAATGGATTAGGTTTTTCAGTTTTCAGACCTCTGGCTTACCAATGTGAGTTTTAGCAAACAGCAGACAGGCAGCAATTTACTTTTTGGAGAGCAGCAGCTTTCTCCTTGCAACCCTGCTACGCATACTGTTGTTGTGCAGTGTTCTCACAATGGTGAGAAGCATCCAGTTGCTTGAAAGATACCTGGAGTTTCGTGACCTTAGACTAGTATACACCATTCCCTTGGCATGAGCTTTGTTGGTCAACCACTCTTCTTCTTCTGAGATCCACAGAAATCTCCTTGGTCCATACCATGATAAACTTCCACAAACATGTGTTGTGAAGACCAGACTTCATTACATCTCTGTTCTTTTAATAAAACAGGACATCCACTCACTAATAATTGTCCTCCTAATGATAGAAAACACCAGACTTTTAATTTCAACTCCAAATTATCTGCTAACCCTAAAGGTTCACTTACAGAGAAGCAATATTAGACCATTCTCCTAAATAAATAAATGTCCAAGTCTACATTTTTCTCATTTATTTGATTGGATTCTCTTTATCTAGGTTTAGGGCTTGTTTGATCAGTTTTAGGCCACATTTATGAAGAAATAATAATTGAAAAAAAAGGTTTGCAACCGTTCATGACTTTCAGTTATAAAGACAAAAAATAAATTAAAAAAATATATTTAAAAATGCCAGTAAAAATACTGACATTACATTAATTATGGCAGAAATACAAATCAGGCAGAAAATGGAATGAATTGGTGATTCAAGAAATCCACATGCAGCCAGAGTATGTGAGATGCCTTTATTATACTTTTCGAAATCCAGTGACACCGACACAGTACTGAGTCCTAAGCGCTACCCCTCCTTCTCATCGACTGAAGCTTAACAAGGGAGGAAGTACCTTGATCCTGCTAAGATCCTTAAATTAACCTCAGGGAAGAAATGGAGAGACAGGAAAAAGTGAAGTGAAAGAGAGAATAATGGTAGAACAACCCATCCACATTGCTCTTCTACAGACTCGCACAACATGCACTCTGGAGCGGCTTTTAAAAAACACATACCGGCAACTTTCGTACACTGTTGGAAAGGACAGTGAGGTCACAGGAAAACAAAAACAATTCACCTAAAAACGGTCAAATAAACTCCCCTATGGTCCACAGTCCGGTCAGCTTGCAATACCAGTCAATATCAGTTTCAATAGGAAACAAAATGAACAAAACAAAAACAGTCCTAATATATATATATATATTTATAAACTGGGAATGCCTGCTTAAATATGAGGGCTTATTTACTAGACATAGATTAAGGCTGGACTGCATTACTCTGCTTATGGGAATCCTCCATTTAAAAACATCATTACTCAAGGCCTGTCCTGTCTGCAGAAACCTGCACGAGAGGTTTCTCTTACATCATTATGGATACAATTTGTCACTAAAAATGAATTAATTTAGGGTAAAACTAGGCCCCCCCTGTGCTGGGTTCATCTGATTAATGTAAAGTAAAAAAAAAAAAAAAAAAAAAAAAAAAAATAATGAGATCTTGATCAGACTCGGGAGAGATGGAGGAGGAGGGCTTGGTCCTGCTGATGGTTTAATCCTCCTCACTGCCGCTGGCAGAATGCTCCTATGAGAATAAGAGGGAGAGAGAAGAGAATGCATATTAAGAGGTTCTTTTCTTATTTACTGAAACACAATGTAGTAAGATGCAGCCTAAAATCAAAACAGACCCTTGTTTTTCGTTTACGTTATTAGGTCATGTCCCTGGTGATTTTGAGCACAATGAGATTTCCCCAATTCCTAAAAATGTAATTTCTATTGCCTATTTCTTCCTGAATGTTTAAATAACAAAAGCCACATTTGGAAAGGATTTATTTGAAATAGGGCAACTCTCTTTCACAACTCTTCGGTCTCGATTGGCCAGGTCAGTGCTCTTCTCCCTCGTGAGAAAATTCCAAGCAGAATGGCCTACCGTTTTCCACTCAAAACAGAGCTGGTCTGATCATTTTAGTCCCGTCTGCATTCACATCTGTATTTTCAGGCAAATGTTACAAAATTTTGGCCACTGCTATAGGCAGTATTTTCCTCTCTGATCGCACGGCCACTGTATTTAAATGCATGTGCCATGCAAAAAACGTCATACGTCCAAAATGGCAACAATGCAGGGGAAAAAAAACATTCAATAGAAAATGGTTTGTCAATTTTATTGGTTTCATTAAATACCAGAGAATTTTTTTTGTGCTGACATTAGTAAAGCTAATAAAACCAATTTCTTTATTGTCCCCTTTTGCAAAAAAATATTTACTGTCATCTAAAACCACTGAATAGGTACTCCAGTTTTATAGCATGTGTTTTAGTGTGCAAGTTACCTCTTCCTGCTCCTCCTCACTGTCGTCGTCGCTGACCACAGGTTTGGGGCGTGAGCCTCGTCCAGTACGCCGCCTGCCTTTCCCTCCTTTCTCTGCCTTTTCCTTGCGGCTCAGCTTGATCTTCACCTTTACTGAGCGCGCTGGAACACACAAACCCACTTTATTTTCAACAGTCCTCTTTCCCCCCACATTCCTTTTTTACTCATCCAACAGAAACAACACTCACATTCAGACTCCGAGCCTTCCTCTGCATCTTCCTCTTCTTCTTCACTCTCCTCCCCCTCGCTGTCCTCTTCCTTTTCAATCTTCTGCCGCACGCTGGTGAACACAGACTGCAGCACAATGGAGTCTTCGTAGATCTGAAACACACAAATGTGATTAATTCATAAACTTTGTGGCCAGTATGCTGATAAGTCACAAGCACTCCATGCTTTTTACATCTTTTACACAGCTGGGGAGGCTCTTACCAGTGATCCCTCCAGGTTGAAGGTCTGAGCGTTCTGGCAGAGCAGCATGACGTCCTTCTCCAGGTCATTCAGACTGCGGTACTTATGAATCCTAATGCGTTCCTGCAAAGTGACAGACGTGTACATGACCTCATTACTTGTAATGTAATAAACAAAAACAAAGTCCAAGTAATTACTAATGCTAACATCCAATTAAGCCAGAGTTACAATTGGTTATTACTACTTTTATAAAAGAAAGAAAGAAAAAGCTGTGCCAGGGACACTTTACTTGGATGCTCCATTGTAGATGCATTAGAGATGCTCACCTGACATTCACCTGTGTCCATTAAATGTAACTGAATCCGAAGTTGAACTGATTGTCTATTAAATGCAACACTTCATCTAACCCTAACCTTAGCTTTTGGGTTAGATTGAGGCTAGGATTAAAAGTTGATTCAAGTGTAAATGTTACAATCAATTACATTCAACTTACAGTTCAGTTACATTTAGTAGGCACAGGTGAATGTCAGGTGAGCATCTGTCACATCTACAGTGGACCATTCAAGTAAAGTCTTTACTTAAATGAGGGGGAATAAAAACATCCACTAGAGGGAATGGAAAGGGGGGAGGGAAAAAAATTAAAATAAAAAATAAAAAAATAATGACAGGCTATTTTAGTCCTATATGTTACCTTAATCTTGCGGAAATCCACAGGCTTGCGAATGAGCTCATAGTATTCAGGAAGTTCCTTGCGAGATGGCAGCTGAATAAAGACTTCACTCAGCTGCCTTCCATTGCTATTATTAAAGAAAGCAACAGGACAGAGTGAGAACACTAAATAAGACCAACAGTCATGAAAATATAGATAACAAATGTGGGGGACGTTCTGGGGCACATTAAGCATCATGGCCAACAATGAATCTAGCAACACATCTATTAACCATGAATAGTAAAGAGCAAATGCCTACAATTGTAGATGCTTACAAAGTCTGATAGTACTCACCTGTCTTTGTATTTGATGACTGCATCAACAATTTTCTTCATCTTCTTGGTGAGGGACGCAGGGTTGGGAGAGAGTTTCTCAGCAGGAGGCCGGCCCCTCTTTTTCTGCTTCTTACTGTCCTCATCTTTATCTCTGCTTCGTCCACCGCTGGAGCTTGGTGTGGCTGGGCCAGGGAGGTCGAGGTCACGGTCTCGCTTTCTCTTCCGGGTTGTCTTCTTGTGCCGCACTTCCTCCTCGATCTCCTCAAGTGTGCCCTCCTCTATGGCCTGAGAGAGAAGAGGAAGAAAATGTATGGTAAAGAATTGTAGATTTCAGAGTAACTGAACATCAATTTGTACTAAATGGTCAAACTAACAGAAATGTCATTAAAACATTTAACACAACTCATCCTGCTGTGCCTCACCTTGAGCCACTGTTTCTCAGTGAGCGAGTCGCTGTAGTCCACCTCCTTTCTCTGGCGTGAGCCACGTCCAAACATCTTCTCCTCCTCTTCCTCACATGTCAGTCTCTCTACCTCTGCATCATCCTTCATGATCCAGGTGGGCAGCTCGTCTTCCTCCATGAGACGAGGCCTCCGCTTGGGGTTCCGTGCCTCCTCGCGGCGCCGGTCCAGATCCATTCTCTGATGAGCAGGATATTATGGAAAAGGTGGAGGAGCGGAAGAGAATGTGGTTAAAACTGTATACGTTTAAATTAGACAATGCAATGTGTTCTCTATGGTGAATGGGAAGAGCCCACTTACCATAAAGTGATCAAACTCCTCCTCACTTCTGGCAATCATCTGATTGACTGTTTCATCATCAGGTACCTCATCCTCCTCCTGAAATGAGAGAAATGAGAAAGACAAAATTGCTTATGCATGTGGGAAAACTGACGCTGTATTTATGCTAAATTAATCAAAACAATATTTAAGCTTTAAGCAATTACAGCATATTTTTTACCTCATCTTGCTCCTCATGCTCCAGGATGGCCTGCAGGAAAGCTCGACGCTCATGGCTGGAGGATTTCTGGTCAAACATGCCAGCCTGGATCACCTTCTGATCCACGTTGAGTTTGTACTTGGCAGCAGCCAGGATCTTCTCCTCCACACTGTTTACAGTGCAGAGACGCAGCACACGTACCTCGTTCTGTTGCCCGATACGGTGAGCACGATCCTGAGCCTGCAAATCCTGTATAAAACGCAATATGGACACATCAGTCAGGAGAGGACAAAAAAAAAAAAAAGGATGAAAAAAGAAGATGTGTGGAGTGGAGAAGATGACTGAAGAAACGTGTAAACATAAAGGGAGCGTATAAGCAATAACAGACAGCAAATGGGTTACAGTAGTGAAGGTCTCACCTGATGAGGGTTCCAATCGCTATCGAAAATGATGACCGTGTCGGCAGACTGCAGATTGAGTCCCAGGCCACCAGCTCTGGTACTCAGCAAGAACACAAAGTACTGGGAGGCCGGGTCATTAAAGTTCTTCAGCAGCATACCACGGTCCTCAGCCTTAGTGGTTCCTGAACAAACGAGCCAAACAATGTCAGTTACTGAGGTCAGGCCTTCTGACCAAAAATGTTAATCCTGCTTTTGTCGAGGTCTCCACTGTCCAGCTTTCCAAGGATGTTGGATGATCACCACCCCACCTCATTCCATAAGTGTTGGATGGTGCACCATCATTACAGAGAACACCGTTCCACAGCTCAATGCTGGAGAGCTTTACACCCCTCTAGCCCACCCGTGGCATTAGGCATGGTGCCAATAGGTACATGTTTATTTGCTCCTGACAGTCCTCAGTCAGCAGCCAGTGCTATTTAAAAACAGCTGCGTGCATTTATTAGAAGCAGTGTCTACAAATATTTGGACATGTAGTGCACCAAGAGGAGAACCGGGCAGAAATGGAAGGGTGCTCACCATCCAGACGAAGGTATTTAAAATTGCGGTATGCAAAGTAGTCCTCCATAATAGTCATGAGGGAGGTCATCTGACAGAAAAGCAGCACTTTGTGGTTGGTGGCACGCAGTTTGGGCAGAATGCGGTCCAACAGCTCAAACTTCCCTGAAGCACGATACAAGTCAGGCCTAGTTTGAGGCAAATGGGAACAGAGATTAGCTGGAGGAGGGTGGAGGGGGGGTGGGACAAGGAGGAAAGCAAGAGGAAGCATGAGGTTCTTACCCCTGAACAATTCCTCCTGTGAATCCCAAGTGCTCAGAGAAGGACTCCTAAAAACAGAACCATGAAGACATGGGTGAGGAAATGAGCTTAAGCACTTAATGCATGCACTTGCACAATGAAGAAAATACAGTCAGATGCAGAGAGGCTGACTGGTTTGCATTACCTCAATGTGCTGGAACATGTATGGGTGGTTACAGATCTTCCTCAGCTGCATGATGGTATTCATCAGTGTCTTCGTGCCTCCTTTACCCTGTAATGAATAATAAATATTAAATTATATTAACATTTCATTATTAATAATTCACACTTGCATGTACAGCCTATAGCAAAGTTCACAACACTATAGTGAGCCAAACATAGTAGCTGTAATCATTACCTTCTTGTCTTTCTCAGAGCCATCAGTGAGCAGGACTCCTTTAGCCTGCATGTGTCTGTACAGCACTCTCTGCAGGGCTGACATGTCACACTTGATGACATACTCCACCTGCAGACAGAGAAATGAACACAGGTGAACACTAGCACCAGTAATAGGGATAACTTGAAAGGCAAGTTACTTTTGCCAAGCAAATTCATTATGTACACAAAACAAAAATCACTCATGGCTGGCAAAGCATTGACTTCTGTTCCACTATAGAAGGCAAGAGAACACTTGAATGGGTGCAACAGACCTTCTCAGGCAGCTGCGCCTCTACTTCCTTCTTGAGCCTCCTGAGCAGGAAGGGGCGGAGCACTTTGTGCAGACGGCGAATGATCAGAATGGTCTCTTCCTCATTCAGGTCCACCTGCAGAATGAAAGGAAGGAGGAGGGCAAGCGCTGAGACCACAGCTTAAATAAAACACTTCCATCAGCCATTTACAATTAAGGTGTACAAATACTATTTTGCAGAACCTACTAAAGTCTACGAATTGTTTTCCACCAAATATGGTTACCTTTTCACCAGTCATGGCGAACGGTGCGTTGAACCACTGCTCAAAGGTGCTGCAGCTTTTGAAGATGGTGGGCAGCAAGAAGTTGAGCAGAGCCCACAGCTCAGGCAGCTTGTTTTGCAGGGGAGTCCCTGTAAGCAGCACGCGTCTGGGGGCCAGGTAGTGTGTGTTGAGCACCTGAGTCAGTTTACAGTGATGGTTTTTCATACGATGGCCCTCATCCACAATCATGTACTTCCAGCGGATCTGGGGAAAGACAGACAGTCAGATATGAGTGAGCAGTCAATATACGTTAAATAAAAAAAAAAGCAGACCGAAGGCATGCACAATGACACTGAACTTTTCCATGGTTCCCCAAAACAAAACAATAAAAATGCTGTACCTTGGCCAACACTTGTTTGTCTTTGATGATGTACTCATAAGTGGTGAGGAGCACGTTGAACTTGCCGCTGCGTAGAATAGGAAGAAAAGCACGGCGAGCAGCAGGAGAGCCCTGAGGAAAAAGAGAAAAGAATGTGAGTGCCTGCCCCTAGCTGTAGTCCAGGAGCCAGGGTGACAAATTATTTGTAGAAACATTTAGAGTTCATAGATAATCACTTTTTTTTCTTTTTTTTTTTTTAAATAAACAAGTTTTAATCACCTTGTAGGAAACTTTTACCACAGATGGGGCCCACTTATCAAACTCCAACACCCAGTTTGACAGAGTCCTGTGGAAAGACTACTGAGGTTAGCGCAAAAGAGCTCTTCCTCTCAATTCAACATGTATAATTTATTTCCAAAATACTGTATATTTAAAGACACGTCGAGTTGTAATGCCCCTAGAATAAAAAGGTTCAACTTTGAAAACCTAGAAACTGGTCTGGTTTTCTGGTTCACACAGTCAACTTTAATTACTGGGTGCATTGCCAGTTGTATTGTGGCAAAATAGAGGGGGTGTAAACAGTCCGGTTTAGCAGAAGGACAGTGTTTTTGACTGTAATGTGGTATTTTTGGTCTTTGCTATTTTTTCAAATGTGGACAGAAATAAATAAAAAATAAAATCAGTAACGAACAAAAAAATATATAATACTCACGAAAGGGGTACAATGATGAGAAAAGGTCCATTGATGCGTTTGAGCTCCATGAGGTAGGTAATTAGTGCAATGGTCTGGATGGTCTTCCCCAAACCCATCTCATCAGCCAGAATGCCATTCAGATTATTGTTGTACAGAGAGACTAGCCACTCCAGACCCTTAATCTATTGAAAAGACAAAGGAATACAAACAGCAAGTTAAACAAAATCATTTTGGCCCCTTTCTATATTCAAGTGTATATAAAAACAAACAAACAAACAAACAAACTTCAGCTACACATGCACACCCCTACATTCTTTGTATAAATAATACCTGGTATTGTTTGAGTGTTCCATTGACCATGAGAGAGGACTGCTTTTCCACCTTCTCAGTGACCGCGTGAGCCACAGAGTAGTAAGATTGCAAGCCCACAGCAAAGGCTGCACTGCCATACTCATCATCAACATCCTGCTTAGCATGACTGCAAAGAAACGGTCAACATTCAACAGAGTGTAACAGCCCTCAACTAACCCTAGTGCAACCAAGTTGTTAGTCCTAAAAACTGACTCGACTAGATCAGTAAATTTAATAGTTAACTAATTGACACATTTAATAAAAAAAAGGGGATAAAGACAGCTTAAGCATGTGCAAAGTTTCTACTTAATTCAAAAGTATCTATTAAACTCTCACATTTCCTGTTCATTCCATAGAATATACTCACTCAATGATGTGGCGAGCATCCACCTCAGATACATCCTCACTGTCAGGATCTGGTATTTTCTTCTTCTCTTCTGAAGCCGCAGCCTGGGCAGGCTGCTGTTCCTCCTCTTCCTCCTGCAGAGATTAAACAACAAAATGTTTGAACAAAGACAAATACATAAAATGTTATTAATACCAGCACATCTGCATGCGATCTGCATACACTAAGAGTGTACAATGAGAAAAATCTCTTAAATGCACTCTCCTGAAGCACACGGCTTAGTCTCTGTTGCATGCCCTAGAGTTCAGCAATGCTTAGCCTGTGTTCCCAAATAAGTGAGAGAAACCTCTTCCTTCCTTCCTTACCTCTTCCTCCTCTGAGCCACTGTCTTCACTGTCAGAGCGTGGAGCAACCTCATATCTACAGAAAGACATTCAATTAATTTTGATACCAAAAACCAACAGCACAACACAGAAAGACAAGAGAATATACAGCATTTATATGGACATGCTGTGCCCAGTCAGAGTCCATAAATGGGCTTGAACATGATTACAAACTGTTGTAAGAAATACCTTGAAGCAACAGCATGTCATTTTCTGACCTTCACTAAGACACTACATAAAATACCGATAAACATTCACATACCCAGGGTTCATCTCTAGCCAGGCCTCCAATTGGCCAGCTTTAGGAGCATCCATACCAGTCAGGATTTTGCCACTGTCCACATGAATGACTTTAACTGGAAGGTCACTCATCTGACTGGTCTCGTCAAGAGGCTACAGAACAAGGAGGAAAAGCCATTAGAATGGCTAATTTCACATAGCACTGTTTTTGTCTCAAAAATCACTAAGTTAAGCAAAAGAAGCCAACCAGTACCACACATGTCCAAGGGACATGACATAGATAAAGGGACAGCATTAATTTAAATTAATTTTACCTCTCCATCTGGACCCAGTGCAGCAGCACCACCTTCCCCATTCTCTGCCTTCTGAAACAAACAAAAAATAAAACAAGTAAAAAGTATAACAAACAAAAAAAATCTATAATCAAGAACTAGCCAGCTAACTCCAATATCTCAAATATTAGCACTACCTTCTTTTTCTTCTTTTTCTTTTTCTCTTTGAGCGCCTGCGCTGCCTTGTGGGCACGCACGAGTTCGGTGAGGTTAGCCACATACTCGTCCGTCTGCTGCAGCAGGTAGGCCAGACGCTTGTCCTTCTTCTGATCAATCAGCTTCCTGTAACCTTCTTCATCTTCTGCCTGTGAGGGAAACGGAAAGGGTTTTCCTTGTAAGTGTATTTGAACGGGTACAGGAGTGCTGCAAGCACGTACAGGCATTTACTTTTTGAGTTTTCTCACCATCAGTCTCCTCATTCTTTCTTTCTCAATGCGCTCATTCTCCTTCTTCTGCTCCCGCTCTGTGTTGGCATGGTAGGTGGCCACAGCTTTGGTCAGTTTCTGCATCTTTCCTGTGATGGAGCGATGGTACTCCTTAAAGTCCTTTGCATGCTGGAGGATACTATTCAGATATTCCTAGAGAGGAGGGAAGTCAAGATAAAGTCAAACTGGTGTGTTTTCAGATAAAGAAACTTATACTGCACCAGTTATCAAAAAATAAGTCAATTGTACTAACTGAAGGCTCAGTACCTGATGTTTCTGGCGGCGCTTGCGCTCCTGCTCGATCTTCTGCTGCTTCTCCAGTTTCTCAGTAATGCGAGCCTCACGCAGGGACTGTCTCTTGCTGCGCTTGTAGGCCTTGGCATTGAGTGCTGTCTCCAGGGCTGTGTCACGCCGCATGCACACAACCACCTCCTGCCGTAGCTGTGGGAGAGAAACCAAAATACGGGTTTACGTAACAAATCTACAAAACCATAGATGAAACTAGTCAAACTGTTTCCAGAAGACGGTCTCACTCACAAGTTACATATAAGTAGGGGCAATTATGGAGGAAGGCATCCTACCTGTCTCTGAAAGTTGAGGAGTCTCAACGCCTTGAGTTCAATTGTAGCTTTGGTCCTTAGATCTCCCGCCAGAGAGCCTGGAAGGTTCTCCAGCTCCTGGATACGATGGGTTATACGTGCTTGCAGTCTGACAAAAGGACAGCAGTGAGACTTGTAAGTAACCAAAAAAATGGTTCATCTATATACATTAATGGTTTTCCATTTACTAAGAGACAGTAAACAATTCTCACACATGCAGCCAATCTCCCTCACCTGTACTCTCTCTCCTGCAGAATTTCTACAGGATCCAGGCCACGAGGCTTCTGAATGGGTGTTATGCGGTTCTGTTTTGGGTGCAGCATCATGGTCGGAGGCTGGGCAGGTTGCCCGGGAGATTGGGTCTGAGGGGGCATAACCGGGGAAGCAGCAGGAGGTACAGATGGCGGGGCTGGAGATGGCCGACCAGTGGGCTGGGGAGGGATTAACTTTTGAGGGGCACTGGCTGGAGCAGCAGCATTCACCATGGGCCCTTAGAAAGCAAGCAGAAACATTGGCACATTAGCCTGGAAGAGCCATTACAGAGTTATCACTTAACTGCATGTGGGAAAATGAAAACCCAAGAGAATTCATTACAAGGCCACAAAAGCCTAGGTTGTAAACAGAAAGCTACCACCAATCGTTTACTTAAAATATATGTAACAGGTTTTACCTTCAGGCCATGATTTAGGTGGTCCATTGGGAGGCTGTCCCTGCATGCCTGGGGGTACACCTGAGGGTCCTGGAGGAGGCATTCCTGCAAGAAATGATCAAGTTAGCCTATTGATGTCAAACATTCAATTCTTCCTTGTTACAACGCAGGTTTTCCACCCAAGTCCACCCAAATGTTTAAGTTGGTGGGGTTGGCCTGTTTCTAAATCAGTCTCGGTCTAGTGCTTTTACCCATGAAGACATTTTACAAGCCTAAGGTAATCTTCAACCAGCAGGTGTCACTAAACTTCAAATAACCTTCCTTAATGAAACCAAACAAATCTTTTTAAAAACAAAACCTCAACCTTCAGGCATCCTTACCATGAGGTCTATTGTAGTTGGGGCCAGCTGGTCCAGGGCCTCCAGGTCCAGGAGGACCAGCTCCAGGTCCTGATGCTGGTGGCATGTTGGGCATGCCCTGCTGCATGCCTGGCATAGGTCGTTTACCCTGCACTGCCATTTGCAGGTGGTCAGGCAGAGCCTGCCCACGGGCCAGCATCTTGTAGGCCATTATCTGTGCACGGAGTTGGTGGAGTTGGTTCTGGTTGAAGGGTGTGGGTCCTCCAGGACCACCTGGTCCACCAGGACCTGGAGGTCCTCCGCTGGGCCCTGAGCCTGGGCCTGCTGCAGGACCTCCACCACGATTCTGTTGGCCCATGGCCTGAGGGTCATTGCCCTCCATGGGTACGCCAACAGGGCCTGAGGGCATCATGGGGCCGGAAGGAGGGCCGTTAGCTGGCACAGGACTAGGTGCATGTTCAGAGCCACCCAAAGGAGAGGGGTAACCTGCGGAAAGTAAACAAAGGAGGTAAATAAGCAGAGACAAAAACAAAAACAACATCAAATATCACATTTTAAAATATATATTACAACCAAACTTAAATAAGAATTCCAGAATGAGGAAATTTGACAGACAAACATAACAGAAGTATGAAAACTTGCAAGATTATTATGTAAATGAGAACTCTGAAGCCAACTGAACTCATTTAAGAGTCTGTTAAATGTAGGCTAATGTGAAACATTTGCCAGCTAGACCAGGTCTTACGACACATCTGCCAAAGGTTTGTGGATGGATAAGATCCACCTGCCAAGGAGGAGTACCTCACAACTGCCATTATACAAAATTCAAATATCATAGCAAGAATAAGCCAATTCATATTCCTAGAATATTGGCCTCACAATAATCCCTGCCTCACCCACCCCCCTCAATAATCTTGACAAATTTGCCTGTATTGCAAATTACTTGGGTCTACATATGCCATGCCGAGCAAATACCTTGGGAATGTTGATCCATTGGGCTGGGTGGTGGTCCCATGCCAGCGTGAGGACCTTGTCTCATGCCCATGCCCTTCATCTGGCCATAGCGAGGGTCATCTGGCATGCCCTTCTCATGCATGCCCTCCATAGGCTTGAAAGGAAGGACAGGATGTCAATTTCATGTTTATTTAGCAATGCACAAGAAAGGACTGAAATAAGTTATAACTTCAAAAGAGAACATAAATACAACTCAGGAAATACAATAAAAACAACTACACCTGATCTAGATCTCTGACATGACACAAAGGCTGCATATTATATTGTTTGGTAACATGATACTGCAAAAAAATAATGTTCTCCGTTCTAGATTTGCACTTGGACTTACAGTCTCTCACCCAAACATGTGCCTTCCGGGCTTAAAGCTAAAGAATCAAACTACAGACACCAGATTCATTTTGCTCACTTTGTGCATCTGGTGCATGTTGTCCTGAGGATAACCAGAGGGTCCTTGTGGAGGTAGAGGGTGCCCTGCAGAAGGTGGCCCTGGGCTAGGACCCATCATTCCATGAGCAGAGCCAGGAGAAGGCCCGGGACTAGGACCCAGCAAGGCCCCTGGAGAGGGCCCAGGGCCTGGAGAAGGGCCGGGCCGTGGGGTCCCTCCCATGGGGGGGTCCGGAGTGGACATCTCTCAGCAGAGCCGGGAGAAGCGCAAGAAGAAAAACCCTGTCCTGCACAGAACAAGAGGACATCCGTTTTACATCATGTGTGATATGCATTTTAATCATCTCTCTGTACATCTGCTGAAGCAAAGCCTTCAACTGAAATAAATATAGTTAAACAAACATCCAAGTTAAAACAGACGTAAGTATTTGGATATCTGCTTTGAAGACACTTCTAGTCTCATCAACAGTTAAAAACCTCCAGTTCTTTATAGTGTCAAGTTGGGATATTACCAAGCAATATTACACTGCCTTAGAAATAAGAGATGTTTTGCATGAAAGAAATGCCCAAATGTCAACATCAGCTTAGTGTTACTGATTCAACCATCACAGGAAAACCTGCAAAAACAGCACATCCTAAAAACAATATGATTCCAATTATTTTACAATTTAAAAACATTAAATATTTATTTTCTAAGTGCAACAAAATGTAATATTAGAGGGACGCTTGTTTCTTTTTCACAGGGTTCAGTCAGTCTTATTTTCAAATCACATTTAACAATCTGAGCTCAAAGAAAGAAACCGCAATACAAAGAAGTTAAGATGAGCCCAAAAAGCTCCCAGTGTTCCCAAAAGCTCTTAGTGTAAAGATCTGAGAGAGAGCTTGATGTGATGCTCACTCGTCCATTTAAGAATCACCTTCGTGCTTAAGAGAGTTTAAAGGACCCGATCACATTTGTTTATGTAGGTGTGTAATTTTTTTTTATTACACACAATATTTTATATATTTTTTTATTTATATATATATATATATATATATATATATATATATATATATATATATATATTTTTTTTTTTTTTTTTTTTTTTTTTCTAAACTCTTTTCTAAACTAAATTTATACAATATCCTGCAATAATTTCTGACTTAACATAAAACTCTACGAACCATGCAAACATTTACGTAGTATTACTACTTCTTTTATTAGAAACGGGGGAAAAAATAACCACATAACATGAAGATCGCCACAGAAGACCCAGGCATGGATCCAAGCGACTTAGAGGTTTTAAAAACAAGAACGATGTCCAACAGCCCCCTTAATCCAACACTTAAGTGATCACGGGGTCATTTTAGTTGAATCGGTTTAATGGTGAACATATAAATAAAGCTAATAAACATAGAAAGACTAAGATTCTGAGTAGATAAAACTTTTCTGACTAGCTTTTCTGTCCTCTCAGCTGTCAAACACTGCTAATCAGCTCGTAGATTTGCTAACAAAAACAGAGCCAACACAGCGACCTTGATACAAAGAACTATCCGGTCAATATCAGCTCGCTAAGTACCGGTTAGGCTAGTCCGGTGCGATATGCGCAGCATGATGGGTGAAATGAAGAAACCAAAAACGACATTACTAGAATAAAAAGTGTAATAAAAAACGAGCATAGCCAACAAATGAAACCGGTAGCGTTTACACAGTGTTAGCTAGCAAGCTACAAAGTAGCCATTGAACTAGTGCTAGCTAGCTAGCTAGCTACAGATGCTCCAGTGCAGATTTAGCCAGTGTCTTACAAACGCTGGGCCCTTTTATAATAATTAAAAAAGTGTCTAAACGAAATTAGCTAGCTAATGGAAGAATATTCACATTTTTATATATTACAAAAAAAAAGTTGTTTTTCGTTTGTTGCCAGCTTTCAGTGAGCTATCGGCTAAAGAGCCGGCAAGATGCCCAACGCAACCCAACAAAAGAACAAACTTACTTTGGAAAAAAAACCAAACAAAACATCCTTTAAGTAGATTAGGAAGAGACAACTTCACAAATAAGTTTACGGGTGTTGTAAAGAAATGTGCGCTAAAACCTGGCTAACTACATCGTAGCAAGTTCACAGCATAACCAGTTAACGAGGTTAGCTAGCGCCAGTGGAGGCAACTCCAGGTCCAGAAAGTAAAAATCCGCCCCAGGATTTTGTTCCGAGCGTCTGGGCGGCTCCGCTGCAGCAGGGTTCTCCAGCTGGCGGAACAAAATCCTGGGATGGATTTTTACTTTCGTGACCTGGATTTGCCACAAAATAAGCGCTCATCCAGCACTGAAAACAAGACACGAAACCCACTATCTAAGTAGCTAACTAGTTTCACCGGCCTCTTTTCATTTTAGCCGACGCTATTCCACAAACACAGTCGGTTGTAAGGCAGTCTGGAACATTTTCGATTAACACGCATTTGCAAAAAGTATTTTGGTTAAATAAAACAACGAGAAATAAACTCAATGCACCCGGTCTGTATCACACAGCCGGCCATGCTCTCCTCCCCCCATTTCTGTATGTGAATTGTTTTTCGGACGAGTCGAAATCAGCGCTTTAAACCGGCGAGCGAGAGGTGAAACGGGAAGCATCTTTAACTTTTTAAGTCGACTGATCCAACCCGCCTCCCGTACCCTTGGCTCAGTCCAGCGTTTCAGCCACATTTCCAAAAAAATATCCATTCATTCCCCTCTGTCGCCACCACCGAAGCGGCTGGGCTGTAAATGTCGGTCTCGCTTTGACTCTCGACCAACGCCAATCTATGTTGTTTTAAATAATAAAATCTGCAGTTTTGACAAAGTATTTTTTCTACTTTAAAAGTCAGTCGTGTGTCTGGCTTTTCCGTGCCGATAAAGCGCCTAAACATTACTTACAGTATGTGAAATCAGCCTTCGCCGGCGAGTCCCCCGTTTTCTTCAGCTAAGCTAGCTAGCTAGAAACAAAGAGCAGCTCAGCCTGTTCCTTTTTTTCCCTCTCACCCCCCCACCATCTCCTGTCTGATTGTAGCGTTCAGTAAAAGCACCATAAGCGTTTCACTAGCGCCCCCTTCCCCCACCAGGCACACGGCCTCAGCGCATGCTTACACGAAGCCTCGATGCAGGGCGGAATGCAGGCTGAGAGCACGTGGGGGGATGGGAGCTCGTACAGTAAGCTACTACACAGGAATATTAATATTGTACACTCACAGCCGCACATAAATGGATGGAAGGAGACTGCTTCCACAGACCCACTGCTTTAAACCTACTCCTAAACCTACTGTGCTGATGCTGATGGCACAATAACACATGCATGTTGTGGTTTGATATGATTTTTATATTCAGAAGGAAAGACTAGATTTTCTATTAGGTTTGTATTATTGTTATCAGATTGCACAGAGCTCTAGCTATACAATATACAGATATTAGGTGTAATGTTTTGCGAAATGAACAATTCCATACGATATAGTGGGGTCTGATGTGATTTTCTTTGATGCAGCAAAAAATAAGGGCCTGTTATATTTATTATATTTCAGTTTATTACAATATTAAACAGTAATGGAAAAAACATAAAATGTATATTGTAGTTTAATTGGTCTATGAAATCCCATTAATGACATTTTAGTGTTTATGTACCAAACCCAGTCATAATTTGGTTTATTATGATACATTTTCAGGTTTTTATTATCCCTTGGAATTAGCCGGGCTGTTTTTGTTATAATGTTAAGATTGATGTACAGTATGTAAATACTCTGCTCTGATTGGCTGTCCTGATTTAGGCGTCGCCTATTAAGTTTTTATTTAAAGCGTTTGGGCTGAAGCACTTCATTCAAATAGCCTGGCCAGGTTGATTTATTAAAATGCATTGGTTTTTGTAAGACGACAAAAACAACAGCAGCCTGTTCTTGCAGTTTACGCCGATTTTGTCTATGAGCATTTTCACACCTATCGTTCGTTTGATTTGGTCCGAATCAGTTAAGAAGTCTATATAATCGGAGCATTTCCCCTCGGTTTGGTTCATTTTCACACGGGGAAATATTTATAGGGTCTAAAACGCGTCACAACAAACCACGTGAGAACGTTCTCTCCGCTCATTGGTCAGACCTGTCGGGGGCGGGAGCAAGGAAGTAAATACAGGAAGACGTGTGCCCGTTCCTGTGATCTGAACTAGTGCATATATAATTTCTGCGCAGTTTAACGCGACGCGACGGCAGAGATTGTATTTGTTCACAGATGCAGTAATTATCTGGACAGCATACCAGGTTAAACTACACCTAAAGAATGTGTTTAGCTCAAACTGGCGAAGTACATCTGATAGTTGGGTGGGATCGAGGTCAGATGACCCTACAAACGAACCGCTCCGGAGTTCACTGCTCTCATCCGTCTCAGTGCGGTAGTTTTGGTGGAAAGGTGAAAACGGAGTCTGATTAACCACAAAAGGCAGGTGTGAAAACACCATAAGTGCACAGTATGGGGTATGCAATAAATTGTACGTTTTGAGGATTTGTGTACATAGTAGATCAACTCATCCAAAAAATGAGGAAAGTTCAGTTTCACATGAGACAGGTCCTGCAAAAATGCTGTACCACACACCACACTCTCTCTGAACTCACCTGCAGTGCCTTATAAACACTTACATAAACGAGGTCAAATTTATTTATACTACCATTTCATTTGAACAAGAGAAAAAGTATCATTTGTTAGAGAAAACATAACATGAAATAGCATTTAAACATTCAACAGCAATAGAATTCCCTGAATATCTTGCAAAATTAACTGCACATCAAGAAACTGCAGTAATGATTGTGGCCGTCAGAAGGCTTCAGCAGCCTTAGCAGAAGCTGAGAAGTATATACACTGGCTGGGAGGAAAGTGCTCAATTTGATCTCAACACAACTTTGAGCACCTTTTACTTGCATCAGAGTGTCCATGCTTATACAGTATATCTCTGAGAGTCATCTTAATTCATGTGCACAGTATATATGTTTGCATAAGGTCTTTTAGGTAATACTGTTAGTTTGATACAAAGGAATGTATCTAAGCCACCCTGAGTGTCTATTAAGGGTCTTGGAATAGATTCAAAAATCACATTGAGAACCACAGTCTGTTTTCATACATCCATGAGTATAAATGTATAAATCAAGGTAACAGGTACAACAAGTAAATCTCATAAAAAAAGATTTTCTGTTCTCTCCCTGAATGTCCTCAAAAGGTTCTATAAAGAACTACCTCAAGCATCATTCAGTCATTAAATGGATTATTTGAGGTGTCATGGTTCTACCTGTACTACAAAAGCTTTACAATACCCCCTCCCCCTCCTTTCCCTTTTTGTAAGATTGTACACACAGTAGAAGGCACTTCAAGAAGCTTCCATAAACAAACATCAAGGTTTCAAAAAAATAGCTACATATCCTGAATACAGGGCAAAAAATGTTTCTCATAGTCTGAAGGAGACACCTGCTCCTCCCATTCCTCATCTTCATATTCCCTGCTGACCTCTTCCTCACTGCTGTCAATCATCTGTCTGTAGTTGTTCGTCTTATGGAGATTCAAAGAATCAATCCTCTCTAATCTTTCGGGCTCTTGTAGCTCTTTATCTCCGTCTTCTTCACTCTGCGGCTCAACTTCTGGTGAATCTACTATGAGTTCATGAACTTCCTCTGGGTCAGGAAGGCTGTCAGAACCTGAGACTACCTCCACTTGAGAGATCGTCAGGGTGTTCTCTGAGGGGTTTTGAGGCACAAGCCATGATTGTCGGAACTGTAACACAGACGCACACAGATCATATTAGTTAGAACCCATCCTCAGTGTCTGTGAATAGGTTTTTTTTTTTTAAATACACAAACAGCTTATTAAAGAAAATGTCAGCAAATTAAATAAACATGCTTTAAATCAACATCACTTATTCCAGATGCAGCAGATTAGTCAAGTCATCTTTCACATTTGAAGTTAGACTGTTTAAGCACGTTTAAAGACTAGACTTAAATATGTCACCAATCTCATCTCTGTAAATACACGTCCAAAATATCCAAGAATTAGTCAATATATGCTAAAAGAAACCTCTCTGCATAGATGAATGATGGGCCAAATTTTTAAAGCAAATAAATCCAGCGTGTGTTAGCATTGCCTCTCCTAATGTCAGATACCAAAATGTGTCTTGGATGATTGATTACACATTATATATTTAAATGATGATTAGGACTGTATTACTCAAAATATCAGGCACAAAATGTTGATCACAGAAATACATTTTGAACTTTTTCTTAAATACATGAAGGTTGCTAAATGTGAGATCCTTGGTTTAGTTTAGAACTGCACAAATATAGGAACTGTGGGCCAATGCAGGTCTGACATTTTTCATATGTTTTTCATCTGTCGATTCTGATGGCAGTGCGGGAACATTTATAAAATGTAGAAATTGGGGTAAAAATGGGAACATTTACACATTTCAGATAGACTTAAATACAAATAGGTTCACAACTAGAATAAAATGCATTTTTTAGAACAGTGGTCCAGCGTCGCATACATGTTCTGCTCTATTGGAGTAAGATAGATGAATAAATTATCAAATATTGGTTGGAATTGTTTGCTTTGATGGCCACACATTTAAACTATATATAAAAAAGTTAGTGGGTCAAAAACAAAAATGTTTTGGTTCTGAGAAGTTACATTTATTATTTAAGGGGTTAATAAGCTCATCACCATTTTAGAGGTGTCTGGAAAGATACTTCTAAAATTCTTCTAAAAATGATGTAGAAGCCATACCACATCAAGGACGAAGTTACAGCAAAAATGAATATATAGAAAGTCAAAAGTAGTGATCAAGTACAAACACTTCTGTAAGTCACTTATGTGAGTGACTCTGTAAGTCATGGCATTATTATTAATCTAGGACAATTAGGAAAAGGAATCTACAAAAAAAAGTACATTCTAATGTATATTGTAATTTTTTGTTGTTCCCAAAATACCACATCCATTACTGATGTCCCTGCCATAATTCTTCTGTACTTCTTAACTACACAGTGGGGTGCTTTCCCTGTTCTAACACGATATGTCATGATTGAACTCATCACACTGTTTAGGGAGCAGGAGGCAGCAGTCTGCAGTCATGTCTGCAGCTTGGAGTCTTCTGAGGGACATGCAGATGACTACAATGTACTAAAGGACATAGATTATAGATCATAGATTACTCTCCCCCCACCCACTCTGACCTGATTGTTCATCGGCTGAAACAATTTGCTGTTGATGGGGTCTGGAACTTTGAAGAACTTCAAGAACTTCCCCTGGGGTCGTGAACAGCACCTAGACAGTTGGAAATATTAGAAAGTTGTATTACTTTTATTATTTTATTATTAGAGTATAATAAGATTAAATATAATAAGAATACACCAGATAACAAATAATACACCAACAGCACCCATACTTACCAAACTAACACACCAGCCAATATTACAATGACTAAACAGGGCAGTAATATGACAACTATAATTATGGCACTGTAATCTGAAAAACAAAACACAGATAAATAAGATGGGCTTCCCGGACAAAACGTCAGCCACAGAAGTGCTTCATAATAACCAGTAATGGAAAGTAATGTAGTTTTGTGCCATGTAGGATTACTATGGCTAGGTATAGAAACTGAAAGCTATGAAGAAAGAAGACATACTAGGGGTGGTTGTGGTGAATCTGGTAGTTGTCCTTTCTCCCTCTCCGGCCACAGTCACCCCACAGATCCACACTTCATAATGTGTCCCAGGATTCAGTTCTTGCACATGGACGCTGTTCTCATCTCTGTTTACATCGCACACTGTTCAAAAGACAGAGGTGTCAAGTAACAAATTACTTAAGTAGAAATTTTGGTCTATACTGGAGTAATTATGTTTCAGCCAACTTTTTAATTCCACTTACATTTTCACGTACTTATCTGCACTTTCTACTCCTTATATTTATTCTATTTATTCTATTTTATTTCAGTTTGTTTTCATTCCAGCTTGTCAGTGAAATGCAGATGTATGTAGCCTAGTATGAAGAGACTCAAGAGAACTCGAGTGAAAAGTCTCAACTAAGCACCACATTTAAGATCCAATAAAGGTTATTGATAACATGCCTCTGGAGTTTGACTTTTTACACCATTACAATACTTACAGGCAACTACTCATCATATTTTCCCTCCATGAAACACACTAATGCTAAGTAGTGCACACAGATGCTCCTTTAATATATTTGATATTACTAAAATGCATTCATTTTCAATGGGCAGATATGCAGCTAAAACAGGCAGCCTAGTACACCCCAATTTTTTTCAATATTAACATTTAATATAACATTATAAACATTTTGTGGCATTTTGTTAAAACAAGGAAGGAAAAACATTGAAGAGGAAGGTTTGTTTAAGACAAGCTTTTTTAAGCTGATAAATTACACCCGTCCCAAACCTGGCTAGGGCGCCCACAAATAGTGAGGATTTTCCCCCACTATTTCGTAGCAGTGGGCAGCAACTTTCCAAATGTTGAGGCTCCCATTGGTTGTCGTGGAAGAAGAAAATACTCCAATTGGTTGCTTTCTACCCTGCTCGCGTCTCATTAAGCCCTGTCTTGAAAGTGCTGAGTGGGAGGGGGACCAGCAGATATTGAGGGTGTATGTACTCAAAGTAGGGTGGGCAATACAATTTTCTATTGTATTGTGATACATTATGTTACGTTATGGTGATAATATGCTTTTCTTAGCATTTTGAGGATATTGGCAGTGCTTAAAGAACACTGGTTATATTATCATTTCATTATTAACAGTGTAATCACTCAGGTTTAATTAGATAAAGTGCAGCAGATTCAAATAAAAAGGAAAGTCCCCAGTGTAGAGGTTTTTAAGAATCTGTTGTGACTGATTTAAATAGTCTTAAATCTTTCATATTTAAAGGTCTTTAAGTATTGTGAATATTTTTACCACATCGCCCAGCCCTAATTCAGAAACTGCTACCACTTTGATTATCTCTGAAATGACCTCCCTATTTGTACGTCGATCATCCCTACAATACTGACCAGATTGCACTGTCCCCACAGAGCCATGGCAATTACACTGGCACTCCTCAAGGCTAGGCCAATCAGTAGCAGTAGCAGCGTTCCCTTACACTGACTCAAACTATCCACTTTAGAGGCTCATTACTATGAGCTACAATATTTTCAGTCTTTTCCTTCATGTCAGGCTGCATGACGTATGAAATTCTCCAGTGGGGTCATTGCCGAGAACATGTTGCAGTTTCACAAATTCCACAATCTGGTTCCCTGGTGACAACATTACCTCCCACTATGTCCTTGCACAGGAACATTTTAAGACATTTGGTTAGGTAGAGCACAGCCTCACAAGCCAGACTCATCAAAATCATCAAAAGCCTGGTGCAAAGACCTGAAACTGCTACCACTTTCATTATCTCCCTTGCTGGCCATTTTTAAAATGCATGATTAACTATGCAGATAACTACTGAATATTTGGATGGATATCTCCTAGGAGATTCACCGTCCCTTCCACAGATGTGTCATCACTGTTCAGCCTGAAGGGTTTTGCTCGATTTATTTTTGGTTCCCCAGGCAAGGAACCATTTTATTATGCAGGACATGGTGTGCCAGTCAGTGTCAGTCAATGTGTTGGTGTGTGAACACACTTCCGCTGGTTCAGGAATGCCTGTACACAAGAGACCTGCTGCTCTGTATCATTGTTTGTCATTTTTTTTGTGTTTTCTCTTGTCTACTAGATCTGTGTTGTGTTATGGAGGGGTTTGAACAGCTGCAGCTTGCGAGACTTTACATTGTGTTGGAGGAGAGTATGAACAGTTGAGAGGGTTTACATGACTGTGGGCTGTTAAGTAGCTTGAACATACTGTGGCCCAAGTAATTTTTTTGTGCTGAGAAGCAGTTGGAACTGGCCTTAGGCAGAGAGTTGTCTCCCCACCAGCTCTGAACTACATGTCTTGTTTGATTGATCCTTGCTCAGTAAGTGAAAAAGGACTTCAGATTTGAGAAAGTCACAAAATGAATAAACCTTTTTGTTACTCTTATAATTCTATAGCGTTCTCAGCAACCAATTTACAAAGATGATTCATTTTTGTATGCTAACAGAGTGCCTATTTTTGTATGACCGTTACCCTCCCAGGCTCTGCATACCAACTCAAACATTTTTAGTCATTTGTACGTCGATCATCCCTAGAATACTGACCAGATTGCACTGTCCCACAGAGCCAAGGCAATTACACTGGCACTCCTCAAGGCTGGGCCAATCAGTAGGAGTAGCAAAGTTCCCTAACACTGACTAACTATCCACTTTAGAGGCTCATTACTATGAGCTACAACATTTTCAGTCTTTTCCTTCATGTCAGGCTGCATGACATATGAAATTCTCCAGTGGGGTCATTGCCGAGAACATGTTGCAGTTTCACAAATTCCAGAATCTGGTTCCCTGGTGACAACATTACCTCCCACAACAGGAACGTTTTTAAGACATTTGGTTAGGTAGAGCACAGCCCCACAAGCCAGACTCATCAAAATCATTAAACGCCTGGTGCAAAGACCTGTTTACTTTGACAAGAAGAGGCCATTTCACTGACATGCAAAATCAACCACAGAATGTAGCAAAAGTAGCGACACTTCAGGAAAGAATTTCTGGAATATTGGATATATTTTGCTCTGAAAGGATCATTTTTCATCATAATGTCCAGTGCAGGCTGGGGTTTAATATTCCTGACTAGAATTTAAATGGAAAAGCAAAACTTTGTTTCCTGTCGAAGTGAAAATCAAATGTGGGTAGGCAATCAGTATCAGGATTGGCTCAGTACACATTTTAGTTTGTCTACATGATCTACTCATACAGGAACAAATATGGTTGAAACACCAGGTTAAATGCTGTAGGCAGGATGGTCTGTAATGAAACTGACATTACTAGTTCTCCTAAACGTTCCCTATCATTTGACAGTGTGTATGTTTTAGGTACAATACCTGTGCGATTATCGATGCCCACTACGTAATGCAGAATATCTCCTCTGCTCTTTTCAAGGGGAATGGGTTTCCATGTCAATTTTACACTAGATGGAGAGATTTCTGTAACATGCACATCTGTGACTTTTGAAGGCACTGAGAAGAGAGAGAAGAGGAGACACAGGTGAAATATAAACACCACTACACACCAGATTTGCCAACAAATGCAGAGTTCAAACTTTGCCCTGGACCACTGCAATAATTCCTAATCATTCCCAACTCCACTGTTGACTGTTGCTGCCAAATACACAGTTAAGTAACTAAGCAAATGTGATATGTGGTTATGCATTTTGTGGTCAAGTGTCTGGACATTCATGCAGTGAAATGCATGTGGTAAGACTCATGTGGAGGCAACTTCTCTACAGCAGAATTACACATTAAATGTACTATACTGGAATCTAAGGCTGAAACCTATATTAAAAACTCTGTAGTTATACAAAAAAAGCTGGCAATATATTATTTCAGTCCAATATAGTTAGTATACAGGCTGCAAAGCATCATAGTAATAATGGCAAGTATCAACATACCTCCTTGAACAGTGTACACAACAGCAGACTGGACTAAATGGCTCTTGTTGTTGATGACGGCATACAGAGACACGTTGTAGGGTGTGTAGTTACAAAATTGACCTGCAGATGGAGGCAAATGATAGAAGTTTGGCATCAAATGTCATAAGAGTCCGAGTGGGCCATGCTGACGGAAGTAAGCAAGCTTATCTGAAACTCTGTGAAGGGGCAGTGAACATTATGAAAATCAGTTGGGCTATTTATAAGCATTTATTTCTTTACTATTGTGTATTATTACATTATTAATGCAATCTGGTAATTTCCCAGCCATGTAATTTTATTTTGAGGAGTTCACAAAATATAGCTAAGGCTAAATTATAAAAAAAAAAAAAAAAAAAAAAAGATTACTGGACTGAATAACCCTATTGCACAGGCTTTTAGCAATCCTGGTTGGTCTAGTGGGTAACAGCACCGCCCTTTCTGTGGCAGACTGTTGTATTTCCTGACTATGCAACCACACCACTACATCCATAAAAGTCACTAAGAAAGACTAGTGTCTATAAGTAAATTTTTTTTATTCTAAGAACCCGTGAGAAAACTTGAAATATTTTATCGTCAAATAAACTGACAATAATCAATACTTATTCATTGAGAATGTTAAATGAGAATTTGATTGCCAGAGTGATCATGACAGCCCTAGAGTACTTTCTTAGGGAGAAAGTGAAAAACAACCATTCAGCTAGGCTAAAGTGTTTCCTAAAAAAATATACTTTTGTGCATTTCCTTCAAACACACATCTAAGTTTTGGCTATGTGCCACCTTAAAAGTTTTGTATAGCTAATTACCAACCCCTTCCTGATATTAATCAAGATAAACAGGGCAGGGAATCCACAAAACCGTATGGTGTAAACGGGGTGGTGCTGTGATCCACAGTTTCACTTCTGAATGGAGTGGAGTGAAATGTGATTTGTGGTAAACTGTGAAGTCTAACTAAAATAGCACGTACCCTATCTTAAGAGCTTGTTTCCTTCCAAAGAATTACTGATGGTTACAGGAGACATGACGATTTGGAAGTAACGAACCAACACATTCAAGCAAGCACGCACACACACACACACACACACCCCTACCTTTGAGTTTGACAGAGTTCTTGGTTTTGTTCACTTTGATCCAGTTTAGGCACAGTTGATGAGGTAGTCCTATGCGCTTATGTTGCACCACATATTCCTGTATGTTCTCAATGAACTGTTGGGGTGCTAACCACGATACATCCAGCGACTGGCTCTCCAATTTCACCTCCATAGATACCTCAGGTATCGGCAGACCTAGTAAAACAGACACCAGAGACCATTAGTCTAGTTTCTTTACGGCTCCATGGTAAACCTAACTTAATTAAGTGATGTCCATGTCCTTATCTCACTGTTAATCACTGCTTCAGAACATGCTGAGTGAGGCCATGTTTGAATTTGGTAATTACTTGTTGATTTATGTAATCGGAAGAGATTTGTAAAATCAGAGATGGCAATTAAGCTGCAGTGGTTCAGATGGCGATGTGTTAATTTCATGCCATAACATTACACTTTAGGTCAGTACCAAAGTCAAACCTTTGGAATCATGGTAATCTTACTCTGCACAAACTCAAATTCTGCTAGATTCCATTACTCATTTAAATTGTCTTGCCGTTGCAAG
Organism: Salminus brasiliensis; assembly: GCF_030463535.1. Lineage (NCBI taxonomy): Eukaryota > Metazoa > Chordata > Actinopteri > Characiformes > Bryconidae > Salminus > Salminus brasiliensis. Next base: position 24,922,953 of record NC_132889.1, on the reverse strand, counting down.
TTGGAACAGCCCTATGTACAAATGCCTAGTGACTAACAGTCACCACAAAAAGGAAGTGAACCCTTTTGGAATTACCTGGATTTCTGCATCGATTACAAGTGAAAATGCAGTCTGATTGTTATCTAAGCAGCTTATCTTACAGACAAACACATTCCACAGTGCAGGCTAGAAAAAGTAAGTGAACCTCTGTACTGATGACTTCTCCAGGGTTTCATATGCGCTTTGCCCATTAAATGAGGACACACAATGCCTGGTTACTGACAAAACTGTTATTCTTAGCCAAGATCGCTTAGTGTGAACCACGCCTCAGTACGAACAACTTTCATAAGACATGGTTTAGAAAGGCATGGAATTGGAAAAGGCCATAATACATTGCCTATGTACAGAGATACACAGGTTATTAAATTCAGGGGTCCGCTTACTTTTTCGAGCGATGTTTACTCAATGTGCTCAATAAATGACATGACATGACAACTACAGTACAACTGTATGCTGTGTGTTACTAGTGTGGTCAGATTGTGTTTGTCAGATTGTGACTTAGTTAACCATGAGGATATATATGATGAGAATTCAATGCAGAAATCCAAGTAATTCCAAAAGGTTCACTTACTTTTTTAAGACATGTACATGTGTGGCAGAGAGAGAAAATAAGGAAATAAGATGTTAACTGTCCAGAGACCAAAAAGTTTCATGAAATGGGAAATGCTGACGACAGGACCAGGATAAAAGTTACAGGAAATGCTGGGTGCAAAAAACTTTTACAATTAGGGAAGTTAAAAAATTTCAGATTTGGGTAAAGACATGGCTCATAGTGATAAATTGTGCTATACACTGGCCTGTTAACAACTATGTCAGGTTAATGCTAAATAAATGCATATTATTCCACGTTCATCACATGTATCAGAATTCAGATGCATGTTGCCTGTGGTCAGTTCATAACAATACTTTAAAAAGCAAAAGCCAAATACAATTTTCATTTTATGCTATCTTATAGACAGATGGATACATTATTGACAATAACACTTTTGAAAATCTCTGACATAATTTCACCATTTCAACTTTTTTCTAAAAATATCAACAAACCAATAGAATGTGGTGATCACAACCCTGCTGGGATAAAAACATGGTTGAAAAATGTGTTTATAATTATAATTAATAATGTGTTTATTATTAGCAAATTGAACATTCTCTAGTGGCATATTCCCTGGTGTGCATGCGAGCGTGTTACCTGTGCAAGTATGTGCACAAAAATTAACTGCCACATTACATTGGTCTTGTTTGGTTAATTTTGTTTTTTGTATGGTTTGTTTGAAGCAAGTGATTTTTTGCATGGTTTTGAATTTTTTTTTTTTATTTCTTGCACAAGTGCTATTTCCTTCCAAGAAGGCTGCTAGAGTGACTCTGCGCTACAACTTGGATATTTCCCAGGCCCGCCACTGGAGTGACTCTGCAATGCTGCTTGGATATATCCATGGGCCACTTCTGGAGTGACTCTACCTTTTGAATATTTACATTGTGGCTTGAATGTATCCATGGCCCACTGCTGAAGTGACTCTGCATGGTGGCTTGGATGTTTCCATGATCTACTTCTGAAGTGACTCTACATTGTGGCTTGGAGCCACAGGAGTTACTTAACTTCGTGGCTCTGTTCTTATCAGACTACGCGGGACTTTGTGTCTTGGTCTTGGTTTGTTGCTAATGTAAGGCATTCCTGAGTTTTAGTAAGATGTTGATGAAATTAAAACTTGCTATTATTAATATTACTATATTTAAAAATATCCCCAATAGCTTAGCGCATTGTTTGCATAGCCAATATAACAATATAATTCAATACAGCAAAACAAATGCAAGCTAAATCTTCAGTAATTTACCTGTTCTGGGTAACACTACGTGTGCTGGACTCGACTCCCCCTGCGGTGAATTAGCGGTCACACAAATATCCTCCACTTGCTGGATAGGAAACTGGAGCTGGCTATACTGGAAACAGCACTGGTCCTGCTCTTGGAGACAGGTGAGATGGCTCTGGCGAGGATGTGGAACAGCGTTTGCACCTAAATCAGCTGTCACCCCACATTGTGTACACTCTGCAGCTGTGTACCCTGCTCTGTCCAACTCTGAGCCATTATTTAGTTTCACTCGTAACTGGTAGCTGTTGATCTTGCTTCTTGCTTGGGTCTTTGGCATCTCCTTGACCATGATAGAAAAAAAAGACAGACCAATGATCAAAATCACAATACAACATCTCATATCAAAAATAATTTCATTTTCCATTTCTATTAGTTTTTGTCCTTTCCCCATGATACTGCGATATGCAAAGAACAGATGCCAGATTCAGATTAGCTCAAAAAGTGAAAATGGCAGCAAATTTGTTGGTATGTTGGTATGGGCCATGTCACAAAAGTACTAACGATACCCACAATATACACTGCGACCCCATGAAGAAAAAAAAAAAAAGTACTGTCCTATTGGTCCACCCTTAAAAAAAAACCAGCCAGATGCTGATCATCTCCTGTCACATGATCAGAGACAGACGAGGAGCTACACAGTGGAATCGGCCACTATATGTACTAGAAACCCATCCAATAAGTTTGTCCAGGGTGTCCAGTGAACACTGCTTTTCCAATTTATGTGTGGAAGCATACCTTCCATAGGACGTTGCATCTGGGCTCATCTGAATCAGGCTCACAGTCACTCCAAACATCAAGTATTCCTACTGGAGCTGAGGAGGTACAAGAGGAGGTACAAGAGGAACAGAAAATGATCTCTGTGATTTCTACACTGTAGCGCTGAACTAAAAATAGATAGTTTAGTTAGGAAGTACTTGGAAACATAAACAGGAAGAGCTATAAGCCGATGTACAATAAAGCCACTTGGGCTGTCTTGGTATGTAGTGTAAGGACAACTGACTACACCTAAATACAGACTGAGGGAAATCCAGCCCAGATGTTGGATCTTTATTATAACCACATACATCATAAAAAAAGTGAAAGCACTTATCTAAAAATGAGATCAGATGAAAATTTAAAGAATGAAAAACAACATATTGCTCATAGTTTTTGTGCATTAAATTACCTGTGGCAGGAGTCTCAACAGTGTACGAGGTCCAGTTACTCATAGTAATCCCTTCTTTGTAAGTGCCAAACCCACATCGAACAAGGAATGTATACTTGGTGAACGGCTCAGAGTCATAGAGCACAAAGACCCCCTCATATGTACCTTCAGCCTACATCCCCACCACACAAACACACACATATACACACACACACACACACACACACACACAGATAAACATCAGCAACAATTATCATCTGAAATATCTTTAAGTTTAAAAGAAATTACAGGCCATGCTGTCTTCACATTATTGGGAGTACAAGTTTAACCTGTGCAAAAAGAAAAAAAAAAATAACACCAGGGCAACATTCAAGAATACATTGTTCCAGAAGTCCTGGCCTTTGTCTAGGTGTTTCCTGGCAAACTTCTGAACTCTCTTTCTGAGGGTAGATGCATGTAGAGCTACCTGTTCATTTCTTCATGAATCTTGCAGCCTGCTCTTGGACTTGTTAGGACGGGCTGACCTGGCCATGTTGGCAGTTGTGTCACTTGTAAATGTATTTTGCGGACAGTGGAAGAACGGATTTCTAATGGTTCTGAGATCTGGTCAAGTCCCTTCCCAGACTTCCCCCATTATGCATATACAAATCTCTTTGGATTTAGTCATGCAGATAATACTACTCGCTTCAACTATTAAGAGCAAACCAAACACACGCTGCAATCCATTCCACAGGGTCCCTAAGCAGTGCCTTCACATTCCCTACACACTAACCATGTGACATCGGCTAAGGCAACTTCAGTTGGTTAAATCCTTTCATTTGGAATGCCCTGCAACATGATCACTAAAACATAGCGTTGCGCACACAGCACTTTTTGACTGCCCCTTTGCTTCTAAAGTAAGTAGCAAACTAATAAATGGCAGCCAAGTATCATTTTATTCATGTAATGCAGGAATAACTGAGTTTATGGACATACAATAGGTTTGTGTTGTACTGTTCTTGAGGAGCACTAGCGGTTTTAACCCTGACTGACCTTGCCTGATGGGTAAACCGTCAACTTCCTGTGTAGTGATGAAACATTACTCACTGCTCCCTCCTACGAAGTTTGAAGTTTCCTGTGGTTTGGAATCTCACTTTAAATGTCTGAACTTCGAGCATTTAAGTAGTAAGAAATGTGGGAGTGTCTTTACTTACCTCACAGAAACATTACAATTCTGTTTTACAAACAATTTTACAAAGTAATTTCTTCAGTTTAAATTGATTAGTTATGTTACCTCCATCTTTCAATACTGTTCAAATAAGGAGCAATCATCCATATGTTTAAATACACTAAGGCATTGGGAAACTTACACATTACACCTACAGGAGCATTAATATGCAGTTGGTACCACTTTGCAACTCTAACAGCAGGTTTGGAGCTCCGCATTAATTGAGTTAACAGAGAGTTGGAGACTTTCAAGCACTCTGTAACTTTACATGGTCTGTCAGTTCATGGCTGAGTTGCTGTGGTTCCTAAGTGCTTCCACCTTTCAATACCACCGCTCACAGCTGGTGGTGGAATTTCTAGGAGGGAAGACATTTTACTGACTGACTTGTTTCAAATCTTGGCGTCCTATTACAGTACAGTACACTGGAATTCAGTAAGCTTTGTAGCACAATCCATTATTTCACTCATGCTGGTAAAGGAAGACTGCATGGCTAGGTGCTTGATTTTATACAACTCTGGCAAAGAGACTGAATAAAACACCTGAATTCAAAGATTGAGATACTTTTGTTCAAGACAAGAAAGGAAAAACACAACTTAAACTAAATGTAAACATAAACCTTTACCACTGTTGTACTTCTGTGAAGTCTGCTCTTTGGCAGGCTTCCTGTTTTCCTTTCCCTGATAAAGTCACAACTGTAGCTGTGCTAGGATTGGTCCTTACAGTGAATGTGCAACAGCCTAAGCAACTGAAAAGATGTACTGAAACTCATCAACTGATCAGACTTTTGTGCACGCAACAATAAATAAATAAATACATAAATAAATAAATAAACTGCAGCTGTGATTTGAATGCATGTTTGATGATCAAATGAATATAAGCTGTGAGCTGCAGTTTCTACTTAGGTAAAATTAGATGTTGTCAAAATTTTGTAGCACTTGGCAAATCTCGTACCAGTTGCTGCCAATGAACACAATTTGTGGGTGTAGCAAGCACAGGCCAATATTTGAGAACCTCTTAGTGATTGTCCCCCTACAGTTGTGGAGTGCAGTTTGCTTTTACTCCATTGCAGTGAATACAAATCCCGCTTTGAGCTCCCCCCATGGACAGCTATGCAAGTGCATTTGACAAGCTGAGGAGTACAGAATCGGCATCTGAAGCGGAAAAAACATGTCTAAGGACACTGAGGAGTAACATTACGGGATGTTACACAAATACGATTCAAGGCTGTGCAGCATCACAGTTCTTGTGAGAGGTTTTGTGCAGCTCCACCACAGTTACATTGTGCAGTTAGCAGTGTGCTGAACCCAAAGTGGCAATGACAGAGACGCTGTTCTACCATTACAAGTCAGCGGAGCCATCGGCATGATTTTGAAGCTGTTATTTTGAGATAAAGTTGCTGCATCATGCTTCTTTATAAGGGGGGGGGGGCAACATTTCATAGAACACCCATCTCACCTCCGTCCAGTCCAGATCACACTCATTCTTGTACCGGACCTCACAATGGCAGTTTTCTAAGTTTGTGTCTTCTTTCTCCATGTCCCAAAAGATCTCCAAGGGGTCAAGTGTGTAATTGGTGATTAAGGGAGGGAGCGGTTCTCCTAAAGAAGACAAGGTTATAGAGGTTTTAGAGCAAAGGAAAGATGAACTAGTGCAACTACAGGAATCAGCTTCAGAGGGGTAGATGTGGAGTGTGCAAAACGTACTGATGCTGCCTGTGTGGAAGTGTGCAAAGTCCGAATGCACAGAGCCCAGTGGGCTTACAGCAGAAACCCACACTCTGATATTAAAAAAATCTCCAAAATCTGTACGTAGGATCCGGCCTCTGTCACTTTCCCATGGTCTTTTGCCATGGTACCTGTAGAACAATACACAAACATACACTGTTAAGTGCTATGAAAAGTTCAGCAACAGCTATTTTGCTCTGCTTAATTCAATAAATCGAATAGCTTGATCCAGTATGGCTCTTTAAAAATGTTCTTCATGAGTTCTTTTACTAAAGGACGTTTTATACTGACACAAGTTAAATAACCTTTTTGGTACTATATAGAACTAAATAATTTTTCTAAGACTACTGATATGACTTCCAAAACCCTCTAAAAGTCATCAGAGTTGTTTGAGATACTAACTACACCTACCAGTACACTGGTCAGTACTGGTACTGCAAACCAAAGCTTGCAAAGTACCTTTGTTCCAGTTAACTGCTTACATAGGTATTCAACTCCATCAGACTAATGCTTATCAGAACCATCATTTGCTGCGATAACTGAAAATGATAAATGAAAAGTTTCTTCCACACAGACTTGCTTCTTTGGTTGTTCAGGTTGGCTGGATGATGCTTGAGGACCACAAAAAAGCACCACAGATTATTGATCGGACTTAGAGCTGCACTTAAGACGTGGCCACTGTAAAACATTAATCTATTGTTCAACCACTCCTGTGCTGCTTTGGCTTGGGATGACTGTCCTATTGAAACATGAAGTTCTTCCAGCTTTTAGAGGGTGACCGTTGAGGAATGTTGAGGAACTCTCTCGCAAACTCCAGAGACACTCGGATTGTTCTTTTTTCAGTAATGCATCCTTCAATGACTCCCACACAAGCCAGCTGTGTATGCAGAGCTCCTCATTTCAGTTTCAGTCCTTGGGCTGGACTTTACTATAGTTCCTTCAAAGTGACTGATGGCCTGTTGTGCCGTTCCTCACAAGTTCCCTTTCCTGTTCCAACACCGAGTTTTGTAGGACGGCCTTGTCTAGGCCATGTCTTGTGCGATGTCTATAACTTTATCTTTACCTCATCTTCACAACGGTACTATCTTGTGGAGAGTGATGGAAATAACCCTAAGTCAAGAGAGTAGTCCAAAAGGTTCAGTGAAGAAATCACTGCCTTGCACAACAAGAAAAAGGATACAAAAAAGGAAATGTACTGAATGCGCCTAGAGATACAGTCAGAAGCATTGTTTGCAGGTTCAAAGTTAAAAGGAACACTGGCAACACAACCTGAACGTGGCAGAAAGAGGAAGCTATGTCCGGCTGCCACCACTTTCCCCACGAGGCAGGTGATCGATAACCCCAAAAGATATGCAGGAAGATTTGATGGGAGCAGACACTGTAAGTTTGCACAGTAAAGCAATCCTAGAAGCTGGAGGTCTCCATGCCTGTTCACCTGTTACTAACCCAAAAGCAATGCACCAATATCCTCAAAACCTTCTTCCTTGCATTGCTTCCTCTGGCACTGGAAATCTGGAGCGTGGAGAGCAAGATGTATTCACTCAAGTATCAGGCAATCCTAGGAAAAAAGGTCATGCCTTCAGTGAGGAAGCTGAAGCTTGGGCATCACTGGACCTAGCAACAGGACAATTATCCCAAACAGACCTCAAAGTCCACAGAGGCTTGGTTTCAGAAGAAGTCCTGGAAGATTCTGGATTGGCCATCACAGTCACCTGGCTTGAACCCTACAGAAAACCTTTGGTAAGACTTGAAGAAAGTGGAAGCCACACACAAACCTAAGAATAATAGTGAACTGGAGGCCATTGCCCACAAAGAATGGACTGAGTTCTCAGGACCGCTGCCAGAAACTTGCAGCAGGACATAACAGCAAATGGGTTCTGTACTAAGTACTAAAGACCCTTGTCATGAAGGGGTTGAATAATTTTGAGGCTGCAATGGTCATTAAAAGTGGCATTTTGAGCGCACTAGTTGTATTAGTTGTGTTGAGCTATTTAAACTGTTCTTGTTTGATTGGTTTATTGCAAACATCTGAAAATGTTTACATTTTGATTGAAAACTTGATTGCAACTGAAGGTACAGTAACAAAGTATATGTAGTGCATTACTGTTCACCTGTTTTTATAAACATTTCCCTGTGCCAAGCTTGCAGTGAATGTAAGTCTAAGTCTAACTTCTCCCAAAAGGTTTCCATAACCACTTTTTAAAAAATTGACCAGAAAACAGACTGATTTGTATAAAATGAGAGGCATTACGTGCTTCTAGGGACCTCGTCCCAATGTAGGGTGACGTTGTACAGACTTGAGGGATGATGCCCCCAGTAGCAGTGGATATCCTTCTTCTCAACGTTAAAATCTGGAATTAAGCAAGTGGGAGGTGGATCTGCAGAGACAGAAAGAGGATGAGTGCACTATCCACACAATAGGTGAAAATTCAAATACAATTAGCAAGAGACTGGAGGAAAAATATACAAAAGCTAGACTGTGTGTCACTGATCCTCAAACCCACCCTACAGAAAGATCAATACAGAGGCGTGTTCAAGGTTTCACACAAAGCTTGCACAACACTTTACGGGTTTATGCGTGCGAGACCACATGCACTCAGGAAGTCATGTAAGTAGGTGTGCAAAAGCAGGCCCACCACAGCATGCATTTACTCAAATGCCATTTTCCTTCCTTAGCCATGTGCTTCACATGCACGAGTACCACACTGCTGTGATGGCATTTTTAAACATTTGAGGTAAAAAACGGCATTCTTTTAGTGTGAACAATCAGTCACTTTAAAGGGTGTGAATATTGATGCAGCCACTTAATTTACATTAAGCCACTTAATTTTACTCTTTAATTTATTTTTATTTAATTGACATTGCTTTAATTCTAGTAAAAAAAAAAAAGCCAAATTATATTGATTCCATGTTTCCATTTATAAAAGCAAAAAAACCAAAAAAACATCCATGCATACTTTTTATAGGCCCTGTACCTCAGTAGGATAGCTAACATATTTAATGATCAACTTCCTTTGTCTACAATCCTACTGCCAGTAGGATCCTACTGCCTTTTGCTTTCAGTGTCAGTCTTAATCCTCCCCCTTACGCTTTTATCTCACTTCATTTGTGATCATTTTCCCCCGGTGTCTCCCCCGATTCCCCCCACACTTACTTTCCTTTTGGTCATCATACTTTGAACCTTAAGTTATTGTTTGACTTAAAGACAAAATTGACTACTTCAAACCATCCAGTCAACTTTCACAATTATGATTACAAGTGAGCTCTTTGGTTTTGCCATTTCTTTTCAGTGCTGTTGATTTATGTTTACCTTCTGTGTTGAACCTCAAATAGCTTATTAACATAGCTTTTTCTAGTTGGGATTATATAAAGAGGTGAGATTCAAACAGTTAAAAGAAAAAAGGAAAAAAAAAAAAAAAAAAGGTTTTTATTTCAGTTTAGGCCAAACCAAAGTTCCAACAGTGATTTGATTTAATTTATGTTTCACTTTTAAGTTTTTGATTGTTGTTATTGTTTATAGGTTCCCTAAAATTATTTGTTATTTATCTGTTTTCTTAATTTTAATTTGAGTTTAGTTGTGGTTTACTGAGGATACCTCTGATATACTCAGAAAAGTATAGCGTTGCCTAATTCATTACAATAATGATGATTTTAGATTTCAGGCCTCAACTTTTACCTCAGCATAATCTGTGGTATCATTCCACAGATTCCACTGCGGCCGGGTTTGAATAGTACTACAACGCGAAGTGTTGAAAAAAAATGATAGTGTAGCCCAGTTTATCTTAAACATCTAAATAAGGTCCATCTTTGCAGTTTTTCATAATAAATCACCTTTTCTGTTTATTTTTAAGCAAATACTAAGTATTGTTTGATTTTGGAATATACAGTCAAGCCGGAAAGTCTGCACATCCCTTTCACCTTCTCTACGTTTTATTACATTACAGACTTAATCTACACTAGGTAATTTTTTTGGCATCAAACATCTACACACAATCAGTAATAATTATGAAGTAAAAACAGTTATGCATAGGTTATGTAGGGGTTAGATATCTGTACACACCCTTAGCCTTGGTTATATACTTGGTTTATGCCCCTTTGGCAGCAATTACAGCTTCAAGACATCTTGGGAAAGAAGCTACGAGCTTGGCACACTGGTTTCTGGTCATTTTTTAACATTCCTTCTGGCATATCCTTGCAAACTCCCTCAGGTTTGATGGGGGAGCATTGGTACACAGCCCTTTCAGCTCCTTCCACAGATGTATAATTGGATTCAGGGTCTGGACTCTGGCTGGTCCACTCAAGGATATTCACACACTTTCTCTGAAGCCACTTCTTTGTTCTCTTGGCTGTATGCTTCGGGTTATTGTCATGTTCGAAGATAAACCTTCGCCCCAGTCTGAGGTCCAGAGTGCTCTGGAGCAGGTTTTCTTCAAGGATCTCTGTGTACTTTGCTGCATCATCCTTTCCACTGTCAGGACTACTCGCCCCAGTCACGCTGCTAAAAAACATCCCCACATCACGATGCTGCCATTGTCATGCTTTACTGTTTCCTACAAACATTATGCTTGGTATTCAGGCCAAAACGTTCAATTTTGGTTTCATTAGACTCATGCTTTATGAATCCTCTAGGTGCCTTTTGGCAAAGTCCAAGTGGGAAGTCATGAGCCTTTCACTAAGGAGCGGCTTCCGTCTGGCCACTCTGCCATAAAAGGTATGTAATGTGGAGTGATGCTTGGATGCCTGGATCTTCTGAAAGATTTTCCCATCTCAAAAAGCATGCACTGGAGCTCTGCCAAGGTGACCCTGCTCACTTCCCTGGCCAAGGCCCATCTTCCCTGATCTATGCCTTGACACAATCCTGTTTCTGAGATCTGCAGATAATTCCTTTGACCTAATGGCTTGGGGTTTGCTCCGACATCCACTGTCACTGTCTTTAGGCAGGTGTTAGCAATCACCAATCATGTCTAATCAATTGAATTTATCACAGGTGGACTTCAATTAAGTTAAACATCTCAGCTCACTTGTGGGTGTCATATCAAAGGGTGTGCCCACTTGTGTACATCTGATATTTTGCATTTTGATTTTTAATACATTGACACCCAATTGAAATGTCCTGCTTTCAAAAAACCTGCTTTCACTTTGGCATTGTGGGCTATTTTCTGTAGCATTTTGTAACAAATCTGAGAACTCTTAAAACGTCACAAAACGTGGACAAAGGGAAAGTGCAGACTTTCCAGTTTCTATTAACACTGATGACAGTCTGAGTCCAGTGTGTGTTCGCAATGGAATGAAAGCCTAGAATTTCCTGTTCTAAACTAAAAAAAAAAAAATTACCTATTTTAATTTTTCCAACTACACCTTTAATATGACTGTTTTCCCCACTGGTTCATTCTCCAATCTGAACATTATTTCACAGTTAACACAACAACATTTCTGATTGGCCAAGTTTTTGTATAGCCCAAGTGGCCTTTTAATGCGGGTTAAGCTTTGGACTGGACTTTGGCAGCATATCCCTACATGTTAAACACATGTGTATTCTTAAAGTGGATTAGTCCAGAAACTCACACTCACACTAGACAACAAAACACAAGGTTATTTTATACTGGCAAACTTGTTTAACGCATCAGATATCCATCCAAGTATCCACCTTTTTCATACCGCCATACTGTCCAAAAACTGTATCGCTTTTATCAATTTACGGTATTACCGAGGGCTTCCATACCATCTCATCCTGCAAGTGATATAGCTGCACAATTTAAAAATCAACAATACATTTTAAACCAATAGTCCAACAAAAATTACAAATGAAAAAGTGTGATGAATCAAGACAGACAAGATGGTTAATATTAGCTTAGTTAGTATGATAACATTCTGTTAACCATTCTACAAATTCTAGTCTGGCTGACTGAAAGCTCACTTATAAACTTTTAGACGATAATGACTCGTATCTAGGGCTGGGCGATATGGTAAATTACTATATATCTCGATATTTAAAGACGCAATAAACAATATTTATCGCGATACATGTGATGATACATCTGCTCCTCTTTATCGACTGGTGTTGGGAGTAACAGAAATAAGACAAGGTTCTGACACTTAGATAAGTTAGCAGGATAAACACCACAGCACAGACCATGTCCCAACCGTGTTAACTGAGGCTCTAATCACACATGTTTAGAAGACTTATAGTTGAGACTGCAAAATCAAGTGATCTGCCTTTAGGGGTGTATACAACTGTCTTGAGACACATTTAATAGACTGGTTCATCCAGGTTTGTTTTAATCAGACTCAGCACACCACTAAACTCGCAACTACAGTGTACTCGGAGCATCTGTTTTCGGAGCATGACATCACCTAACAGTCAGCCCCCACCTGTGGCCATCTTAAATGCACATGAATGAATGGGCTATTTTGACCAGGCATTAGAGAGACACAGAACAGAAATTTGACCCGTGACAGGCAGTGAACTTCTTATCAACGTTTTTTTTTTCTGCCTGTTTGTTTTCAGAACATGGAAACTAGGTCTTAGTCAATCTTTTACTGAACATATGGCCAAATGCACATTAGTCTCCTGCCCACAGTTTACACCATTTGGAGTATGGCTTACTAAACAGCCCACCATGTTTTGTTTACAACATATATAATACATTATCAGCCATGTTAAGGTAACTTTTTGATGTCAGAGCAATATTAATGTTATGCAGTAATGAAAATGAGGATTTACAGTATGGGCCCACGCTCAGGCCCTTGCAGTTTAATGGCTTAATGGAAACCACAAATTATTGTTAGTACAGCATTTTAGTAACATGGTGCTTGCTGTCAACTGACGCCCCCAGATATTTGTTTACTACTGGTGACAAATAAAAAAAAAATAAAAAAAAAAAAGTACTCACATCCTTCTTTCACTGTACAGTTCTCAGGTCCCTGGCCAGGGCACGAAAGAACGCAGTTTACATCCTGCATGGCTTGTGGTGACAAAGCGGCGGTGAAATTTACAGTGTTGCGGGAGCACTGATGGAGCACAGCCTGAGTTTTGTTCTTAGACGTGATGAGATGAAGTTGACAGCGGCCACACTTCTGCAGGAAACTCGGTGGACTTGCATGGCACTCAATAGACACATTCTCGCCATCGTATGTGACCCTGTTCCACCAGCACCTTACATTCTGTTTGAGAGAGGCTGAAAGATCAAAAGAAATACAAACAGAAAGAATTTGTGAAGCATGAGAAAGGCGAGCGCAGAAGGTCAGTGTAGAAATGTACAATAGGTTATGTGATGACATTAATATTATTAATATATAGATATATTAATATAACTATTATAATGAAGTTCAAGCATCCAGTTACAGATGAATGTGTAAGGTGACTTTTAGCATATCTCAACTAAAATCATCAAAAATCGAACTGTACTGAACAAAATAAGTGCTTGGTATGGATACATATGCATGGTGTGGACAGGGGCGCTGGCAGGGATTTGGACCCCATGAAAATATATCACACTGGGGCCCCTAAAATACTCAATTAATAAGGACCGGTCACTGTCACAGACCCTTAGAATCATCTTAGAATCAATCCCCTGCCCCCTGCCCCAGCATATGACTACTGTTACTTAATGTTATATAGTCAGAGACCACCCTTCATTTGTTCAATCTCCAGTCAAAAAGGGGCATAAAAACAAACGCAGACTGAAGACCCACCTCTTCAGAGAGTACTTGGACGAATAGTTCTATGGTCGCCTTATTGTATTGTGTTTAGCAATGTCTAAGCTTAGAGGTATCTTTTGAATTATTAGCCTATTCTAACTAGCTAAGGCTTTTCTTGGGTAAATAGCAAAGCACTTTGTAAGTCGCTCTGGATAAGAGCGTCTGCTAAATGCCGTAAATGTAAATGTAAGTTAATTTCATCATCAAAAATGACTACAGAGAAGGGTTAACAGAAAGACACACAGTTATCAACAACTATTTTTAACATTCATTGTTTTAGTGTTTTATCTGCCCCCTATTATTTCCCTTTATTATAGCTGTCCAATCGTCAGTACATTGAACTACGACCACCCTCAAGCTTCAGCAGTTTTGATCTGACGTTTTGCTTTTCGTCTCTTTCATACTCTCGGAAGAATGGACGGAAAAAACAGAAGATATCTTCAGATCTTAAACAAGAGTGGAGCTTGGTTGAGTCCTTTCTTCTAAAAGATGAAAGCTTTACATGCTGTTAATCTGATTGGGCAGTTTTGATGGCGTGGTTATGGGTCTTGCACAGTTGTTATGAGTCCCACTTCTCTAACCAGAGAGTAATTTACTTAACCTTAGAGTAAACTCAAAGACTATTGTTTGAATTTCCACTACAATATAGTGAGCAAGTGGATTATCTTATATAAGACCCCTAACCCCTAAAAGTGAATGGCTTGTATTTAAGGAATCTATAGTAGATCTCTTTAGTAATGTGGCCAAATTTGACTGTGATTCTTCCAAACATTTTTTTTTATTTAAAACAAGAATTTATTTATTTATTTATTTATTTATTGCTAAATTTACATTTTTGTATTTACCATCTATTTTTATAGTTTAGTATTATACAGTAAAAATGCGTATTTTCCCCAAAGTTTAAAATATAGTACAGCATTTACTTTGGAAATAGTATCGTTACTGTAATCGGCCTATCGGCAGTCGAACCAGTCCTAAACACAAGCTGCGTAAACACACGTTAGATATCCAGCTCCTGAACGTGATGCAACTTGGCAAAATTAAACGAGTCACGAGTTTGACTCACAGCAGTCCAGGCTAGTCACTAATTCACTTTTCCGACCATTTCAACACTTCTGCTTTAGAAATAGCACTGATAATATCGCTCACCGTAAGTACAAATCCAGACGAAGTTCAGTGTGAAGAGCAGGAGGACCAGGGCGCCATTCTGCCATGCCATCACTCACTGCATCACCCTTACACCCACCTACCCAGTCCCATATACTCAGTCTGGAGTTCAGACCAGATACCAGATACAGCATCAGCTCGCACTCAAAAGTCACCAGTGGTACAGCTTAGCCTAGCTTAGCTTAGTTTAGTTTATCTACAGACGAACTAACCACGCTGCTGTGAGCTGAAAAACACAGGCAGCTCCTGTGACTCCTAACTTTGCTACCGGCTTCAACTGCGCTCGCGGACGATGACGGAAAGCTGAACTGCTTTCTACAGTGCGTGCGTGTTTACACACATGGCCAGCACCATTTCTACAAGCGTGGGGGTGGACGCACAGAAACATTGACGTTTATACTACAGTTTCAGATGTAGAGTTTTTCGCATGTAGTTTATTTGTTACATTTTAAGATCTAGCTAATTGTTAAGGCCCATAATACAGACCCAAAGCGGATAAGAGCTGTGTTTTAACGTTTAAAGTTCTAGCTCCAAGTCGAAGATCCCTATTCTGGACCAAACCAATTGAGGCTTCACGTCGATGCTGGGATTTCTCGTAACGGGCCCCTCCCTGATGTTACTGAAAGCCATGTGGACTATCTTTACGGCCCGGTTTCTCGCGATGTTGCTGTCGCGGGTCACAGTTACCAATCAGGGAAGCATGAATTCATTGTGAGTTAAAAATCTGTGCAGTTTACAATCGTAACCTGCCGTCGCGACGACGAACAGCCCACGATAAAGTTGTATGAGTGTCCGCAATGTGACGGTTGCTTCAACCCACGTTTAAACAGCCAATGAGCAGCTTGGAATCAGGCTCAACCCAATATACAAACATGGCAGAGCGAGTGTCCCACCACTACATCCCGGCCCTTCCTGCTGGACGTGCGCGAATGTCCTTCCAGCACCTCCCCAGAGCTGAGGGAGCGCGCGGGACGGCTGAACACGGCTCCCTCCTGCCGGCTGCGGGACAGTCCCAAAGAGGCCGTCCCTCTGCGCCCTGCTGGACAAGCGCTTCTGGCAGAGAGAGTGCCGAGTGTGTGTGTGTGTGTGTGTGTGTGTGTGTGTGTGTGTGTGTGGCACGATGGCAGCAAAGATAACGCTTCCTAAAGTCTTTTCTGAGATTTACCACGACAGAGCGAAAAAAGGACATGGCATAGAAATAAACAGCTGATGAATTACAGCTTCCAGGTAGATTTTGGGGGTATCTGGACATTATGGCATAGCATTTTAACTACATATCTCTGCTCCTTATTCCCACCACACACATGCAGGACTGAGTGCCGTGTTGAGCTACCACACCATTTGGGAGACTGGGGTTTTACAGACTCCTCGCACCCTGGTCACAACCTCTTTCAGCTGCTCCTGTCTGGCAGACACTACAAAACTATGTCCATTAAGACTGTCAGACACAAGAACAGTTTTTACTCTCAGGCCATCACCTTCATCAACAGCGGATTGCCATCATCAGCTATAGGCCATGGGTATTACTGAAAAACTATTATCACCATTATTCTACAATTACTGCACCTCTGCACATTACTGCACCATTTTCCATGTCACACATGTGTACACTGCTGTGGTTACACAATATTTAATCTGCATAGTGCTGCATACTGCTATTCTGTGAACAACACTGTAAAGTTGTGTATTGTCTGTAAATGATATGTAGAGTAGCTGTATATTGTTAATACTAGAGAGACACTAACAGCTGGAAACAAAGGTCTTGTGTGTGTCAACTTACTATATGTAAATGATGTCTGTTCTAACCAGAGAAAATTTCACAAAGCAGGCTTTCTTAGGTAGATAACATAGGCCTGAAGTTACAGACTCTTCAATAGCAATCTCCCTCAATTCTTTTCCAATTGGACAGGCTTGACTTTGGGCATACGTTATTCAGCTAAACTGAGTGATCCTGCTTTGGGAAATTCTTCAGAGCAGGCCTGTATTCGGCTTTGTTTAAAAACAGTCCAGGCTGAAACATGTCTTATAATGTCAGAGTAATGGGCAGAGCTAAACCACTGCAGGCTAAATAGATGAGTATGTTTTATGACCTAGTGAATTCAAAATGGACTGTTTTTTTTAGTTCCCATATAGCCTATGAATTGCATGGACTGGAAAATGAAGGGCAAATTTGAAACCTTGAATGTTTACATAGTCCATCAGAATATTAATACCAGTTTAAATTGTTTAGGAAATGTTTATTTTCTTGTGATTCAGCACATTTTGAATGCAGAATCTTGTTGGCTCTTTATTATTTTCAAAGTATCATTGGGGAGCTACTCTACCTCTGTGTGTGTGTGTATGTGTATGTCAGACACTATGGATATATGAAGATACATACTGAAAGTACTCAACCAAAACACTGGAAACTGTTCATGTGGTTATGAGGACTGACTCAACAATGGCTTTATTGAAGGGTTCACCATATTTAAAAAACAATAAAATACAATAGAGCTCAGTAGCGACCATAAGGACACACTTCAACTAAAAATCAAAACAGAGGCATTTTGAGACTGTGAGCATCTTAAAGGCAAAAGTACACACTAGCAGTGATCATGAACCGTCTGTCTCGGAGAATCAGGTTCACAGTAAAAACAGGAAGACGCACAGACACACTGCACACACACATACGCACCATTGAACACACACACACACACACACACACACACACACACAGGATTTGTGTGTGTCCATCAGTGCAGTTTATTTCAGCACAGGGAGCTTATCTCGCTCTTGCTGCAGCCCCATTTGCAGCAGGCGTTAGAGAGTCCCACCACCACATCCCGGCCCTTCCTGCTGGACGTGCGCAGGGCCTCCAGCACCTCCTCAGAGATGAGGGAGCGCGCGGGACGACTGAACATGGCACCCTCCTGCCTGCTGCGGCTCAGTCCCAAAGAGGAGGCCTCTACGCCCTGCTGGACAAGCGTTTCTGGACCGGCGGGCAGCACCCAGCCGTCGGTGGCCTCTCTGTCTTCTGTGCCGAATGGGTCTAGAGGGAGATCATCTGGGGAGAATGGGAGGATGGGATTACACTACTGATAAAAGTTCAAAATCTCTGTTCGAAAGTCTGAAATCAGTGCTTTCAATCATAAATAAACAATACTGCAGCTTTCAAATTATGTGTAGAGTGTGTAGATGAGTGTATGAGGGTGTAGTCTGACATATTATGTTACTAGTTCCCTTTAAACAAAGAGAAACGTCAAATCTTATACAGTTCATACAAAGTAACTCATAAGAGAAGTCAGATTAGTGTCAGCATATGTGTTAAGTTGCATTTTGCAAATACATTCAAAGCAAAAGAGGAAGTCCCCTTAGTAGGAACATACAGCTACAGACATTATGTAAGAATTCATAAAGAAACCTGCACGTATTTAGCAAAACTCCGGGAGCGTTACACAGAGAAAATACTATTGTAGGCCTGGGAATGACTAGAAATGTATGTCCAGTATAATTCAGTTTATTGATGTCACCCAAAAGATGTGGATTAAGCCTGGTCTTTGGTGAAACTGGTGACTTTACAGGAGAAGGCAAAAATTCTTAACCTTGAATGGAAGAGAATTTTTATTGGTCTATTCATCCAGAAGTATTTACACAGTATACATAACAGCTACAGTGTTCTAACTACAGAAAAATCTTAAAACGGACAAAAATGGAAATATGTGGTTTTCATTTCACAGCAGCGAAATTCTTTTTAGTCTAGTTTAGACTTAACTGGGTTTGGGAAACCGGCCTACAGACCTCCATTGTTCTTAGCTATAATGGTCTTGTGCTATGGCTTGTTTCAGAGAGGAAGCCTAGACCTAGGCTAAGAACACATCAAAAACTGTTCAAATGTAGTTCATTTAAAGCCCTAAATCAATATAACAGTATATTACCTCTAAATTACTGTATCTAAATAGGTAGATAGACAGATGTACATGACATAGGCCTATTGATACCATACTGTGTTGAGTGGGTTATGCTGTTAAGGTCATGTATAGGTAAGTATATGTAAGTACATTACTGTAGTCAGTTGTGCATGGTATGTGACTTTGGTCACGTGCCATGCACAATGAGGTTTGGGTTGCACCCCTCGTCAAATTAGCCTAGATGTGCTGTTTATATATATACACTTATTAAGTAATGTCACGCAAAAGCACTGTGATGCAAAAACCTTGGATCTCCTTTACATGGAAGTGGAACGTTCATTTTGGAGCATTTCTATTGGTCTACTCATCATGGAATTTGAATCTAAATCTAGCTGCTAGTTCCACATTTTGTCAAAAAACTGCAAAAATGGAGATACAAGGTTTTTGTACTTTATTAAGTACTTTATTAAGTACTTTATGTACTTAATCCAGTCATACTCTGCTCGAAACATCCTATACAAAATCTCGTCCTGAGATTCATATATATATATATATATATATATATATATATATATATATATATATATATAACATTTGAAAGACGGTTCAGGCTGAAATCTTTACCTGTGCTCATGATGGAGCGTCTCCAGCGAGAACCTCCACAGGTGAAGATGACTGCACGGATGAACTCTCGGCCGCACAGTTTGACCCCATATGTGGGCCCGTCCATCGCCCTCACCCCAGCCAGTAACAGACATGTTGCCAGAACTGCAGCTTTCCACATCTCGGAGCAGATGATGAAAAGGCGAGGAGAGGCTGGATGTCAAGTGGTCAGTTTCTGGTCTTCTGATGCTGGCTGTTGCGTCTGGCTCTGTCTTGGTCGTAGAGGTTTCTGCTTGTTCTGAATCCCAGGCCACCTTTATAAAGGAGTTTAATGCCCATGCACACACACACTCACACACACACACATTCTGTGCTCATACCTTCCAGTCCCACCTGACTGAGGTGTCATAGATAACCCAATGAGGTAAAACCAGAGACCTTTCCATGGACAAAAGCAGTGACCAGGAAAGGCATAATTAACTAGGGCACCTAAAATGAAAAACGACAAGACAATCTGATCGAAGGGGACATTTGTCTACGTAAGCAGCACTCACTCATCTGTTTTTTAATAATTTTTTCCTGTGCATTGCTGTACCCACATGCCATTTACTTAAAGTGTTAATTTGATAGATTATTAAAAATACGTTCAAATTTAGCTTTATTGTTATTATAGTAATACAGGCTTGCACAGTACAGTGAAACACTGTTAGTCTCCAGTGCAGAATAGGTAGGCCATAATACAGTAGTGCAAGGACAACAGAACAAAACGCAAGACAAATTACATAGACAATACGTACAAAGACAAGAAATATAATAAATACAAATATAATATAAAATATACAAATACATATATGTTGGGTGATTAGGGTCCAAACTAAGTTACTATACTAATAGTAAAATGGAACAAATATGTAGTGCAGCGATGTGTTGCGTGTGTAAATGTAGAGTAAAACAGGGAGTTTGTATTTGTATGCTTGTAGTCTGTAGTTGTAAACAGCACAACGCATGTAAGCAAGGTGCACAATGCAGTAATACATATGGCAGCTAGTGTTCAGGTAGAGAGAACAGTACAAAGCTTATGGGCAGAGAGGGAGTTCTAGTTAAAGTCCAAAGTGCATACAGTCGAGAGTAGCGCTCGGTGTGAATATGGTGGGTGAACTTGAAGGATCAGCATAATCAGTGTATGTGTGTGTGCGTAGCATAGTCAGAATATGCAGTATTGACTCTTATGCATATTAAGAAATTAGATGTTCAATTCACCCATTTTTTAATGCACGCTAAAAATAGGAAATGGGTTTGAATTTATATTTTTCTATTGCTGGAAAGAACCATGTGCTAATGCCAGTGTTGTTTCACTACTAGAAATCATATTTAGTCTAGGTCATCTATAACTTTCTATATATAATATTTTTCAACTAAATCTGTCTCACTTCTCTCAGCTTCTTCAGCTCTTTGTTACCTTTAGTACTTTTTACTTCTTAAAATGTATCCCCTATCCTATTTATTGTTTAGTGTCATTTTCCTTTAGTTTAATACTGTAAATAATCTGTGTTCTGTGTTTTTGTTACTTGTCATACGTGTTGCTCTCACCAAGACAAATTCCTTGTATGTGTAACATACTTGGTGAAATAAAGAGATTCTGATTCTGATTCTGAATCTGCATCAAAGGAACTGGATTGTGATCTTCAACAAATGGCAGAATAATGAATATTATGCAAATTATGTTTAAACTGTGAATAAGTTACTCCTGAAAAAATCTGTGTTACCCAGTAACAGACGCTCTGTTCCCTGTATCGGCTGTCATGCTGATGAGCTTTCACGTGAGCATTGTCAGTTCAAGACAATTCTCGTACCAGCGCCTTGAGAAGCTTCTTCACTCGGTTCTTTAAACTGTAGCTGGGGTTGTGAGAGTGTGTTGAGGCCCAGGAAAGAGTGACGCAACACCTCATGTTGGTTAAACTGTGATTTTTGGTTGGTTGATGGAAAAAGCTTGTGGGTTATTTATTCATATGATTTTAATGTTAAAAAAAATGTCAACTTGAGGACTCACTTGGGTGTGCCAGTGCTAAAAAACAATTAGTGGCGTATGACTACCTGGTTGCCATAATTTTCTTTTATTTATTTATTGTAATGAATCTGTGTATGTGTGTATGTGTGCATGTGTGCATGTGTGCGTGTGTGTAACAGTTTCCAAGAGGTGAACAACGTTGGCCGTCACAGGCCGGGAGGGGTTTGGGGTTGAGAGCCACGCAAGATTCAGAGAGCATGACATTTTCGAAATGCGATAACGCATTTCACCTATCTTCCCAACCGCATAGACAAAGGTCCCCTATTTCCAAAATGACAATGGAATAATGAATGTGTAATTAGCGTGTTGATAATAAGCCCAACAACATGACATTTGAAGGGACATTCACCAAAATACGTCCACTGCCACATTGTCTGCAGTGCACAGGGGAGAGGTCAAGGGCATGGTGACAGAACTGCATAGTATTTTTTTGTATACTTATAGGCTTATACTTGCTTAAATATCACGCCAGTGCTCTTCTGCATTTCTTCATTTGAACTTAGTATATGATCTTGATTCGGGCCTTGAGTAACAGGTGATGCTTCTGTTAGTATCTGTGTGTGCAAGTTTGTAAAGAAGAAGCTTTACAGCTAAATGCTGCAGTTTGCAAGACTTAACTATGTGATTCAAGCGAATTGCAGACATGTGTGCATAGCCCTGCTGCAAACATCAGCTCCAAGATCAGGCTTTTGGTGCGTTCTGCCATTTTAAATCAATAACAACAGAACACGGACCGACTTCAGAGCAGCAGAGACACGGCATCGCCACAATTATGCTTGTACCCCTTTAAGGAGCCTCGCAGCTATGATTGACACGAGCTGTGGACTAATGAGCTGAAGCGGCCAGCGCCGACACCCTTTTTAGACCTATGGGCGGGAGACAACTGAGTTGTTGCTGCTCTCTTTGGACCAATTAGACGCAGCGACGGGGCGGGATGTAAGCGGGTGGGTAGCAACAGTTGCCCGGGTGAGGACGAAGCGCCATAGCCACGGTAGTCCTGGCGACAAGAACCCAGCAACGAGAATCAACAACAACAGCCCGATTCATTGAAACAATAAAAAATCTAAAATATCGGTGGAAAATTCACTCGGACTAAAAGGTGATCAGATTTTCTTCAATTTCGCCTATCAGGTCACGCTAGGTTTGTGAGGAAAGCGATTACGGGGACTGTTGTTTCCCCCCCCGTAACCGTAGCTAGTAATAATGTGTCAGGGGCCATTATAGCCACCTGCCTGCCTAGGAGACTGACTCGAGAGCCGTTCCAGAGGTGACTCGCGAAGCATAGCTAGCTGGCCAGCGGGGGATCCGAGTCAACACGCTGAACAGATTGTTAGTGTCTGTCCGCCTCTGCAGCGCTAGTCGTTGTTATGACGATGTCAAATGCTAGATTGGCTGTACAAAATGGCGGGTGTTGTTAGCAAGAATATACGCGAGTCTACACACATTGCTGGCTGCCCGAGCACCGCTAGCTAGCCACCTCTCACTTTCACTAGCCAGCTAGCGTTGCTAGGTAGCCAAGCCGTTGAAAATAAACGCCGTTGGCATAGCTACAGCGAAGTCCGTGCGGACAAATTCGGACCTGCCCTCGCGTGTCGACGTTACAGAGGTGTTCACATCTCTCACACAGCGCTGAATTCACATAGCTAGGCTTTCTAATACGCACATAGAGCCAGAGGCGGTGTGTAGTTTACAAGTTAAAGCCCATTTTAGTGAGCGAATTCAGTCATTCTCTCGCAGCGTAAAGGGCGAGTCGTGAAGTGGCATGAATCCTGGTTCGCACCTTCGCGAAACAGACACAGCTGCGTATTCTGGTCTCTGGCTAAATGGTCTAAATCTGAAAGCAGAGAGTCAGAATGAGTGTGAGACAAATGCATTTGTGCCGCTCATGAAGGGAGATGGTGTAACCAGGGGGCAAGCTGTGTAGTCTTAAAAAAGTGTGTCCGTGGAGACAGCGGACCTAAAAATAGTCAGCAGAATAAGGAACTAACAGGAACTAGCTAGCTATCTAACATTTGCTGGGAGGTGTTCACCTTTCCCTCCTTTTGTTTCTTTGTATGCCTGCTTTGAGTTTCTGCCAGGAGTTCCATGCCTAGACCCACTGCTTTGCACACAGGGCTCACATTACTTGTAACAGGACACCAGATGCTTGGCTCAGTCTTCCCTGCTCTTTGAGCTGCGCCTCTAAAGGCTGCTGGGGGAAGACCTGAGTGATTTTTATGGTTTTCTTATTTGTTTGTACTGAAAGTCTGAAAGGTTGTGTTAGGATGCTGATCACACCTTGCATGCATTTTGCATTGGATTTCACTTGCCAGGCGTAAACACACCCAGGACACGTTGGGAGGTGGTCAACAGAACTGTACTGGATCCGTGTGAATAAGGAAAGCACATTGGGAGGTGGTTGGAGATGCAGCTCAGCCGCATTTAACAGAAGTGTAAACACAGCAGAACAGAATCCAGTTAGGAAAGAGGTGAAAAAGGGATTATACTTGTTATGGATGCTGGTCTCTCTCTCTGTGTGTGCATGCACACTGATTTACCAGTAGATGATCGAGCACAGCTGGCACAGCTGGGCATTAGTAGTGCTGACTAATACAGAAATCACAGCAGTCGCAAGACAGAGCCTTCTCCTTCGCAAATGCAGTCGTTCCATTTCCTGTTTTAAATGGTTTTACAGGCAATAAAAATTGATTTTTTAGTAAAAAATGTGAACAAAATTTGGACAAAGTACATTCAGATACAATCCATATATAAAACGCATGTAAATGCAAGATGTAAACGGCCTCAAGGAGAGGAGGACAGTGTTGTGTTTGACAGTTATTAAGATATCAGTGACATACACTAAATGGACTGAAGTATTGGGACACTTCCTCATTCACTGGTTCTTCCAAAATCAAGGCTATTAAAAAAAGAGTTAATCTTGCTTTTGTTGGAGTAACTGTTTCTAATGTTCAGGGAAGGCTATCTACTAGATTTTAAAACATTGAGGTGAGGATTTGATTGCATTCAACATAAAAAAGCATTAGTGAGGTCAGAATGTTGGATGATCACCTCCCCAGCTCATCCCCAACTTATCCCAAAAGTATTGGATGGAGCACCAGCCATCATTCTAGATTACACAGTTCCACTGCTCCACAGTTCAGTGCTGGGAGGCTTTATACCCCTCTAGCCCACGCCTGCCATAATAGGTTTGTGTTAATCTGCTCCAGAGAGTCCTATTCTACTGGCAATACTTCTTTACAAGCTGTGTGTATATGCATTTGCCAGCAATGGGTGTAACTTATAGTAGCTGAATGTGTTCATTAGAAGGGGTGTCCACAAACATTTGGACAGATAATATAGTTAATAGAGTGTAAATAGAACCACAGTGAACAAGCTTTCAGATGTTTACTGGTCTGGTGGTGGAGCTCACATCTCTCTGGTCTTTTGCAGCTTTCAACTTGAACCAGCTTGATGACGACTCCAGCCTATGTGGGGGAGCTGCAACAGGCCCCCCAGCCTCAAGGGGGGGGTGTAACCGTAGCGCCAGGGCAGCCTGCCACTGCTGCCCCCGCGACAACTCAGCAGTTCCTTGCAGAACTGCAGACCACCGTGGTGTCCAGCTCAGCACCGACACCCACGGGCCAGACCACGCCTCCTCCCACAGCGGCCCAGAAAACTCAAGCAGTCGTACAGACCCCACCCTCTCAAGCGCCGCCCGCACAGACCCAATATGTCACAGCAGAGATTCAGAGTTCACCCACACAGTCCAGCAATGCCCAGAGCACACCACAGTACATCGTGGTCACGGTTACAGGTGAGGGCTTCTTTAGCTGTGTAAATCATCATCATCATAATCACCATCTTTGCAGCTGTTCATTAGAGATAGTGTGGTTATATAACTATACCGAAATCTGGAATCGTGTTCAAATTGACCTCTTGGCAGAACTTTGTGATGCTATGTAAGCTGAGTCCTATTTTAGTGAACATGTATATCCTGAAATATTACTCTATTGTGTCATTTCACATGATCCTTTCACTTCTGTTTGTCAACAAATGCATGTGTACAGCTGTCCAAATGGGAGGGGTGGTTGCTCAAAGTGTGATTTGTATTTACAACAGTGGTGTGACAGTGAATTACACTCCACACGTGGGAGATCATTAGCAAAACATGCCAGTTTTCCCATGATTTCCATTAACAGCAGCAATGGATAAAACACCCTGCTTTAAAATGTACTAACATCCATTGTTGTAACTGTAAACCAGTGTTGCTGTAATTGTAATGCTATGTGTGTAGCAGTAACTCTCATCTTGACCTCAGTTTCTCACTTTGCATTTCCAGAGGGCTCCCTCCATTCCAGTGACTCGGTTTCAGATTCCAGTCCTCCTCCTACAGTGGTGCAGACTGGAGTTCCCACTCAGGTGGTGCAGCAGGTGCAGTCAGCCCAGCAGGTAGAGTCCCAGAGATGTTTGTTCATACATACCTATACATCAAACACCGGCTAGTATATCTTAAAGCTTGTGTTGGTAGTTGGGTGCGATGTCTACTTCAGACAGTTTGTTGAAAAATTATGTCTTCATTTTTCCTGATGCTCAGCATCTACTGAGCCACCTTACTCTGTGTGTTTTCTTCAGATTTCGGTATAGTCAAATAACCACACTATCTCTAATGAACAGCTGCAAAAATGGTGATGGTGGTGGTGGTGGTGGTGATTATGATGATGATGATTTACACAGCTAAAGAAGCCCTCACCTGTAACCGTGACCACGATGTACTCTGTGTGTTTTCTTCAATCGCATAATGACAGAATCTACTGATCCTTCAGATCCTTCAAGATCTGCCCAAAAAATAAAATTTTCTTATCACACATGACTTTAGATCAAAACAAACCAGCCCAGCATAGATTACAGAGTTGCTAGAAGTCTTAAGTGGGCAAGCAAACACCACACGGAACACTCTCTCCACCATTTAATATGGTGTTAAGAACCCTGGTTATATTAACAATATAAACGGAATAATATATTTGATATACTGCACTGTATCCTTTCGTTTAGCCCGGCTCTCCGTCAGCTCTCCATTTCCGCACTACAAGTTGCCGTAATAATGTAATAATCGTGGGCTTTATGATTCCAAATCACGGTGGCTACGCTTTGTGAGCAGATCGGCGGGGTAAACACTGAATTATTCACACCCTGCACCAGAGGATATTCTGGGAGGATAATAGTTTAAGAGCTTGAAATCGGGACACCGTCTGCGATTGTCCACAGAGGCGACTCGGCCTTAAACTGGCCCATTTATCCTGTGGAGTATGACCCAGGTATTACATAGCCCAGACATGCATGACAACAGTCAGCCTTTGGTTCTTAGTGTATGGTTGGTTTCTCTGTATTTTTGTGCACAGAGGTCAGTGGTCCAAGCCACATCTCAGCAAACCAAGACTGAACAGGGTACCCAACTGAGCGTCACCAGCCTACAGCCTGTACATTTGACTCAGGAGGTGATTTTCCTACACACATCCACACTTTTTGAAAGCTTTCTCACATATGGCGACATGATAAAGTAAATCATTACAACTCTACACCCAACCAGCATTTCCATTACCACAGACGTTAGTGGACCAACAAGACTTTGTTTGGAATCTCTAGCTTTGCACTCTAGCTGGAAGCCTAATGTAGCTAACTAGCAATGGACCCTTCCTACTAAAACTAGCATAATGCAAACTGTATGCCTAAATTATTGCACACATGCCTCAAATCATGTCAAGCTTGATGTCATCTCAATTCTGCCTGCATGTGGTTTTAAACATTACTTGACAAATTGTTTATATCAATTACTGTTTTAAGCTTTAAAGGCACTGTATACAATTTCAGCCCCACACACTTTCTGTAAAATTCAGAAAATGTTTCCTCACTGTTATCTAGCTCTCCGGTCTGTTTGCCTGCTGGAAAAATGCCGATGTTTGTACTCAGCCCTGGCTCTGTAAATGGGAAACAAACAAAGTGACACGAACTGAGAAACACAACACGATTCCAGCCAAACAGTAACAGGGGGCATTCATGTTTGTGCAAAGGACAGGGGAAGGGGAGAGGTTTCAGTGGACACTGTGTATCCGGCACTTGGTACATGTTGAACTACATGCATTGTCAAGGAGAGATGGCTGAAAAACATCTAAAAAGGTTTGACAAACAAAAGCTGAACGAAAAAGTTCATAGATCATAAAGATCGGTGAGGTATTTGGACAGTGAAGAGACGTTGAATGGCTTGAAAAAGGGATGAGGACGTTGCTCTATTTCTGCTGGATAGGTGGGTAACATTGACAGAAATAGGTCAGTGTTGTTTTGTTTTGTTTGCGAATGTTTGTGATAAACAATTACAACTGATTTGCTTAACTGGCAGCAGTTGTAGCTACAGTTTGCTGCTAACCCACAGTCTAGCATCATGACCTTGGTAGTGTGCATGCATGAATGGGGGGTGGGGGGGTAGAGCTTTTGAAGGAGCACTAAGGGGAGGGGTGTGTTTGTTTTGCTGTTGTGTTCAAATATCAACAGTCGTCTCCCACAATTGTATACAGCGCCTTTAATATTTTTGTCTGCTCCTGAAGTACCTGTTAGCTACCTTAGCCTTGCATGTCAGTCAACTCCCTTTAGAAGAAAAGAAAAATTGAACAATGTGTGTTATTTGCAGGATGATTCTTAAAGGGGCTGTCAACTGAATTGTTAATGTCAGGGCTGTCTGAAAGATTCCAAGGTGTATGTAAGATAATGGTAAAAGTACATTTAACAGGAGTGACTGCAGTTGCTGTGCTGGTAACACAAGTCTGCTCACGCCTCTCCAATCACTTGTTGGATAGCCCTCAGTATGGTGAAAGCAAGCCCTCCTTGTGAATGTGCCAATGAGACTAGGGTTTTGGTTTGCGTGGGACAGGATTGTGTAGAACAATCCACTGACGAACACTTGATGTCATTCAGTAGGGTCCCGTCCACCTGAGATCCAACAATAGAAACCACAAAAGTGTATCGAAATGATTGACATTGTCCTTTATTCATGCTAGACCTCCTATCTGACAGCCTATTTAGATTAACTGTGTTTGATGCTTTGATGCAAGTGGTTTACCCTCCAATGCTTATTTCCAGAGTTGTTGCACAAGGCAAGGGGAGGAGACACAGAGGAAGAGGAATAGGCAGAGAGAGAGCGAGATAGCTGAGTGGTTGGAGCACAGGGCAGCAGCAGCAGCGATAGCATACAGATGTGTAGACTCATGCGGAGATGGCATCTCCCACTTGGCTGGCAGAGCAGACCACCCGCCGGACTACCCTACAGTGTCCTCCTACTGCGCCTACTCACTGCCTCTGGCCTACCCACCATTCACCTACTCTGTCCCTGTTATAACTTTAGGCTGGGAGTCAGAGCAGCCCTCATACTCTACTGTCCCTACAATGAACGTAGACGAGTCCTTCCTGTTTGAGGCTGCTTCCGGCCACGGAGTAGGTGGCTTTAACAGAAGCAGACTTGCAGTAGCGGTTCGGCCCAAAATCGAATTTTCACCCCAACTGCGGTTGATCAGCTTAAACCAAAAAGCTTGCTCCTGTATGCAAACAAGTAAATGTAACAAATGACCACCAATTTTGCACTGCACAAGCAGTCAATGAGGCAAGATATGTTTAATATCTGTTGTGTGCTTCTTTAGATTAGAATGAGAGATGCTAGGCTAATGTTGCTAACTAACACTGGACTTAGACTGTTACCAATCTTATTTAGGGAAAATGATTTGGTCAAACGGGATGGATAGTTAGCCGAAGCAAATCAATATATCTACAGGTTGAACGTCATTTTAGAGAATGCATTTATGGAGATAAGGTTTGGTGACAGTCAAAGTCCAGTATTTGTTAGCGATGTTAGCCTAACATCCCTCATTCTAAACGAAACCGTCTTGACTGATCGACTGACTTAAATAGACTTGCCTGTGTGTTTTCTGACACTACGCATACTGTCAGTTTCAAAGTGGATAAAACTACATAGCTAAAAACAGTGACAGCCTTTTTGTGCCTGTTTTTATTTCGGAAAAGAGGAAGAGTAAATTGTGTAAATTAGATTTTTGGCCGAATTATCAGTGTAAATTAAATACAAGACTGAAGAGGTAGCTTAGAACTGATGTTGTAGAAGTGAAGCCAGTGGAAGCTGATTGGATTCATAAAAAAAGCTTGAGTTGGCAATAGAGCTTTCTCAGAAGGAGCAGAGAAAGAGGAAGGAAGTGAGAAAGACCTCATTGTGTGTGTGTGTGTCTGGGAGTGTTCTCACATGTGTGCACGTCTTCTGTCTGCAGCAGCTTCAGCAGGTGCCGGTGCAGCATGTGTACACTAACCAGGTGCAGTATGTGGAGGGAGACACTAACTACACTACCAGCACCATGTAAGTCCACTGAGCTGACCCTTCCTCCATACACTCTTAAAAATGAAGGTGCTTCTTTTAGTTCTTTGAGCAATTACATAGAAGAAGCATGTTTGGTTTCACTAAGAACCATGCTTGTGACAGAGATGTGTGAGGGTGAAGAAGCTTCAAATTTGGAAAGAAGCTTTACATCAAGTGATGGTTCTTTAAACCTTTCAATTGCTCTTCACACTCACAAATCACACTTACAAACATGGGGCCTTATTTATTTTCACCAATATTTTCTTCAAATCTAACTAGTCTTCAAGTCAAGTCTAATTCAAGATGTGTTTTAAGCTGCAGAACTGTTCATAGCTCTGCTCTTATATAGATGGATTCCATTGTCCTCATAATTTGAGATAATCTCAAATACAAAAACTTTGATGAATGTCAGAATCTTCGAATAAGTGGGTTTTAGGAAGACATTTGTTTTTGTTTGTTGTTCTTTTTTGTTTTTATTTATTAACAATAAAGAAAAGAACAGCTGTGGCATTAGACATTTTACATGGTCATATATTAAGAGCCCACTCTTATAGAGAAAGGAAAAAAAGAAAGAAGACCAACAGGAAATGTCCCAACAGGAAAAGTGTATATATGAGACACAGCTCATCAGACGAAAGTTCTCTATTTGTCTAATGCATGACTGTAATTTGATCATTACTATCAAATTATTAATTCATTAAGGCAGTATTATAGTGATTGACCCTTCATATGAGTGCTCCTCACATTATGGCAGATATATTTAACTTTTCTTTAGTTATAAGTATGTTATAATATTATACAGCTTTCTTTCTCCTCTTAAAGAGTGTACCCAAATGTATATTACCCCTTTGGTGTCAGAATGAGCTTATATAATTGTACATGTGAAGTAGCACATAATAATTGTAATTATTTAGTTAGACATCAGTTTTACATTCTGGATTGACCACCTCAAGCCTACCTCTGACATTTTTGTTTAACGAAAAGGTGACAAAAGTCTAGAAAAATTAAATACTAGACTTTTTCTTCTCCGATACAGATATTGATATCTTGAGTGCCTGCATCAATACTGATACAGGGCCAATATATACTTGTTCAACTTTCAACTAAGTTTTAAAATAGCCTGTTTTAAATCAAGGCACTTCACTTAAAAGTAAAATATCATGCTCAAACTACTTAGACACTCTACTACCCCACAGAAAGACGCACACAGCTAACATTATCACCTCACAAAGTGTGAGTGTGTGAGTGTTTAAGGTTAGCTTTGTTACAAGATTGGAATTGGATTGGATCATTCTTCTCTGATATTCAGTCCAGCATTTTCAGCTAATATCATCCTCATACTGATATTGATAAGCCATCTCATCTTTTTTTTCCACTGTGCAAAACAAGACTATAAACAGAGCAACAACAAATCAGATTCAAATCATATTCAAAGTATCTCCTCTTTTACCTACAAACACACAAAATATCAAGTGAAAGTTCACAGTTTGCCCATTCAACAAAATTACTCATTCATTTCAAAGCATGTGGAAGAATTAAAGAAAATCATGTCGAGGTATACATGCTGTATAATTTAATTGCTCTCAATATCTCTTCCCTCCTCAGTCGCTCCAGCAGTTTCCCTTACACAGACACCCCTCTGTACACCCAGACCAGTGGTGGCCAGTACTATGAGACCACCTCTGCCTCTGGCTCCCAGGCCCCTTCCCCCGGCACTCCTCTGACCGTTGCCGTAACCACAGGCTCCACTGGCGTCTCCATGTTTGTCACTGGAACAGGCCAGATCGTGGCCAACCCCACAGCGGGAGCAGGGGGTGGAGCCACGGCAGTGATTGCAGCCTCAGGGGCGGCAGCTAATGGCTCCGGGGAAGAAGGGGGTGGAGCTAATGGCAGTAGCGGTAGCTACGTGATCCAGGGAGGCTACATGCTGAGTGGCAGCGGCGGTGCCAGCAGCAGCAGCAGCGGAAATGGTCAGGGTTACTCACACAACGCCCGCGCGTCCCCGGCCACCGTGAGTATTAGCGAGGGAGAAGAGAATAGCGTGCCGTCGGCAGACAAAAAGGTATGACCGAAAGAAAAAACCCACAAGACGAAGTCAAGACAGATTGTTCAGCCACACTTGTCACTCACTCGTCACCTTCACCCTTCCCAGTACACTTGCAGCGAATGATATCTTGGCAAGTGAAATCATCTTAAATCTGGCCTTTGTATGTAATGGTTTGTCATTATAAGATTTACATTATTACATTATTATAAGAGTTACATGATATCTGTTGCTACAAGTGCCCCTTTTCAGGCATACTTCCTTTAATAAAATGTCTGTGACATGCTACCACAAGGTTTCAAGCTCAATAGCACCTTTCTCGCCCTGTGTAACATCTCTGTTCTTAATGACCGGTGGAGCAGGAGCGCAAGAGAAAGAGAGAGAGAGATGTGAACTCAAGATAAAGTAAATGTTAGCTAACTAGTGCAAACAGGGGAAAAAAGAATAAACTTATGAGACAAGTCTTCTCTAGGAGGTTGTTTCTCTAGGAATGGCTCTAGGAATGGTTCAAAGCATACGTAAACTGCGGATTAATCGCCAAAGTTTAACCAGTACAGTATGGAATACAGTTTTACTGCCGCTGTCATTTGTTTACAGTAATAACTCCTTTAATCTAGATCTGCCGAGAAAACTCAGTGTGACGTGTGTGAGGTGTCTCATATGGGTTGAGTGTAAAAAGGAGAAATCTTTAAGTAAGTCAACCCAGATGTGAAATGCGAATGGGAGTTATCGTAACGCTCAAAGTGGCGTCTGTTTACGTATAAAGTCCTACCTTTCAGAGCCAATCAATGAGCCAATGGTTATGCCACAAGCAGAGGCGAGTTGATGATATTGTGGCTCGTGTCAAAATTAAAGTCACTAACAAACGTAGCACCAAATATTTTCAAACTGAAAGCTTCAATTACTGACTCACTTTTTTCTTTTTTGTTGATCTGAAGAAACCGATTTAGGGAAAAATAGTTTTTGTTTATATTTTATTGCTGCTACTTTAAGTTTTGACAGGAAAAAGATATTGGAGTTTTATTTATCTTTTATATTAGCGGGATAGTTTGTTAAAACAGTGAATTTCCAATTAACTCTTTATTGTTTTCAATGTTGGATAGCAAATGCATAAAACTACCTCAAGATAAAGTTAACAGCTGATAGCTGCATAAGAGTTATGTGGTAACTGATCGAATGTATCTTTTTCAATAATCAATAGATTATTCAGATATCAAAATAGTAATTTGTTGCATCCTTATTTTACTTAAGTTCATGCTCATTTGTCCCTATTTGCACTAGTTAAGTATCTAATGTTACTTCCCCTTGAGTTCACATCTCTCTCCCGGCTTGCCCACAGTGGTCTACTGTAATGGCTTCTCTGTCCTTAGCTAGTCAAATTATGTCAT
Source organism: Salminus brasiliensis (assembly GCF_030463535.1). Lineage (NCBI taxonomy): Eukaryota > Metazoa > Chordata > Actinopteri > Characiformes > Bryconidae > Salminus > Salminus brasiliensis. The sequence goes on along the minus strand of NC_132889.1, from coordinate 24,889,727 downwards.
GTGGTTGTGGTGCAGTTAGTTTTTGCTTTCTGCTGTTTGCAGCCTAACGTTTTGCCCTTCACAAAGGTAGTGGATTAGGCTTTTGAGATGGGGACGGTATTGTAATGAGAAGACTTGTGGTCATAAGCAACTGAGCCAAACCTGAACTATGTGATGAATGCTCTTTTTTTCTCTCCTCAGCATCCAGCATAAACTGAGAAGGTTGTAGGTTGGTAGGCATTTCAGATAACCTAATGTGTACAAGCACTGGAAAAGTGAGCTTTCACTTTAAACAAGTACAAGATGCTGAGAAATAGGTTGTATGTTCCTACAACTGTTCATTACATATCTGATGGTTTCACTTGCCAAGATATAATTTTTTGCAGTGTATCAGAATGATGATGATGATGTCATTGTCTCACACATCAGAGAGCACAGTTAAAGAGCACAGTGAGTCAGGGACAGTCACGCAGCCCAGCCATGACGTGGCTCAGAACACATAAACCCCAATCTGCATCACCTCCACTGAACCCAGACCATTAGGGGAAATGAATAGAGTTATGGCAGTAGCTGTGAAATTGTCCATAGAGACAACAGCTCCGGAATACATAAATTATTCATCAATTCCAATTCCCCTGTTTGCATACATTTGTGTTATGCCAGGGAAGAATGTGCACTACTGTGACAGCACTAGGGCAGTTTTTTTTTCTTTCACTGTGCTGTCATATTCATATTTGAATGCAAATGCAGAATTCAATCATAACTCCATCATGTATCATGTCATAAATCTGCATGAGAGAGAGGAGCCATCTTTTATACCTCACATCCACTTGAATGGCTCTCCCAACACAGCTGCATACCTTGCTAGGAGAACCAGTAAAAGCTGCAGGCATCCCATTGGTTATATGTTCTGTTGCATACCCGAATTGTATGCGACGGCACGCGAAAAAACTATGACACTGATACACGTGTGTGTGTGTGTGTGTGTATGTGACTGTGTGTTACATATCTGTACTAGGTGACTGTGTTAGTGGCATGCTGTTTCATGTGTGAGCATGCAGTTTTCATATTTCATGTTGTTGCATTTTCCCCCTTTCATAAACATGATGCACCAAAATGCACTCATCAAGTGTGGTATCTCGTAGCTGTCACACAAAACCTTATATGTCCATTTTTGTGTTTTTCACTTTTTTGAACTAATTTGAATCTCTGAGCTTCTCTGTACATTGCACCTGAACTTCTTAATGAAGGGACCCATAGAAACGCTCCAGAATGACTCTAAATATTTTTTTTACATTGACTTTCTTTAAAAGTAAAAATGTTCTTTAAAAGTAAAAAAAAAAAATTGGACAATTGCTTTTGTGTGACTGTGATGATGCATTAGTGGTGCACAGGCAAGTGTGCACGACGACTTCTTTTTTTTTTTTTTTTTAAATGTGTGTGTGTGTGTCAGGCCGTCCCTGGGCTCTCTGTCTGAGTGTGTGTGTGGCTGTGTGTGTCTCATCCCTGCAGCTCTCCTCTGGCCCTCAGGTGCAGTGGTTGTTGGATAATTATGAAACGGCAGAGGGTGTAAGCCTGCCGCGCTCCACCCTCTACTGCCACTACCTGTTGCACTGCCAGGAGCAGAAGCTGGAGCCTGTTAATGCTGCATCCTTCGGCAAGCTCATCCGCTCTGTCTTCATGGGCTTGAGGACGCGGCGCCTGGGCACCCGGTAAGCAAGGACACATGAAAAAGTGCCATGAAAAAGTTTGAGCTCCCCTGGTCAACATTTCTGTCACTTTAAATAGATAAGCTAGTAAAAGATGAGCTGATCTCCATAAGGCATGAAGTTAAAGTTGACACTATTTCTTTCATATTTCATGCAATTGTTTAAAAATAACAATTAAAAATGCTGACACAAAAAGTCTCTACATGGTTCTTTGGCAAGTATTCAGTTATGCTATAAATTATTGCTGCTATTACTTAGCACATCCTTGGTTTTCAATTTTGACCGGTAATAGACAGGGTGTTTTATTTATATTTAATATTAGCAGGAAAGTTCATTAAAACAGTGAAGTTATCGTTTATAGAATTTATTGTTATATAGCATTCATCTTTGTTGTCTTCACTGTTAGTTTGCAAATGCACAAACAACCTCAAGCTAAATTTAATAACTGATACGTACATGAGTTATTTGGTAATTCAGCAATTGATAATCTGTTTTTTTTAATAATCATTAGATTATTCAACTATCAAAATAGTAGTTTGTTGCAGCCCTGCTTTACTTTAAGGTTTTTCTCATTTGTCCTGGTTTGCACTAGTTAGCTAACGTTTACTTAACTTTGAGTTCACATCTTTCTTTCTTGCACTCTCTCTCTCTCTCTCTCTCTCACACACACACACACACACACACACACACACACACACACACACACTCTCTTTTTTCCCTTCTGTAGTCTATTGTATTGGTCAAGATTTCTGTTTCTGTGAATAGATAAGCTAGTAAACGATGAGCTGATCTCCCTATAGCAAAAGGTCAAAAGTGACACCTTTAACTTTGTAAACGTTTTCTGGTAAAAAGGTGTTTCAATGCCTGTCTGTTACAGCGGGAACTCTAAATACCACTACTATGGGCTGAGGATTAAAGCCAGCTCCTCTCTGCTCCGGCTGATGGAAGACCAACAACACCTGGCCATGAGACAGCAGCCTTTCTCGCAGAAACAGAGGTGTTCTGTCTCTGTTTTATTCAGTCTCTCAGTTAATGCTTTCTTGTTCCCTGAGACATATAAGCTTTATCTGTATGTTCTGTCAATCACCCTGACTGTGACTTAATAATACCCTACAGGCTAAAGCCAGTCCAGAAAGTGGAGGGAATGACTAATGGGATGTCATCAGGGGCCGGACAGCAACAGCAGCAGCAACAGGGTTCAGGCCTTTCTGACATTAGTGCTCAGGTGCAGCAGTACCAGCAGTTTCTGGGTAAGTACAGATGCAGTTATGATGCATTTGGAGGATCTGATCACCACAAGTTGCACTGACAAAGTTGTAAATACTAATGATTTTGGCCACCTGTGTTTGCAAGCTGTGATGCATATCAACAGCCAGTATAATCTCTGAGGGCATCTGTGAACACAAAAGACCAAGCTGGTATTGATCCATCTCAGCAGATAAGGAAGAGCGGGGCACAAGCTAATGTAGGGGCAAATGTAACTTGGATATTTTATCTAGTAAACCTATCTAGTAAAAATGTTTGGGTCATCTTCATATATTTGCATGGAAGTGTCATCTATATACCATCCCATACTATACACCATATGGACAAAATTAAACTGGCTCTGCTGTCCAGGATAGGTTTGCGGCACATTGCTGTGAGGATTTAATTGCATTCAAACGACGAGTGTTAATGAGGTCAGGATGTTGGATGATCATCACTCCACTTGGAGCACCACCCATCCAGAAAACAGTTTCATTGCTCTACAGCTTAGTGCTGGGGGGCGGGGGGGCTTTATACTCCTCAAGCACACACCTGGCATTAGGCATGGTGCCAATAGGTTCATGTTTATCTGCTCCAGTGAGTCCTATTCTATTGATAATATGTCTCTACAGGGAATAGACAAGCTGTGCAGATTTGCTCATCTGTGTCAGCAATGGGTGCAACTTAAAAGTAGCTGAATACATTCATTAGATGGGGTGTCCACAAATATTTGGACATATGGTGTAACTTGTGGGTACTAATTGGTAACTTGACTACTATTTGTACTTTTTACCAGTCTAAGATTGTACAACTGCACCTTTTGACTGTTGATCAGCAAAGCCATATTAATAGGGCTGGGAAAGGCCGCAGCAAGTGTAAAGGGCTAAGCATTAGAAACCGTTAAAGACAATGAAGCAAGGCAAACAGAATGAGATAAATTCAAACAGGCAGACAGACAGACAGAAGTTAAGTAGATCCCAGATTGACTTTTAACCTCTTTTGTTGGTCTTTTTGCAGATGCGTCCCGCGCCCTCCCAGAGTTCCCTGATATCGACCTGCAGGGGAAACCTTTGCCAGAAGGTATCGAGCTGGAGCACATTAAGAGCTTTCAACTGCTCTACAGAGAGCACTGCGAGGTAATCCACCACACACTGTCTATCTACCCGTCTGCCTGCCTGGCAGGCTCAGTATCTGAACGGGCCAGGGAGGAGACTAGACATTTGTTGCTCAGCTGCAGTCTTCACAGCTATAATCTCTAGGGTGTTCATTTCTTGAATGACATTGACTGTATCGGCTTGAAATCTAAGTATGTGGTGTGTTAGTGGGTTGCTCTTCGCATTCCCCCAGGCTATCCTGGACGTGATGGTAAACCTGCAGTTCACACTGGTGGAGACACTGTGGAAAACCTTCTGGAGGTTCAGCGAGAGCCAGGCTGGAGACACAGCCACGCTGGCAGTGTGAGTAGGCTGCTCCTCACACACTCTAGACATTACCTTGGTATAGTTGAATGATAAGAGTTTAATTCATGGAAGATACATACTGTGAACCTTAAACCCTGTTTTCTCTTCATTCAAAAGTCTACATAACAGTCTTGGCTCATTTTATTTACACCCCCAAAATTTCTATTCACCTAGCCCACTAGTGAAAGCCTGTAAAGGCTAAACGCAGTGGCTACTTTGGGATAATATGGAAGTGAGGCTAAAAAAGGCTAAAAGCTAATTAGGCTGATCGGAGAGGGGAAAGCGCTGACCAGATGCTAAGCTAAAAGATAACCTAGCCAACCAGTCTCTTCAGATAGCTAACCACACACCATATTGAGAAGACACAGATAGGAAACAGCAGCACTATCCATTTAGAGGCTAGGTTGTAAACCAACCAATAGAATTTTATTTCACAAACCATAAAAGATTAAACTACAAAATAACAGGACTGTAAATAGGCTTATAAAACCACATGTGAGCACATTTTACCCCAACCAAAGTCACAGACTTACTATTTATGCATCAAATATATATGTAAATATGAATGTAATGTAAAAAAAATAATAATAAATGATACATTTTCTCTCATTCATGTTTATTCTACTAATAATCTAAACGCGAAATGCTTAAATAAATAAAATCATTTTGGCTTTTGTCTTTAACATAATAACATTCATAATAATGTAACATTATCATAGTAACATAATATGTTCTCAAGGTTTATATTTAGCCTAAAATAAAAAAATTTTGGCCTAAAATACTTTTAAACAAATGGTTCAGTCAGTATTCTTAATGTTGTGAACAATACCCCGGTTTCTATTCAATCATTTCGCAAAAGTTGCATAAGAGCAAAAATAAGAAATAAGTTGTTTCCATCCACTACAGCTATGCAAAGAAACTTTAGATGACGTGGGCTACCATGTTTGTGAGTGGCATCAAAACAAGCAAAATGGAAAGTTTAAGCAGAATTTCCGTATGCTTTTAGCCAAATAATTTTTACAGCCCTTTGCTCTCTCTTTTTATGGCTGGTTTGTTGTTTGCAGTTCAGAAATGCTGGGTAGGACGAGCAGTGGGCCACCTAAAGAGGGCTGTAATCTCTGTGCCACCCTGACACCATCCACAATACATCTCGGTGTGCAAATGCTCTAGACAGTTCTGAGAGATCATAGTGCAGAGACATTTTTCAGACGAGCCTTGGATTCAGCATTTTAGAATGTCATAAACAACCTTTGAAAAGCTGTATGTCATGATCAGACGAGCTGTAGAGCCAGCCGTTCCTCCAGTCAACAGCCACTTGTGCCGACTGATAGGAAAATATCCATTGCTTTATACAAGCTGAGTAGGGCAATGGGGAAGTGTTTGATGTTAGCGTAACAACAGTTTGTCGTTGTGTACAAACTTGATTGTGTTGAGGAGGTGCCCAAGGCTTGAAATGTCATTGTTTGCTTTGGTGATATTTTAACTTTTCCACCCAATTTTTTGTCTTTTTTTCCATTCAGATTTTTAATATGCATTTTTTAAATTGTCAAAAACTTAGTGGATGAAAAAGACTTGCTAATGAAACATGCTAATGATGCAAACTGCAAACATGCAAACTGTTGACTACTAACTTCCATTCATTGTTAGTAACATTAGCATGTGAGACTAAACTATTCTTTAAAACAGGGTAAATGTCTAAATGAGACTGCTATAGGTAATTGTTCTCAATTGGTTAGGTAAGGTAAGTAATCTTAGACAGAAAAAAAATCAGTTGCCTTGACATGACCCACAAACTTACCCACTACACTAATTTAAGGTGGTAAAAAAATGCAGTCACTTTTTTTTTTTTTTTTAACATTTTAGACATTTATCTACCACCATCGTGTAGATTAGCAAAAGGAAACTCATTTAGACCGGACGTGGGAGTGCACTATTAGAAGGTTTATGAGAAGCTGTAGGAGAATATAAGATATGTGGTTCTGTGGCTTTTGGAGGGACATTTGTGCAAATATTTTTGTTCTTTGGTGTTCCAGTCACGATGAGTCAGAGAAGCGGCTGCCCAAGTCGTGCCTGGTGCTGCTGTGTAAATACGAGCCAGTGCTGCGCTGGAGCCGGGACTGCGATAACACACTGTACCAGGGCCTGGTGGAGATCCTCATACCAGATGTACTGAGACCCATACCCAGTGAGTTGACACTGCACTGCTTTGCACAAAACAAACTTCCCCACAGCAGTGCTCGAGGCAAACCCACAGAAACTGTGATCTGAAACCAAAGGGCATGAACTACTACACGACACCCTGCTTCTCAATTATACGACTGTACACAGGCACAGTTTGGTGCTTTCCCTGTTCAAACACGTCTGATAAATATGTTAAGTATAAAGTAAGTGCTGAATTGACATATTTGTAAGCAGGGTAATTACCAAACTGATCTAGAAGAAGTGATGATATCAGTTGCTAATAATGCACCATCCTGTCTTTCCAGGTGCCTTAACTCAAGCCATCCGTAACTTTGCCAAAAGTTTGGAGAGCTGGCTCACTAACGCCATGATGAACATTCCTGAGGAGATGGTCCGCATCAAGGTCAGAACGGCTGGGGAGTTATACCACACAATAGACATACTATGTACATTTATATTAGAGGAGTGATGGTACACAAAACGTAGTGCATAGGGGTTACCTAGGTTTTTTTCATTGCTAATTCATTGTTATTTTCAGAAATTTAAAAAGCGTTTATTCCGCTTGTGTTGGAGTGACAGTCTCTACTGTCTAGGGAAGGCTTTCTAGTAGATTTTGTAGCATTGCTGTGAGGACATTATTGCATTCAGCTACAAGGACATTAATAAAATCACAATGTCGGCTGATCACCTTATTCCCAACTCCTCAATGATGGAGCACCATCATTACAAAGAAATGAACAGTTCCACTGCTCCACAGCTCAATGCTGGGGGGCTTTTTACCTCTCCAGCCCCCAGCTGGCATTAGGCATGGGGCTGCTTGAGAGAGTCCCTTTTTTATTGGCAGTACTTCTATTGGCAGTACTTCTCTGCAGAGACTAGACAAGCTGTGTGGCTGAATGCATTCCTTAGAAGGGGTGTCCACAAACATTTGGACATATAGTGTGTTTCAGACGTCAATCCCAAACTTTTTCACGATAAAATCCACCTGTATCCACTTTGACTCAGTGTTACTGTTCTTAAAAAATAGATTTTTATAACATAAAAATAATCATCAGTATGAACAACTTAATGTGTTTTAGTAATATTTCGACAAAATAATTGAGAAATGCTCCAATGTGATTTCAAAAGTAATCTTTTTACATTGACTTTCATTTAAAAATGTATATTTTTTTCCCTTACCTGTAAAGTTGCAACAGACGTTTCCACGGAACTGCATTTAATTGCTACATAAATTGACATCCTTTTTGGAACCACATTACGTATGTTTTACTTTGGGGGTTAATGGTTTGAATGATACTGATGGCATTGTGGTCGTGTGTGTCTAGGTGACATGTGCGAATGCCTTTGCGCAGACCCTGCGCAGGTACACCTCTCTAAACCATCTGGCTCAGGCTGCCCGCGCTGTGCTGCAGAACACTGCACAAATCAACCAGATGCTCAGCGACCTCAACCGAGTCGACTTCGCTAATGTGCAGGTCTGTCTGAGTGTGTTTGTGCGTGTGAGAGAGCTCCACAGTCCATCTCTAGTAACACAGAAATCAAGAAAGATAAGACGGCCATATTTACCATTTGTGTTGGACACAGATGGAATTTGGCCTCTGCCTTTAACCCATCCATGCAGTAAACAGACACACATGCACACTAGTGAGCACTAGTGAGTGGACAGTGAGCAGAGCGGTGGACAGCCATTGCTGTGGCGCCCAGGGAACAGAGATGTTAAGGGCCTTGTTCAAGGGCTCAACAGTGGCAACCATGTCATCAACAGCCAGGTGCTCTAACTGCTGAGCCATCACAACCCTGGTGTGTATGTATGTATGTATGTATGTATAGACACACATACCAGTGACTTCTGTGTGGGAATCCAGTACTAAGAACAATGATAGTGAGTTAATTATTCCAAATGCAAGGTTACTGCTAAAGTAGAAGTGTGTAGTGTGCAGGGAGAGAGACTGAAACGTGTACCCCTGTTAGCACCCCCAGATCTATAGGTAGCATTGTGTGACTTGTCTGTGTGGGTGCTTAGATATGACCTCTGGTTTGCCAGATCTGAGAAGGACTGTGAGAAAAAATGAAATTACACTATGTTGGCTTCTCATGTGGAGGAAAAGCACCAAACTCTTTCTGCTCAGGTGTAGCTTCTACAGGTGGGCCTTGATTTTTGGCTACAGAGTGGAAGAGTTCTCACTCCAAGTCCTGCTTTCTTTTCATATAGCTTTTTTTTATCACCTTTGTCAATTCCATTGAGGGTATTTTACTGGCATAACAAACTGCATTACCTACATTAGCCTCCAGTATCTTCAATGTGAAACTAAAAGGGTTTTGAGTTTAATGGGTCATTTCCATAGACCATTTTCAAGATTAATGCAGAAGCGTAATATAAAAGGACAACAACGAAATGCTAAACTAAATAAAAATATCAAACTAGCAATAGTGTGTTCCTGACTAATAGGGCACTGTGGGGAGACCCCTGTGTGGTATTATTAGTTATATTGGCAGGAATGTGTTTTATTAGCTGGGCCTATTGACAGATGTTATCAGCCAGCCACTATATTGGTTAGGCATTTACTGACAACATCAGTGAGCATTACTGTTTCCCTCTGGCTCTTTTCAGGAACAGGCTTCTTGGGTGTGTAGATGTGAAGATCGGGTGGTGCAGCGCTTGGAGCAGGACTTTAAGCTGACTCTCCAGCAGCAGAACTCTCTGGAGCAGTGGGCAGCCTGGCTGGACGGCGTGGTCTCGCAGGTTCTAAAGCCGTACCAGGCCAGCTCGGCCTTCCCCAAGGCCGCCAAACTCTTTCTGCTCAGGTGGAGCTTCTACAGGTGGGCCTTGATTTTTGGCTCCCGAGTGGAAGGATTCTGACTCCAAGTCCTGCTTTCCTTTTCATATCTCCTTTGTCAATTCCATTGAGGGTACTACATAACAAACTGCATTAACTACATTAACCTCCAGTATCTTCAATGTGAAACTAAAAGGGTTTTAAGTTTAATGGGTCAGTTCCATAGAGCTTGTCACACCTCCGTGTTCATTATGGCGGAAGCGTAAATGGTAGCGCTGAACGGCTTCCGGTTGTGTTGAAATCAATGGCTGAGGCTACTGCTCTTTTCTAAATACACCAATAATTTAACCAAACACACCAGTTTCCACTCCATCAAGTTAAAAATGTTCCAGCTGAAAAACTCTGCTAGTAATGTGTCATTTTTTATGAGGCAACCAATAAAACGAGAGTTCATCTGAACTGGAGTAAACACGGGGCTGAACACTGAGACAGTTTGTGATTAAGTATGCTAAACTCGAAGATCAACATTAATTAATTTAATGTCTACTTAAACTGTAATCAGCCAGGTTGGGTTAAAATCCTTGAGAAACAGAGCCCTCAGCGTCGGGTCTTGGTGAGTAGTTTAATGCAGGAATACAGTGCTCTGTCTTTTTGCTAGCTGTGGTGTTCAGAGTGCTTGCTAATGTTGCTAATTTGTACATGGACTGAGAGGGAGGAGTTAAACCTGACAGATTTTTGGTCTTTAATCTTGAGTTCTGGCCTTTACTCTGTTCATTCAGAGATAGAGTTAGAGTTAACATAACGAAACACTCTGCTCTTTCTCTGCTTTGCAAAACACATCACTGATGTCCTAGCGGATCTTACTCTGATTCCCTTCACCGTCTGAACACAGAGCTCTGTACAGCCGACGTGCAGGGTCATACAAAGGTTTTGAACTTTTGTGTGCTGTGCTTCTGCCAGATTGTAGGGACTTCCAGACATGTTATTGCATACATGTTACAGACATGTTAGCGTTTTTTACAAGGACAATGGGATCCGTCATTATGAAAGCAATTCTGAGGTGTGACATAGACTTTCTTTTTGGTTTTAAGACTTTTCTCGAGCACCAGAGCTTCTCAAGAAAAGTCTTAGGAAGATATTGATGAACACTACGTTTTCTCCCTTTCTTTTTGCAGCTCTATGGTGATCAGAGATCTGACACTGCGCAGTGCGGCGAGTTTTGGCTCCTTTCACCTGATCCGTCTGCTGTATGACGAGTACATGTACTACCTTATAGAGCACAGAGTGGCCCAGGCCAAAGGAGAAACCCCTATCGCTGTCATGGGAGAGGTACATGAAGACACGATGCATGAAATGAGAAATCTCACTTTGTCATTTTGTGTTCTGGAACTGAGGAACAGGAACAGAGTGCCACCTAATATAGAAAGGTATAATAGTTTTGATTTTGTAGGTGAACACATTTTTGGTTCTTCTTTTCATTTTCAGTTTGCAAGCCTTGGTCGCAGTCTGAACACACTGGATCCTGATAAAGGTAAGTGTCACTTTCTGTCTCTCTCTCTCTCACACACACACACGTGTGAGGGAGTGAGGCATGTTTGCACAATGCTAATGGGAGGGGGCTGTCTGAGCGGCAGACAGTGTAAATTGTGTAGCCTTGGCTGATAATTGAAATAATATTTAAATAACTTAAATTGCAATTACCTAATCAGCCATTGTGTGACAGCAACCGTTATGCAGACACAGGCCAGCAGCTTTAAGTAAAAATCACAGCAGAATGGGGGGGGGGGGGGGGGGATTTGATCTCCTGGGATTTTCAGTACACCAGTCTTAATATTTAAATGTGAAATATTTTTACATTCTGTAATTAAATTAAAAAAATACACCCAGTGTGCGGTTGGAGCTGACAAAAGAATGTGGTAGCTTAGATAACTACTCTGTACAATTGTGGTGAGCTGAAAAGCACCTCAGGGTCTCACCGTGAGGCGGTTAGTTTACAATAGCTGAAGACCACACTGGGTTCCACTTCTGTCAGCCAAGGACAGAAAGCTGGGGTTGGGGTGGGCACAGGCTCACCAGAACGGACTAGTTGAAACCTGGTCTGATGACACTCGATTTCTGCTGAGGCACACAGATGATAAGGTCAGAATTTGACACCTACAGCAGGAGTCAATGCACCCAACCTGCCTTGTGTTCACATTTCAAGCTGGTGGAGGTGGTGTATGGATGTGGAGGATGTTTTCTTGACACACACTCTTAAGCCTGTTAAGCCCAATCAATATTCACTTGAATGCCACAGTCTATTTGAGTATGTGCAGAAACAATACTTATAGCCATTAGAAGATGGGTAAACTGTGATTAGGAAGGGTCCTGTATTTTAATAGCTATGATAAAACACCATGTCATGAAGCAAAAGTCATCTCAGGCTGTACTCAGTGGCATGTTAATGAAACCATTATTCTTCAGTGCCTTTCCCAGTCATTGGACCTGAATCAAATAGAACACCTTTGGGATGTGATAGAACGGGAGCTTTGTAGTCTGAAAGTGCTCCTAAAAAATCTGCAGAAATTCTGTGATGCAGTCATGTCAGCATGGGCCAGAATCTTAAAGGAATGTTCCCAACCTATTGTGGAATCCACACCACAAAGAATTGAGGTTGTTTTAAGAGTGAAGGGAGGCCCTACCTAATATTAGGTTAGTGGTTCTGAAAAATTGCTTAATGAGTGTTCTTTAAACACTTGGAAAATTCAAACAGATTTTAATTTCGGCAAAAAATGCTGGTGTGCAAATGAAAGAATTTGACTCTAGTACATGAGATGTACTGCACTCCAGTAAAGAGTAAAATGGATGAGCTTGTTCAGAAGCAATATTTTCCCACCGAACAAATGCAAAAAAACATTCACTGAGAATATAGTTATCATAGGTTATTCTGTATTTTTAAAGGCTAGTCCAGTTGGTAATTACACGACTATTTTATATTATACTAAGACTCTCATCTTGTATAGGGTAGTAAGTGCATATCAATATATCAAAGATTCTTAAAGACACAGTATCGATTTTGGATTAATAGTTTACATGCAAAGATTGTTGGTAGACAGTGGTTCCTTTTGTATTGTGTTCAAATCCTGACTGCTGAATAGCAGCGTGGCTCTGACTGCATAAAACGTAAACATTCATTTTAACTAATGTTATGCTTATAATGGTGTGTTTATACTATGACAAGTTTTTCTCTAAAATGAAAAAAAAAAACATATATCATCTTGGGTACAGTATCGCAATATATGTATTACAATCTATTGAATTGTGACCTCTTTATTGTGATTAGGGCTGCAACTAATGACTATTTTAATAGTCTAATAATCTACCCAAAATTTAACACATAATCAATGGTTTGGATTATAAATTAGAAACTTACTGTTTTAGAAAACTTTCCTGCTATTATAAAATAATAATAAAACTCCAAAATCTTTAACCTGTCAAAATTTAAGACCAAGGATGTGCAAAGTAGCAGCAATAAAATCTAACAAAACTTGTTTTACCATCATTGTTTGGGTCAGCAAAAAAGAAAAAAAGGGAGACTTTTATTTGGACACAGCCTATTTCTTAGTTTATTAGTGACCCTTACTTTGGCCTGTGTCCGAGTTTGTATTAGTAAACTTTATTTTGAGTAGTGGTTGATTGGAGCAATTATCTTTCTCTCAAGCTGCCCCGTCCCCTTTTATTCCGTTCCACACTAAAAGGTAATAGTTGAGTCTGTCTGTCTGAGGTGGACTCACTTGAGGATTTCTTCTTTTTACACTCAGCCCGTGTCCATATGAGACTCCCACTCCTCACACTAATAGAACTAGAGCTCTTCACTCACACACGCGCCGTTCATGTGACAGACAGCTGCTCAGTCTGTGTTTTAACTGCAGCTCTACGTTGAGATTTAGAAATTATCACTGTAAAAAAAAAACATGTCAGTGGCAGAACTGTATTCCACACTGTTGTGGTTAAACTTTGGTGATTAATCTGCGGTTCACATGCTTCCCAAACTGTTCTGATCTCACCCACTAATCAACTATTGAATTAGTTCCAAGCCTAATCTGGAACTAAGGTAACAAGTTTTTTCACCCCCTAATTGTGATATGTATTGTATCGTCAGGTTCTTGTCAGTGCACAGCTCTAGAACAGTAACTGTCTGCCAATAACTGATCTTATGGCATAATCGGCCAATCTTAATATAAACATGATGTGTCACATATAAAGTATTCCTTTTTATGCTAAACACCCATGCCCCATCTGTGCTGTTAACATATGCCATTTCCTTGTGTGTGATGTGTGTGTGTGTCCATATCAGAAGAGGAAGAGGAGGAGGAAGAAGAGAGTGACGATGAGTGTCAGGAGTTGTCGCTGCCTGCCGATGGTGCTCCTCTCGGGGAGGAGTCTCTGGAACCGCCGGCCAAGCTGGCCAGAACCGACCAGAGAGTGCTGTTCAGCACAGGCAACACGGAGAACTGAGAACACACACGTTTCACTACACACATTCTCACACATTCACATCACACTGATACACAGTATGTACACATAGTGGAAAAATATGCTGCAGTCTACACAAGCCCACTGTTTTCTCTCTCTCGCGCTCTCTTTCTCTCTCTTACACACACACACACACACACACACACACACACACACACACACACTGAAACAAAAGCACATAAGGCACACTTCCCCTGCCAGCAGAACACATACACATACACACACACACGTATGACACAGTCACTGGCACAGTATAATATGGCGACACAGGCCGAGTTGACTTGGTAGGATCCAGTGAAAATGAGCAGAACCCTAAACTGCACTGATGCACACATTTTATACACGCACACCCTATGAGAATGTGTGTGTTCTAGTCAGTCCAACGGCAGCAGAGATGCTTTGCCCCCTTTTTTTCGCCCCCTTGGCAAGAAAACAACACAACAAAACACTGGAATCCCGAAGTTTTCTGAAGGACAGCACTGGGCTCCGAGTGGTTTTGTGGACGTCAGTCAAACTCCTGTGGTCTATGAGGGCCAGAAGGATACACATGGGAGACAGTAGATTGGCTGCAAGTGTGTTAGTGTATGTGCGTGTGTGTGTGTGTGTGTGTGTGTGTGTTACGTGCCGTTTGCGACAGCCCTGCTGTGTGGTGTCTGTGTGTTTGTTGGGTGCACTGGGGCCTGCCGCTCTGATTTTATGAGTCTGAGTGAACGTATGTGTGTGCTTTTGTCTTTGTGTGCTAGCGTGTGTGTGTGTGTGTGTGAAAATGTGTATATATGTGCGTATGTGGTTCTCAAGAAGTGTTGATAGTTGTTTATGTTGGTGGATATTTTCAAAGGCATCCATATCTCATTCTTTTCTTGTCTTTAGTTCCTGTTGCCTTCGTTGAACACTACTACTGTGTGCTCCGCAACCCTAATCTCTCCCCCCCCCCCCACGTTGGGAGAAGATGCAGTTTCCGCATCAACATAGAGATGTTTCCTGTTTTTTCCCTTTCTTTCCCTCTGAAATGTCACTTTACTTCTCTTAGCTCTTATTTTTCAGCATCCCTTTCAATCCCACATTTTTTTGCGCTCTGGACTTTTCGTCTGTTCTGCCTTATGTTTTTTCTTTTTCTGTATTTTACAGCAGTTCTGTCATTTCTGCACTCTTTTGTCACATGGTTCCGGAGCGATGTGCCGAACAGGCTCAACGTGGCTCCGACTCCATCTTTCATGTTTTCTCGCTGCAGTCTGAAAAAAAAGCAAACATACAAAGTGGTCCTCTTCTCTGTGATGGAATGGTGATTCGCACAGTTTTGTGCACATTTTAATGGTTTGTTGTGTATTCGGTTCTGACCCACGCACTCTCTTCTATTCCCAAAACTGCCTACACTCAGTCTCTCTCCTTTTTTTTTTTTTTTTTTTTTTTACACCCAAAGAAGGGGGAGGGTGTAAAAACACATGCTTATTTATTGAGCCACTCATCTGACCTTTGTTGGAACACATTTGGTATTTGATCCCTTTCCCGGGTTGTATCAAAACACCTGTCTTTCCTCGAATTCTGATTCCTCTCCCATCCTTTGAGGGATCTTGCAGTTCATCCATTTGGGTTCCATTTCTTTTCGCTGCGTGTTCAGCATTACTTATTAGAGTGTGCGTTTTCTTTTTGTGAGCCACTGAAGCGAACATTGGCCACCCCGGTGTTGACCCGTCAACGTGAACACAAACCAGCATGTACTCTTCTCTCTCTCTCTCTCTCTCTCTCTCTCTCTCTCTCTCTCTCTCTCTCTCTCTCTCTCTTTCTTTCTCTCTCTTTCTCTCTCACTCTCTCTCTCTCTCTCTCTCTCTCTCTCGCTCGCTCTCTCTCCCCCTCACAATCTAGTGATACAAAGACAGACAAAAAACAAAAGAAGACAAACACAACATATCACACAATCTTCTGAAGAAGCCTTTCAGTATAATAGCCATTTTCATAACTGAGACAATTTATCCCTTTTAAGATCATTTCAGTTTCTTATTAAAAACAAATAGAAAAAAAAGAAGATGGAACAAAAAAAAAAAACAAAACCCACAAACAAAACAAGAGTGGCAGTGTTTTATGAAATCTTCTGAACCACGAGAATGATTGTGCCTTTGGAGTAATCGAATGAAATTCAAATGTTTTTAATTTAAGATATGAATAAATTAAGAATTTCTAAAAATGTGAATTTGTCCAAAAAAAGAAAAAAAGTCTACTGCTCTGTCTTTGTCTTTCTGTGTGTCTCAGAACGCGTGAGCTTCTATGTCTGATGGCGCTGCAACAGTTGCACTCCTGTCGACTTGGCTTAACGGCAAACGTGTTACATCCTGCTTCGAAAAACAGCTTGCACACGTGAAGGTGGCCAATTTGCAGAAAAAACATGTGCACATATGCTAGATGTTTTTGGGGAAATATATCAGACAGACGGTTTCCTCACATGATGTTAAATCGCACCCTTCAAGGAAGTCACTAATGAGAAAGTTGTTGTGATTCTTGGTAACAAGCCTTTTTAAAAAAAATCCCCATCCGAAAAAAAGCAGCACTGTTCACACGCAGCGGTCGACTCATTCTCAGAGGCATCGCTCTGCATGAACTTGGTGGTGGTACTTTCACGCCGATGGCCTTTCTACGCATGACCTATTACATCACCGGCTAAGAGGGGGCGGATTGATGCTCAAGTATCGATACTCGTGATTCTGTTGTTACTTAAAAACAGTGGCCTTAAAAACAGTGCTACCAGTCACTTGGATTGGTATATTTGGTAGTGAGAAAAGGGGAAAGTGTTGGATTGCAGCATGTTAATGTGTAGGATAGGGGCGCTATGGCTGAAACACAGGCATATAGATAAGTACAGAGACGAAAGACTAGTTATTCAAGAAGCACAGTTTTACAGTACTGGGTCAATAAATAGACACACACTTGTGTAGATTCTAGATTGGGCAGTTTCCGAAATCATCACTGTAATGCAAAAACCTTGTACCTTCTTTTCTGCTGTTTCTCATTTATAAATCACTTATAAATAATGGGTATCTGGCAGTTCTTTACATTGTATGTAAATTTTATAATCAATGGACCAATAAAATTGGAATAAAAGTTGCTTACGCTTAACCTCCACTTGACTAGAAAGTTGAGAAGGTTTTTCCCTTCTCATGTAAAGCTGCCTTTTCTGAGATACAAGGTTTTTGCGTGACAGTGATGGGATATGTATATTTCATTGTATTTATTTCTGTGTTTTATGCATATATACAGTTGTGGCTGGAAGTATACATACATGTTGGGTCAGTTTGGGTTTTTTTTTTGTCCTGCAAAAGTCATATAAATTACATTTGCTATTCCAAACCTGGCTTGTACTCCCCTCAGGGGTTCCACGGTGAGGATGAAATAGAGGGCATTTCACCCTATATCACATGGCTTTGGATGACGACCTGTGGATATTGAGGGTGGACATGGGTCTTTAATGCTTTTTTTGGAACTGTTCTTTTTCTAGGGCAGAATGAGTGTACAGTATCCATCTTTAATAGGAAAAAATACATTTGGGGACTTTCTGAAATCAGCACAGTCATAATTATACATTCATGGATACATCCAGTTCATGGCAGGTCTGTGCCTTGGTGGTTCTTGGGTTGTTCTTGACCAGTTTCCTATCAGCTGAGGCTGATGCCTCTTCCTTAGCAAAGTGGCTACACCTCCTAATAACTTTTGTGCAATTGTCTGAACTGATAATCCTGTAATCACTGTTCGATAGAATTGACTCCAAGAGACATTCCTGACTTCCTGAAATCTGCACTGCGCTCACTGTGGCATCTAACAAACGCTTTTTTTAAAGTGGGCACAAAGAAGCTACAAGCTGTAGCCTATCATGATCACTAACAGGAAGTTAAGAGGCCTTGGGCTTGTATGTATATTTTTAACCATGTGTTGATTTTAGCCCCCCCCCCCTCTCTGCTAACCAATATTGCTGTCATGTCATTGGTGAGAGTGTGTAAACTTCCTACCACAGCCATATATGTGCATTTACTAACACTGTAAAAGTGACTTCAGATGTTGAAAAAACTGGTTTTATTCAACTCAAATACAATGATACAACGCAAAGCGAAAAATGGCAAAAAGTTACATCCAACCTCAATTCAGATCTTATTTGTTTTGTGTTTTTGGAAACATCGAAATTGGCATGGCCTCAGTTTGAGGTGAGGATACAATGGCATAACCTTCCAATCAACACAAAAGTGCATGGTATACACCAATACGCCATAACATTAGCACCGCTGACAGCTGCAGTAAAAAACATTTGATTTGGCATCTACAGTGCCATCTGTCATGGGGTGGATATATTAGGTAGCAAGTGAACGGTCAGTTCTTGAAGGTGATGTGTTAAAAGCAGGAAAAATGGGCAAGTGTAAGGATCTGAGCCGTTTAGACAACAGCCAAATTGTGATGGCTAGTCGACTGGGTCAGAGCATCTCTAAAACCTCAGGCAGGTCTTGTGGGGTTTTTTCTGGTATGCAGTACCCGGTATGATCAGTACCTACTAAAGGTGGTCCAACAAAGATCAACTGGTAATCCGGCGATAGGGTCATGGGCACCTGAGGCTCACTGATGCGATCCGTGGAGCCCCCACCTCACAACAGACAGGACTTTTCTGTTAACGTCTTGAATGTTCCGGATACCACAGGATTCTCATCCAGGCTAATCATTCTCATCCAACAAGGTAGTCTGATAAAAAAACATGTCCTATAGGGCAGCGATAGGCAACTGAGGACCAGAGTCCAGCATAGATGTACTGACTTCCCTGCTCTAACAGATCTACTAAACCTGCAAATGAACAGGTGAGTTAAATCAGCTGGGCTTGAGCAGGAAAATCACAAAAGTAACTGTGTCTACTGTCCAGGGATGGCTTTCTATTAGATTTTGCTGAATGGCAGGAGCAATAGTGAGGCCAGGACATCGGATGATCACCACCCCACCTAATCCCAAACTTCGCAACTCATCCCAAAAGTATTGGAAGGAGCACCATCCATCATTCCAGATACCACAGTTCCACTGCTCCACAGCTCAATGCTGGAGGGCTTTATACCTCTCTAGCCCACACCTGGCTCATATTCATCTCCTCCAGAGAGTCCTATTCTGTTGGCAGTACTTCTCTACAGGGACTAGACAAGCTGTGTGTGTTTGCAGTTGCACATCTGTGTCAGCAATGGGTGCAACTTAGTAGCTGAATGCGTTCATTAGTAGGGGTGTCCTTAAACATTTGGAAATATAACGTAGGCCTATGTGACACCTCACTAACTCATCCCTACGTAGATGAATGAAATAGGATGCTTTCTATTTGGTAACAAGTACCAGTGTAGATTGAACTACTACAGGGTAATGCAGGCTTCGTCTCTATTAACTGTTTCACACGCACACTGCTTACTTTGGTCAAAACCATCTGTAACTTCCTTTCACTGATGTTTCCTAAAGAGCACCACAAAGACAGATTTCGCACAGTGCTCCTTCCTGCCACTCATAAAGAAGAGCAGTTAACAGCTCGATTCACAAACACAGCCATAGCAGGTTACAGCAATGTGCACAACACTGAATGTAAGGGGAATGGAACAAATCCAGTCCAATGAACCAGATCTACACCCGGGGCTACATGGCTTTGTTTGGACAGACAAGTCAAATCTATTTTTTTTTTTTTTTGTCTGTCTGAACAAAATCCACTCTGTCTTGGATTCGAGCCTCATTTGTATGTGGATTCAAAGTTCTGGATCCTGAGTTCTGGATATGTGACTCAGAGGCCATTTACGCTTTGCATCAGCTCACTAGAGTGCATTAAAAGGCCAGGTGTAAACGCACTGAGAATGCATTAAGATCGGATTACCACTGGTCTACGCACGTTTAACATGAGTGTATGATGTACAGTTCACTCTTAGAAATACAAGTGCTACAAAGGGTTCATTTAAGAGCAATGCTGTAGAACAGGGGTGTCCAATCTTACCTGCAAAGGGCCGCTGTGGCCAACGGTTTTCACTCTAAACAACCAGTAGCACACTTGATTCCACTTGTTTAATCAATTGGCGAGTCTTCAAGCAACTGATCAAGCAGCATGTGCCTCGGCTTGGCTGGAATAAAAACCTGTACACCGGCCCTTTGCAGATAAGATTGGACACCTCTGCTGTAGGATATGCATATTTGGCTCCATAAAGAACCATGTGTGTAAAAGAAATGCATGAGTTTGAAGAACCTTTTAAATGAAAGTTTCTTAAAGTACAAAAGTGCAGGTTTTCCTTGTAGTGTAAACAAAGGCTAAACATAGCTATAGACTTCCATTACTTTTCAGCTATATTAGCCTCTTAGTCTCAATGCAAACTCAGCAGACAGCAAACATGTTTTGGCTGATGGGCTATATTTGGGGCAAAGGGGAACTTGTGTAAAATTAGACTCCTCACTAGTCCTTTAATCCGACTCAGACTGTTCTGATATCTGCCTGTAGAGGGCAGCATAACACTAACATTGAAATGCAGTCAGACCATCATAATCCCAAATCTCAGTTTGAGTGTGAAGTTGTAGGAGTGACACACCACTGCTTACACACTGCCCAGCGAGTGTGTGACTGGGGTGAATTTAGAGACAGCGAGGAAGAGAAAGAAGGACATTAGAAGAGAGGGACACTGTTGGAGACCAGACTACATGGGGAGACTGCTAATCAAACCAGCAAGTGTCTGTAATGATCTGTTGTACTGCAGAAGATGATACTATCTATCTTACGCCTATCTTACAATACATTTTCACAATTAATCAAGTGTTATACAGAAGACATTTTTACATTCTAACAACATACACTTACAAATGAAGGTGCTTTGAGTGATGCTATAGAAGAACCTCTTCTGGTTCTGTAAAGAACTATTGTAAAGTTCTTTGTAGAACCAAATTTGGTTCATGGCAATGCTTAAGGAAAAACATGGCCCCCAGGACCAGACATGAGAACTAGAGATGAGAACCACTGCTTTTTATTGCCCAACAACAATGTGTTGTGGTCTAACACATGAAAACAAAACAAACAAACAAACAAACAATAAAAACACTGTTTTAATAAGTAAATGAAAATAGCCAAATTTGCTTCCTTACATATCCAAGAACATCTTCATATTTTTATTTATGAAAGTTTTTTATATCTTACTAATTGTTGGCACTATTTCCCATGTGGTTTTGGGTCCTGAAAGGATTGCTCCAGCCCCAGATACAATGTCAAACCCATTTTAACCCCTACCTTTATTGTACCAAGACATGTCTGTCTGTGCGGGTTAAAGTAAATCAGGTAAGCTGATGGTGGAATTGAACAAATCTATACAGTGTCTGGAGAGCACAGAGAAGACAGCAATCAAACCAAAAGTGGTTCTTCTACAGCAGACATATCTAATATTATCCGCAAAGGGCCGGTGTGCAGGTTTTTGATTTTGGTTCCTGGCATCGCTTAAAGAAAAAACAAGGTCCCAATGACCAGAGATGAGAACCACTGCTTTAGCATTTTTGCCCTAAGAACAGTGGTCTAACAACATAATGTTGCCCTGAGGCAACAAATGAAAATAGTTTATTTATGAAAGTTATGCAATTGAAAAACATTGCTGGCACTATGTCGCATGTGGTTTTGGGTCCTGAAAGAATTGCACCAGCCCCCTAACCCCTAACTTGAATGTCTATGACATTCTATTAAGAAAATAAATAATAAAAAGTGTAAAGAGATTAAAGAGATGTAATTATCCAAAAAAGTGGTTTGTTGCCAGAGGGCAACACCATGCCACAGCAGGTTAAAGTAAATCAGGAGAGCTGATGGTGGAATTGGACAAATCTATACAGAGTCTGGAGAGCACAGAGAAGACAGCAATCAAACCTTCTGTCTTCTTCTACCTGTGTTCTTCTAACTAGTGTTAAAGAACCATCTCGTTTACAGACATGGTTCTTTATGGAACCAAAAGTGGTTCTTCTACAGCAGACGTGTCTAATATTATCCACAAAGGGCCGGTGTGTCTGCAGGTTATCGGTTATTTTGATTCTTTATGGAACCAGACAGTTTTAAATAATTGACTCTGAATGCACTATAAAGCATTAGACTTTACAGCATTTAAAATGTTCCACAGACAGGAAAAGTCTACAACTAGCTCAGTGTTGTAAATCTAAACTAAGACTAGTGGGCAGCTAAAGCAGAAATGAAAGCTAAATCAGACATGGCCACTAACGCTAGGAACAAAGCTGTGAGGCCCTGAACACTCACGCCACAAATTGCTCACTTTCTAAGCTTTTTAAGACTTGCAGCATGGTCATACAGTGGCCATAAATGTAACCATCTGGAGCAGCTGCACATGAACCTAAATTCCTTATTCTAAAGGGCTAAAAACAAACTTCAGCTGGGCTGTGCTGGGCAGGGCTGGGCTGTGGAGCAGTGCAAATGTGTTTCCTGAAGTGATGTGTACCTGGAATTCCACTGTATACTTTTGGGATGTGTTGCAGCTGCATTTTGTGATCTAGAACCTTTCATCCAACATCAGTATATAACTAATCACTAATTCTTGTGGCTGAATGCAAGCAAATCTGCACAGGAACGTTCCAAAAGCTAGCATGAAGCCTGCCCAGAAGAGTAAAGGCTATTATTGCAGCAAAGACAGTGTATTACCCCTGGTATATTAAAGAAGTCAATGAGATGAAGTAGCAACAAGAGGAAGAGACCAAAGCTATGAGGCGGTGGGATCCTGTGTTGTGTATTTTAGATCTTAAAAGAAATAGAGGTAATTAAACATTAATAGTTTCTTAGTCCTCTTCTTATAAAGTCTGTAGACCATCTATAGAAGATGTGAGGAAGTAGTATTGGTAGTAATAGGCAGTGAAGATCACATTGCATTCCTGTTGATTGGTGGAGATCTAGTGAGAAGATACTGATATACTGTAGTTGTCTTAACACTGAGCAATGGTTGGAAAACTCTTCTAAATAAAGATGTCCTATGATCTCTTATGCTCTTTAATCTTGCAGTCACTTGCAGACGTGTAGAAAGTACTAGAGACCCAGACTTGAGTAAAAGTACAAGTGTTCTTTAAGCTCCAGACTTAAGTAGAAGTACTTAAGCATTGCAAGTAGTTTATTCTAAAATGTACTACTTAAGTACTGAAAGTAAAGTAAAGTAAAGTTGTTGTACAAGGACAGGACTGAAGCATGAAGAAGCGTTTATGAACATGTAGTCTTTAATTAACTCTCTAAACAAACAGACTTGACGGCAACTTGCCACATACAAGTGTTTCATATGTAAAGCCAAGTAAGGAGAGCAGCTTAAAACACTGAGCTTAACTCTGTAAACTAAACTACAGTTGAAAGATCTCAGGCCATTAGGCCACATACAAGTATCTGAAGGTGGTGAAGATGGGTGGTTCTTCCATCTCGGAATAAACTAACAAAGCTCTAGTGTTAGTGTCCTCACTGCTGCAGTGGGGTGAAAGGAAGAACGGCAGCATGCATGCTCACGGCTTAATCGCTTGTTCTGCTCAATGTTGATGCCGCTTAATCAAACCCGGGAAAAGTGCCTGCTAGTGCTCTGGCGGTGATAATGTGGGTTTGAAATGATTTTTACCATTTTTATAATGGTAACAAGTAATGATTCAGCACAAACAATTTAATAGAGTAAAAGTATTCAACTCATCCAAAATATGTAGTGAAGTAAAATAAACAAATACTTTAGTAGAGAACAGATACAGCATTTTAGTACTTAAGTACAGTAGTGAAGTACTTCTGCTTCCTTACTACACATCTCTGATAAGTGCTATCTGGCCTACATAGCATACAGGAGTTTCAGATATTAGCAAGAGAGATGATACAGAGAAATGATGACGCTGTGCTGACTTTTGATTTGCTTACAATTATGAACTGGGCATTAACCAACTTGTCAAGTCAAGCCCAGTCAATATGCTGTTATTGTCACTGACACAGTGGAGCAAAGTGACGTTGCTCCAGAACCCATTATGGTGCAACAAGGACCAGAAACAATACAGTACAAATATATAAGGTCCAAACATGGAATCATAATTCCAGAACAATACAATAAATATGATAAAAAAACAACCGACATTAGACACAGTACAGAGACAGGACAGTGCAAGTTGGCACAGCACTCAGTTCTGAATGTGTGTGGTGGGGATAAGGTGCAGGGTTATGTACCATGCTATGACATAGATGTATGCGCAGAAACAGCAAAGCACACCTACGCAAAGAAAATTCATGAACACCGACACACGGCGATGACTCCCTTCCATGCTCGGTTCTATGCAACATCTACTGGTCACAACTGACCAGTACCCCTTGCATCCCTTTTTTTTTTCTTCTTTATTTTCTACATCAATTTAAAATACCAACTGTTGTTTTCATTGTGTGACAATTTCATGATGAATAAACCAAATTAGTTTAGTTATTATTTTGTTTTTTATATATACAGTACCAGTTAAAAGTTTTCAAACACTCCCAATTTCCCCATTGTTTTTTCGAGATTAAATAGTCCATTGAATAACTTACAATGGTAAAAAGTCCTGTGACCTCATTTAGAACAAAGTTAGGCAGCAAACTTCTGGGCTTTTGAGTAAAATGAACTTAAAAACTTTGTAAAAAAATTATGTAGATTGTGGGGGAAAAAAGGACCTTTTTAATCAAACCTTTTTAGGGAAGTCGTATAGCAAGTCTGTTGCAATATAAGTAAATTAGGCTTTGGCAGCTAATGTAAATAATCTCTAAATAATCCCTTTATCTACATAAAATCAGTGTAGAACTGTGTTGCGGCACTCTGCACCGCTGTATTTCGCTGTCATTGTGCAATCATAAAGGAAGGCATATTGATCTCCTAAAAGTGTTGCTCTGTCTATTGAGAAATTACAAATGAAGACAGAATGTTTTGAGGACAAAAGGTCTTTAAAACTAGGTCTTTAAAACTAGAGAAAACTGAAGAGGTCTGGAACACGAAAAGGACAGACTCACGTCTACAACATCATCAGAGGACAAGTTTCTGAGAGTCAACACCTTGTGTGATAGGCAGCTCACATGACAACACCTGGTAGCACTTCCTAACACTGGGCCAAGTCTCAGCTTCAGCTGTGAAGAGAAGACTTGGAGCTGCAGATTTGACAGAAGGAGGGACAGTAAGAGAGTCAGCACTAAGATGACAAAACAAGTAAAACAGGCTTGCAATGCCATGCAACACTGACAGTGGAAAAAAATGGAGGATGTTCTAAAACTTTTGACTGGTAGTGTATAGGTAAGAATGATTAAGGTATAGATGATTTCTCTCGCCTCCTCTAAAGAGCAATGCAATTTTGAAAATCCAAAGTTTTGCTCTGACATTCATGATAGCCCAGCATACAAAACCTCATATGTCCAGAGACCGGGAATTGCCAAGACCGAGATAAAAAAGATTACACATAATAAACACTAATAAATCATATTATATTTCATCATATGTTTTGTAATATATACCATTAAATAATATCTAGCCCAAATATATTATTAATCAATATTATAGTCTTAGTTAAACTAAGGCAATATAACTTTTGGAAGCAAATGATGGTAATGGTGACCCGAGTCACCACAACAGGAGGTAATCCTACAGCATGTTGTGGGAAACTCAATACAGGCCACAGAGTTCTCCCAGGGGCTACTGACACCAGATCATCTCCAAAGCTGTGGGAGAGTAGTCCAGTGTAGTCCATGGCAAGCTCAGAGGCCAATGAAAAATATTCCATACTCTCACTCACATGAGAATTATCAGGTGGGGAAAAGGCATGTGCAAATAATAGTGGTAAACCCCACAGGAACACTTACACACTCCTCAAAAGCGTCATGCAAGTGCAAAATTGAAAACGCACTAAACACACCAGCAAAGGGCAGGCATGGAGAAATAGCCTCATTACCTGTAATTGCCAACAGGAGAAGTAGACTGTTCTCAGTGAACTAAATATAGTCGATAGGGCCACTCTGTGTGATGATACACGCCACACAGGAGGGATATTTTCCACCTGACCCGACCTAAAAGAGGGAAGCTAAAAAAGAAAGCCATTACTAACAGGTAGGTCTGTCAATACAGGATGGAGTGGCGCACTCCGTCTGTCAATGGATGCAATAACCCATGATCTTTATGAAAACAGCAGCAGGTTGGAAGTGCCAGAGGACAGAGAGAAAGAAATGTATAAAGAGAGAGAGAGAGAGAGAGAGAGAGAGAGAGAGGGAAAGAGGTGGAGTAGAAGTTGGAGGGAAAGGCTGGGTTGAGGACGTAAGCTGAGCTGCCTCTGGTCAATACTCAGAGACGTCTGGCTATATTTGGCTGCTCCCCTGAGGTCTGGCCAGCGCTGAGTTTGGCCCCTTTCCCTCCTTTTTCCCTGTTTCTGTCACAAGAGCACGGCTAATAATACCAACAGATTCGCTCCGACAGACGGAAGAGTGTGTACTCAGACATCAGGACTTCAGGCACACATGCCAGAACTGCCAGCGTCCTGTCACAGTCTTCTTTTGCTCTGTTTACCGTGTCTTTCTGTTAGCTATGGTCCTCATGCGCTCGTCCACCTCGCTACCAAACCGGACTGAACAGTTATTTGCACTCTGCCTATTTTGCACTATGACTATTTGCACACCTGTACAGATGTCCTTTTCTTTTCTGTAAATATATTTTTCAGCTCTTTATTACCTTTATTACCTTTAGTACTTTCTACTTTTTTTTAATTTATCCCCTACCCTATTTATTGTTTAGTGTCATTTTCCTTTAGTTTAAGACTGTGTTCTGTGTTTCTTTGTTACTTGTCATGCGTGTTGCTCTCACCAAGACAAATTCCTTGTATGGGTAACATACTTGGTGAAATAAAGAGATTCTGATTCTGATTCTGATTCTGAGCATGCGAAATGCTGCGGCCAAGCCGTGCAGAGGGAACATATGGTCCTCTCTCCCTCTCTCTTCCATCCTGACACGTGTAGCTTCCTCTGCCCCGCGCCCACCTGTTCCTGCAAGGCCTCTGCTGTCACTCTGCTAACACCAGCGCTAATCTCCTCAGGGTCGCCAGCAGCTACTGCTGACGTGCTAACAGCCACAATCAACACTGACCACTGCAAGGCTCTCTAGGGGTTGATAAATTTCTGCCCCAAGTGGCTTCGATCGTGATGAATGAAAGCTAAAAATGAGTCAGGATCAGGAACTGGCCACACAGAGTCATGGTGGCAAATGTCAGTAGCTATGTTGGTTGGTATTTATGTCACTGCACAGGCGTGCAGTTACTCTGTAAAACTTTATTCAACAGATTTATCATATGTTAATGTTAAATATAAATGTTAGATTAAATTTAGCATTTTGAGCCTATGAAAAAACAACCATGTATTGAGACACCTGCTCAATTATTGTTCATCCATTGTTTATTTATGTCAGAGTTTATCCTGCTTTTGTCAATGTAACTGTCTCTACTGCCCAGAGAAGGCTGTTTTACTAGATTTTGGAGGATTGCTGTGCGAATATGACTGCATTCAGTGACAAAAGCATTAATGAGGTCAGGATGTATTTTGATCACAATGCCACCTCATCCCAAAAGTACTAGATTGAACATCATCATTCCAGAGAACACAGTTTCACTGCTCCACAGCTCAATGCTGGGGGGTTTTTATACCCCTCTGGCCCACGCCTGGCATCAGGCATGGTGCTGTGGTGCCGAAATATTTATCTGCTCCAGAGTTTGCCAGTTCTAATCTATTGGCAGTACTTATCTACAGTTGTGCATTTGCACATCAGTGTCAGCAATGACTGTGTCTGTGTCAAAAATGTACTGCTTTTTGGATGTATAGTGTATGTTTCACTTCAAGTATTGTATCAAGTATTTAAACATGGCTCAGCCATCATCAGATTTTAGAACATGAAGTCTTTTCTTGTGGGAGATTTTCCTCCATGCAAGATTCTTGTGCCATGTTGCATGCATTAGCCTCACTAGCAATCCTAGTGTTTTGGTCTTCAACCCCTTAACTTGACCTTTCCTGTAGAAGACTGAAATTTCTTAAGGAAACGGCTCACTGAAGGTTATGCTTTGCTTTGTGGAATCAATTATTTTAATATCCAGAGGGCCAGGCATCCGCATAGAGGAGCTAATGGCTGCTGATTGTTGAAACAAGGCCTGAAGAGTCAGAGTTTTTATAAAACTGTAAAACTATAAAATGTCTGTCACCTGACCTTTCCTAATGACGTGTAGTGTATGTACATTGGCAGGTATTTATAGATCTAAAGGAATGGTATGGAGTCGAGAGACAATATGGTAAGGCCCATGGGTTAGCCTTAAATGGGAGAGCATGAACCATTCCCAGGCCTAATTTGGTAAAGCCATACATGAACTGAACAAACATAATATGTGACAATTGATTTACACCCCTCATGGAGCTAAACAGTGACATCCTATATATGGAAATAGTGCAACAACACATGACCTGTAGAAGTGTATAAAATGTGAGATGCTCCTCTGTCTAGGGAGAGAGAGCAGAGGGGCACTGAGAATTGGCAGGCTCTCTCCACACTGTACTATTAAATAAAATGTTTCATCATTGCAATTGAAAGACAGTGGTCACGAGTCTCCTTTCAAGAAGAAGTCCTTCCAAGAACACCACGACAGACGACAGTGAACAGGCCATAGCTCTTTAAGATCTAATAGCTCAAATCCATTGGGGTACTCAAATGTTTGCATTGTGCTTCTCTCCTTTTGCACTCTGTTTATCTTCTGTTTACTGAACTATCAGCAATAATAGAATTTTGACCCGGGTGCCCTGGATTCAAATGAAACGATATAGCTAGAGCACAGCCTTAAACTAGCTAATCAGAGTATAGACTGCAACTAGTCAATCAGAGCACACCAATCAGACAGCCAATTAGATGAAATGGTCCATCTAGCCAATCAGAGCACACCAATCAAGCAGCGAATTAGATTGAAGAATCCACCTAGCCCAGAAATACTTAATACATCAGATAAAGTAATTAATCTAGCCAATCAGAGTACACATGTCAAGTATTCAATTAGATTACTAGCTAAAGGAATCAAGTACTCAGTCAGACTGCAGGAGTTGTAAATACAGTGGGGAGAACAAGTATTTGATACACTGCTGATTTTTCAGGTTTTCCCACTTGCAAAGCATGTAGAAGATTGTAATTGTTATCATAGGTACTCTTCAACTGTGAGTGATGGAATCTAAAACAAAAATCCAGAAAAATACATTGTATGATTTTTAAATAATTAATTTCCATTTTATTGTGGGAAATAGGTATTTGATCATCTATCAACCAGTAAGAATTTTGGCTCTCACAGACATGTTACTTCTTCTTTAAGAAGCCCTCCTGTTCTCCACTCATTACCTGTATTAACTGCACCTGTTTGAACTCGTTACCTGTATAAAAGACACCTGTCCACACACTCAATCAGTCAGACTCCAGCATCTCCACAATGCCCAAGACCAGAGAGCTTTGTAAGGACATCAGGGATAAAATTGTAGACCTGCACAAGGCTGGGATGGGCTATAGGACAATAGGCAAGCAGCTTGGTGAGAAGGCAACAACTGCTGGTGCAATTATTAGAAAATGGAAGAAATGCAAAATAACGGATAATCTCCCTCGGTCTGGGGCGCCATGCAAGATCTCACCTCGTGGAGCATCAATGATCTTGAGGAAGGTGAGGAATGAGCCCAGAATTACACGGCAGGACCTGGTCAATGACCTGAATAGAGCTGGGACCACAGTCTCAAAGAAAACAATCAGTAACACTCTACGCCGTCAAGGATTAAAATCCTGCAGTGCACGCAAGGTGCCCTTCCTCAAGCCAACGCATGTCAAAGCCCGTCTGAAGTTTGCAAATGACCATCTGAATGATCCAGAGGAGGAATGGGAGAAGGTCATGTGGTCTGATGAGACAAAAATAGAACTTTTTGGTTTAAACTCCACTCGTCATGTTTGGAGGAAGAAGAATGATGAGTACAACCCCAAGAACACCATCCCAACCGTGAAGCATGGCGGTGGAAACATCATTCTTTGGGGATGCTTTTCTGCAAAGGGGACAGGACGACTGCACCGTATTGTGGGAAGGATGGATGGGGCCATGTATCGTGAGATTTTGGCCAACAACCTCCTTCCCTCAGTAAGAGCACTGAAGATGGGTCGTGGCTGGGTCTTCCAGCATGATAACGACCCAAAACACACAGCCAGGGCAACTAAAGAGTGGCTCCGTAGGAAACATCTTAAGGTCCTGGAGTGGCCTAGCCAGTCTCCAGACCTGAATCCAATAGAAAATCTTTGGAGGGAGCCTAAAGTCCGTGTGGCCCAGCGACAGCCACGAAACCTGAAGGCTCTGGAGGAGATCTGTATGGAGGAGTGGGCCAAAATCCCTGCTGCAGTGTGTGCAAACCTTGTCAAGAACTACAGGAAACGTCTCATCTCTGTAATTGCAAACAAAGGTTTCTGTACCAAATATTAAGTTTCTTTTTCTGGTGTATCAAATACTTATTTCCCACAATAAAATGGAAATTAATTATTTAAAAATCATACAATGTATTTTTCTTGATTTTTGTTTTAGATTCCATCACTCACAGTTGAAGAGTACCTATGATAAAAATTACAGTCTTCTACATGCTTTGCAAGTGGGAAAACCTGAAAAATCAGCAGTGTATCAAATACTTGTTCTCCCCACTGTATGTAAATCCCAACACGCCTGGAGGAAAGTGCTGTATACTCAGCTCCGACGCACTGGCTAGCAACACTGCACTAGAGTGATGTGGGGGGATAGCACCATCTACCCACCCTAGAGAGAGCAAGGCCAATTGCAGCATTATTGGGATATGAACCAGCAACCCTCTGATCACAGTGACAGCCTTAGTCCGCTGAACCACCCAGGGCCCCCCAGACTGCAGGAGTTAATGAGCCAATCGTTAGAGTCAATAATTTGGACCCCCCCCCCCCCCCCCCCCCGAAAAAAAAAAAAAAAATATATATATATATATATATATATATATATATCTCGTTCCAGTGCAGAATTAGCTCTTGCCTTATTGGTCAGTCTGTTTTGCTTATCGATTGTGCATCAATTAGCCAAAGCCAAACATCAGACCACTCTGATCAGCAGTGACAAGCAACACTGTAGATGCTTATCACCTCTGTGATTGATGAGGTCATTGAGAATACGCCCTTAAGCCTTTGGTGAGCATACATCATCGTGACATGACCAAGATTTCTCAGTGCAGACGTGACAGGATCATAAAACCCCATGCTGTTCTTCAGATTCATCACCCAGAGGTTTTTAACCAAGACCAGGCTGAGAAGGAGCTTTACATGAGATCTTTATTGGATGTGATGTCTATTTTTCCTGCACCTGAACTCTCATTAAACTCCTGCGTGTGTGTAATGAGAGTATAGTTAATCCAGGAGCAGTGCACTTTCTCCATCTCTTCTGTTTGCAGAGCAATACTGCCCACAATTATTGTTCATGAATACCATTTTCAAGTGCGAGAAAATGTGTGAGGTGAGGGCTATTTATGTGTCTTTGTGTGAAGCAGAGAAAATGGCTTTGTGAGCGATTGTTCATGCCTGTGTGTGTGTGTGTAGTGGGAAAGGGGGGGGGGGGTTGAAATCATTTGCAGGCCCCTCAGGTTTTTAATACTGCTACCCTGTGATTGGAGGAGGGAACAAGGCAAAACACTTTAGCATACATCTTCACTGAAGCGCCATGTTCCTGCCCGCATGCATTTTATTAGCTTTGCATGGGTTCTCTGGTGCTCTCACATAATGTGTACTTTTCTTGATTTTGTGAGGTGAGATTATGTTAGAGGACATTTGTCCTTGGTGAAGGGCAATGTGGGACATGATGGAAAGGATGGACACTGTCCAAATAGTGCTGTCTTAATGTTTAGGAATAACAAAAAATGTCATGTCATGGTCGTTGCCATCACACCAAAACCTTGAATCTTCATTTTTTGGACGTATTTCACTTTTTGGCAGAATTTGAATCTGACGGTTGTATGAAAATCTTGTAGTTTACAACCTTTCTAAAAAGTAAAAAACAAAAACAACAAAAAAACATTATTATTCCAGGGCTCCCCCTACAGTCGGGAAGTGGAATTCGTGCTTTGTGGGGGACCAAACAAATGAGAACCGCCAACAATAGCTTCCCTCGCTAATGAGCACTTGTGTGGAGGAGGGAAATTAAAGAGAGCAGACGCAGACAGGGAGCAGAGAAGGAGAAAAGGTGGGAATTTATGAGAGCTATGGAGTTTCTAGGCCTGGTTGCAGAGCACTGAAGGCAAAACAGACTGGCAGACTTGGTATGAAGGTTCCACTATGTTAAAAATTGCATCCTTAAATGTAAACATTGTACTTAAAGGCCTCATACCCAACATCATACTCTCCCAAAGTGGCTGTTGTATTTTACTGTGTTGCAGCTGTTTAACTGTCAAAAGGCTTTTGCTGGTGGGCTGGATGTATGTATGTGCTGAGGGTGTAAATCTAATGGGTCAAGACTGTTACATAACATTGTTGGGGTTATGGAATCAGGCTCGGCTTACAGCTGTGTTTTTGCAATGATTTTCTCTTGAGTGAAGACACAGCAGTGCTTGTGGTTTATGGTTTGTCATTTCCATGTACAGAACTCTCATTATTTAACTATGTCAAGGTAAATACATTCATTTCCATTCCACTTCTATTAGTTTCTATAGCAAATAACACCTCAAACCATCATTAACACTAAGCCAACATAAGATTAGGCTATACTAGATGCCTTTTTTTTTAAATGTGACTGCAGGATCAAAGTGTTCGCAAAATAGGATCCATGGCAGTTCGGTAAGGCTATTTATAGCCCTTCCCCCCAAAAAAGTAAATTGTTCTTTTGCTTTGTGTCATTGCTCCAGCTTCCTTTCCTCTAACCCAAATCTCTGACACGTAATCAATAGCTGGAAGCATTTTCTCTCCTGGCATGTATTTCTCTGGCCAGAAAATTAGCCACTCACAAAGTGTCCGCATCCACGAGGCCAAGAGAATTAATCATGCTGGGCACGGCATGGAGGTGGGAAAGAGCGAGTTGATATGGATAAAACTATACCTCACTGCAGCTGATAATTACCACCTTCACTGTCATTTACCGTGTGTCGCTCCCTGTGTTTTGCAATCACTGTTAATTTGTGCCCAAACTAATCACCATTAACATTCAAGCATTACGCCTTGGCACATCAGCAACCGCCGACAGATACAGTGCCCTCCAGAAGTATTGGCACTGCCAGTGCAGCTAGATGAACAAAAAGTCTTTGTTGAATCTTCTTCATCCTGCCCTGAAAACAAGAGAGTAATGTAGCCTCAAAATAACCCACACACACACACACACACACACAAATTAATCTCAAAAACATGTCACAAATGTGCCTTATATATTAAGCCCTTAATTAATAAACTTCATCTGGACAAAAAAACTTTGTGCAAAACTATTATATAGCTGTGAAAAACAACAACTTCTGTTTACTTTGAATAATTGCATTATTTTGTATGTGAAAAGCTGAAAACTGATCAAAACACTAAACGGATGAGAGAAGGATCTGATTGTTGGGATGTGGCATTCAGTTTATCTATATTCATAAATTCATTTCATTTTATAAATTCAAATATACAAATACGTTAGCCATGTGGTAGCTAGCTGTTAGCTGGCTAGCTATCCTAGCAGTTAGCTAGTTCATGGCAAAAGTGTGCTCACAAATGGACAAATTCAGTTTAATTCAGTTAAACATGATTTATAGTGTTTTATAACAAAAACAACATTATAATAGAAAAATAACTGTGGCAGTGGCAAAAAAAAAACTTTCAGAAAGAAACCAAAACCTGAAAGGGGAACTCATCCTACTCTGGTTCACTCAGATATGTAGATATGTATGGACAAAAATATTGGAACACCTCTTATTCATTAAATCCATTGGCAAATTTGTATAAAATCAAGCACCTACCCATGCAGTTGTAAAAGAATGGGTCAGTTGGTCAAATTTCTTCCCTTCTAGATATTCCCCCATCAACTGTGAGTGGTATTATTGAAAAGCGGAGGCGTTTAGGACCCACAGTAACTCAGACACTAAGTGCCTGACCATGTAAAAATTTACAGAGTGGGGTCGCCGAGTGCCCCTGCACTCACATAGTGCATAAAAGTCCCCAATCCTCTGCTGACTCAATAACTGCAGAGTTCTAAACCTGCTGTTAGAGCTGCCAATAAGGAGCAGCTTAAACTCCATACTAATGTCTATGGATTTAGAATCATAAAAACTCCCGTTGGTGCAGTGTGTAGGTTTCCCAATACTTTCGTCCATATAGTGTAACACAACAGATCCCAAAACAGCAGTAGTAGAAGAACTATCGCTAATGTGATGTGCAAGTCATGAGCTTTAAGGATATGCAGGACAATGCTAAGTACTCAAAACCAAGCACAAAACACCCCAATCTGTTATAGTTCATCTGTTATAGTCAACACACACACACACACACACACACACACACACACACACACACACACACTCACGCAAAGCAGTGGTCAGCCACATCAGCACCCAAAAAGCAATAGGGGGTTAGATGCCTTTGGCATGTCAATGTCGAGGGAGCTAACAGGTGTTGTTCCTTCACTCCCCCATCTACATTTTCGAATCGTCCAGGGGATCAAACTGGCAACCTTCTGGTCTCAAGCCTGCGTCTCTAATCTTCAGGCCACATCTGCCCCAAACATAGCTCCTTTCTGTCTTTCCTCAAGGAAACATTATTGATTGTGATTGAAGGCATAGTGTGCAGAAACAATGGTCTTAATGTAGTTTTTAAAGGGTGGATGACCCTAAGATGCAACCAACCAACAACAGTGACCAACAGTGGCTGTCTATCTGCACAGACTTTCACATTTCACTCACATTTTCATCATTAATGGCACTGATGTCACATTTTGCCACAGCTCTTTTTTTAAATTCATTCTTGTTGTTCATTTATTTCCTATCTGGCGTCGTCTAGAGGAAGTTGCATTCCCCTTGGTTCCTCTCAAGGTTTCTTCCTCTTGATCTGATGGAGTTTTTCCTTGCTAATGTCGCCCTTGTCTTGCCAAAAATGGGCTCAGACCTGGACCTCTGTACAGCTGCTTTGTGACATTATTGGTTGTGTAAATTGCTGTAGAAATAAATTTTAGTTGAATGGAGTTGTTACAGTGTTTTGCCACTTGCGCATTTCAAGATTCTAGAAAACAAGATATTTAATCAGTGTCAAATCTGTATATTAGGCTAAACTGTAAAAAGCTTCACGTTCACACAAACAAATCTTAAAAACTCAAAGAAACCTAGAGAACATTCAGCCACAAGTGGAATTTCCCATCTAAAGAACCTCCATGCAATGTAAATATTCTATGGGGAACCTCAACATTGGTATAGAACCATCACATTATGCGAAGGGTCTTTAAATCTTTAAAAGGTTCTTCATACTTGCTGATCTCTTTTTCAAAAATGGTTCATGATTCTTTTTAAGTGTGAAGCAGTTTTTATAGCTGTTGCCTGATTTAAGAGGATCAGTAACCTTTTGCCTCTTCTGTTTTGCGCATTCTTAAATCTTCCTCATGCTGACAGATGACTAAGGGTGTTTGACCTTTGTGTCACCTCTTATTTATACTCCAGTGAAACAGGAGGCCAAGGATGACCACTTAGAACTTCCTAAAGAAAATATTTAGATGTGCAGGCAGAAGCCCAGCGTGGGTTCTGTGTGTGGATCTACACGGATCAGCCATAACGTTAGCACTACTGACAGGTGGAGTGAAAAATATTGAATTACTTTATCTACAGTGGCATCTGTCAGGGAATACAGATATATTAAGCAGCAAGTGAGCAGTGCATTCTTTAAGGTGATGTGTTAGAGACAGGAAAGATGTGAAGATGTGACAAATGTGAAGATCTGAGCCAAAGGCCCAAATTGTGATGGTTAGACGAATGGGTCAGAACGTCTATGTGATGTCTAAAACATCAGGCAGGTCTTGGGTTAGTACCAACCAAAAGGTAGTCTAAGAAAGGACAACTGTCAAACCAGAAACATGGGTACCTAAAGCTCAATTATGCAATTCATGGAGGCCCCACCTTCGTTGGTAATATCCAAGTATGAGGTTAAAGGCAGCAATAATGACACTGCAACTTTTGGATCAATATTGTTCAAAGATCAGAGTTCATACAAGTAAGAGTTTGTGGAGTCTGTCTCGATATGGTATTCAATCATTTTGCTTCTTCACTGGAAAAAGTTCCTTGTGGAACTTCTGGAGGTTCTTCAATTTGAAACCATGGAGAAACCTCTTAAGATGCTTTGAGGAACCCTCAAAAAAAGGTTTTCAGAAGAAATATATTCCTTGAGGGTTCCTCAAAGCACCTTAAGAGGTTTCTCCGCAGTTTCAAATTGAAAAAAGACAGACTGTGGACCCCTGTCTTCCAGAAAGTTCCACTTTACATTAATCAGTCCACAGAACATTGTTCCGAAAGGATAGTGGTCGTCAAAAGTATGAGACACTACTGGGAAAATGTTACCAATGTTAGATGAAATGCCTTGTATCCTTTCCAGACTGATATGATTCAGTACCTTTGTTTCTTTCTCCCATTGCTTCAGGAATTTCTTTCAGTCACAGTATTATGTGACCTTATATTGTGTTAAATTTAGTCCTCAAGACCTCAAACTTAAAAAAAAATAGAAAAAAATAGAAAAAATAGAAAAACTCATACCAGAAAAATATTTTCCCACTGGACTGCATCTAATAGAGCATTTTCTGCGGGACCTGTTGATGAACGATGTCCTGCAAGGGCACGCAAGGAGAGGGAGGACAGACGGGATAATATGAGAATGACAGACGAGCCTGAGAAAAAAAAAGAGAGAGAGAGAGAGAGTGAGAGAGGGCGAGAGAGAGAGGAAGAGACGAGAAGAAAAATCAAATGCTAAATGATCAAAGGATTTCGAAATGGAAGTAATATAGGGTGGTACTTCTTTGAGAGGGAGGGGCAAGGGGTGGGAGAAGAGATAACAGGATGGGTGGGAGAGAGAGTGTGAGAGAGAGAGAGAGAGAGAAACAGACGCAGGATAAATCCTTACCACATAATGATTACGGCTCACAAGCCTTTGCTCTGACATGGAGTGCAGGAGGAGGCAGGATTACAACTGGACGCAGTAATCCCGAGGCCAGGACGGCACACTACAACTACAATGACCATCTACATGTACAACTAAGAGCGAGTGCAGAGACATCGAAAGAACTCTATTTGGGTCCTGAGCTTAACTGCACAGATTTGACTGTCCTCAAATAGAACTCTGTGTGAGTAAAAAAAAAACACCTCAAAACTCGCGTTGAAGCCGACGCTCCCCTACGAAGGAACACAGTAGAGGAGTTGTCAAATCAAGAGGCTTCAGCCCGTGCCATCTGTGTGCCAGCCTCCACAACACCTCAACCCTGCTTTAATGGAGGGACAACACTTGACATATGAGGAG
The DNA here is from genome assembly GCF_030463535.1 of Salminus brasiliensis. NCBI lineage: Eukaryota > Metazoa > Chordata > Actinopteri > Characiformes > Bryconidae > Salminus > Salminus brasiliensis. The sequence goes on along the minus strand of NC_132889.1, from coordinate 24,852,348 downwards.
AGAACAGGTGAACGAGGCCACCCGGAGGTTCAGGCTCTTTCACAGACTAACTGAAATTTTCAGATCACCTTCCTTTTTCTGATTACCTTCCTCAAGACACTTCGGGCTTCTTTTCTGGACCTTGTTCAAGGCTCGGTAACTTTCAGACGGGACAACAGAGGATAAATCTCTCAACTAGAAAAGAATTTGAGGGCACCCGTTGCTGGAGATCTTTTGGTACGTTTCTTGGGCACTTTTTGGACTTTTTTGTTTTGATGCAGACGTCTATAAGACATAAGAGGTGAGAGCACTTTTTTAGAAAACTTCATTCAAATTCAATGGGCCGACGCCACAGAGAAACCACATTTGGTTCCCTATGGCTGTGGTTTCTGCTTTTTTTCTGACAAAAATCCCACCAAAAAACATGGATCATCTGGGATTCCCTGGGAACTAGTTGGAGAACTACTGGCCTAACAAATCTTTCAATGCATCAAACGTGGTTCTCCAGGGGTTCTTTAGTAAACTGTGCAGTTCTATGTAAAAGTGACAAATCAAAATATGCATAAATGGCTCTTCTCTACGATGGACCTGTTGTGAATGGTTCTTCAAAGAACCCTTTCAAACAGAGGTTCTGTATAGCAACAAAAAGGACATCAAAAAATGATTAGAAAAATCAAAAAATGATTATCAGACCCTAATGGAAAGGTTCTTCCAAACCAAGATCCGTTCAGGAACCTTGATTTTGAGGAGCATTATTCACACACACACACACACACACACACACACATGCACACACACTTCGTATTGTGTTTAACTGTCCTCCAACGTACACATTTCCATTTATATTCATTAACTCCATCTCTTTCTCTTCCCGGCTATCCTCACTCTCGCTCTATCTCCCTCCTCCCCTCTCCTCCTCTCTCTCCTCCCTCCCCTCGCAGAGCAAGATGATGTGACCTTCTGCCAAACTGCTCGAAACCATGCCACCGACACAGCGGGCTCCAGTGTCCACACTGAAATAGGCTCAAACAAGTGCAGACTGGAGAGAGTGAGTGAGCGAGCGAGCGAGCTGCATAGAGAGACAGAGGAGAGGAAAGAAAGAGAGGGAGTGGGAGAAGGAGAGAGAGAGAGAGAGAGAGAGAGAGAGAGAGAGAGAGAGAGAGGGAAAAAAAGAAGAAACAGGACGTCAGAGTGTGAAGGAGGAATGTGCTGTCAGGAGCCTGGGCTGGATGCGGCTTGCCGTCGCAGGTAAGTGACTGATCACCTTCACTTTTAACTGCTGGGACGTGGGTAGAGTCAACAGTTTACTCCTATTAGTTGTTGTTGTTAGCATACGGGAAATTTGTGTCTGTGTGTGTGTGTGTGTGTGTGTGTGTGTGTTTGTTGTGGCAGACGTGTCAGATTTTTATCCCTGGGTTGTGTAGCTGTTAGTCAAGTGCAGAGATAGATGGTCCTGTGTGGTTGTGTGTGTTTGCCCATGTGTGTGTGTATGTGTGTACAGTGCTGAAATGTCCCCGCTGTGGTGTAAAACAGGTGCTATATCTGTGCAGGTTCATCCACAGGTAGGACACTTGCTGGGACAGGCTTGCTGGATGGACACGCTCTTTATCTCCCTATCTCTCTATCGCTCTCTATCTTTATGAGGTGAAATGCAGCCTGAGGAACAGATTGAGGGATCCATCTAATCTGCAGTGCTAAAGTTAATCAGTTAAATGGAAACACTGTTGTCCAATGTAATCTTCAACAATCTGTGGCGCATGTTTGATCACTTTGGATTATAATATCCTTGAATTTCCAGACCCAAAACACACTTATAGAAACCAATCAGAAGGCGTTTCAGCAACTGCCTATTGCTTTCCATTATAAGTGTGATTGGGGACAACACTTATAATTGGGGGCACAGATAAGCACGTCCAAATTATCGACAATGGTGATCAAGCATATGCTATGAAGGCAGCAGATAGACATTGGATCGAACAACAGTGGAGTGTTCCTTTAAAGTTGCTGTCCTGGGACACTGAAGGGGGAAAAAAGGGGGCTGGACTGCCACTGAGAAGTGAGCTGATCTCCTCAGAGAGCAAGTCAGTGACAGCCCGCAGTAATTACTGTTGAGTCCACTTATTACTCAAGCCAGAGCGCATACTGATGCGTTTAGCATTCGGCCCGTTGTGGACGCTCTGTGGTCTACCTGAGGCTGCTTTACTGCCTTTTAATAAGAGCAGGAGAAATGAGGTGGGAAGAGATGGAGAAGAAAATAAGGGCTGAATGAAAGGGTAATGGACAATGTGGGGAAGAAAGCAAGCAAGCAAAGATGTAAAATCTCACGTTTTAATTATTAGACCTTTCGAAAATGCTTTCATCCCAATGAACACAATGTTCTACACCATCTAACCTAAGCATTCATTATACACTGCTGCCGTTTTATAAGCTTTACAGGCGGCTCGGCCCACAACGTCCTCATATCAGCCAAGGTCACTTGAAAGGCTCAGACAACAGTCAAAGTAAAAGTTAAGGCCAAAATCCTTTCTCCTCACAAGGCTTTGGTGTACATAGTGTATGACCCTGTACAATACCAATATTATCATTTCATACAGCTTTATGGCAGTTCTAGGCCAATTTTTCTAAGCCCTTTAGAAACTGCTCAACCCTCCCTCCCAACCCCCGACACCACCGGCACCTCCTACACCAACACACACACACACACCCACACAAGCGAATGCACACAATCTTCCTTAAGTCACCCGTCATCTACCATACCTGGACATTATTCATAGCGGCTGCTTTTTCCCCTCCGTACAAAATGCAATTCCGTCACAGATGAAAATGAGCAAAAGCTTCTTTTCTCAGCACAAAATGCATATTTTCTGCTGCCGAGGCTGTGTATATGTGTTTGTGTGTGTGTGTGTGTGTGTGTGTGTGTGTGTGTGTGTGTGTGTGTGTGTCTGTGTGTAGCCTAGCCTAGAAAGTGGCCCGGACAGTTCCAGCAAAAAGGCCACAAGAGAAAAAAAAAATGTTAATACTGTCCGGGGTAGAGAACCTGTAGCTGTGGAAATGGCTGTAACACATGGCTCTAGCCACTTCATTACACACCGCGTTGCTTGTGGCGAGGCATTAAGGTGAAAGGTGTGGAGGTAGGGCTACACAGTGTGTCACAATTTATCATTAGTGCAATATTAACCTTTGCAAAACTGACATCACAGATGGCTGTGATATGCAAATGAGGCCTCTATGCAAAGTACAATGTTTTTTTCTTTTTTCAGCGTTGTAAAAGTCTTGACCAATCACAGCTCCAGATTTGTGATTCAATGATAGTGATTCAGTGATTCAATTGGATAAGTCATGTTACAGACTGCCGACATTTGCAGGTTGTAAAAATATAGTACAATCGCAGTACTACTATTCTGTCCATGTTGCTGTGCAGTCTGATTGTGGCAGGCGGAGTGTGTGGTACGAAACGGTGTAGGTTAGTAAAGAGTTAAGCAGAGAGGCTGACCGGCTCAGTGGTGACTGCGCTCCGTGTGAGGACAGAACAGATGCATTGATCCCAGGGTATGTTGGCTCCACATGGCAAAGACCGGTCCACCACACAGCAGGGTGACCACACACACACACACAGTCTTGCACTCACACATGCATGTGCACACATTTAGCTACTTTTACACAAATGGGAAGAAAGAAATACTGGAATACTGGTTTTAAAATGTCATCATGGTTAATGAGGTCATATTCATGATGACATCATGATCAAATGCAGCACTTATAAAAAATATGGCCAAAATATGACATTTCAATACTTATATATATTTTTCGATTTTTCCATTTTAGGAACCGACAAAATGCACCAGTAAAACAGTAGGAGAGAGCAAACACAACCCTATACATTTGAGTTTGCGCTAAAAAATAAGGATGGATGAATATCAGAATTGGTGTCTGCAGATAATTGCTTGGAAAAAAAGATTTGCTCAATATCTCAATATGTTATTATATTATATTCATTATATCTGTATTAATTAGTGAAGTCCAGAGGCTTTTATTGTCATTCCACTGGAGTACACAGTGGAAATTACATTCCTCCAGGAATCATCATGGTGCAACTAGGACCAGACCCAATATAGTGCAGATATATAACATAATGAATGAGCAAACATGATCTCAGAACAACACAATAAATATAATAATCACAACAGACATTAGACACAGTAAACATACAGGATGCAATGCCGACACAGTACTGAATACACTCAAGACTGAATGTGTGCAGAGGTGTGTAGCCTGCTATGATATATAGCTATACGTAGTCAGCTTATGACATATATAAACTGGTAAATTGATGAAAACACAATTAACTGACAAAATATGCAAAAATATCAGTTCAGTTAAACAAGGCTGTGCCAGACTCAACTCTCAGAATTAAACACAACAAAAATGGAAAAGGCTTTTGATTAGCATGACATCTGTGATACATTTGGGTGAATTTGTGAATTATAATTCCTCAAACATTCCTTGTTTTTATAGTTCATGAGGGAGATACGCACTGCTCTCTTTGATCATTGCTTTGGGACCCCATGTTAAAGCTATCTACATTGTGTAGATAGCCCTTGCTTTTAGTTCTTGATATTCTTCGAATATCAATGTATATAATTCACATAGATCAGTAGTCAAGTTACCTTTATGGTGCAAAATAAAAAATCTGAATCTGAAGAAACATCTGCAGATGTTGCTACGAGAATATGAGAAGATAACCATCACATTCAGCGTGCATCTGCTTAATTCACAATACAAATTTAGATAATACAGAAATATAATGCTACACTATATGGACAAAAGTATTGGGACACCTGCCCGTTCACTGTTTCTTCTGAAATCAAAGGTAATAAAAAGTGTGTATCCTGCTTTTGTTGAAATAGCTGTGTCTAATAACAGTGTCTCTACAGTTCCCTGGACTGTAGAGACACTGTCCACGCTTTCTACTAGATGTTGGAGGATTGCTGTGAGGATTTGTTTGCATTCAGTGACCAGAACGCTAGTCAGGTCAGGATGTTGGATGGTAACCACTCCACCTGGAGCACCATCCATCATTCCAGAGAACACAGTTCCACTGCTCCACAGCTCATTGCTGGGGGGGCTTTATACCCCTCTAGTCCACGCCTGGCATTTGGCACAGTGCCAGTAGGTTCATGTTCATCTGCTTCAGAGAGTTCTATTCTATTGGCAGAACTTTACTCTATGGGGATTAGACAAGCTGTGTGTGTCAGCAGTGGTTGCAATCTAAAGTAGCCAAAAGCAATCAATAAAAGAGGTGTCTGGACATATACTGCATTTGGACATATGGTGTATAATAGACTGACATTTAATCAGTTATTTGTTACTACACTGTTTGTGCATTTCTATAGTTATAATATGCAGGCTGTTGTTGTTTACAGACTCTGATGAACTGAAAATATCACATCGGAACTTTAATTATCACAACACTGCATTATGAATACACTACTTTTTATTGACTATAACTAAACACTTTTTAGGACAGTATATTCGGTATTCACCCATCACTACTTTTACAAAGTAATCTGCCTAACTCTGGTTATATCTACTTTACACACACACACACACACACACACACACACACACACAGTGGTTCACATCAGTGTAGGACACTGATTGCAGATTGATTGGGAAAAATGATTTGGCTTATAGGTATAGCATTTACCTTTCCATGCGGTGAAATGGCCCGAAATACATTGCCTTTGTGGTATCATTACTCAGGACAACCACACTGCTGCCGACGTAAGGGCAATTACCATTCAGGCCAGCATCTGAGCTGAACACACGCCAATAAGCCAAGATTGCACCGAGGACAGAAATGACATTGTTGTGAATGAGAGGGCATTGCACAGCCATCAAATGTTACTTTACTGGCCACTCAGGCAAGGGCTCCATTTCTTGCCTATAAAAACTGTCACCCCGCCGTTTGACTTGCTAATGAAGGAGTGCTGTGTCTCACCTGGCTCTCACACCTTTCACACTGTCTCCTTCTTTCTCACAAACGACCTCCAGCGATGTGTTACAGCTCCGGCGGATGCTTCGTCAGCGGGCCGCTCCACAGCGGGCCACTAAGAGCTGACCAGCCTAATGAAATGGTAAAGATTTTAGAGCCACACTCATGACAGAGAACACTTTAAGGACAGCATCACACATTCCACACATTCCTGACTGTCCATCACTGTTAAATATTCTCCACTAAATATCTCCACTAACCATAACCTCAATAACCTTGCTTTCAATACATTGACTGATTGAACCTACGTTTAGGTACCAGGAACAGCCATACTTAACTTCCACATTACCACGGTCTTCTCCTTATCCCTTAGACTTAGAATTAGAATTTTGTTACTGTGCCTTTAAGAACGATTTATGTAAAAGAACGGTTCTGATTGGCTGCTCTGCATTGAGTCACATTCAAAAAGTAGTCCAGGCTGGAATACTTCCTATAACGTTCAACATGACCAGGTGAAGCTAAACTGCTGTAGGCTGAATGAACAGATTCACTTAATGGACAAAAGTATTGGGACACTTGCTCATTAATTGTTTCTTCTGAAATTAAGGGTATTAAAAAGAGTGTATGCTGGTTTTGTTGGAGCAACTGTCTCTGCTGTCCAGGAAAGGTTTTCTACTGGATTTTGGAACATTGCTGTGAGGGATTTGATTGCATTTATCAACAAGAGCTTTAATGAGGTCAGGATCCCCAACTCATTCCAAAAGTATTAGATCGAGCTGCTCCACAGCTTAATACTGAGGGCTTTATACCTCTCTAGCCCACATCTGGCATTAGGCATGGTGCCAGCAGGTACAGGTTTATCTGCTCCAGAGTCCTGTTCTATTGGGAATACTGTGTGTGTGTGTGTGTGTGTGTGTGTGTGTGTGTGTGCATTTGCACATCTGTGTCAGTAATGAAAGCAACATAAAATTGCTAAATGCATTTGTTAGAAGGGTGTCCATTTGCACATTTGTGTATGGGAATGTAAGTTTTTATGACATGTAGGACTGCTGAATGAATGGTACGTGTTGATACAACACTGCATCCAACTCTGTTGTTTACAAATGCATGCAAAATTCAGATTTTGTTTAATTAGAAACAATTCCCCCTGGAGATCTGCCAAATGTGCCCACAATGCTGATATTCTGCAGCCGTCCTGAGGAGAACTAACACACAATCAAAGCGTGTTCTGCAAAGAATGCAATATGAGACCGGACTGAGAGGAGGGAAAGGGTTTGATTATGCTGTGATATCTAAAATTATGTAAGCATTTTAGCAGATTATTGCTTAGATGTTTAGATTGACATCTTCATTATTGTAGGCCATGACCAATAGAACAACAGGGCAGAGGTGGCATGTGGCATTTTTATTATTATTATTATTATTATTATTATTATTATCCAAAATCACCTGAGTGATTGTTGGTAGAAATAGTGTTGAATCTAAAAAAAAAGAATCATAAACATAGGCTCTGTCATCGGCTTAGGTCTTGTAACATCTGCACCCATGCAGATCCTGACACTCATGAAAGGCAGGGGTGGATCCAACCACCTGGGCATATGCGGGACAAATTAGGATGGTTATAAGAGCCTGTGACACTGACAGGGGCCCCAAACATGCATGGGTTTTGGCAGAACTGTTAAGGTTGTGGGTAGAGCTGGCCAATATGACAATATTTTATCATATTGTGATAAGTTTTGTTATTGTGGTACACAATATACTTTTAAGAGTGTAGCGTGAATATCTTCAGTGCTTATAGAGCACTGATTAACTGCACATTTCATTACAAAGAGTGTACTCAGTCTAATTTAATAGAATTTATATGAATTTTACGCTCTTGGTGCATTTTGTCTACATGACGGAATATTGTGATAAATATCGTATATCGTAAAAAACGCCTTTAAATATTGTGATGTCAAATTTTTCAGCTCTAGTTGTGGGGTCCACTGTAATATCTATTAATCTGGCCCAAAATCCCTGGCAGTGCCCCTGTCCCTGGGGTGGCGGTGATGGCATGGAGGAAGGAGTGAAAAGATAAAATGTCAGCATCTGAAATCAGCATGATAGGCTTGTAAGTAGAGGACTTGGTCGAGGTAATGTTGGCATAGCATTAGGGTCTCTTAGTAGAATATTCTCTGAAGCGTCCATGTTGCTTAGAATGCCTTGCATGTCCATGTCTCTGTCATGAATGGATTTTAATAATATGATGTAGCTAAAAGCCATAAAACAATGTCTCGGGCATCTTACAACTTATTTGTAAGCACTTGTGTAAATATTCTGTATGAAAGCTTCCTGTAATGTACGTTTACCAGGCGTCTAATTCCTGTCACTTCCACTGTGAAACATTTTCAATTACAAGTTTCAGTGAAAAAAAATGACCCCCAAGGCCTTTGTTTAAATGTTCTCAATGTCTCAAATATCAGATATTATTTTACATTTACGACATTTACTTATCAACTCAAATTTTAACCACGTTACACAGGTAGGCGAAAGTAGCGCTAGGAGTCTTGCCCAAGTACTCTTATTAGTGTAGTGTGACGTGCTTGTCGCTACCCAGTTCATTGATGTGCAGTGCGAACTGTCCAAGGGATGCAGATCGGGTAGCAACAGTGCTGTCAATCACTGCCCTCACCTGCTAACTCTGTCCTCCTGCTCAGCTAATGCTAGAGATAGCATGTTTAGCCAGCATAGATAACTCAGCAAGTGTGACTTTTTCTTTATCTGCCTAAAAATGAGAGCCAGCGGAATCAACCAACATTAAAACATCCTGAGCTTGTCAGCTTAACTTCTAACATAAATGACATATTATATATATCTGTAACATCTGGTAGAGTATTGCTGGCTAGCAAACATAAGCTAATCTACACAATGACGTACCCTCCTGTCTAACAGGACACGACTGTCACATTTAAATGCCTTACTAACTGTTTTCTGATCATCTGTGGGCAGCACAGGTTGCTACTGGCTACCTGATTTGCATCCCCTGCTCGCAAAAAGGGGATGCGAATTGGGTTGCAAGAGACCCAGAAAGAGAATCAAACCCTGGTCTGGAGATCAGTATTGTTATCCACTACACATCACCACCAACACCAACTGGTGAATTCATCAACAGCTTTCTGTGAGGTCAATTTTAAAGGCATTAAACATCTGGCTTCTGACATCACCACCACATGGTGGTTTCCATCACCACCACTGTGAACACCTCTGACTCTGAAAGCTGTCGCGAGCTCTATCCTAAGCCTCAGTAACACAAAGAAAAGGCAAAAGTCCCTGTGACACACACACAAAAAAGGGTTCATGTTTTCTGTTAGTCTGGGGGACATTCAGTCCTCACAAGCTAAATATCCAAACATGCTCCCTCGCTGTCGCGCACACACACAAACACAGGCTTAGGACTGTGCAGGTTGATCAGCCACCACACAGACTGATCAAGGTCATGTGAGTGAAGTTGTGTTAGATGTGTGTGTTTGACAGATAAGAGGGCTGCTCCACAGCCACCAGGCTCTATCACCCCCTTTGACTGAACATCAGCCAGTGCAAAAAAAAAAAAAATCGCAACTTTCCTCTCAGGTGAGAAAATCTCTCCAGTGTTGTGTGAGAGACTGCCATGGCAGGAGCTCGCGGCACGCTGGCTGTGGAATGAGTGTCCCGCTCACTGTGTACACTAGATCACGCGCCTTGTTCTGTATTCAGTCTGTCGCTCTGTCCACTGCTGAAAATAGAAGAAACTGACAGGCTGACGAGTATAAAAGGAAAGAAACAAGAAAGCTGAGACTGATTCTCGCCTTTGCTTCAGTTCTCTGACACAAAGATGCCTGCGGTCCTAGCTTAAAGAGTCCAGCTTATGGAAAACTTGGAATTTTTCCTCACCTTTTGGAAATCAAGGAGCTGGATGCCTTACTGAACAAAATGGTATAGATTAGCGTGAATGGCATGCTGGTCTAAGCTGTTTTATGCTGGCCTGGTGCTGGTTGATTAGCATGGCGGTGTTCAAAATACAACAAATGCTGGTTTATGGTCTGGTCTGGTGCTGGTGTGGTACTGGTAGACCAGCATACCAGTGTTCAAAACTAGGGATGTCTTAATCCAATCCAATGTATTGGGATCAGAGTGGTGTCCTCAAGGTGCAGACATGAACATTTCCAGCCGGGACCACTGAGGAGTGTTCTCAGAAGGTATTCTTAAAAGTTTAGAGTTTGCAGTGTGAAGCTATTTTACAGTGGGACATGAAAACTAATATAAAACATAATATCTGAAACTTTATAAAGCTATCACTAAAATGCCCTGTTTTGCCAGCGGGAGAACTGTGCATCTTTCTTTGTTATTAAACCAGATATTCAGAAGTAGCTAACAGACACACCCTAGTTATAGAAACCCAAATCACAACACATTCACCCACTATAAAACAATTATTTCAGATCAGTAATCAACAAACAACAACAGATTATTATAAGGTATTAAAAAAAGAGATTTTACTTCAGTATTAATCAGCATGACCACACCTTATCTAAACTGTGTGGCTGTATTAATTGTACAAACACAGAGGTCGGATTGGTATCGGCTAATATTCTGCATTAAGAGGGGGAAAATTACTTGATCGGACATTACTATTCAAAACACAACATTCTAGTTTATGCTGGTCTGGTGTTGGCCAACATAGCAGGGTACAGAAAATGCTTTTTTTCCGGTGATGCTGTTTGCATGCAGATGTTATAGCTGGACCCCAGGGGGAAAAACATACCATTTCATAACATATGAAAAGTGTAGAACATGGGCCCTTCATATGAGACCCTGTGGCAAATTATTCTAGACCCTAAAGTGGGAAAAGAATGTTATATATGTTTGCCACAATATATAAGCATGATTAATGTTTAATTTATTTATTTATTTGTTTATTTTTGCCACGTAATTAATCCCACATCCCTTCAGGTCATTCGGTCTGGATACATCTTTTTAATGGGATGCACTGCGTCTGCGTAGAAATAGGATTTGAATGGAATGAATGTAATGTACTTTCCACTATGAATGGAAAGTTTTGGCACCCTTCTTACATAATGATGATAGAAACACACTTGTAACACCCAACCACACACATGGGGTACCAGAGCAACCACTTGGCAACACGCTAGCAACCATGTGACACACCATAGCAATCTATCTGGGATACAACAGCAATTGCCTTGCAACACTATAACATTTTCTAAGCAACTTAATAGCAACCACCCAGCACCACCATAGTAAACATCTAGCAACATCATAGCAACCACCTAGCAACACCATATCAACCACCTGCCAACCACCTAGACCAAAAAAGAAACAATAAAAAAAGCTGGGCTGGTCCCAGATCATGCCATTTGCATGTGCACTACTTGAGTTAATTCCACAGCGGTTTCCACCATGACCCCCCAAACTGCAACCTGCTCCACATGTTACCATTCTGTTTAACCACACAGCGGCTGTAGTGTGTAGCTGTCTTTTACAACAGTGTACCTGCTCAGATAACCATGCCCAGCCCAATTGACCTTGCAAGCCAAAGGGTTCTACGACTTCAGTTTACAGTCTTATCCTGATCTCTAGCTCCACAACAAACACAAATGCCTTTCCCATATGCACATATTGGTTAGAGCCTTAAAACCACTCAGAATGACCAAGCTATATCCGCAATGCTATGTAAGCTCCAGGTAGGCTGGAGTTACACAGAGTACATAGAGTAAAATGGATTACTGGCACCACTATAAACCCACAATGCCAGTGTAATCTGCAGCCTTTCAAAGGTCATTACTGTCAGACACGATGCAGCGTCATTTTTGCTGACTATGCAAAAAAAAAAAGGTTTGTCGCTTTAGTGAGGTGGAGAGCTTGTGCAAAGTGTTTATGGAAAATAGACCACCAGACAGCATGTCAAAACTCTTCTGTGCCTCCTCAATGTACAATCGACTACTTTACTCGACTATTTTTTTGGACATTGATTGCCGTCTAGTGTTGGATCGATACCAAAGTTTGGACTTCAGCAGTCTACTAACTGTGTTTGTTTCGGCATTGATACCTAAGGCAACATTAATAGCCTCAAGTGAGTGACAACATTACATGAAAAATGACTTTTTTTTTTTACCACAGTATTTTCTGTAACAGGGTTCTTCAACTCCAGCCCTGGAGGACCAGTGTTTAGCACAGTTTAGCAATTAACAGATAGGGCTGTGTATTGGCAAGAACTAGTATGATAATATAATGCATATCACTAATGAGTACAATAGAAACTTTTTTTCTGCTAAGAGCGTGGCTTATATAAACTATATTTAAAGATTTTAAACTGTGACCAGTTTCTAATGGTGGTTTCATGTAGAATCATTTTACAAGTCCCTTTGTAAAACTTCTTTTTTAAGGGTGTAAAGTATCTAGCTTAGTTACATTCATAACAACGCATCCATAACAGCACACCTACCCTCAAACATAATATGCTCATGTAAACACAAATATAAGAAACTGTCTACAGCCCTGTCAGACATAAAACTGTTGTTTTACTGCATTGTTGCTTCTTTCTATGATGGAATGGATCCATCATTTATTATTCTAATGCCAGATTAAATTTCATAAAAGGCAGAATCACCTACAAGAGGTTTTCTGTCATAGAAAGAAAGCATTTTCAGTGCATTGCTTTCCCTGTTTTTAGCATTAAAGCAACACTATGTAGCATTTGTACCTTAAAGTAACAGCTTCGAAATCATGCTGATGCTCCACTGAGGTGTAATCTGGAGAACAGCCCCTCTATTGTTGCTAATCCTGGCTCGGCAAACCGTTTACGGCACTATGTAACTTTGGTCAAGCAGGCAGGACAAATCTCACAAGAACTCACAAGTCACGTTTGTGTGAAAAAGGTAATATAACTCTGCTGCGCTAGTCCACATGATTCTATATCTCTCAGCCTGTCCAAAAATGCATGTGTAATGCTTGTCCTTTAGGGGTGACTAAAAGTGTGATTTACACGTCCTAGGATGTAGGGGGAGCCTAGAAACAAGAAATATCAATTCTCACATAATGCTGCTTTAACTTAACAAAACCTAAACCCACACAAGCCCACTTTTGCATTCAGTACTACACTGATCATTTTTGAAAAATTTAGACTGTTCCAGCAGATGGTTCAAATTTATGGTCTGATCATTTTAAACATGTTTATACACATTTTCCAGGCAGATGTTGCCTCACATTGAGAAAAAAAGATCTTGATCACTGCTACACACTGTATTTTGTATTCGTGAGAGATCCTCTACCACATAGACTACTAAACACCTTCCATTTCATGAAACAGAAATGGGAACAAATATTTTTTTCTCAACCAAATAGAGTGTAATCATGCGACCATGAGATGCAAACATTTAGGAACTAAACTCGCTGATGCTGTGGTGATTTTATTCCTGTAAGAGAATTTTATCACTGAGTCCCCCTGATAAACTAATCCAATCTGAATAGGGCTTAAGACAGGCAGACACATGCAACGTCATATTCTGACCTGTGACATAAAATGTTTTAAAATGAAATCAAATGAAATAAATGATTAATAAACTTATTCCCAGATGATTTCTGCTCTTATGTTATGTTATGTCCATTACGCGAATCAACTGTCTGTCACAAGATCAGTCAATCAGTCAATATGTTCAAAAACCTTTTCATTTCTGCCTCCCCAATATATAGCCCATCATCAGCATCAATGCAACCAACTGCTTGCTTTTGGGTGTAATGCAATACCTGCTTTAAAATCATTTATTTTAATTGTAAAATTCAGTCCATTGCATACAACACTAGTCCATTGTACACTGTAAAAACACAGTTTAGCAGTTGTTTGGCTGATGTAAAAATATCTGATGATCCAATATGTTTGTGTCAAAATCTTAATTGGGTAATAAAGATTTCAGACCTATCTAAAATCTTTATTACTTTGGGGATTAAACGGGACATCTGGAATTCTATGAACGAACATTATTCAGCTGTGAAGTTTTGTTGTGCCCTGTGTATTGGGGAAGGAATCTGGAACAGCTGGAGACTATTAGCTACATTTGCATCCCTTGACAAATGACCTTTTATTCATTTTGTCATATAAGTCATCCTACACCTGTTAACCTTTAAACCTATGTTAAGCATCCTACATGATTTTAGGATGCATTTGTGTAAAGAAACCATGAAAATTAGTAATGTCAACAAGTACAGATATAGCTAGCTAGCTAACATTTCTAACTAAAACATGTTGCTAGCTAGCTAAACCCAACTTGTACTACATTACCTGTAAAAATAAACACATATCTCTTTAATGCGGGTAGTGAGGTGGGTTTTTAATAGATATGGCTGAAAAAACGTAGACGTCTTTTTTCTTTTTTACATTTTTTTACAGGGTAACAAGACCAGGTAGATTACTAGCTAGCTACCGACATACCAAACCTTGCTGCTAAGCTTAACAAAAAACAAAAGACAAAAAACAATTTCTTAACAGTACTCAGAAATATCCAGGCTATCTGATATGAAATTACAAAGGTTTTTATAAAGTAACTTGTCAACATATATGACTTATTGTTTGTTGAACTAGCTAGCTAGCTAGTCATTCCGCTAGCCAGTTTTTCAGACAGTACAAGTTTTGCTATTATCTTGGCAAGCAATTTAATAAGAACGTATCATTGGAAGGTAGAATAAATTAAGATGTGCTATCGTAATCAGATTGAAGTTATTTTTTACCATGCTAGTTAAATTTGTAACTACACACATCTGGGCACTAGTATGCTATATACAAACTCATTAGTGGACAGTAGATGGAGCACCATAATGGTGGGCAGCCAAAAAGTACAAGGTAATAGTATGTTAAATCAAATTATGGGTAAGAGTCAAAATGTGTAGACAAAAGACTACTGACCACTAAGCAACAACAATCAATAATCATTTGAGCACTTTCACTGCAATGTGCACAAGCACAAAAGTTACATCACAGGACGTGCAATGTCAGGTAAGACGTATCATGCAAATGTACACTTAGACTCCATTTGGTGATCTGGACTATGGCAGCCTGAAGTTTTACCAAAAGGGGAGCTATTAGCTCTCAAGTAGATTTGATATGCCAAATAGCAAAAATGAACAGAATGCCCATCTATCTTTTCTAGCGCAGGCTTTTTACAGGCCTTCCCACAGTTTTTACTTTACACTCTCAGTTAAAGGCTCTAGTTACAGCTGATTTGTCACTTGAAGAGAGGCTTGATTGGAGGCAGCTGATGCAGAACACTGCAGAGACATTAGAGTGACATGAATAACATTCAGTACTTGCATCACGTACAGTTGTTTTTGTTGGGATTCATTCATTGTTTAGCAGCTCCTTATTAATGCTGCAGCTCTTCAGGTGCCAGAAACTGAAACGTGCCCAGAATGTGTGTTCTTACAGTCATATATGTGATTAAACAGGGTGTACAAATCTAAATATTTAACAAAACATCTCTTAGAAACTTGCATTACTCATGAATATTCTTACTGTGCTTATATGTGTGTGTGTGTATATATATATATAGTTTTTAATGTCAATATCTTGTTAAACCCTGCCTTTGGTGCTCAGCTATTCAGCTCCAGAATCAATATACAGCAGTATACAAGTTTTAATTTTTTACTGTATGCAATCAAAGTGCCTCAGTTTGGTGGGGAATCTGCCAGCCTTGCAGATCTGTAAGGGGGGAAGGCTGGCATTACCAATGAGCAGCCTTACTCTACACAGGCCTATCACATCTCTCCATACACAACAGGGTGGAGCCCATCTTCAGTCAGTGACTTTCATTAGTTTTAAGAGTAGTGACAACCAAACACTGATTGATTGATTGACAGAAGTGTGGGGAGGTGTGCCAACCAATTAGGATGGTAGACGAGGAACCTGTGCAAGAGCAAAACATGGAGAATAAACTTGAATGTAAATATTTTTTTAACTTGCAGACAAATGTAACAAGTAAAATTGTTTTTGCTCTTACAAAATACAACATTTTTCAAATGATCAATAAAGAACCCTTTGCAAAGGTTGTTCCACCGATCCAGACAAAGAACATTTAGCATCCAAATGGTTGCTTGAATTGTCACAGTTCAATACAGAAGCCTTTACTAAAGAAATTCCATAGAACCCCCTTTTAAAGAGCTCTATTGGCATTTTACCATAATGACTGTTTGATATTTAAAGATTTTAGAAGAGTCGACAAGACGCCTAGTGAAAAGGGACCAAAAGCAGAACTTTTTTTCAGAATAATGTGAAATAGTTTGAATGTGGTCGGAAAATGTGTTGTGGCAGTTATAATATTGGACATGTTATAACATCTTTTTCTATCCGAATAAAAGGCAAATGAACAAGCATCAGTCACATCTGGAAATGTCTAACCTCTGTCTTACACAGTCGAAGGCTTAAAAGCTTGAACTGTGCTTGGGTTTGACCCATTAGCCACACTGAAGGGTTAAAGGCGCCGCTCAGCTGGTCACTTGGTCCAATTGAGGACAGTTCTCTAAGGGGTGTAAAACTGCAGAGATAAATTCCTAATTTCACCCATGCTGTGGGTCAGGCTCTCTGCCAAATCACTTATTATTAGGAACCAGTGTCACATATATCAAACTAAGACATGCACTTGAGTGTGACAGATGTTCATTTTGGAGCTTGCAACAGTAATTAAAGCAGACAATATGGCTTCTCCATGACAGTGTCTATATGAAGAGACTGTTTAGGAATGGAAGGGCCTAAAATAACACCCTGTGAGAAAAAGTCTTTGTTTTTTAATAGGGAGCTATAAACATATATAACATCCAGACATATGTTAATGGCTTGGGTATCAGCTATTTTATTTCCAATCCAGATTCTTTGTTTTAACCACGCCATTAATGGACATTATTCTCAGCTGGCAGCAGTTAGGCTGTTCTCAGAAGGTAAATAAAAGAGTTTAGAGTCTGCAGTGTGGAGCTATTTTACAGTGGGACATAAAACAACATAATATATGAAACTATCACTGAAAAGCTATGCTATAGAAACCCGAATTGTAGCACATTCACTTCACTGTAAAACAGTTGCTTCACATCAGTAGTTGACAGAGACAACAGAGACAAACATGAACAGATATCAGTCCAGAGTGTGAACCACTACACACAGACACACAAGTGCTTTGACTGCAGTGTTTTAAAGGAGCTGGGAGCTGAAAGTTCAGGGAGGAGACTCAGGCTGGATTATAAGATATTAAACACACTATGAAACAGTCATTTTAAGCATTTTAAGTCTCTACTAAACTAAATCAATCAGACCTGAATTTCTCTATAAAAACTTTTACTAAAAATAAAGGGATTTTACTTCAATATTAATTAACTGCACATCCTATATAAACTGTGTGGTTGTATTATTTATATAAACACAGAGATCAGATTATATATCAGATTGTAAAGAACTAGAACAAATGAAGAAGAGAGCTTGCTTGACTATAGCATTTAGCGAGTTTAGAACATGTTTATTAGGATATTAGTTGGTTGATATGCTCGTCATGTTCCAGTCACTTCAATGAAGCAGCTTCAATAAATCTGGCTCTCATTTATTTATTTATTTATTTTTACTACAGAGCCAATATCTAGCACCTGTCATGTAAACCATGTGAACCTAGCACTACGAGCACATCTGAAAGCTATACATCTGAACCCTGTGCCACCGTACACACTATGACAAGGGCCGTAATAGAAACAGGGAGGGAAACTAATATTACTGAGTGTATCAGTTTGATGAGCGCCCCCCTCCAGGGTCAGAGGGTGTGAGATAAATCAGGACAGATGTTGTCGGAAAAAACAGGATTCTGGAGGGAATGGACATGAAGGGACGGAGGGAGAGAAGAGAGGAATGGGGAGGATGGATTGCATGGATGTGACAGGCCATTACTAAACTTTATCATGAGGCCATAACGCTGGGGATCATTTCATCAGAGACAAAAGGAATAAATCTGAAGCGTGGCTGTCAGAGGTTGTGACGGACAGCCAGACCAGAGGCTCGGACACCACTGCTGGAGGTCATCTGTTGACAGGCAGACGCAAAAGCCTTGGTGTAAAGATCTGCCCGTGTCACAGGTCAGCAGTGCAGATGCAAATATGGAGCTGACCTGATGGGATGTGACAATAATAAAGATCCTTGAGACGCTTTTAGGATGTCGTGTTCGGGGGACAAGATCAAGAAGGACGCGTCTTCCGTCTGAAACGAATCCGTCTTCCCACTCCTTCTGCTGTGTGTCATAGTGTTAAAAATAAAGGTGTCAAAAGTTGCTGCTAAAGTCGCTGCTATAGAAAGAACCACCAAAGGTTCCCTAAAGAGCCTTTCAAGTGATGATTTTTGTTCAGTTGAAGGCCTGTATCAGGAAATACCAATACTTCTTACAAATATTCTTGTAAATAAAAGTTATAGAGATATAAAATGTCCAAACATACTGTTCACACCCCAAGTCCATACAGTGTGGGTGATGCGATAAAACAGCAGCTTCTACAGCTTCTTTCTCCAGTGCATGGAGTAGCAAATTTAGAGATGTTTAATCTCCATATTTATAGTCGAGTACAGTTAAAAAAAAAAAGCAGCAAATTTGTGAGGAAATCCATGTGACTTCACAGAAATATTTAAGTCATAAAGTCCTTTAGACCTAAGTTTACGAGAGTAGTGTACTTGAGGATATATTTATTTGAAATCTATTTGAAAATAACAGTTTCATGATTGGCGTGTTCCTTCAGGTCCTGCATGTTGTAGACATACACATCTCTCAAGCAGCAAGGTGCTGGCGGTGGGAGCGGTCTGAGAATTACGAGCCTTGTGCAGTGGACATGTACCGTAACTACCAATTCAGTCTACGGCAGTTTAGCTCCACCTATTCACTCAGCCTGGTTTTTGAATGAGGCACGATACAGGGCAACCAATCAGAGCAGAGCAGCATTTACATGTACCAATCTTAAAGGCACAATAACAAAACCAACCTGTTTAATTCTTATTGGTACAGAGAGACGTTTTCAAACACTCCTTTTAACGAGTGAGTTCAGCTACTTTACGCTGCACCCATTCCCGACACAGGCATTTGGTTATGCATGCACAGCCTGTTTAGTCACCATAGCAAAGCAGTGCCGGTATAACAGGACGTTCTGGAGCAGCCATGCATGAGTCTAAAGTCAGCGTGTCCAATGCCATCCAGTAGATAGAGGGGTATAAGGCCCTGCAGCACTGGGCTGTGGAGCAGTGGAACTGACTTCTCTAGAATGCCTCTGGGATAAGTCTGAGTGGCATTTTTGATCTGTAACTAATCATTCCTTATCAGTACCTGACCTCACTAATGGTCTCTTGGCCAAATGCTATCAAATCCTTACAGCAATGGTCCAAAATCTAGTGTGGACCTTTGCAGAAGAGTATATGCTGTTACTGCAGCAAAAGGAAACCAAACTCCCTATAGTTACCCTTAATTTCAAAAGTAACTGTGGAGGAGCAGGTGTCTACAAACTTTTGGACATATGGTGTATATTATTAAATGAATTTTGAGTCTAATAATGATTTTGTTACATAACTGAAAGGTTTTTGAGGGAACTACAAGTGGGTCCTGTATGCCATCAGATGTTTGAAAGAACCCTTTTTTACAGCCCTTATTTTTGAAGACCCATGGTCATGCTTACACCCTTCTATCTGAATATAGAACAGTGTGATCTTAGCAATTCCATATTTTGTGCATATCTCGTATCACCCAGAGTGCCTGAAGCTATTAAATGCTACAAGAACTTGAAACTCCCAGAGTGCTCGGTGATGCCTATAGCACTCTCACTGCTTTTAGCCCCTGCAAGCTAGTACCAGAAAAGTTTGTAATATGCTGTAATTCTTGTGCAATAAAACTCGTATTCAATTTGACTTCATCTGATATGTCAAATACAGGGAGAGGGAGAGAAGCGCTTTCGGGTTACTGGATTATTGCTTTGGCCAGATATTGCGTTCTTTTTTTTTTGCTTCATTTGATATTACAATCGAAATGCATGGTTATTGGAGACGTGAGCGGTATTAAGTCAGGACAGATGGAGGGAAATGGAAGAGAGGAGATACAGTCCTAGGAATCAGAAAGGGAAATGTCTAGGGTGATATAAGGGGATGTATGGTGGCAGACGGTAGTGTGGTGGAGCACTCTCTCAGTATTTTCTATTCAGTTTAAGTAAATAAAAGACAGAGGGAAGGTTTTTCGAATCTAAGCAATATGAGTATAAGTGACCTTGACAGGGTGACTAAAACATCTCTTGAATTTCTTCTACATAAACCCTCACATCATTGAATTTTTAATAGTGTCTCATTCACTCAAAACTCATCTCAATTCTGAGCTCCGTCTGCACAGTAGTTACAATATCTGCCTTGCCTTTTTTTGTTAGAGAACACTTCATTCCTCGGTTTGAGGTGCTGCATTACTTCAGATGCTCTCCATCTCTTCCACTAGAGGGTGTTAAGCACTTCCTCAGCACAGCTTAAGAAACGCTAGGCCTGGACTCCTGTTCATTGAGATTCTGCTGCTGAGGGAGAAAAGAGATGCTGATCTTTTCCTGTTTCGTCCTCATTCTTAACAATAATCATCCATGTCCCAATAAAAACTGCTGCTGGAGTTGAGAGAGAAGGAAAGAGGGAGAGGAGAGGGCAGCGTGGGGATTGTCGGGTGCCAGGCTGGAGCTGCCACCGCTCCTGCTTTGATCTAATCTGGTTCTGTGTGCTCTCAGGCCAGCCCTAACTCAGAAAGAGCTGAGAGAGAGAGAGAGAGAGAGAGAGAGGTCACAAATTGGAAAATTCCCACAGACAGAAATTGGGGATAGGCAGGGAGATTGACACAGTTTAAAGAGAGGGAGAGAGACGGATTGATACTCATGGATTTGAAAACTGGATTACATCTCTAAAGAGCACAAACATGACATGGCTATGTCTAAACGCAGTTAAAAATTCCAGTATTCCTGTTGGGAAATGGGAAAACGGCTGTACTTGTTTGAGGGTAGTCAACTGACCTATCCAAGCTCTGCCCACAAATGCATGCTTTCTTGATAACAAACAGCTATTTTATGTTGTTAATGTGTTCAAATGTGTAGCGCATGCATGTTAGTGGGTATACTTGGGACAGGTGGGACAGTTTGTTTGTGCAGTAGTCAAGTTAATGATATTGTCTTGCCAAATTCTTGATTGTTAGTATTTCCTACCCGCCTAATACTGATTACATACAACACAACAACGTGCAACAGCATGATTGCTGGCATAGCATTTTAACTGGAAACTCCATGGGCCTTGTTCACCAACCATTCTTGAGAAGAATGTTTAACCCCCCCTGTAAAATTCCCTGTTACTAATGGTAGAGCCTTTAAGGCTTTAAGTCGTGTTCTCTATACTTCTCTATACTTGCTAAGTACCTTGTGCTGCTGGCTTAAAGACTGGTATTATCATGATCCTGAATGCTATCCTAAGATCCTATTCATTCTTCTCATTTAGATGTGGAGTAATCGGATTCATTGGCATTATAGTGGGCCTTGTGTATCTGTTTGCCACACCTGAGCTAAATGGGCCATATTGACAAAAGCAAAGCATTTGATAAAGTCGATGATGAGTCATTGGGCTGATCTGTTGAATTCTGTGCTTTGCTTTATTACAGTAATCCCTCACGAAGCCGACCTTCACATATCCTCCTCTGCTCTCCTCTCCAGCTGTAATTGAATGTGTGCAAGGTCAAGCGTTTCTTTAGAATGTACGACACGTCGCGCTGCTCCAAGGAGGAATTAACTATCTCTTACTCGCTAATGAAGAGTTTTTGCAGCTTATGGTGTTGCAAGGTCAGCCAAAGTAAAGATTATGTTAGGGTTAATCACTTACTGGCAAATGGCCAATATGCGAATCTAACTGGTATTCACAATATCTTGAAAAACTGAGAGAATACAAAGCAGTAGCATCCAGGAAGAAGTCCAGCGGTAAAATATTAATAAAACTTAATGAATGCATGTAAGTTGCAATGAATGACTAAGTTACAATGTAATGGAGTAGAGAACAGATACAGCATTTTAGTAGTTAAGTACAGTAGTGAAGTAGTTCTACCTCCTCACTATACATCTCTGACTATATATATATATATATATATATATATATATATATATATATATATATATATATATTGCAGTAACTGCAACTCCTAAGTGCTAAGTCTGAAAGACAAGGCAAAGGAAATCTGGAATCCATTACAACAGCAAGATCTTGTCGTTGGATTGTGTGGCTGGCCTAGCTATAGGGGAATTATACTGGGCTTCCCTGTCACATGAGACCACTTGATAAGGTGATATCGTGATATCGACAGATTACAGGGGGATTACAGGGATTATGCTGTGTCTGGCCTACAACACACTGTAAATTTGGTTAGCATTGGTCTGGCCTTCCCTCAATCTGACAACTAAAGCTCTAAACTCTGTGTAAACACTGTTTAAAGATTCTGACAGATTAATACACACTCAGATATCACATGACAGTTTAAGGAAATATCATTTTCACGTTCACAACTAGGTTCTTATCTATAGAAGCCATGACACGAGGGTCACTACAGCGGTGGAAATCAAACCGCTCACAACTTTCTTGGCACCATAACACTGACCATTGGCGGCCTGTTGACTTTTTTTCATTTGGAAAATTAAGTCAGGCTGCCCTGTAAAAACCGAGACCAAAAAAACACAAAGGAATGGGGGCATAAATCCCCATGTTCTCCATTTGTTGTAAAAACAGAGAGATTTTATTTGCACAGTGCCCACCATCTGTTGGATTGAGCTGTGCAGTTTTAGAGTGGTGGGGCAGAGTGCAGCTGCTGTCCGCAGACGGGGCGACCTGGCTGCTGCCCTGCTCTGCACGTGCCTGCCTCTAAAAATACCACTTCGGTTTACTTCATCCCTGAGCCACTAATGGACCCTTATATACTCATTCGTTGCAGAAATGGGCCTAAAAGGTTGCTCATAAGTAAAGGCCGATTAAAAACAAAAGGCAGGGAAGGCTGGGATTATCACAACATTATAACACTATGCCCATCTGTAGTTTCTCTTTCCATTGCTTATGTCGTGCAGTAATTAACCATGGGAATAAAAACATTTAATCTAAGGCTGTATTCAGGCGGGATTAAGTGTACATGAGGTCATGGGGTTTATTCCTTTTTTGCAGGAGCGCCACTGGGATTTCCGTCCATATCGGCCATGTCTGTGTTTTCTTCCACCTCCTCCTCCTCTTAGAAATGTACAGGTTGAAAGACCCATTATTGCTCACTGTGCTGGTCTGATATTTTAGACCTGGTCGGATGCATATCCTAGTGATTTCCAAGACAATTTTGCCTTGCGTAAAAATGTTTTAAAAAATCTGGGTCCTAAACTTGCTCAAACTGTGCTCATTTTATCACTGAGGAAAGAATGTATTACAGATGTCCCTCTGATAAACTGATCCAATCCAAATATAGCTTAAGGACATATTCACACCGCATACCTAATGACCCAGATTTGATCTTTCTGTCTTCATGGTTCACATTTCATTAGTGTGAACATACATTTGTCCATACAAGACCCATATGTGGATATTTTATTATTAAGGTAGCTGCAGCTGGCCTACACTGTGATATGTGCTGACACATGTCCATCTTCTAAATGTGAATAGTTGATTTGGAAAAGATCACATTTTGCGATCACATTGACGCATTGACACATATTTGCCAAAGAAATCAGAAATCAGTCACTTTAATCCTGTAATGTGAACATAGTCTGAAGCTGATGTGTCCCTGCTTCTCTTCTGCCCCTTCTCTTTTTCTCCCCTTGTCCTTTTCAGGCAGTAGGCGACTGAGATGGGCGTTCGTCTGGGCAGCCTGAGCGACTCTCTGTGGCCGCCGCTGTTGCTGCTGCTGCTGCTGTTGCTCTGCGCCTCGCCCTGTTGTCAGGGCCGCCCATTCACCATGATCGAGCCCACCGTTAATGTGGCCGTGGTGTTCAGCGGCTCTGCCTACCAGCTAGAGATAAAGGGGCGTCTGAGCCGGGAGAACTTCCTGGATCTGCCGCTAGAAGTGAACCCCATCACCGTGCTGGTGAACAACACCAACCCACGGGCGTTGCTGACGCGCATTTGCGACACACTGGCAGCCAACAGGGTGCATGGGGTGGTGTTTGAGGACAACATCGGCTCGGAGGCTGTGGCACAGATACTGGACTTCATCTCCACTCAAACGGCCGTGCCCATTGTGGGCATCAGCGGGGGATCTGCAGTCGTCCTGCCACACAAGGTCAGAGTTGGTCTTTGATGCCAGAGCTGCCTAGACAGCAGCCTGTGTACCTCTGCCATGTGAGTGGTGACCTAGGCCAGTGGCCCTGAATTTCCCTCACTTGCCCTGTATATTTTAGTGTTTTGCTGCTCAACACATCCCTCTCAGCTCCAGAAGGGCTTGTTGATTAGGGTGGGTTCAGCAGGTAACACTTCAGAGCAAACATTACAGTGGTACATGAGGTAAAGTGGGACAAAGACATTTCATGCTGCATATTTTTTTGAGTGCAGAAGCATTCATTGCTTTGTATGAGGTCATAATTTGAACTCTACCTAAAAGTGACATCATTGTTTTGGGTGAGATCATAATTTAAACTTTACCAAATATTGACATCCTTGTTTTATATGAGGTCATAATTTGAATTCTACCAAAAAGTGACATCATTGTTTTGGGTGAGATCATAATTTAAACTTTACCAAATATTGACATCATTGTTTTATATGAGGTCATAATTTGAATTCTACCAAAAAGTGACATCATTGTTTTGGGTGAGATCATAATTTAAACTTTACCAAATATTGACATCATTGTTTTATATGAGGTCATAATTTGAATTCTACCAAAAAGTGACATCATTGTTTTGGGTGAGATCATAATTTAAACTTTACCAAATATTGACATCATTGTTTTATATGAGGTCATAATTTGAACTCTACAAAAAAGTGACATCATTGTTTTGGTGAGATCATATTTAAATCGCCATGGTTTTGGATTAGGTCATACTTTGAACCAAGAAGTGACATCATTGTTTTGAATTATGACATAATTTAAATTCTACCAACAATAATTATAATTTGAAGTATACCAAAAAGTGTCTGTTCTCTCTAGCTGATAAGCAAGAACAATTCTGGAGCTAAGAATTGATTTTGGCTTACAAGTTTCCACTAGTCTACTGTTGTTTAAAGATGATCCAGATGAATTCCACAGATACAGTTTAGTCACTGTTGGAGCTAAAAATATCTCCAAACTGGGATCTTTAGTGAAGAAAACTGTTGGTGAATGCAAAATAGTGTTATTCCATGTAGTGTCTGACTACATAAAAAATCCTTTTAAATAAATAATAAAAAAGGAATAAAAAATAATAACTAAATAAGGGATAAAGTGTTTCAGCAGCAAATGCAGAGCAGGGCTACTCCAGCTCCGGGACTGGAAACTCCTGACCTTGGCTATGCTGAGCTCACTGAGATAACGCTCACTGGACGTGGTTTATATTGCAGCTGCTATTCAAATCGGGAAACTGGCCGGCAGCAGGTAAACAAATGGAGAACAATCTCGGTCACATTATCATAGAAGCGTTGACTTACAGTAAAAAGGTAATGAGAGATTTCAAGTGTGAAAGATCTGTGACTCCCTGCAAGGTGAGCAAAACATTCATTTAAAGAAAATCTTCCTTTCAGCACAGAACTGAAGCACTTATAGTGATAATTAACAGAGTCATTACTGTCATTATCGTTAACAAGCTCAGTTGGTTGCCCCATCTTCAGTGACTTATGGCACTGGGACAAAGACTCAAAAGAATACCGATAATGCCCTCTGCTGTCTGCTATGATGTGCACCTGAGCAACTCATTTAAACACATCACACAAACCATATCCTAGCAGCTTGTTTAAGTTTAGGCACTTTAAACACATTCATAATCTCATAATCCCACCAGTGTGGTCAAACTACTCAGATATAGAGTTAAATTACAATACAAATTACATTATAAATATTAGAGAACCACTTCTGACCATTTGTGAAACCAGGAATAGTCAATATAATTTGACCTAAATTGTTTCATTGAGTTCTTAAAAAAACAGTTTGGCATGAAATCAAATATACATTATTCCCCCCATACCTTAAATATTAATTTAGACCTGGTCACCCAAGACACTGTTGATAACCACGGTTTGCTTTATTTTCCTGCTGAAAAATACAGCTCAAGACCAGCTTTTAATTATAGCCAATTTCAGATGGTTTAGGATGGCTTCTGATCTTCTGAAGGTTAAAAGGCTGGTCATCTAGGTGAAAACATACGCTATAGTGGGACGAAAGCAGATTGAGCTGGTTGACCAGAATAAGGTTTTTGTGCATGTTTGCTGTCAAACTGGTCATACTGGTGGACCAGTGTGGTCAAGCTGGTCATGCAGGGAAGACCAGCATGGTCATGCTGGTCGACCAGGATGGTCATGATGGTCGACTAGCTTAGTCACACTGGTTGACTATTTGAGTCAGGTTGGTCACACTGGTAGAACTAACTAACGAACTAACTTCATGGAAGATCCCTATGCTGGTCAAGAGCTAAGCTTAACCAGCTTGACCAGGCTGTTTTTCTTTTTGAGGTAGGTTTCTCCTAGAGCTATAAGACAAATGTAGCAAAACAGTGGACACTCCACAGCATGCTAATTAGCCATGTAAAAAACGGCATCCCTGCATCATCTGACACTTGCCTGAAAAAGTAATCTCATACAAACTTGCTTATGTGGTTTCTGGCACTATATGCCATATAATATATATAAAGTTGATATATATATATTATATATCAAATTATGTTATATGTGCAACCCCACCCTCACATTTCACACTCATATAAACCCTACTATGATTTGTGATTGTATCCCTACTTACGATACATCATCAGACTGTAAAGCCATTTAATAAAATGGGAGACATGTGTAATGTAGAATTGCTTTTACATGAAGTGGTATTGCTTTAAGTTTCTCAGAGGTTCCAGCTTCAGGGGCAAACTTATTATTCCACATCTCTATGAAACATTGCAATGAGCAGCCCCCCATGTTCGATTTCTAAATGGAGCGGAAAGGGAGAGCAGACGCTCGCGTCCACCTTCCAGTGTTTTATCCCTATAAATAAATATGAACAACAGACAGAGTGTATTACCAGGGCACAGCCCTATGATTTCCCACACAACATACATTCAGACTTAATTATGAGGAGGTGAAGCAGACTACTGACTCAC
Organism: Salminus brasiliensis; assembly: GCF_030463535.1. NCBI lineage: Eukaryota > Metazoa > Chordata > Actinopteri > Characiformes > Bryconidae > Salminus > Salminus brasiliensis. The sequence goes on along the minus strand of NC_132889.1, from coordinate 24,825,050 downwards.
ATTGGCTAACACACAGCAGAGAGTGCTGCTTTTAGCATGAGCCCAGTATGTGAGTATGGGCCCTCCAAAAATGCCATAATCTTCTTTTGTAGCAAAAGCTGCGAAGGTGTCTTTCAATCTAATGAGGAATCTTAGCAATCTTCATCAAAGAATAAATAGTAAATATGTGACTTTGGATAGCAAAAAAATGCTCAATTATCAATTACCAAGGCTATTCACAACCCTTTCTTACTTCAGAATCAAGAACCAAGAAGAAACACTGTTACAGAGTCTCACAGCATAGTATTGCTGTCCTCTTGTTGTGTCCTCTCATCACGATATGCTGTTAGCAAGCTAGCTTTAGTAAGCTAGCTTTTAGCCCCATGCACTCCTTTGGTACTTTCTCCAAAATATTTTCTAATTAATAAGCTGGTCCTTCTGCAGTTTGGTAGTCATCTAATGTATTCCAGTTTCTATTCGAGGGCATGGCCATTGAAGACACAAGATAGTAGAAGCAATTAGCTAGCATCGGCTAGCATTAGCTTATAGCCCTGCACGGATCATCATTTGCTCCTCCCAGGCTTTCACTTTGTTGCGTGCTGGCTTTGATAACACCTTTTGTAAGTACTGGCACACGGTCATAAGGCCTGTTTTAAGAAACAACCCATACTCCTATAACTAGCAGAGTCTGGAGATTGTATGCTGCCTTCCAGTATCAACAACACCATAGTTTTCCGAAGTCGTTGTCACATTTTATTGTTTCACAAGCTTTGACTAGGCTTTCACTAGTGGGCTTGGTTTATGTAAGTTGAGGTGGAACTATATTGAGTCAAGAATGTTACATACAAGTTTGGGGGTTGCGGAATTGGCCCGTTTTACTGCACTGTTTTGGTTTCGCCAGATTATTTTCAACAGTGTTTCATGGTATGTAATTTCCATGTAGCAAACTTTTTAGCCAGGCTGAGGTAAATGCAGTTTTCCCATTGTAGGGCCAATCCATATTTTTAAATAGGTTAAACTGTAGCCTAGTTTGAAATAAAAACCAATACTTCTAATCAGGTCTAATCTTTTTATTGTTTTATTGTTATTATCCTTATTAATTTATTTTATTAATATTGTGCAAGATGTTTGGCCTGTGTGTGATGCATGTATGATGTCCCAACCTACTCTTGCCCGAATGGCTAGACACAGTATTCTGGTGCCTAATCATTTGTATGAAGTTAAACTCTGCTGTCGACGCAGTGCAACTCGACATGCGCCGTGTGCATGTGGCAGCTCTCTCCATTGAAATGAAAAGGATGCAATGAGGTGGCAAGTGAAGTGAGGTGGCATGAGATGCGGTGAAGTGGCAAGTGGACGCGTACCATTATACACAATAAGTAAGATGCTGTAGTATATACAGTGAGTCCAAGAAGTATTTGATCCCTTGCTGATTTTCTTTGTTTGCCCACTAATAAAGACACTATCCTTCTGCACTTTTAATGGTAGATATATTCTAACATGGAGAGACAGAATATCAAGACAAAAATCCAGAATATAATTTTAAAGAATATATTTTAATTAATTTGTATTTCAATGAGGAAAATAAGTATTTGATCCCTCTTGCCAAACACACTCAATACTTAGTGGCAAAGCCTTTGTTTGCAAGCACAGCGGTGAGACGTTTGTTGTAGTTAACCACAAGTTTAGCACACACACCAGGGGGAATTTTGGCCCACTCTTCTTTGCAGATCCTCTCTAAATCATGAAGGTTGGTGGGCTGTCGCTTGGCAACTCTGACCTTCAGCTCCCTCCATAGATTTTCGATCGGATTGAGGTCTGGCGACTGGCTGGGCCACTCCATGACCTTAATGTGATTTTTCTTGAGCCAATCCTTTGTTGCCTTTGCTGTATGTTTAGGGTCGTTATCATGTTGGAAGACCCAACCACGGCCCATTTTCAGATCCCTGGCAGAGGGGAGGAGGTTGTCCCTCAGGATTGTGCGGTACATGGCTCCATCCATCTTCCCAGTGATGCGGTGAAGTAGCCCTGTACCCTTGGCAGAGAAACACCCCCAAAACATTATGCTTCCACCTCCATGCTTGACGGTGGGCACAGTGTTCTTGGGGTCATAGGCAGCATTTTTCTTCCTCCACACATGGCGGGTGGAGTTGAGGCCAAAAAGTTCAATTTTGGTCTCGTCTGACCACAAAACCTTCTCCCAATAACTTGGTTCATCTTTCAAATGATCATTGGCATACTTGAGGCGCGCCTCCACATGTGCTCTCTTCAGCAGGGGTACCTTTCGGGCACTGCAGGATGTGAATCCATTGTTGCGCAAAGTGTTGCCAATTGTTTCCTTGCAAACTGTGGTCCCAGCTGCCTTCAGGTCATTTGCTAACTCCTGCCGAGTGGTTGCAGGACGATTTCTGACTGTTCTCAGCATCATTGCCACCCCACGAGGCGAAATCTTCTTTGGAGCACCGGGCCGAGGTCTGTTGATTGTCATGTTATACTCTTTAAACTTTCTGATAATTGCACCAATAGTTGTTACTTTCACATCCAACACCTTACTAATCTTTTTGTAGCCCATTCCAGCTTTGTGAAGGTCAACAATTCTGACTCTGAGGTCCTGTGACAGCTCTTTGGTTTTACCCATGTTGGAGACTTGAAATCTGTGTGATCTGTCTGATTCTGTGGACAGGTGTTTTTCACACAAGTGATTAGTGAGAACAGGTGGCTTCAGGTCAGGTAACAAGTTGATTGGGAGTGTCTAACTGGTCTGTAAAAGCCAGAACTGCTAATGAATACTAAGGGATCAAATACTTATTTCACTCCATGAAATACAAATCAATTAATATATATTCCTTAGATTTATTTTCTGGATTTTCTTTTTAATATTCTGTCTCTCCATGTAAGAATACATCTACCATTAAAAGTATAGAATGATCATGTCTTTATTAGTGGGCCAACGAAGAAAATCAGCAAGGGATCAAATACTTCTTGGACTCACTGTAAGTAAATACTCTATGTTTAGGTATTTTGACCTAAACTACGTTGTTACTATATGTCAAACGTCCAAAACATTGTATTGGTGTGGCAACAATAGCTATCACAGAACCCACTGGTGGGCTGAGAAAGGATATGGCAAAGGCTTCCAGTTCCATTTGTTAATTTTCCCGGTCAAATCAGTCACAGAGTCTGACTCTAGCAAGGTCAAATGGGATGACTTTTAATAACCACTGCAATAAATTTATTCTGAAGCCTCAGAACACAGAGGCACAGAGTCCAGCACGTGTGCACAAGACAGAATTTAATTTTAATTGATTTTATAAAAAAGGAAAAATCTAATGGGATTAATATAATTTCATAACGCACGTGAATGGTATTTAACTTGCAGGCACTTCAATCGATTGATATGTTGTACAATAGACTCAGAATACTCTGTGAAGTGAGGCCTAGGAGATTGGATATTATTGGCCTGTGTTAGTCTATTAGATTTTAACAGCTGCTAGGGTAATAAGACCTTCCTTATTCTCCTCCATATGTTGTTGGAGTTTGCTTCCCTGTCCAGCAGCTAAATGGATTTTGGAACTATGATGGGGACTGTGGGCATCTGTGCTGTTTCTCAGGGGCTGTGAAGTGTCATTTGCAGTTTAATATACTTCCCAAAGGTCATTTACCCCATAATTATCCCAACTTGGCAACTGCAACGGTTGATAGTCCATAATAAATTACAAAGTAAATAAAGCTGTGAAAGGGAGAAGAGTTTATGCAGCATGATTTGCTTTATTTATGCTCCACCTATGTAAATAAATGACGTCTTTTCTTGTGTTCAGAGGAGTGTTGGATTGTCAAAGTGATCCAGTGTATCCATAAAACCAATGCATACAGTTTTTTTCACTCAGAACATAATCATGATAAGTAAAGAAAACCTAGCAGTGCCCTAGCTTAAATGTTAAAAATACAGGTAAATAATTTAGGGGGAAAACAGACAATGCACCGAAACACTTTTTGACTGTTCTAGATTAAACACCCTGTAGTTGCATACAATCGCTGTCATAAAAAAAACTCTCTAAAAAGTCTGAAAATTGTCTAAAATATGGGTTAGACTACTGTTTGCCTTCACAGACGATAGCTGTGCCCTATTCAATATATAGTGCACTACTTTGGGGTTCCGCCGTTTTGTGGTGCCGTAGTGCCAAATTTTCAGTGCACTGCAACAACTCCACAAATACATTGTAATATATAGGGTACACATTATGTACACTAGCTTACATGGAATACCCATAATCCATTGTTTTGTTTGGTTTGCGCACCTTCTTTGAGGAATATTATTTATCATGTGGATGCGATGCACTCTGTTGTCGCACAGCACTGACCTCACACATATCGACTTGTCTGAAATCATTCACTGACTTGAACAAAATGTTTTCCCTATAATAGTGCCCTATATAGTGATAGTAGGGGATAGTGAATAGGGCATGCTTTCAGACACAGGTAATGACATATCTAGGACTTCCAGTAGGCTCCAGTAGAGATGCTTTTTCTCACAAAACTGATTTGCACACTGTTTTCACTGTCAGTTCATAATTATATTGGTGGTAAATCAGTTCTGCTTGTGAAGTCCTAACCAATAGGAGAGTTCATTTGTTGTTTTTATGAAGTATGATGGGGAAAAAATCCAGATTGTACTGTTTTCCATATTGCAGTTCAAAATGTAGCACTACTGTCCTCAGCCAAAATTCATTGGGCTCAACATAAAAGCATGGTTATTTCCACCATTACATCGACAGTTTTTTGCTAATAATCTGATTTCTCAGCACCACTGTTGTAATTGATTTGATGTAATATGAACATTATAATAATTATAAAAAAAAAAGCCAAAGACATGAACAGCAGTATGCTTTAAATGTTGTTCTACACCGATTAGCAATGACATTAACACTACTGACAGGTGATGTGAAAAACATTGATTATCTTCATCTACAGTGGTATCTGTCAGGGGGTGATATATATTTTAGGTAGCAAGTGAACAGTTGGTTCTTGAAAAATGGGCAAGTGTCAGAATCTCAGACATTTTGACAAGAGCCAAACTGTGATGGCTAAACAACTGGAGTGTACCAAAAGTACAAAAAGGGTCCAAAGAAGGGACAACTGGTTATGGGCACCAAAGGCTCATTGATGCGATCCACGGAGGTCCCACCCTGCAACTTTCAGGACTTAATGGATCTGCTGCTAATGTCTGCTGGTGTCCAGATGTCACAGGACGCCTTCAGAGGTCTTGTGGAGTCCATGCCTTGAATGGTCAGATCTGTTGTGGCGGCTCAAGGGGAATCCACTCCATATCAGGCAGGTGGTGCTAATGTGATTGGAGTATGTAATTACCTTGGTATAAAACGACATTAGCAGTACTAATGTCCGTTATGTGTTTGTTAATGTAACCCACATAACTGCATTTGATGCATTAGTCTTTAAAAGTACTTTGAATATAGCGAAAGTAGCCGTGCATGTAATCTTGTGGTACATTTTCTTGAGTCCCGTACTGGGTTTGTGGGGTGCTGTCTTAATTATTAAAAAAAACAAAGACTAGCACTGCTATTAATAAGGGTTTATGTATGAGCACAATTCTATTATATAAAAATGAGTTACAGATATGTATTTTCTAATTGGCAAATACTATTACGTCTTCTCTAAATGCCTAGGAGATCCTGAGAATTCCCTTCTGGATTTTGAGTGTGTGAGTGTGTTAGCTTAATCATTTCCAAAGCTCCCCTTTAGGAAGCCCAGTATTTCTAGCTACTTCATTAACCCAGATAAGCACTGTTGTTATTGCTTGAACCTGGGCCACATCTGGCATCCTATACCACATAGAATGCTGGTCAAGAAGTGGGTCAGATGCAGTTGCCAGAGCGTAGATATTTTGTTTATCATGTTAAAGCAGTTTTACAGGAAAAAATCACAATATTTCATATATATATATATATATATATACACACAACAGTACAATTAAACATCCTTACGATAATTACGATAAATTATTATTATTATTATATAAACCATACTTATATTAGGTATTCTACAATATAGTCAGCGGTGAGAAGGCAGCATCTTGACACCCCTAAACCATCACTGTTAGAACTGACCCACCACCCAACCACTAGTTTTTACAGCTAGAGCTAGTAAAAACAAATTCCAGAAAACACATCTGGCCAGTTGTCATCCCTTTTGTACTTCATTACATCTATTCCGCAGCTAGATGCCAGATGTGGCCCATGTTAAGGCCACATCAACATCCCTAACATTTATTAAGTTGAGTGTGCTGGAGGGGGAATTAAACAAATCTCACACTTTTCTGAGCACCTAACAAGATGTCAATAACCTTACTGAAAACAATAATTAGTGTTTTCTCTGTGTGTACACTAGCAGGCAAAATGAATTGCTGAAATTAATACATGAGCAATAAATTGGTGTTTAGCCATGGTTTGGACGTGTTTGAAGGATTCATTTCTTGTTTTTCTGAGAATAACCACAGAAAAGATGTGACACCAGCACATTTTACCAACAAGACAATAAACATTTCCACAATTAAGAAAACGTTCAGGTGATATTATGGACAACACAATCACCAGATTTATACAGATAACTTTATTTAAGAACGCCCAAGAAATTCACAGAGATCCAATCCAATGAACTGGGACTGGGGCCGATCCAGGCATATTTTATTGGATTGGGTATCGGCTACTTTAATCCCAATCCGATCTGATTCTTTGTTTTAAACACAGTGTTCAGAGCCCCATCTGGTTGCCTCAACGCACCATTAATGGACATTATTCCCTGGTGGCAGCAGTGTGGACACACAGAGCAGACTGCAAATGGTAAAGACATTCACTCAAGGCTAATTGGGGTTTTTTCCAAAAACTGCATAATTCTAGCCAGACCATTTGGAAGAGTATGCCCAAATAGTCTTTGTTTCAGAGCTGCATTTGAAAGCTGTAATTATTTAAAGGTTGTATAACTTCACTGAATAAAAAAAAAATTATTTCTGGGATAATATATTGTCACAGGCCTAGTCAGAGTAGCCCCTTACCCCCAAAAAATGTTTCCTACTTTTATATACTGTATATTCTATAGTAGCACACTACTGAGATAGAACAGTGCTAGCTACTGTTAGTAGGAACTGTCAGGGATGACTTTATGGAGCACATCTGCAAAACAGGCCAACAAACAGGTCAGCCAAGATGATGTGTTTGGCAATATTAGTAATATAATCATCATTCATACTACTGCTTTAGTTGAAATGCCTCTGAAATACCACCGTGTGCATTCCGACAGCGCGCACCGTAGCCTATGTTTTGTTGGCAGTGACCGAGTGGTCAAGCTTGTGTTTAAGTGTTTGAGGCACCAGGCTTGGCGTTGAAAGATCCAGCTGATGTGGCACAGCTCTCATTAGTGGCTGGCATGGCCAGACCCCGTGGCTCTATGACAGCTGTCTCAGGTTCACTCTGATTAATACCCTCCCTCACACGCAGCCACCCTGCTGGCCAGCCTGCCAGAGCAGCAGCAAGAGGAGAAACCGTTATCTCTGCACAATAAAAACAGTCTAGTAAAGTTTACTTGATTTGTGACAAACACTGACCTTGACTCATTTCCAAGGTCCTTACAGACTTGAGTTAGTAACTTTAGACCACTCAGCTGAATGCTACATAAAACTGAAAGAGAACCAAAAGTGGCTCTCCAAATAATCCATTTTTGGCAGCTTTGTCTTTAAGCTTCTTCTGCAGGCCCCCGAGTGTCACTACTTCTGTATATGAATCTACTTGCCTCTATTGCCTCTATTAATAATGTAACACCTGTTTAAGTTGAGTTGCGCGAGCAGGGTCTAACAAAGGAACTTTTTAACAAAGGAACAATTTAAACAATACATTTTGTGCATAGAAGTGTGCTTGATTATCCAAACATACACAAATACAGGTATACACTGTGATTCCTGTGGTGGCAAATTTAAATTAGACATTAGTATAAAAAAAAGGAAAAAAGAAAAAAGAAAAGAAATCAAATCCAGTTGATTTCCATTCCAAAAGCAGAATGGTCGCTAAATGGCCTGGAAAAGGAAGCATGGATGTGTGCAATATGACAATATGATATCATAAATTACCATCACATTACAACAGCGACCAACAGCTGTCGGTTTTAAAATAGTGCAGGATGAGATTGCACAGAAAACCACACAAACACAGGACCATCTGTGCTACTTGTGCAGCTTAGGGTACCCCCCAATCCCCCCCCCCCCCCCCCCAAAAAAAAGGGATAAATTTGATAATAATGGTAGTTGATTGATAGTGATAGTGGAATTATAGATTTGGTAGGTTTGATAGTGAGTGATAGTTAGAGAGTCAGGTATGAATTTTGTTCTAAGTGGCCTTTCATAATTGTCAGTAAACTCATACCTCTATTATTACTTTGGCAGGCCTCTGACACTCAAACAGTGATAAACAGCAGTTACTGGATGTGTGGCGTGTCCCTCTGCAGGAAGTTGTTTTCAATTTGTAGCTGCCTAGGAAGGGCACAAGGACCGTGTTTTTCATGTTAATTGCCATCCGAGTCTAACCATTTTTGCTGTTCCTTAAATGAGGAGTAACGACTATTAAAATCCTGAACCAATCTCCCATACTAAAGCTTTCATACCAACACTTTCAGGAGGACCAGGGATCAATAATCTGAAATGCTCCAGGGTTTAGAAATAGCTTTCACAGTCAGCCAAGATATAACTTTAGGCGCAAACAGATCAGGGTCCAGAAAAAAAGCTTCACCCAAAGAGAGCTACCGTGAAGTCTCCTATGAAACCATTACGAATGATGCTTGTAGTCCTTATGCTGCCAACAACTATTCTATTAAATAACTTTACATATACTAATCAGATAATTGTCTATTTACATTTAAAGCAGCGGTATGCAAATTGGTATTTTTGTGCTAATGTGGTAGAGTAATAGTACAGGACTTAACTCAAATATGACTCAAATATGACCTATGCAGTTCTTGCAAGAGGTCTCATACAGCTCCATCAAAGTAACGTAGTGCAGTTAGCCGGCATACTAAGCCCGGTGTGGCAATGACAGAGAGGCCGTTCTCCCTACTCCCTCCCTACAGTCAGTAAAGCATGATTTTAAAGCTGTAAAATTGCTACCTAATGTTGCCTCAAGTGGTACAACAAACTGACGGCACCATTTCTATGAGTTAAGGAATGGGGTTGCTTTAGCCAAAAGCAGATATACCATGTGACTATACATCTCCATAGCAGTGAAGTGATAGCTTTTTAATACCTTTTTCTCTCTGCCCGCACTTTGCACAAGGCTGGGGTTCACTTCAGATGGGCTTAAAATGGTACGAATAATGATTGATTAGTGGGCAGAAGTCCAGGCTAGTGGACAGAGTATCTGTGCCAACACTGTGCCTTCATCCATTTCTCAAGCCATTCCCTGATTACCACAGGCCTGCCGCAGCAAAGGGAAGCAGAGCAAAATTAGCCTATAAACCCATTTTGTCCTGGGGATATTTTGCTCAATTACTATGCTGATTAGAGCAATTAGAATACAGCATCATTGCCAGGTTTAATCTCATGCTGCGCTGAAGGTAACGCACTAAAAAGTCATCCATTGTTGCTTAAAAAGGGGAAAGCAAGACAAGAAGCTTGGCTAAGCTTAGAGAAAGTCATTGTTTTGCAGCCTCTTTTTATCATTCAGAGATCGCAATCCAATTTAAGACTGTGGAAAACGTCCGAGTCGCGTTGCTCCTCTCGCAGGGTGTGTATGGGATTTAATCATTCAGCAGACAAGTGTCCATAGATCTGCTCTGTGTTCAGAACGAAGCCAGAGCACATTCTCCATCGCCAGTCAATCATTGATCGATGATTTAGTCACGCCGCTAGCTGCTCAGACACTGGATAAATCAATGATAGTAATCTTTTCAGAGAAGCATGCACTGAGGATGTTAACACAGGAGATGCTGGTTGTGTACATGCATGGCATTTATAATTACAGGACACTGCCGCCGAAAAATACTGACATACCAAGAACTTCAAAAACTGTGGTTCCTCTTTTTAAAATGAAAATCATGGCTGGGAAAGCAAGTGTGCGGCAGGGATAGAAGCTAACCTGGATACAATCTCTTCAGCTTGCTAACCACATATTAAACCCGAGGACATGCATGTTGTGCTGAGTAGGATTCACGTCTCTTCCTGGCTGAGGAAAACTAGGAGAGCTTTCAAATGCTAAACATTTTGCACTTTGGTCACTGCAAACTCTGAAAGCAAGAGGCTTCAACCACGTCAAACCGAAGTCATTGGCAACGCTTTGGAAAGGTCAGCAACAAACTAGGTGTGTATGACGTTTGGGCACTGTGGCAAGGTGGCAAACTGGAGCGGCAAAGCAGCAAATCTGAACAGTGTGCTTAGACTCATGGTGCATTTACATTGCAGCGAAGTGATGCATTTGCTTCGTCATCTGTTGGCTGCTTTGGGGTGTGTCATTTAGTTTCACTGATTTCAGTCTGTGACTTGACTCCGGGCTTGACTTATGACAAAACCCTTTACTGCAGAGCGCTGATTGGCCTTCACGGAGTGCAACTTGCTTCTCATTTGCATTTTGTTGAGAAAGGTTCAACACTCTCTTAGCTTCATTCGTGCCGTCACCACTCCCACAGTCCTCTGCCGGAAACCCTCCCTGTTGGTATTCATAGAAATCAATAGGAGGTGGACCAAAAAAGGCTTTGCTTCGCTGCATTGTAAATTCAGGGTCATGATAGCACTGTGTCAATGTGCAGTTGCACCGCTCACTGCTGAGTTACGAATTGTATTGTTTATCTGGTTGTATGAGAAAAACATCATTACAGTACTACTGTGTGAACAGACAGAAGAACACTCGGCTCTGCTACAGCCACAAGCTATTAAACATGTTTCATTTATTCATAGTTTGGATCTATCTATCTATCTGTCTATCTATCTGTCTATCTATCTATCTGTCTATATATCTATCTATCTATCTATCTATCTATCTGTCTGTCTGTCTGTCTGTCTATCTATCTATCTATCTATCTATCTATCTATTTATCTATCTATCTATCATCCATCTGCAACAATCTGTCTATATATCTTAATTGGGTGTGAAAATAATTGGGTGTAATAATAAATAACTGCTCTCAACATTTCCAAATTAAGACCAGTTAAAGCTCAGTAGACCATTATCACACTTCCGTGTTCATTAATTAACAGCTTCCGGTCATGTTGTAATCAATGGCTGAGGCTACTGCCCTTTTCTAAATACATCCATAATTCAACCAAACTCAGTTTCCACTCCATCCATCCAGTTTAAAAATGTTCAACTCCAGCTGAAAACTCTGCACACCATGTCCCATTTTAATATGGCAACCAATGAAACGAGAGCTCATTTGAACTGAAGTAAACACAGGGCTGAACACTGGGACAGATCTACTCATGCTGGAGATTAAAAATGCTAAACTCAGAGATCAACGTTAATTCATCCAACATCCACGCAAACTGTCATCAGCAAGGTTATGTCAGCAATCTTGAGAAACAGACCCCTCAGCGCTGGGTCTTGGTGAGTTCTTTAATGTAGAAATACGAGGCTGTGTCTTTTTGCTAGTTGTGGTGTTCAGGATGCTAATGTCCCCAATGTTTACATGGACTGACTAAAAGAAATTGAACCTGCTGTGTTTTTTCTCCTCCAGAACAAAGCTCAGTACGTGCTGGTTATTGGTCTGTTCATTCAGAGATGTGAGGCAGAGTGAACATAAAGAAACGCTCTGCTCCTTCTCTGCTTTGCAAAACTCATCACAGGCTGCTTTCCACATGAGCAGCAAGCACTCTGTTAAACAGTGCAAAAATTTAATGATTGACTGTGATAAAGCTCAATAGAATGCTTTCTTCAGTGCTGGAAACCAGAGTGGTTGTATTATTAGGTAGCTCCTTTGACACAAAGTTTGTCTTGTTTTACTGTAGCCGTGCTGGTGTGACAGTTCTGCTTAGCTAAGTAAAATCAGTGTGTGAAACTCGTTGAGTTTACCAAGCTGTAGTGGAGAAAGCATTGACCTTTCCATACATCAGTATTTTACTTCTGTGTGTGCATCAGATCAAATGCTATACCACAGTGCTCAGGCTGATACTCTTCTGCAGAGAGAGAGAGGGATAATGTGTTAGAGATGTGTCTGTGTGTGGGGGGCTCCTCTTCACTGGGTCACACTCTCCGTTCATTTGGCCTTATAACCCCTGAGACACGAGACGAGAGAGAAACCAGCTTTCTGGGACAATAAGCAGCGCCAAAACACCCGACTGAAACTGGGGCAGTTCATCTTCTAACTCTACACACACAAGCACAATTCCCAGTGTGTGTGTGTGGGGGGTGTGTGTGTTCATTAATGAATGCAGTTAAGGGCAGTTATTTATGATTACACCACACACACACACACACATATATATATATATATATATATATATATATATATATATATATATATATATATATAATTATGCATTCTACATGTGACATAGTTAAATCTTTAGGTAGAAAGGACTGTGTGTGTCAGTGCCATTTGCCTTAGTGTGTATGATCAGAGTGATCAATATGACAATATGATTTCATTAAGCTCTTCTGTGTATATCATGAGCGTGATCATTACTTCCACAACTCCCACTAACTGCATGTTCCATTAAAAAGAGATTTAGAATCGGCTCCTGAGCGGCACAGCTGACATTTTCTGACCTTCACAAAGTAAAAGAAGTACCACTCCCACCTCATTACAATGCACACAAACTCCAGCATGGCATGTAATAAGGCCTATTTCATTCACACACCATCAAACATGTTGTCAGTGTCTCGCAAACCTAACTTTCTATGGAAGTCTGAGTAAGAAGGTTTAATTCCAAGTCATTTTGGAGCATTTCTATTGGTCTACTTGACTGAATGTAAAAGATCTGTAAAAGAATGTAAAAATGCTAGCTTTAAATTATCTATTAGGATCTGTGTTTTAACCCCTAAAAAGCCTGTGAACAAGAATAGCCCTACCAGTTTCTACATACATCCCTGTGGTTACTGAATAATATGCCTTAGTGTGTAATAAGCCTTTCTGTGTTATGGGGTTTAACATATCATATTATATTTTTTGCCCACATATAGGAATTAAATTGCTTAATTCATTCTGTATATTTTTGTCAACCAAAAATACAGCCTAATTATCATACATTGCATTTGATAAGCCGTTGAAGGGCAACTTCAGGGCCTGGAAACAGCATGGTCAATACACGTCAGTGCTCAGTGGATCAAATGTCCTAGAATAAAAGCTCCAGGATCAGACTGTATAATCATATTCATTAGGGAAGTGCATGAAAGAAAAACCTAGTTCTTATATTAGCATTCCTGCTCTGAGACATCTAATACAATCCACGTCTCATGAAACCCTCAAATGAAATGGTAATACCAACTTTCTCAACGTGGCACAGCTTGATAGTAACTCTAGTATTATTTAACTTGTTAGCACAGGGCAGTACAGATAAAACTCACTAACTGCTTACTGAATACCGCTATCTTCTACTATCTACACATCACGAAGCTTGGTTTGGTGAGGCTGCTAGGGTCTGTTGCTGTATTGCTTCTTTTAAAATGAAACATCTACACACTACTGTATACTTTAAAGCAATGGCTCAGCAAATACTGCTGATGTTGCTAACAATGTGTTGGATAGTTTACCACAGCATGCCTGAGATCTTGAAACTATGTGAGAACTCCCAGTCCTAATGATAGTCTGTCAAAATGTGAAAAGTGGAGGAAGGGATGAACACTCAAAAAACAAACGTGGCAACCAAAAGGGCGAACACAACAAACCTGGGACTGGGAGGAACAGGGAGCTAAATGAGTGAATAACGAGGGGGAGAACTAAAAGGGGGGCTAAACATCAAGCCTCAAGCCTAGCTTGGGCAGAAAAGGCAGATATAAACTGAGGGCAGAGCCGAGCTCTGTGTACCAATGGAGGTAGCTGGGGAGCCAGCTGCCTGACTAGAAAACGAGGCCAACCTAACATGAACTAGCAGAGACTGTCTAGAACTGAGGTTGCCTAGGAACATGAACAGGAAGCGAACGTACCTCACTTGCCTATAGAATTACATTACGAATACTCCTGACTATGACAGAACACTAGATCCAGAGCCTTGCTCTGTGAACATACGGAGATAGCTAGAGAGCCAGCTGCCTGACTAGAAAATGAGGCAAACCAAACCTGAGTAAGGAGCGACTGCCTAGAACCGGGGTCACCACGTGGGGAGTCAAGGAGATCCCTGGAGATCTAAGGATACCATGGCCCCGAGTGGCTGTTGTGGAGCTCATTAAATGCTCCCAGTCCCAGGTGCAACTCATGAACAACAAACAAACCCAACTGAACATAAATCAACACAAACTTATGAGGACCTTAACGAGAGCCTGACAAAAAGATGACCATGAGTCAAAAGTTTACATTTTAAAAGATATTCAAAAATAAATAAATAAATAAATAAATAAACAAATATCTACAGGTATATAATAATATTTATACTACAGATAAATAAAAAGAAACATAAGTAAAAAGAGAGACAAAGGCAAGGTGAGGAGATGAGAGTATTTTTGGGCCATCTAGTTGTTCTGCTCCATAGCCCTGAATAACTAGTCCTCATGCATCAAAACCATCTTTGAGAGTCATGATAACAGTCTTTAGCAGAACATGTCAGTCTCCTACAAAAACATAAACAGCTCTTAACAACCTCCAAGGCCTTGTGCCCTCGTCATTGTGACAGAGATAGACAGAGCTAAAGAGAGAGTGCATGTTAACGATCATATGTCTCTCTAAATTATTACTTATATAAGTAATATGATAGAAAAAGCTTTATACATTTGTAAAACAGTAATAATAATGATAATAATAACAATAATAATTGTATCCAATAACTCCCATCATATAAATAGCTGCAAGTATTCACCAATTAGCAGTATTCAGCTAACACCATGCTAATCAGTGCCTACTAGCATGCATTAATTCTTAGCAATATTAGCATATATGGTTAAACTATTCCATTCAAGCCATCAGAAACCATCATTTAAGGAAGGGAGCTTACTGTTCAGTTGATTTGATGTATTTTAAACAAACTGAAGCACCAAACAATATACTTTATACACTGTAGTTCATAACGTACCCTACTTTGCTATGTAATATTGACATAACCATGCTATAATGCAACTATGCATAATTTTATGACAAATATCATATGAATCTGTCGTGACAGAATATATCTATTAATATTAGTCTAACATTACAATAAGGGAGTATTAGGCAAGATTTAAGAAAAAAGAAGCTCAAGTAGTTGAACACACAACACACCTCCAATCTTTCGTTATCAGAGAGACTTATCATCTAATCATGCTCCCCACATATGCTACAAATTAAACTCCCATATCTGAAGGTTTCTATAGATTGTGTGTATGAGCAATAGCATTAGCCTCTTTTATTTACCTTCTAAGAAGGTCCTTTCTGCTGCCATCTGGAAAAAATGTCTACTAATGCTGCCTTGAGGACACCAGATGACGTTCTGAATATGTGGTTAAAACAAAGAATCAGAACTGGATTGGGACTAAAATATCCAATACCTGATCTATTAAAAATATGCCTTGATTGGCCACATCCCTGTTATGAGCCATGACAGAATATGTCTATTAAATATAGTCTCATATTACATTAGAGGATTTAAGAAACAACAAGCTCTGGTGGTTAAGTAGTTGTGTGATGGTGTCAGCATTGTACCTTGTTATGCAGCACTGCCCACTGCAACATTTAGCTTTTTGATAGTGAAATTATACCTATACCCCTATAACCAGGGCTGCGTGAGATAAGTATATCCTGTGATTAAAAATGTGGTCATTTCCATCAGATTTCACCAGATGTCTCCAGAAATCCAAGATGGGAGTATTTTTTTTTTATATTTAGCAGATATGTCATGGGCAATGAGAACAGTTTGAACTTTCATTTTGTATACACTGCAAAAAAGTTGTAACATGACACATTTGATGTAATTGGACATTGCATTTCCTGCGATGGCAATGCTTAAACAATATATTGTGGAGTCATGTTACAAACCTAGAAACACTTGGAAGTCACTTTGTAACAGCTTTCTGCTGTAAGAGTAGTGGAGCATGCTGACTGTTTATTAGTCACTACCTGTGTTAGCTAGACAGCATAGTTAGCTTTAGCTGACCAGTACTACATACATTTCAATGAAAGAATTTCAATCAAAACGTTTCTCTACTCAGCTCTCTAAGTGATAGAAAATCAGCCACTCAAACAGTTCAGCACATTCTACAGATTACAGGAGTTAAAAGTGTAAACGATACAGGCACTGACTGGGTTTCTCCATGTTGTTTTAGCCAAACAGACGGAGATGGGGGTGGAGTAATGAGGCATTGAAGAGATAGGAATGGAGTAGTTGGACGTTGAGAAGCAAGGGGTGGAGTAATGAGGTGTTGAGAATTTGGGGGCGAAGTAATGGCGTGTTGAGGAGATGAGGGTGGAGTAATGGGGCGTTGAGGTGTGTCTCATACAGTGACTGACAGGATGACCTCATACAGTGACCGGTATGTAAACACAAACAAGGCTCCGTTCCTGCACCTAATTCACATGTGCCGATGCCACTGCTAAAATAATTACATATATCTATATATTTTATGTCATGTTAATTAATAAAATGTCACAGTACCTGTTATAAGAATTACCAGTAAAAGAGACATGACATTGTTATATTACTTGACATCTGTCATGGCATGCTATCAACACTGGTATATCGGTGATAGAGCTGCCAGTGATAGAGCATGTGGTAGTGGCTTTAATGCAGTGTCTCTGCAGTGTCCTAGGGGATGTACATTAGATACAACATGTGACGCAGTGAATGAGTAAGGAAGGGCAGTGCAGTGCCAAGGAATGAGCTGCTGCATGCTGTGAGTCACGGGCAACACATATGCCACAACACACTCACACACACACACACACACACACACACACACACACACATTCTGAGGAGAGGCTAGTGAACCTGATAGATAGAAAGATAAGATTAGGTTATATATAGAGTCCATTTCCTGGAACCAGCCCTGGACTACATTGCAAGGCCGGTGGTACATTTATTCAGTTAAGTCAGTCTAGGAATGGTGAACTTTACTATAACCAATTATAGTAGCATTAAAATGTGTACACTCTTCTTTTTTTAAATGAAAAAAACTAAACAAAATATAATCTAATGGTGATGTCTGAGATGCCATCAGGGGTGTACGAGAGACTTGAATATTTGGGGGAAGGAGGAGGTCAAATGAATAACAACTGAGAACAGACAGAGACAACTGACGGTATGAAATTTAATTGGGAGTGCTCAATATTGTGGCTGTATTATGCAAAGTGCCCTTCCCTTCAATGAAAGCAATCAATTAACTCAAGGTTCAGTATAAGCCAGATTTAGAATATCTAAACTCTGATAAGCATAAAAAATCTTAAAGCTGCATTATGTGACAGTTGGTATTTTTAAGTCCAGGTCTCCCCCTACAGTACTTTTATGCTGCTGCCGTAAATGCAGATTGCACTATGGACAGCTAGGAACAATTGTTTGTTGGTGAGCTGAAAAATACAGAACCAGCCTCTGAACTGAAGGAAGCTTGTGGACTGAGGTGGAAGAGTAATAGTACAGGATTTTACCCAAATAGGACTGGGTTATGCAGTGGTGCGCAGTCCTCATGAGAGGTCTTGTGCACACTCCACCAAAGTTATATAGTACAAAAGCTATTATTTTGAAGTAAAATTGCTACATATTGTTGCTTTAATAAGCTGCTGTACCATGTTATTCACTGTACATATATATAAACCTTGGGAACTTTCGACATTTCAAAAAATCAACAGTAAAGTCAAGGCCAGTTGTCATAGAAATTGTTGCCGACAAGTTTATGACATGACATGAATAATACATTACTCCCTTACAGATATTATTTGAATCTTGATTTTATTGGGTTTTTTTTGGCTGGGGGTGCAGGCAGCCTATTGAATGTGCAGTTGAGTGCGAAACCCATGTTCCTAATGTCTGCTGAGCACTTGGATCTGATAATGCATTGAATCATTTCTTAAATAATTATTCTAGGTTCCATTTTGGGGTGGGCGATATGACAATATTTGATCGTATCGTGATAAATTGCATTATTCTTATACACATTATGCTTTTCTAAGCATATCAAGGATATCATCAGTGCTTAAAGGACACTGATTCTGCACGTTTCCCTACAAACAGTGTCATTAATCTGGTTAAACTGGATGAAGTGCAACACTGAATACATTTCCTCAGCATGGGAGAGTATTTGAAGAGTATTTAAAAATCAGTTGCTACTGTTGCATTTTGTTTACAGTCA
This sequence comes from Salminus brasiliensis, assembly GCF_030463535.1. Classification (NCBI taxonomy): domain Eukaryota; kingdom Metazoa; phylum Chordata; class Actinopteri; order Characiformes; family Bryconidae; genus Salminus; species Salminus brasiliensis. The sequence goes on along the minus strand of NC_132889.1, from coordinate 24,806,619 downwards.
CATGTATCACAATACAAAATGGTTTATCATTACATTTTCCAAGCATAAACCAGAATCTGTGAAAGGAAATGTACCATTCAGTTGTTTTTAATGTATTTTGATCAGTTTTTTTTTTTTTTAAACAGACACTTATTAAATATTGAGCTAGCTGCAACCCCCCTGTCTATTCCACCTCCAGTGCACTATGATCCCATGAACTGAATAATTTCCTAAAGAATCATAATTAAATCAAATCATTATGAGGTGATTTACCCCTCTAGCCACTACGATAATAAGTTTTATATATTAAGGAGGAGTCTGAGAAACAAGCCCATAGCCTATGAAAGACTATAATAATAATCAGTGTATAACAGTATGTACAAACCTGGCAAGTATGTGATTTTACTGCTGTTTCAATGGTGATTGCTCACTGAGACTACAGTAGTTAAGAGAGAAGCAGAGGCAAGGAGGGATGAAGGAATGGTACATCTGTGCTTTGTGCTATCTCTTCAGTATTCACCATGACCGGCCTGCAGCAGATAGTGACTCTTCTGATTCCGAAAGAGGTCAGAAGTGATTTGTCTTTGCATTTCCTATTATCTCTGAGTGCTGGCCTATTCCGATTGAGTTTTCCCCACACTCAGTGAGTCTGGCCATCCTGAAGAGTTCGTCCTAGAAAGCTGTGATTAAAGGAAATAAAAGGTCAGCCGCAAGACCTTCACAGATTAAGCTTAAGTGTCCCTAGCTCTGACCTTAGAACCCCTGACAAACAACCAAGTATGGTTTCTATTTTACATATGCCAAACAAATGACTTGCTTTAAAAGCAGTTGCGAAAAAGCTAAGGTTTTAGAGGATGACGCCACATGAAGCTCCTCCATTCTTTCATCAAATATTTTCATTTTGAATGAAGATTTCAGACCCCATCACCTCCCCCTCAGAAGGTGTCCAGGACTTCAGCCTAATTTCTCAGAGACGTCTCATCTCATAGTCATATGTCTTAGCTCACATTACAACCATATATTGAAAGTGTGGTTTTAACTTGCGTACAATATATGACCATTCAATAATCAAATGTAGCAATTCTCTGGCTCTTCAGTGTTGCAGCTGTTTTGAAATCACTCTTCCACCAAGATACTGTAGTTAAAGTCATAATGTCATATAATGGCAACAAATAGCTAAACCTTAATTCTCATTCAGCATTTACGTAACATTAGAATGCAAAGTAAATGATAACAGAATTCTTTCCTTGTGAGAAACAAGCCCTTCCCAACATGTCAAGTCTACAATCAAGAGATGTTTTCATTCATTTAAATATAGATTAGTTTGAATATGGATAAGGAAAGAAGGGTTCATGATCCAAAGCATACCATATCATCTGTCAAACATGGTGAATGCACTGTTGTGGCATGGGATTCTATAGCTGCCAATGAAACTGGGTTTGCGGGAATTTGTTTGCATCAGATTACATCAGATTCTTTATTGATGCCAGACGAACATTGTTTCCACAAGATTTATACAGGGGCCTCTTAGACCTTGTCTTGCATTCAATCCTGATGGTGTTGCCATCCAGTGGGAAGGCCCATGGCTCTCACCCATTCCATCCGTGACATAGGAAATGCAGCCGCGTTTATGTAACTGATAAGGTGTATATAGGAAAGATTTGCACATTTAGAAATATGATAAAATTAAATAATTAACCAAGTTGTGGTACTGTTAAAACTATGTAAGTATATACATTTCTTACACACCTCATTGTTTGACTGACACACTTATAGGCCTTTGGAAATATAAACTAATTCTAAACATGTTCAACCTTACTGCCACTGTTGCAAAAAAAAACAGCCTATAATTGAAGAACACACACTTTATACACCTGTTTACATGGGTTTAAACTTACATACACTCTATGGTCAAAAGTATTGGGAGACCTGCTCATTCATGGTATCTTCAGAAATCAAGGATATTAAAAAAAGAGTTTATACTGCTTTTGTTGGAGTGACTTTCTCTACTGTCCAGATAAGGTTTTCTAATAGATTTTGGAGCATCGCTGTGTTGATTTGCCTCCACCCCACCTCACCCGCAACTCTCCAACCCATCTTAAAAGTATTGGATTGAACACCATCATTCCAGAGAATACAGTTCTACTGCTTCACAGCTCAAAGCCAATTCCATGGCATTAGGCAAGTTGCCAATGAGTTCAGCAATGAGTGCAACTTATAGTATCTGAATAAATGTATTAGAAAGGGTGTCCACTGACATTTGAAAATGTAGTGCATGGTTCTAAATATTTAATATATAAACACTTTAAATAAATCACAGAACATACATCACTGTTCTACATCACAGCAAGTCTTCTAGAAATTATTTATTAATGTACTGATGTTGAACAACTCATTATATATTAATGGCAGAGTGTGATACATTTGTGCACCAGTTGTAAATGTGAATATTAACATGAACTAGTACATTAAGAGTCATTGAAAAACATCTGGACATGTTCAAATTCATTTTCAAGGCAACAAAACTGCCATCTGCCACTATAAAACACTGTAATAGAGCTCTGTCAGAAATTCTCGCTTGTTGACTCACTTAAGAGTCAGATTAAGGAGTCTGATAGTGCTGACAAGCAAAAACTCCATATTCTTTATACACTTGACACTGTGTCAAACTAGCAGCACTTCTCAAAAAGGATTTATTGGGGCACCATCAGTGGCAGGAGTCTGAGAGAGCACAATTGGCCTTGCTCTCTCCAGGTGGGTAGATGGCTCTCTCTCCCTTTATCACTCTTAAAAGGATGCTGGCCAGCACAGGCGTCCGTTAGCTGTTGTGGTGCTTGGGGGCGGAGCTGGTTGGAGCTGGTTGGCTTTCCTCCTGGGGTGATGGCTGGCTTAGCTTGTGTCAGAGGAGACATGTGTTTTGTCCTTACCCTCCTAGTGTTGGGGGAATTGTTAGTCCTAGGAGGAGCTACAAACAAGAGTAAATTGGCAGTACCAAATTCCACATTGGGGAGGAAAACAGAAAAATTGGACAAACAAAAAGCATTGAAATAATAAAATGTATCTGAACACTGTCACAGATACACTCCAATATCTTGCTCCTTGCTCCTCTAATTCATCCTTTGAACATTTTATATTTAGGACAAAGATCACTTAGCGAGAAAAGCTTTTGTGATTTTTAGAGCATTGAAAGGGGTCAATGCATACCGGGTGGAATAAACCAGAAGGTCTCTCATTTCCACTTTCATCAGCTGACTTAGCCTACTTTCAGAATGCGCCAGAAGTTTCTGTGAAGGACACGAGACCGTGACAGTGAAATAGCATTTTGGGAAAGACTTCTGAGCACTGTGAACATGCTGACATGGTGGTGGAGGTCTGAGTGAAACCTCCAGCCAAAAGCAGGACCTGAGTTCCCCAGGCCACAGCTGATTTCCAAAACAATCATATGTGGTTCATGAAATCATATGGTCACAACATGTCACCCAATGTCTGACGTTTAACTGAAATATGGGAATAGTTAATGTCTTGTCAGATAGGCCAACGGTCAATATCATGCTCAACAAGCAAACAGGGTTTAGGGAGTAAATTTTAATAGGTTGGACGTTTATGAAGCTATAAAAGGCTAATTATAGAGTCCAGTAATTGAGATTAAGCACATCACTAATTGTGCACTACACAGCAAAATCACATTTTGGTAAGGGAATACTTAAATCTTAAATGTAGTCAATATGCACTATATGGCCAAAGATTTGTGCACAACTGCTAATCCAACGTTTCTTTCAAAATCAAGTGTATTAGAAAGAGGTTTTTATGTTGGGGGACTTTATACCCCTCTAGTCGACACTGGCTATTTTGCATGGTGCCCTTAGGTTCATGTTCTCCAAACACTGCTGCTCCAGAGTGTCCAATTTTATAGGAGTGCTTTTCCATAGAGATTAAACAAGCTGTTTGTGTGCATTTAAACATGTCAGCTACAGGTATACTTTAATGCAGCTGAATAAAAAGGCAGTGTGAAGTGTAGCGTGGTGTGTTAACCCAGCCTATAAAGGTCCTGAGCCCAGGCAACACTGTGCCAGGGTCCAGCACCATTATTAATCTTAGTAATTCAGTTCATTTATATCATATCATATCATATCATCATGTGTTCATTTGTTATATTTTGTTTGACTTTTGTTGCCTTAAGTCTCTCCCACATGATGAGGTATATAGTGTATTGTTTAAAAAATGGTATTGGATCGGTATTGGATACACAAGCCAAGTATCAGTATTGTATTCAAATGAAAAAAGAGTAATATCGGTGCACCCCTAATATTAATGTGGTAGCAGCAGCTACATTTAATGTTTGACTATATAGAGACACATGATACTGATGGTAGACAACATCTGAGCAACCTGTTCTACACAACTTAACACTGCCTAAGGTTTTGACCACTATAGATTGGATTGCAATTATCAATGGTTTAATTCAACCCTTATTAACGTCACACTCACTCACTCCTCTTCAGGGTGACGGCTCCACCTTCCTGCAGCTGGGTTCTTCCATCGAGCAGCAGATCAATGGCATGTTCAAGGTGATGGAGGAGTACAACTGGGACAGCTTTGTGGTGGTGACCAGCCAGTATCCTGGCTACGAGGCCTTTGTGGACTACATCCGCTCTTTCACTGACACATCCTACTTCCTGTGGGAGCTGCAGGATGTCTTGACCTTTGACATGTCGGCAGACGGCATGAACGACCTCCGCGCTCGCCGGTTGCTGCAGCAGATCGACGCTCAGGTGCTGCTGGTGTACTGCTCCCACGACGAAGCCCAGTACCTCTTCTCCATGGCCAAGGAGGTGGGCCTGCTGGGTCCTGGTTACATCTGGATCATCCCCAGCTTGGCAGTGGGGAACCCCAACATCCCCCCGCCAGACAGCTTTCCCGTAGGGCTTATTAGCATCATCACTGATCGTTGGAAGATGAGTCTGAGGAACAGGGTGAGGGATGGAGTGGCCATCGTGGTGAAAGCGGTGGAGAGCTTCCGCAAGCAGAAAGGCTTTATTCCTGATGGACACACAGATTGCCAGACTCCACTGCGACCAGACACCAACGACACGCTCTTCAAGTGAGTATTGGAATGGGGAAAATAGACAGAGGATTTTGTATACATTGCAGTAGGGTTGGGTATCATTATGACGTAGTCATCAGTAGTACTACTTTCATCAGCGACACTTAATAAATCAGATAGGGAAGAACAGGGTGCCGACTACAGTTTTCAGTTTAGTCAACATTATATTTGTAGTCTCACACTGTACTGATTTACACTAGTAAATGAGCTGCAGTTTGTTGGCTGTAAAATGTCATTGGGTGTTTTCAACATCCCCTATCATATGATCCCCAGACAGAAAGGCTTTTGACAGTGTAGTGCTGAGCCTTTGTTAGTATTTAAACTTCTGATCTTCCCACTGCAGTCTGCTGTGCCGCTTCAGAGCTGTGAAATTACACTACATAAAAACACTGTTCTGGGTAAATGTACATTTCCATTCTTTCTTGGACACATAAATGTACACGGTTCCACAGTTATGCACTGTGAAAAGTATAAACTTCTTGAGGAACCTGTAGAGGAACCTTAAGGTTTTTAGAAGGAAAAAGTTACGTGAAGGTTCTTCAAAGCACCTTAAGAGGTTTAAAATGAAGACACTCTCAAGGAATTTATATATAATTTATACTTAACAGTATATAGTTGCCTTATTTGTTTACAGTGTATAGTGTACACAACTTGTAGCAGTCTGATAAAAACTCCTCCTCTCTGTGGTAAAGAACAAATTAGCTATATCCCACGTTTCACTAATCACTTCACTAATGTATTCTGATGAAGATATTTTATGTATTTAGCTTAAAAGGTTGGCTGGTTCCAAATGACAATCATATTAAACTAATTGTGCAATCATCATTTTACCAGACTTGTCAGCACTAACCCCTCATTCTGTTAAAATGAACCCTTCCTACAGGGTTAGTTGTAATGTTCATCATTTTCAGCTGAATTGTTTATTAATGGATAATTAGAAAACGTCTTATGTTTTCTATAAAAGCAGAGCTACACAGGGTGCGTATGTGTTCATATCCTTCATGTTTTAATAGAATGCCTTTTGAAATTATTTAGCAAAAAACAAAAAGTGTTCTGACACACTGATAAAAAGAGATGTAACAGCATGACTAGGTAAATGTAAGCCTTTCATTTGTAGCCAAAACTTAACAATATATAGAAGTAATAAACAGGGGCCTGATCATGTTGCCTTTAAAAGAACTATAAATAACAGACAGTATTGGTTTTAGTTCAGATCAATCATTATTAATTCTCTGAAGTCCTTGAAGTCCTTTACTTTACCTTTATCATTACTCTTATTGGTTCTTTTTTTTACTATTTTGACAGATCTAATAATATAAGCATAGCTAAACTGTTTGAATTCATTAGAAGGCTAATTTACTTTTAGACTAGCAAACTAGTGAGCCTTCATATTTACAGCCATGAGCATCTTCATCATCATCATCATTATCATCTTAACTACACCATATGGGTAAAAGTATTGGGAAACCTGCAACTGGTCCTGTTTTTGTTGTAGAAGGAAAGGGAAGGAGGAAGAGAATGGGAAGGGGAGGTAGAAAAGAGAGAAGGAAGGGAGGGAAAGAGAGGAGAAAAAAGAAAGAGAGCTAAAGAAAGAAAGAAAGAAAGAAAGAAAGAAAGAAAGAAAGAAAGAAAGAAATGCAAATGAGGGAGACAGAGAGAGAGAGAGAGAGAGAGAGAGAGAGAGAGAGAGAGAGAGAGGGGGAGGGAAGGGAGGAATAGAGAAAAGGAGAGGGGAAAGAAGAGAGGAAGGGAAGTAGGAAGAGAGAGAAAAGGAGAAACATTGGGAGAGAGAGAGATGGGGAAAAAGAAAGAGAGAGAGAGAATCAGGGGGAGAGAGGGGGAGATAAAGTGGGGCAGCTAGATAGAAGCCATAAATTTGGGCTATAAATTTCATTTTCTCCAGACAGTGGAACCATTTACTCTGGACTTTATCTGGGAATTTACTAGTTCTCATTCAGAGTCAGGGATCAGTCCACATTCTCCCATCACAGAGGAGCGAAACATGTACAGGCTTTAAACTAAACTGATAGAGCTGCTGATAGAGAGAGCCAAAGGTTGTAGCACACACTCTGTTCTGAAAGCCACCATGCTGTGTGTATCACACCCAGCTTTAGGCACAGGGATCAGAGGCAGAAATATAGAATGATAAGATGTGCCCTGTCATGCCAGCGCAGCCTGGAAGAGCAATCTGGCGCCATCTGTGGCAGGGAACACCGAGCAAATCCTATTTGGTCTGAATATTTTTTAATCAGCCAAAGGGAAGCTGAGAACAGAAGACTGAGCGAAATGGAGAATCTGGCACAAGTCAAGGTCACAGAAATACTGAAACAGTGGGTAGAGTGTGTGTGTGTGTGTGTGTGTATGAAGGGTTCTGCATTTGCTTTAGGATCTCTACATATTTAAACTAATAATATTTAAAGTATAAGTCAGTGGGATTATATTAATATAATATACTAATATCCTCTATTATTCCACATGAAAAGTGACACAAGTTCAGTTTCAACATTGCTTTATTGCAGTGTTGCCAATGTAGCAATTTTGACGCTAGCTTTAGCGACATTTCAGACCTTTCTAAAGAGTTCTTTAAAAAAAAAAAGATTACAGGCAAATCTGGCAACTGTTTGTACAAACCTTAGCTACTTCCTATAGAAGAGATTTGCCAGAACTGCGAGAGGCACGGGACTTGGAGCTCTCCTCGGCTCCAGGAGGCAGAGCAGCACATAGAGGTCAATGAGCTGTGCATGTGGCAACAAACAGTGTTGCCAAGGTCCAGTCACTAATCTGCCGTTTCCTCCTCCTTTAGGTTTAGGTCTTTTGAAATACGCACATAGTCTGTTTGGTTAAGATGTAAAGAACTGATAGCATCTGATACTAGGCAGCTTGTAAATCGGATGCGATGACATGACAAATATGGAAATTAGGGCATAGCAACTTTCCATTTATTGGGCAGAGGAAGCATGAGAGGTGATCTTTAACTCACGTTTCTGTAATGTCAGGTTCACTCTACACGATTTTTGAGCAGCTGACTATTGTTGGAGGTCGCTGACACTTTACAATTTTACTGTGACAAGGTTAAACAAGGCCTTTACATTATTTGCTTACATGATCTTTAAAATAAGTGCCACATTACTTGGCTGCTTTTTTGGCACAGGGAGCTCCACAATAAAGCCACTGAGAGTAAACCAAGCTTCTCTTAGCAACCTTACTAGAACAACAGAATATGCTAATGTGCACACTTTCACGTTCACATCAGTGGAGGCACGCAGCCTGTAAAATGTGCTTATTAAGGTGGCTTAATGTAGGTTGTACTCAGAGACAAAACAATTGGTTCATAGCTGTTGTAATATTTGCTGTTAGGCTACACTTTCCATACAGTATCTCACAGTCTTTGGTCGTCTTCAGTATAATAGTCTATTATAGTCTAATAGTCTATTTAATTAACCTTTTTGACCCTTGCAGTCATGTATTTTACCATTTGCTTTGTTGTATGTATGCTTCTCAGTCAGTCTGTAAGGTTATAGAGACATAGTAACCCCTCCAGTAATTAGTTTTGGTTTGCTAAGTATAATTACATAAGTATATATGCCATTACAAAATCAATGCCATAATTACATCACCTAGTACTTTTAACAGAGACATTCATCAAAAAAAAAAAACATAGCGTAGAATCCATGCTTCAGGCTGCATTTCTCTGCTTGTTTGAGCTGAAAGTAAGAAATCATTATTATTAATGTTTAATTAAACTTGTGTTGTCTCCAGTGCCAGGTATTAATATTGAGCTGTTAGTCTTTGTATAAAGTATCTAATACTGGAGCTTTTCTCCGCTGTTCTGTGTTATAATGTAGAGCATGAAGATATAATCCCATCACTTTCACCCTCACCAACAGGCAGCGGGCTGAATCACGTGTAATTAAGTCTGGTATTAATGAGTTGCTGATTTAGTCGTTTCACCTGTTAATGAGATTACAGCAGATTACCAGATTACACAGGCTTTGCATACAGATGACACACAACCATGTTCACATTACCCAGGGGGCTCTCATTGCTGCTGGGATCAGTGTGTTCGTGGATACTGAGGTGAAAAGTCACAAGAGGATAGGCTGTCCAGTGTGCACCAGCATCTGAATCTCTATCTGTTTCTGCTGTGAGATTCTGAGTAGCAGAGCACATGAGCATCTTTTTGTCCCTCCAGTGAAATTTAAATCAGTACTATTGGAAAGCAAATACCTTCATCATAAAGCTGGGTAATATAATGTTTCATTATCATTATCAATAGTTACTCATTTCCTATCATTTCCTGTCTTAAATTTTGGCACAGGGAGGTCCACTGACAGTAAACCAGGCTTGCAGCAACTCCAAATGTTGAACTATTTACATTTACATTTAAGGCATTTAGCAGACGCTCTTATCCAGAGCGACTTACAAAAGTGCTTTGCTATTTACTTAAGAATAACCTCAGCTAGTTTGAATAGACTAATAATTCAAATATACCTCTAAGTTAAGACACTACTAAACACAAGTCAGTAAGGAGAGCATTCTACTATTCACCCAAGTATTTTCTGAAGAGGTGGGTCTTCAGTCTGCGTTTGAAGACAGCGAGCGACTCGGCCGTTCGGACACCAAGGGGAAGCTCGTTCTACCACTTTGGTGCCAGGACAGAAAAAAGCCTGGATGCTTGTCTTCTGTGGATTTTGAGGGATGGCGGGTCGAGCCGAGCCATACTTGAAGCTCGAAGGGCTCTTGGTGCAGATCGGCTTTTGACCATTGCCATTGAATCTCATGCGGGCAACAGCTACAGGAAGCCAGTGAAAAGAACGCAACAGTGGAGTGACATGGCTGAATTTAGGAACATTGAAGGCGACCCGTGCCGCTGCATTCTGGATAAATTGCAGGGGTCTGATCGGGGTCTGACCTTAACTTTTACATCAAGTAATTGTTTAGGTTCAGTGAATGACCCACTTTTACAGTGTAAGAAAACTAACTTTGCGAATTTTGGGCGACACAGTCTCCTCATGCTCTAAGAGGCTTTGCTCGAACTCACTTCATTTTTTACTTTCAATAATTTTACGATAATTTAATGAAGTGCTCAGCATTATCACCTCTAATCTGCAAGTCTGTGAAAGAGAAAGCAAGAATGGGCAAGTTCAAGCACCTTGGGGGCTCACATCCCGCAGGATCTGTCATGGTCTTGCCACATCAACTCCCTGGTGAAGAAGGCCCGTCAGCGTCTGTACCACCTCTGACTGCCCTCCAAGGTGCTGCAGAACTTCTACTCCTGCACTGTCGAAAGCATCCTGACGATGAACGAACATCACAGCCTGGTTCGGGAACAGCACCAAAGCAGGACAGACGGGCTCTCCAGAGGGTGGTGTGTTCAGCTGAGCGCATCATTCGGACCGAGCTCCCTGACCTGCAGACCATCTACAGCAAGCGGTGCTGGACCAAGGCCAGGAGGATGGTAAAGGACCTCAGTCATCCAGCCATGGACTGTTCTCCCTGTTTGCGATCAGGGAAGTGCTTTCGCTCTCTGAGGCAAACACAGAGAGGATGAGAAGACGTTTCTTTGCACAAGCTCTTTGGACTCTCAACCAGTACACCCCTCCACCCAATTCACACATACACAGGACTTTTTTATTGAACATATTACTTATTATTATTATAATTACTACTTCCAGCTCATTGCACAACACTATGTTGTACATGCACTTTGCACTTTCCATTGGACTCATCTCTAATTTGTACTTTTTTTTTTGTATTTAGTGTAAAAGTAGTGTTGATGCTGTTACTTATAGTCTTATGCTATGTTAGTGTTATTATACTATCCTGCAGTGGACTGCTAAGTGTACTGTAAATGTATCTATGTAACTATGTGACAAATAAAACTTTGAACTTGACTGTAGTCCCACTGGGACGCTCTGGAAATATGCAAAAACTGCGTGATCCCTCTTTCAACCTACATTCTTGTCAAAGGTGTACCAAACTTATTACTCTGTTACTACAGGGACGTCTGTACAAACTGGCGGGGCTGTTCTTTGGTAATAACACTTTCGGCCCACCAGTGAGACATAGGCTGTTTAGGGGGTTAAAGAACTATATGCAATAGTTATTCCATCATTGAGGTTTAATGATTCTATATAAAGTGTGGATGAATGTCAGAAACAGATCTCCAGTCCTGTGGATGTTCTTGTAATGTGAACGTTAAAGTTAAGCCCATTAGTCATTTCATAGCCGTGCTCCATCATAACCCATTTTAATGGGTCTAAACTAGTATAGTCAATAGTCTAAATGCTTTAGTGAAGCTTGGTAAAGAACCTAAATTGGCATGCGTTTAGCAAACCTTCACTAAGATCTCATTGTCCATGTTCCTTTACACAGACACATGTTGAACGTGACATGGGAGCACACAGACTTCTCCTTCAACAGTGATGGATATCTGGTGAACCCATCCATGATAATCATCACGCTGGACCGTGAGAGGCAATGGGACAAGGTGAGCTTCAGAAGACTTTCATATACCTAAAAGAAAATGTCATATTTAGGCTTCAGTCCATGCCATCAAGGAGATGTACTGTGGTTTAGGAAAAGTCCTAGCAGACTGAGGTTTGCAGCTGTTGCAGACTGAGGTTTGGTTCCATGGCTGGGCAAGCAAAGCATGCTACACTAAAAAGAGTTATTGAGCAAGACTTCTAATATTGCATTCACTGCATAACATGATTGTAAGACAACTGGCTCTGTATAAGAGCATCTGTCAGGTGCTGTAAATGTAAATGCTGTGTGTGTTTGCTATATTGACACTCAATAACAGTACAGTCTTTATTTACACTCCAATATAGTGAGTGAATTTGCTAGATTTGTGTTTTACTTCACTTGACGTTTGCTTATCCCCACTCTTGGTCTCAAGGATATGATCATATTATTTATGTATAATATGTAAAGGTGTAACATTTCAAATATAACTTTGCTCTCCACTGAGACCAGAGTGATGTCACTTATGATTTATTACCATTGCCATATGTAGAGATGGACTAATTGCCTTTGTGTTGTGTTCTGATACTCACTGTACTGGGCTGAGTGATGTACTGTATCTGGTTAGTGGTCCTAAAAGCCATTACTCTGCTTCGTCCATGTAGCATGTTAGTTTTACACATTTACCAAGTAGCTTAGCTGAGTTTCAGTCAGATACGATAAAAAAGTCTAGACTAATGACAAATTCCTAATGGCATGTGCAGGGAAAGCCAACATGTGATTTCTACAGCTGTGAATGAGGTCTGTATTTCTGTCTATCTAGCTATCAGTGCATGTAATGTAGCAGAACTGGTGCATCATGTGTGCAATGCTTGTTATGTCACATCAGACCCAGGGCAAAAGCGGTTTCTATTATTCTTGCAATGGAATACAATCCACAGATGTATTTATTGTCTGTGTATTGTTTGAATAAACAGTGTGAAAGACTACACTGATTATTATAGGAGCGGTGGCACGTTTGCTGCATCACATATCACTAGCAAGAACATAAGCTGAAAATACAGTAAATCTTGGATATAAACCAAAAACCATTTCCCATATCTAAGGTTTGTGTGGCATTACAGAAGGATACTTGTTAAATATGTAGATAAGCTCTGCAACCAATCAGCCAATCACCAGGAGCACACAGATGACTTCGGTGGTAGTCATCTGGTCATAGCAATTTGACTCTTGTCAATATCGCTCAGGTCTTCATTCCTGCCCATTTCTCCTTACATGACCGATGATGGTCTAAGAAAAACTGGGTTGGACAGAGTGTTGGGTGCCCAAGGTTCACTGATGCACATCGGACGGAAGGCTATCCCATCTGGACTGAACTGACAGAAGGACTACTGGGGTGAAGTCACAGAAATTTTTATAAGGGTTATGGTTGGGTTGTGTCACAACGCAGATTGCATCACACCATGCAGCATATGGGACTGTGTAGCCGTCGACCCATGCTAACCCCTGCCTATATAGTGGACATGCAAGCACTGGAACAAGACCTTGGGGCAATGGAAGAAGGTTGCCTTGTCTGGTGAATCCTGTTTTACATCACATGGGGGTCGGGTAAACTGTTTTTCTGGGAGATATGCCAGAACAATAAGTCTGATCTGTGGTGGCTCCACCTCGCAACTTGCAGGACTTATAAGATCTACTGCTAAAGCTTAGGTGCCACCTTCAGAGATCTTCGGAGTAATCTTTTCTGAGTGGAATGTAAAGGACCAACAGCATATTAGGCAGGTGGTTGAATGTTTTGATGCTTTGAACTAAATACCCGTGAATGAATTGCAGTGGGCAACCCTCAGAATGCTCTGGGCTTCCAGAGTAGGCCTAATGATTTCTGGGCATTAGCTTAACCAGATTTCAGTCAGTTGCTTTACATGGAAAACAGCAGCAGTAGGTCTGTGCAAAAGCCCTTTACTGAAAGAGTCACTGTTAAACTGGTGTACAAGTAAAGTGTCATATATGCAGCTTATTCAGATGTTAACCCCTGGTTTGGAATGAACTCAGCCCATAATATCAGCTCCACTTACCATATAGGAGCACTTTGTAGTTCTACAATTACAGACTGTAGTCCATTGGTTTCTCTGCATACTCTGTTAGCTTCATTTTACCCTGTTCTTCTATGGTCAGAACCCCACGAGACCACGACAGAGCAGGTATTAGTTGGGTGGTGGATCATTCTCAGCACTGCAGTGACACTGACATGGTGGTGGTGTGTTAGTGTGTGTTGTACTGGTTCGAATGGACTACGAGACTTCTAGTGGATTACTAGAATCCCACAGGGTTGAAATAGAAGAAATTAACATTATTGTAGACACACTCCCCCTCCCCCCCTCCTCATTTACTTGACAGAGTTTTGACATTTATGCCCCAAACCCAATTTCACAGTTTGCCACTGATATACTGCATGCCAGTATGCTGTCCATATTGCGCTGACTTAGTCCATGTCCGTGCTAGTGGCTAAGAGTTAGCTCCTCACAAACACAGCCTTGAGCTGTATGTAAGTAATTATTAATCTATTGATGTTTTCCTTAAGGTTGGCCCCTATTTATTTTAGCTGTGGTTTATTCCATTTGAAGGTTGGGTTGTGTAATTGGCAGGTTGTGGATGTGGAGCAGAGTTAAATCAGGTCTGTGAGGTGTCGATATGGAGGACAGCCTCTGTGGTGCTGTGAAGTGGGGGAGGGAAGGCACCATGAAATATAGAACAAAGCCCTCAAATGAGGGATGTGCCATAATGATTTGAATACATGGGGCAAAGCTTGACACACGGCGGATCATATCTCACCCACAAACCATTCTAGTTACTGCCCAAACAATATAGACTCATCGGAGCACTATATGGTCATGCACTTTTAAAACTCAGTCTCAGTCTTATTATTATTATTATTATTATTGGAATTGAACATGGATGTCAATTAGTCTGAACATAGAACATGTTTGTCATTTATTATCACTGACATCTGAATGCATATTTAAATTAGGCAGCTTTAAACTGTACTAGATGATAATATGGTAAACCAGTCTTACACTTTACTTTGCAGAATCTGCACATATATGACATTTGGCTGATGCGCTTATCCAGACATAAATTTAATACATCATCCCCATCAATTCTTTTTTTTGGTTTAGCAGGAAATTAAGCTTTATGCTAAGCTTCCATAGGAGCAGCAGTGACAATCGTTTTCTGCTTATCCTCTTATGTAGGGCCTACAGGTTGCCATTCCATACGATCTTTTAGAACTTCTTGTTCCTTTGAATGAAAAATGTATGTCTATATCTGTGGTTCAATTATTTCCCACACTTTCTTAATGTACTGTTATTTTAAAATAACTATTATGTAGAAGATTCGTCTGGTGTTCACATGATTCTGTCATTTTTCATACAGGTGAAACTGTCAGCAGTAAAGCATTGTTTTATTACAAGCAAACACTTCAAGACCATCCCTCTCACAAAGTCACTGATAAAAGCGAAGGCGTCTCAGCTGTGATTTATACGCCATGAGCAAATCTATCCAACAAAATCTATTATTTTGGGGTTGGAGTCACATCTTTCACCCGCCTCAAACAGCCATCAAGTTGTTTGCTGTCACTTTGTCATTGATAACTCTGGTCTTTTCCTGTCACCTGTGAAGACTGACTCACAGTGACAATAAGTGACAACCCCCAGCACTCCATCAATCCCTGTGTAACTCTTTTGGGAATACTCCAGAGTTCTCCTAATCTGTGTAGCTGATTACCACAGACGGTACATTTGGCCTCTTTCCTTGTACTTGGAAATCTGATGCCTAAATGCTCCGCACACTGCTGATCACACTGCTGAACACACTGCTGTACATTTTATTGCACAATGACTGTTTCTTTGCTTCATTTCACATGGAACTGGAAAAGACATAAAATGTGGCATTTACAAAGGTTAATGCACAGTTATTTCTTATGCTATATATATATATATATATATATATATATATATATATATATATATATATATATTATTTCTCATATTATATATATATATATTATATAAGCAAGGGTGTCCAAACCTTTGCATATGGCAGTATAATAGAATTCAGTTGCTAAATTCTGTTAGCATTGGTACATGTAAATCTGGGTAATTTGCCCTCCTGAGGAAAGCTAGTGGAAATAGTTCTGCCTCATTGCTGCAATACCACAAAACCATACAAGTGCCCTAGTATAGAAGGTGCATGTGTAACTGTACATTCCTCTGCATAAGTAAATAATGAGATGTTTGTACATGGACGTGACATGCTGTAAACCCTGAACACTGTTGCCTCTTTGTTAAGAAGAAAACCCAGCACAACCAGAAGTATTATGTAACAGCCCTGAGCCATTCTATTCATAACCCCGAAAATTAACATACAACCAGCTCACTAGCGAAAGTCAAGGCCTATATTGGGCCTATAACATGGGCAAATACATTACACATTTCTGGAGAATACGCTTGTTTTGCTACTTGTTGTCAGTTTTCTTTACACAATCATAACCCAAAATGGTCATCAGTAACACTGTACAACAACACATAACCATCAGACTCTACAAGAAAAACAGGTTTCTACTCAAACCTTGGATCATGACCCAAATAGCAATGCCCAGAAAATGGTAACCGATCGGGTAGCTGTGCTTAGCTAACAAGTCTCAGGGGTGCACCACTCAAAAAAGCGCCACTCGGGAAAGCACTGCAGGTAACTGCACTAGGCTAAACTCTAACTCTAGTCCAACAGCTTTGGCTCTCTATTCTCTCACCACACCGAGAGGACAGCAACACTGTCCACTATGTACCACAGGACATAGAATGTGCATGTTACAGTGATAACAGTACAGCTACGCTATGCTATGCTTTGTGGCTTCTATGGGAGCCATCGTGTTGCCTTACTGTAAACCAGCCAGTCAGTGCAGAGCCCATTGAATATTTACAAGCCCATTATAAAAGAAAAAGCAGCTTGTTTAGTTCTGGGGCAAACTAACAGGGTTGTAAATAAACGTATAAAGCTATATCTGAGCGTTGATACTAATTCTATGTCAAAGAACAACTTAAAATACAAGATACATTCTTTCTGTGGCACCCCTAAGCAATGTGAAACTTATGTTAAGTTGGCTAAGGCATTTTGTCATTCCTGTCTCATCCTGAGACCTCCATTCAAGTAGTCTTGAATTCAAATCACACAGCCATATATTCTTAATGCCTAATGAGCTACTATCAGTGTGTGTTCAGTCATTATTTAGGTACTATAGTTACAGAGGAGACTGACAAAGACAGGCCACTGATATTGTGTTGTGTGTAGTCGGTGTCATGCCCATATTATGAAGTCCTAAGGCCTAAGCTTCATTTCTGTAAGACTGAAACAGACAGATTAGAGTGAGGGGGGAATATTGGGCCTCATTCATGAAAGAATTTTCTTAAATTTGTTCTTGAGGAAAGTCCTAAGAAAAAGTCTATATGATGTGTTTTCTGCAGAATTGTTCAGCAATGCTCTCATAATGATATGGTCATTGTCAACTGAACAAATCCAAATTATGATATCAAAATCTTCATAAAAACTGTTGAGATTAAGAAGAAAATTAGTCTGATGGTGAATAAGGCCCAAATCTGGTCAATTTTGCTACACGTAAGCTAACACTTCCGCGAACAGCAAGCTTTGTCAAGTGAAGTTGGTAGTTGACAGTTGTATGTTTGGCTGGAATGGAGAACAGTTTTTGTTGCTGGTGTTAAAGTTCAGTACTTGCCTGATGTTCATGCAGTGTCATTTCAGTGGGCTTCTAGCATGTTAAAATGATTGTAGCAATACTTACATTTCGAGTCATTGAGAACTTCACATTAAGACATTCACCAATGTTTTCTTTTTTGCCATTTGTTCAATTTACGAGAATAATGGGATCTATCATTATAAGAGCAGAGCTGTGAAGAATTCTGTGTGTTCTTTTTTTTTGGCTTTTTCTAAGAAGGATTTTTTAAAATATGGGCACATGGACAGGACAGGACAGGTCACAAACATATCGGGTTGGGATCATTTTTGTTGACCACAAGACGTTATTGTGACAGTTTTTGAAAATCCTTAACATCGTCTGCAGGCGCGCTGCTCCAAAGAACCCTTTTTGGAGCAGAGAGAGCCGGCCAGCACACACTGATGTACTTTGAGTTCCTCACTGCAAGTTCTAAAGCATTTTTACGTTTAGGAAAATGAACTCCAGCCTCGGCTGGCGATCTCTATGGCAGATCCATGAGCATCTCAGTTTTCATTCCTGCCGTGTCGCTTGGGGCAGAGTCCATTCTCTGGACTCATTGTCTCTGGCTCACTTGAGAGATGTACAGCTCTCTGTATCTTCCTGGCACATCTATCTCTCTGTGTGCCGGCCTACCCAGCGACTCCTCACTCCGCACTCTCCTCCCGCTGCAGAGGGAATTTATTAGGCAGGTAAATCACCGGATAACTCTTTTCAAAAGCGGTCTGGCTGACAGCTGACGATGACTCGTTTTTCATAACTGCGTCAGCATCGTCTCTCAATGACACCTCTTTTCCAAAAAGATGGCAAAGCAACCTCAGGCACACGGAGCGAATATTAAACAGAGAGAGACAGACGGATGAGAGTGGAAGAAGGAGAATGAGCGTAAGACGGAAAGGCTGGTCCCATTTCACGCCTTCCGTTTTGATTTAAGGCTGTAAAAAGCAGCACATGTCTTAATCTGCATCTCTCTCTCCGAGAACTGGAACACTGACAAGACAGAAAGGGCCCTTTGATTTATGAAACAGTGAAACTGTTTTTATTTAAAGTATTAAAATAATTCATATACACATATGTATGAGCACATCTATAGATCGAATTCTATATTTGCAAAGTTGTTGTGTTGCTCGGTGACCTGAACCTACTGTTAACAAACTATGTTGTTTAGTTATCATTTTTTTATAGCTTATTTTTATTATTATCTATTAATGTTATCATATTTTGTTGGATAATAAGAGTAATACATCATTTAAGGCTGGGCATTACAGTGGTTTTAGGATGGGCTGAGTTATGATTTGGCTTAATCACATTCACACAAATGCATTTATTCTACCTCTATAGTTATATCAACTGGACAAAAGGTTTGTAATTTCAGTTTTTCTTGTAGGTTTATTTATTTGTACTACTAATTGTGAACTTGCCCAATTTGCTCATTTCTGAGACTTAGGAGAGCTTAAACCCCCAAAGAAATCATATAGTATAATCCAAAGGTGTTATTACAAACTTCTGTTACCACAGAATAACCCCACCAGTTTATACAAAAGTCCCTGTAATACACCTTGGAGTGTTCAGGGGTTAAAGCAGTAAGGCCTACCGTCCACACAAAACACTGGAAACAGAGCTATTCAAAAACACTCTCCAAGGTGTTGTCGTGTGGACAGGGACAACAGTTTTAGAAAAATGCTGATACTGGGGCTCGAAATGGTCCAGTGGACTCAAGATGCCTCCATAGTGTGCTGTTGGTCAGCACCAGGCATCTGTTGTATCAGAGTTGGAGAGTCTCGCTTTTCTTTGATCGCGCAGGCTGCCTAATGATTCTGCATCTGCAGCAGTTCAAAAAAGAGGCAGTGATTGGCTTCACCTATGTCATAGGAGACATGTGCTAGTCTTCACCCTCCTAGTGATAGCAGATTTCAGATGAAGGGGGATTGGGTTATTGGCCTTTTTAATTGAGTAGAAAATGAAAAAAAATTGTCGTTGTCACAATGCTTGTATGTTTCTGGCTGAATCTCAAACATCTGCTTACTCCCTATAAAACGAACTACATCTAGATTTCAAATGTTTTGACATATGAATAAATGTAAATGCTGTTCTATTACAAATATATATAAGGCTGTATTTAGACTCAGAATCCGTAATGTCAGGCCTAAGACATTATTTCTTTGTCAATTGGCCAGTCCTTTCATACAGCAGGGGTCAAAACACAGGTAGTCAGAGTCAAAGTAGGCCTACTCATACAACCTGAGAAAAAAAACTCAAAAAAATTGCAAAACACAAAAGACAGACTTTGCAATAAGCACAGGAGCAATTGGCATTAAATAAACAAGCATAACTAGAAATAGATGAAACTAATTCTTCTATAAAATAAATTTACATAACTTACAAGTCAAAATATACATTTTAAAAACAAGGTTGTATGTGCACCACACTTTTGGTTACCTTTAGGTAGCAATGTTCTATTTCTTAAGGTTTTTGTCTTTCAAATGCTCATTCCATTGGGACTCAGATATAAATGGCTTATTTCTAGGCATTTTTCTGTCTATTAATAGTTATGACAATGTGTTTGATCTTCTGAAATTCTGAAATGTTGAAAAGAAGCGGCTGAACAACCTTGAAAAAAGGCCAAAGTCAAAAAAAGTCTGTCAGTATAATTACAAGGCCTAAGGTTAAATCTTGTTACAGTTTAATGATGATAGCTCAAAAAAGCCTCTTTTTTAAAGAAGTAAAACAAGTATGGCTGCAAGGGGCAATCATCAAGGCACTGTAAGCAAGCAGCTCTCCATTTAACATTACAGACAGAAGACGATGGATCATTTTAAAAATGCCACCTGGTTTGAATGATATTTGATCAGGGAACTAGAAATGTAATCTGTCTAACGGCTACTCAAATGTGAAACCGACCTTACCATTAGGGAAAGGGGAAAGATTGTCACATACATGCTTCATCTATAGGCATAACGGCCACAGACAGAGTCTGCGATATGTTTTGCCAGACTGCTTGAGAATATACTCTGAGATGCCCATCATCTGACAGCTCCCTAATAATGCACAGCATCAACAACTGAACAGCGCCACTTGGGGAAATGGAGGGTAAACTCCTTTACCACAAGGTTCTGGTAACCCTACGACTTACGTGGATCTTACTCTTACTCCTCTCCTAAAAAGGCTGGGGAATCTGAGGATAAAAGCATTTGGTACAAGTCACAGCTCAAGCTGTACACTATATGTCCAAATGTTTATGGACACTCCTTCTAACGAATGCTACTTTAAGTTGCACCCATTGCTGACATAGATGCACATAAATGCGCACACACACAGCTTGTCTAGTACCTGTAGAGAAGTACTGCCAATAGAATAGGACTCCCTGGAGCAATAAAGATGAATCTATTGGCACCATGTCTAATGCCAGACATGGGCTAGATGGGTATAAAACCTCCCAGCATTGAGCTCTCTGGAATGATAGTGCCAATACTTTTAGGATGAACTGAGGAGTCGGGGATGAGGTGGGGTGGTGATCATCCAACATCCTGACCTCAATAATGCTCTTCTCGCTGAATGCGATCAAAGGCTTCAACTTTTCCTGCTGAACGTGTTTTCACAGTAAAATAAAATTTGTGGATGAATGGACAGACAGACAGGCAGACATACAGAGTGATTGCTATAAGATCTTTAATCACTGCCAGATGGATGGAGAGTTTAGTTTCTAGAAGGAGAAAAAAATTGCACGGACAAAAGATTCGCTCAATAACGGCCTTCTGATATGTACTCTAAGGGCGACAAACTCAATTACCGTTTTCTCCAACATGACAAATCCCACTGCCTTTGTGAGAAAACATTGCTTTCAACTTTCAAACATCCATGTTTGCAACTGTTGTCAAGCGAAAAATACCAGACTGCCACACTCCACAGGAGCCGTCCGAATCCTCTTTGTTTGTTGATTACAAAAATTCCCCAAAGCAAAAACCAGTTTAGAGAAGCGACGCCATAAACAAACTTCAGCCGTCGTCATTTTCCTATTCTTAAAGCATGACGCCGGCTATGCGTATTGCAGATAAGCACTGCATGTTGCTTGTGAAGGCTTTTTGATAGTGCTGCCCTGCAGGCGACCTTAGCAGCTTAATTCTGCCAGCAGCACGGCCGCTAACAAGCCACAGGGCGCAGATCTGTTTCATCTGAGCGCATTCGGATGAGATTTAGGCTCCTGAGCTCTTAGACAAGGCCCATAAGCTGCTCTGAGCTAAACAAGCAGATAAATCAATACAGAAGAAATCTCAGGGCAGTTAGATCTTTTTGTTGTTGTTGTGCAGAAAGTGCTGTTTGAGTTATTTCCTGTTCCACCGGTGATTATCACATCAGACCATTCAAACGTGACAGCACGGTGTGCCATTCATAACATATGCATAAGCACTGAATAACATTGGAGCGCTTGAAACGTCAAGCCTGAAACATCAAATAATTTCCAGGAATTGCCTTGAAATGAAAAGAGTGTTTATTTCTTTATACCTTCTAAGAAATTATTTAAAAGAAAATAATCAAAACCACATAACATAATTCACAGAGTTGCCTTTAAATTTGTAACTTTGTTAAATTTGTAAAAAAAAAAAAAAACGTTAAAAAAAAAAGAATTATATAAAACTTTGTATTTTTCTGGTGCATGCAGTGCAAAGATAACCCACCAGATCTGATTTTTTTTTACTTATGTTTAATATTAATTAATTATTTATATATTTTTTATTTTATATGTTAATTATTATTATGTATATAGTAATTCATATTTTTACATTTCATAATAACTATTCATTATTTATATAGTAGCTTAAGTCGCTTTAAACAGTTAAAAAGCAATGCTTGACTGATTATCAGTAGCCTAAGTCAATATTCTTTGCCATCAGCGCCTGACGTCTGAGAGAGCACAATTGGCCGTGCTCTCTCCTCTCATCACTCTTGAAGCGATGCTGGCCTCCACAGGCATCTGTTGGCTGGTGTGGCGGAGCTGATGACCCGGACTCTTACTTCTGAGCGTGTCAGCTGCCCCGCAAAGCCGCATCGGCAACAATTTGTAAAGAGACAGTGGCTGTGATGTTTGTTAAGTCCGTACCCTTCTAGTGTCAGGAGCACTGCTAGCGCTAGGAGGAGTTCATTGGTAGCACCAAATTGGAAGAAAAAGGGGAGCTGAGTCTGACCTGGATGGTAGTCTTACCGCCTTCTACCCCACATCAGCATTCATATTGAATGAGGGGGATTGTTCCAGGGATCTGGCCTTGGTCGTTAAAGCCTGTGCATGTAGCCACAAATGGACGTAATGACTGGTGTTTTTGTGGGTGATAGGTGGAAGGGAAAACATAGCGTGATATTACTACAAAATACATTTTTCCTTTCTCTTTGTCCAAGGCTATGTTGCCACACATCAGAAGTCATTAAGAGAATAGTAAACAAAATGACCAAGGACATAAACTAACTTACTTTACATTTTTAGGTTGAGTTTAAGTATGTTTAAAGTACACTGGTTTTGAACTCAAGCAGAAATTAAATAAAGGACTTCTACTTTGACTCTTTTACTGAGGGTCAAATGATACTTTTACTTAAGTACAGTATTTTTGTTCTGTACACATAATTATAGCTTTAGAAAAATAAAAATGACAAAATCTCAAACAAGCAAAAGTGTTATATTCACTCTGTTACAAGAATGTAATTAAAACTGATGGATAATCAAATGATAATTCTTTTAGTTTTACTCCAATTTACAGTATTTTACTTTTACTCCAATATACAGTTTCCAGTAACCTTTTTACTTGGTAACATTTTGTACTTGAAAAAACAAAAAGATTCCACTGCAGTTCTCTTAAGTTACTTATCCATGTAAAAAAATGATGTATTGAATATTACGTCATTTACTTATAAACTTTAAATACATCCAAGATGATTTAGTATTGTAGTTTAATTTAAGTAGAAGTTAAAAGCAAACACTAGTATTCAGAAATGGTCCTTAGTAGGGATCCACTGATCTGTCTTTTTCAGTTCCGATACCGATACAGATACACAAACTTCGCATATCGGTCGATACCCAATACCGATCAAATACCATTGTTGAATTAATAAACCGTATACCTCACCATGTGGGAGAGACTTAAGACATCAGGATTGACTTAAACATTACTTTACTAACTTTGTAAAACAAAATATAACAAATTAACACATAGCTATAAATGTACTAAATTGCTATTTCTTTGTCACTAAAATAAACAATGGTTCAGGACCTTGACACAGCATTCAAATTCAAAATAAAAAAGTCAAACTTCTTAAAATATATGGAAATAAATCAAATGTATCAGACAAAACTGAAAAGGAGAAGCTTCACTTTGTCAAACATACAATCAGTAATCAATCTTATTTTGAAATATTTAGCCTAATTCATATTAAAATTAGCTGAACCTGAGAATAAGTAAGTAACCTGGTCAAATATACAAGCACTAATCAAAAATTGCAAACATGTAAACATTTACTGCAGTCTCACACCAACAAATTAAAGTGAAAGGATCGGTTCCATGGATCAGCCTAATTATCCGATACCCGATCCAGCTAATATGCAGCTAATCTTGCTAATACCGGGACCAATATCTGATCCTAATATCGGATCAGTGCATCTCTAGTCCTTAGTTGTGAGGTGGGGTCTCTGTAGATGGCATCAAGGTGTCTAAACTTTAGGTCCCCATGACCCTGTTGTCGGTTCACTGGTTGTTCTTTCCATGGAAGGCAAAACTCCATAAGACCATGCAGTCTATTGCAGTCTATGGCCCTTGTCAAAGTGGCTCAGATCCTTCTGCTTGCCCATTTTTCCTACTTTTAACACACCACCTTCAAAAATGGGCTTTTCACCTGCTGCCTAATATATCCCACCCTCTGACAGACACCACTGTAGATGCAGATAATAATTGTATTTTTGTCAGTGGGGCTAATGTTATTGCTGCACGGTGTAAGCTATTCAGTAATACGGACTTACCACTTTTCTACACACATTATTAAGTACCTATGAATATATGTATGAATATATGACGTGCCTATTCAGACAGCCTTGTAGACAGGGGGTTAAAATTGAATTCCAAAAACTTCTGCTGCCTTCAATGTTTCAAAGGATTTGGATAATACAGACATTCTTGCTTGGAAGATTTGTCTCTGGCTAATTAGTTTCCTTCTCTAGGCTTTTATTGCATGTTTTCCCTGGCTAGTGGTCTACATATTGATGAAAACATTATGCCAATCAATGTATGCTATTATGTCCTTGAACAAGCACAGGAAAATATAATGAATACAATTATACAAAAAGATCACTCCATTAGCCACAAAGTCACATATCTGCAAGCAGAACCCCGTCATTGTGTCCCAGAATAAAGTTTACAGTAGATTTTCTTGTTATCCATAAATTATTCAAACACTTGTAATCTAAATATGTTTAACTTTGTTAATGATACCAGGGTGTTTAGTGTTTGCCCTGACAAGTGCTTAAGAACATGTGGCATCATTATTTTGAAAGTCAACAACAGCTAATGTGCAGCACTCTTTATCTCCTGACTCTTATGTTCTGACAAGGATCTACTGAAAAAAAAACATCCATTCATTTGCCATGTCACCACAACAAAAAGGAAATTAACCGTAGAGGCTTAATTCTGCATGATGCATACGAAATGGCCAAAGAGTAAACAGTCGCTAATTGAAGCAGATGGAGACAAAGAGATGGGTCTTCTGCAGTGTGCCCTCCGCTGCACTACATGAAAACAAAATCTTTAATTATGATTTGAGAGAGGAAATACACCTCTGAAAGTCAATGCCTACAGGGATGCAGGTGGTGTGATCTGCAGAATTAGCAACCGACAGCTTGTGTTTACTCATAACAATAAGGTTTACCTGTGTTTATCCATGGTGCTGTAGTTACTGTTAAACTGACTGTAGAATGATTAGCCATTTTATCATGTAGACTATGGATGGAATGCAGTTATAATGCGCACATATTGAATCATACATACAGTACTGTGCAAATATTAGATACCAAAAAACAACACCAAGAAACAAAAACAACAATTGAGTACAAATTGTACTTATTGGATTTATTTTTATATTATATATATATATATATATATATATATATATATATATATATATATATATATATATACTATTTTATATGATTGTTTTAGATATAAAAAAGGAGTTTAAACTATAGTTCAAAAATGGTTCTGGTCCGTCCTGAGAGAGTTCTTTTTCTGTAACTTGTGCACCATTTAAGGTGGAACAAAAACATTCTGCATTTTAGGGATGCACTGTATGTTGTGGGAAGACAGTAGACAGATGTAATGAATCAGTAAAACTAAAGCTGCTTGCCTGTTCAGTTCATTAATGGATACAACAAAAATGGGACAGACTGGGTAGACCACCAAACTGGCCCCCTTCAGATACATCGCATTTAACGCTTTCATTTTTATAAGAGAGGACAAAAGTTTGAATCTTGCTTCAGATCTAAAAAAAAACTATAGATGTTTCTGTCTACCTTGAGACATGAGAAGGCAACTGAACTCCATGAGTCTGAAAGGTGAAGCTGACCTTGAAGCTCTTACTGAAAAAAGGAAACAGACAAAAAAGAACATTTGCACATGGAACTGCTGTTAACAGACTGACTACCCCAGAGTCCAGAGTCCAGTCCAGTCACATTGTTGAATGTGTTTGAGCTTATTTTAATGATGAGAAGCAGAAATGTCTTCAAAGACTGAACTGTAGAGATGTGGGGAAAATATGTCTGTAGATTTATTTCTGCAGAAAAAACTGATAGCCAGTCTCCTAAAATAAATGGAAGCTGTGATGGAGGTAAAGGGTGGACACACTCAGTACTAGATATATGATAGTACATTTAGTTGTTGCGGGTTCTGTTCTGTTAAATATGTTTTTCCTGATGCAGAAAAATGAATAAATTGTACAGAATGATGGCACTGGAAATTTAAAAATGTGCACAGAATAGTACCTGGATTTATAAACTGCCTCTCACCTAAATCCTTGTCTCCTTCTGACTCTGCAGGTAGGACGTTACGAATCAGGAATTTTACAGATGCGCTACCCAGTCTGGCCACGATATGGAACGTACATGGAGCCAGTGTCTGACAACCGTCATCTGACAGTGGCCACACTCGAAGAGAGGCCTTTTGTGATAGTAGAGGCTGTGGACCCCATCACAGGCACATGCCTCAGCAACACTGTGCCCTGCAGACGCCAATCAAACAAGACTGAGACGTAAGTAATTATGAATATCATTATTTCAGATACTCGAGTAAAAAATGAAAACAATCTATTACATATGGTAGGAATACGGTGGAACTTTTCTTGTCTTTACGGTACTGTCATGGTGGGTTAGGCCAGACACAGAGGGATGAACACTTGCAGAGATGGGTCCAATGCAAGTACTTTAATAATACAAACAGAATACATACAAATACATCCTGATACAGATCTCGACAAGATCTGTATCAGGAACCAAGAGATGACGAACATGGCAAACTAGAAACACACGTGAACAAAACGAACTGAACCAAACACACATGAATGTAAATGAACAAGAACCGAGTCACTGAATCGATACAAAAACAGAAATATAACAAAAGTCCTTAAGGGAGCCTGCCTGCTCAAGTCCGCCCCGGGGGAGGGCGCGATGACGTGGACCTGACAGGTACGGACTTCACGAAACAGGCTTCACGGTGCAGTAAACTCACAGACCAATCGCATGCTTAATAAGATCACCAAAGGGGCTCCTCAGCCAGATTCGGTTGTGCAGATTTGGGAACAGGGCGTGAGATACGAAGCGAGAAGCAGTAATCAGAGAATAAATTGAGTCAAAGAAAGGCTAATTCAGATGGCTTGCTTTTTTCAGACTTTTCAGCCAGGAATGGGCCACGGCATATTTGTTTATTCTTCCCACAAAACCAGCATGTCTGATATGTTCTGAAACTGTGGTGCTAATTAAAAGCTGCAACGTGAAGCGCCACTACTAAACAAAACACAAATCTTCTGAGCAAATATAGCCACTTAAATCTGAACTGAGGGCACGGAAAATAAAAGATCTAATAGCCCAATTGTTAAAATATATTTAATGATATTTCTAATTTGTTTTGTCTTTCAGTTGTTGACATAAAAAGCTGATAGAACTATTAGGCTACTTCAGTATACAGGATATAGCATTGAATCATAACACAGGTTAGAAATTTTGACAGTCTGGACCTTGGCCTGATGAAATTTCTTCTAACTGGACCTTACTGAACTCCAATTAAATACCCATGCTCTAGAATGAAGGCTGTAAACCACATCATATAACACGATGCGATGAACTGTGATGGGTGTTTATTAAATAACACTGCAACAGCAACCTAGAGTTTACCTGTTTTCACTTTTTTTTTTTGTTTCTTTTTATTATTATTATGAATTTTTTTTATGCTGTACATCTAAATGTGGCTGAATAGCTCACCCCTGGCTTAAAAACTAAAGAAAAATGTCTATTCCTGAATTCTGGATCATTTTTGATTGATTATTCAACACAACACACACATTATCTGTAATTCCATGCTGACTCGGTTAGCTCTTAACACCCCTAAAAACGCTTAAAAAGAAATCTTCATGTCACCACTTGGCTTAAGCTCCCTAGGCATGGACTCCACTGGGAGGTTTTATCGCTGAGTGAGTTGCAGTAGTAATTAGTTGTGAGAGCAAGAGGACACAGTCAATATAATGTGACAGTAATGGATAGGAATGACCACTTACTCATATATTCATTATCTCTGAGTGTCACGGTAAAATACTAATTTGAAACAGGCACCAGTGTTTTGTTCGGATTTTGGGCTTCATGGTTTTAACAGATTTGGAAAGACACAGCATCTCTATTTGGAGCCCGGAGGCTTCATTAGAGAGAGAGAGGCCACTGGTGTATTATTAACAGCGTTTTTAGAAAGTGTATGGCAAGTACAGTATAAGTGAAAACCTGGAAAGCTTTCTAACCAGTAATAGTAAACACATCAATGGAATGACATTATCTGAATTCAGAATAGCAAGATGCTGATGTCAAATGAATTATGTAATAAGCACAAGCATGATGCTCTTAAGGCCAGTTTTTAGATCAATCTTAAGCCCTTCAATCAAAAACCTATTACCGGGTCACCTTTGACCATAATGTTCAGGCATTCACACATGTAGCTTTTAACTTTGTTTCACAGACCTCCTAGTGGCCAGTCCACTGTGGCATTGCTGTGTTGGGCATTTTTACAGGTCTAAAACCGAACACTTATAAACGTTCATGCTGCACATAGTGAAATAGCTTGGCATGTTGAGTTGGTGCTTTCTGTGTGCCTCCATGTTTTTATTGCTGTATGCAATAAAAGTACACAATGTTTTCACTGTTGTCAGATTTACAATAAGATAAAAGTGCTGATTTATATACATAATATCCTTCTGCTACGTTTGCTAAAATTGAAAACTGAGAACCAAACATTTTACATAACTGTTCCACTTTCCTGGCTGTAATCTAGACCTCACTATATTTTCCTGCTATGCATTGGCTGTGTCAGCTGGGCACACATAAGTCTTCCCACTCTATTAAAATGACAAGAAACTTGAGGGTTTTTTTGGAGATTCTTCAATTTGAACCTGTGGAGGAAGATCTTACAATGTTTTAAGAAACTTTCAAGAACAGGTTCTTAGAAGAACCTTTTCTTAAGAATGAAAGCCTTTGCTAAGAGCTAAAGTTTATTTCATTTAGGTAATTTAAGAAGTTCCTCATAGTTGGAGCCAAATATAGTAGCCTAAAGATCCTCTAGGAACCTTGTTCAAAATAGTTCTTTAAAGAACCAGATTTCATGCTGAGGAATCCCAAAAGTTACTTACAGGCACCTCCAATAGCATTAAGGAAGTTGAGCCGTAGGTTTTTGTAGTTCACTAGATGTTTTTCAAAGAACTACTCATTTGTTACAGTGCAGCAATTTGTTGAACTAGGTCTTCATCACTGTGCAGATCAATAGCTGGGCCTTTTTAAAGACAGCCAGCTGAAGTCATACATGACCCTTTCTTGTTTAATTATCATTAAATACCCAGATAAACGTGTATGTATAAAAGTGCTCATTGTTCCTACTAATTCTATGACTTCATGTGAGAATGATCAAACCTTCAGCTTTTCATAAGAGCCAGGGTCATCAAGTCGAGTCCTGGAGGCCAGGAACTGTGCTGGTCCTAACTTGTAATAAACTGAAAACTCTTTTCCATGTTCTGATATTGGTAATGTTGGAGTGTTGAGTGTTGTACAGATCTGGAGGTACGAAAACCCCTCAAACTAGCTGACCAAAGAAGAGCTGATTGTGAATGGTCGGCTGTGGATAACAGACGGCTCTCTTTTAAGGCACATAGCAGAGAAGCTGAATGTTTTTCAACCTAAATCTGCAGTTTACAACCTTGAAAGAGGCTTGAGTGAATTTAAAAAGCCATTGTCTGAATGCTCCTAAAGTCCCTCGACCCTAAAACATGCATTAATCAAGTATTTTGGCAGAATTTCTGGGCCCAATATCATTGGCAGCACCCCAGGTTCCTCAAGCTAATTTGCCATACTGCTCTTGACACTGCCATATCATGCTAGCTGTGGCATATTGACATAGTCATATCCACAGTAATTTATAGTGCCTTTGTTAACGTTTGAGACTGGATGGCTTTGTTCTCATTGAAACCTCTTGCATGTGTTGAGCCGTCTTTCCCATAACCATTTTACACCATAGCCACGCTGCCGCCGTAACAGTCAGCTCAGGAACTCTAAACACCTGCTCCTGAGTAGAAAGCGCTCTCAGGTGCCTGCTGGCTCTGAGCTACAATCAGAGATAAAAAAAACCCACTACTCTGAAGCTGCCTGATGAGAGCAGGGTGATAATTAGCAGAGTTGATTAAAGTGGAGCCTCAGTTTTCAGTGAAAGAAAAAAAAGAAAAGAAAAAAAACCCGAAACCTCTTAGGACTCTCTCAGTCTGCCTACAAACACACCCAGACAAACGTACACATAAGCCAATTAACTCTATTACAGAAGAGTGGATCTCTCAGGGCTTTCTGCCAGGCCCAAATGGCCTCACGTGAGACCCCCTCCAGCTGCATGGTGACAAGTCTTGGAAGCAGAATCTCTCACACATTGTGTGCAGCCACATTAAGTTGCCTTCGGAGCCAAAGTTAACCGTCAGAGCTGATCTCTGGCAGGTGGTGCGATACTGACAGGGGAAAAGCATGTTTACCAAGTTGGTCAGAGGGAGTCGCTCATTAACGCCCAGTAGTTCATTCGTTTTCTTTGCTTGTTTTCTTTTCCATTGACTAGGCCTCGTGTGTTAGTGTGTTTAATGCGACCCATTAAGCCCACCCCATGATGCCACAGTTCATTAGCCTGGAGGTCTGGGGGTGGTTACAAGGTGATGTGTCATTAGAGCACTTTGCTTTTGCCTACACATCACTCACACACTCACACACTCACACACTCACTCACACTCTTCTGTCTATTGTATGTCTGGAACACATTTTCTCTTCACCTATTCCAGGGGATGGGCTGCTTACCAGGGTTAATAATATACTTCACAGTGATAATTATATTGATTCAAAATTTAATTCAATTTCTAAAGTCCAACAGGTCTGCAGTAGAAGCTACAGTTAAAGCCATTACACAACAAAAGTGATGCAAACAAGCAATACAATGTTAAATATTCAGAAATAATATGTAGTACTGGGACAAGTATGGTGAGTAGGCAGAATGCAAATGCAAATTTTCTCATTAGAGCGTCTAGAACGGAGGAACGTATGGCAGTTAACAGAGAACAGTACACAGTCAATAACAGCGCAAGACGAAGATACATCACAACCACTTGACAGACAACCTGAATAGAGGACAGGGCTACAAATGAGGCACCGGTGGGAACACTAAAGACTGGACTAGGGTGGCAACAAGCACCAAAACACTATCAAGCAAAACACTGGAGCAGTGTTAGAAACTGCTCCCTATTCAATTTCCCCTACATGCGAAAATCTAGATCACTGAATAGAGCGCTACTGGTAGTGAACATTGTTGACCCCATCATGAGCCCATTGCTATGCGACAGTAAAGTCTGGTGGCCGGCCTTCCTCAGAAAAGCTACATGTGAATCTTCAAACCAAACACTGGGATGGATAATGGGTATGTCCATTTAGTGTACATTGTCTGTACATTATGTATTTATAATATATATTTCAGTGCATTATGGGATTGTTATAGTGCAATATGCATAGTGCATATTTCACAAAAAAAAAAATGGCGGAAGCCCAAGGTAGTGAACTATGTAGTGAATAGGGCAAAGTTTTGGACACAGCTTGGGTGCGTCCCAATTGCATATTAATTTGTAATACTAACTAGTTTTTCAGTGTGTAGTATGCAATAAACCAGTCAAACAAGAAGATCATTTACAGTCATGTAAACAACAAAGTTCTATGGTTTTACATATCAAGAAGTGAAAAAATACCAAAAAACAATGAAGTGCACCCCCTGAATCAACAGCTTAAAGAACCACCTTTGGCAGCAATAACTTAAAGTAATCATTTTCTGAATGTCTTTATCAGGGGGTATTTTGACCCACTCTTCTTTACAATATTGCTTCGGTTTATTGAGGTTTATGCAAAGCCTTCTTTCTTTCTTTGCGGGCCACTGCAACACCTTGATTCTTTAGCCATTCTGTTGTAGATTTGCTGGAGTACTTGGGATTATTGTCCAAGCTTTAGCTGTGGGATAGATCGCCTTACAATAGAATACTTTGGTAAACAGGAGCTCATGGTTCACTCAATGATTGCAAAGTGCCCAGATCCTGTGACGGCAAAACAAGCCCAAATCATCCCCGCTCCACCACTGTGCCTGACAGTTGGTATGAGATGTCCGTGCTGATATGCTCTGTTTGGCTTTTGCCAAATGTGGCACTGCGCATTATGGCCAGACATCTCCACTTTGGTCCCGTCTGTCCAAAAGACATTGTTTCAGAAGTCTTGTGGTTTGTTCAGATGCAAATTTTCAAGCTCAAGCTGTGCTGCCATGTTTTTTGTTTTAGAAAGAGGCTTTCTCCTGGCAACCCTTCCAAACATACCAGCCATACTTGTTCAGTCTTTTTCTCATAGTACTGTCATGAACGTCAACATTTAACATGCTAACTGAGGCCTGTAGAGTCTGAGGTCTAGCTCTCTGTAGGGTCTCTGATTTTAGGGGTACATTGGCTGGGACATCCACTCCTGGAAAGGTTGGCAACTGTCTTGAATGTTTGCCACTTGTAAATAATCTTTCTCACTGAAGAATGATGAACTTAACCTTTTTCAGAACTGGTGATTGCTGGTGTCTTTCTTCCTTGGCATTGTATTAGCACACATCCGATTGATCCATACCTCCTAACTGCCAAAATCTGGTAAATATGGTAGTCCTTATGGTAAAAGGACTAAAGTCGTGCCCAAAAACACAATCATTTGGGTTATTCTCATTAATGAACAGACACACACACACACACACACACATGCCTTCATGCTCTCTTGATAATCTGCTAGCTGGTTTGGAACCCTGCTGCTGTAATCTATGATGGCCAATTAACCTGCAGCACAGGGGCAAAGCCTCTTCACCATTCACACACTGAAACGCACCATCGGCTCACTGCATGCAAGGCTGAATAAACCAGGCCAGAAAGGAATTATTACTTATTACTTATAATTATTAAGACAAAAGATATTAAATAAAATGAGAATGTTGACAAAATGCAAACATTGCTGGTATTAATTTTGTAATAGAGTCATATGTAAAAAAGGATTAAGTTGCATGATGGAATAATTTATGCTATTCGTTTCGTTTTTGCTATCACAGTGCTGCAACTGAGAACTGTTTGGTCTCCCTGCTACAGCTCCCATAATCCTGTTACTGTGAAACCGGAGGACATTTCACTCACCACGTCCCAGTAATCCATACAATAAAGCTCTAGAATTGATTCTTATCCCACCGTAGCTCTCTCTATCTTTAACGCAAAGCCCAGGCTGCTCACTCACCGTTTCCCTGTTAAAGTCAACTGCATATAAAGTAGGTCAGCATGAGCATTTATCAAAGATTTTTGCTAATTGGATGCAGAAGTCGTAGTTACAATACTTGGAAAGTTTGAAAAAAAAAATAATTTGCATAATCATAAGTTGTTATTTTGGTTTTGCATTAACTAGTGTCTAAAGCCCTATTCGGATGAGATTACTTTTACACGGGAAGGTATAGTAATAAAATCTTACTACTGGACATCTGTTAAAATGTATGGCTGATTCACACAGGATAAGAAATCCTAGCATAAATAACTGAGATGGAAGTGCCGACATATTTGTCCATGTTCTATTTAGCCCAGTAAACCTGATTATATTGTTCTTGCTCTTATATATAGTTCTATTGTATTACTCCTCTGTAATGCTTCATAGTTCATGCCTAGAATTACCCTAACTGGGCAAGTCAACCGACTGGTTAACTCAAATGTATGTTCTTAATGTGACTGTTATAGGGCTGAATGAGTAATATGAAGAGATACTGACAGTAAAACAATGGATACATATATATATATTATGAAGGCCTCTGAGGCAGCTGTAGCACTGCAGCAGCTTTTATCCAGCACGAGTTAGCCCTCCATCAGCCAGTGCAGTAATCCAGAGTTGCTCTCCTGCCTTTGTTTGCTGGTGATTAATTTGCGTCGGATTTGTTTTGGCCAGGCCCGGCTGTCCTTCCATCTGTTGTAGCTGTGACATAACACGAGGACCTGCCGCGATGGCCCGGTACCCACCCGCCCACTGCTGACGTCACCCATCCTCTCGCACTCTGCCACTATCCGTCCATCTCTGCTTCTTTCCATTTGCCTCGTCTTCCTCTTTCCCCTCCTCTACGCTACTGACTGAGTTTCTGGCACTCAGAGTGTGTGTATATGTGTGTGTGTGTGTGTGTGTGTGTGTGAATATGCGCTTGAAGGTTAGGAGAGAAACACAGCCAAAGCTGAGCTATAACCGTAGTGGAAGGTGCTCCGTCACAGCTTTGGAACATGATGCCATTCGCCGTTCCTCCACAGAAAGAACAGTATGCCTCCACTGGCGCCACCAGGCCATTTGAATGGAGATTATTGGCGGTTCTTTTATTCAGGCCTATTGGTTCAGAGTGCATTTGATTCCTATCATCCATCAGTCATGCACTGCAGATTCATAATCAACGTAACATGAGCCCAGCCTCGTAAACAGTGTGTCGTTAATGAGGCACAGCCAGCGTGCAATGGCTCCTCTGCCATTCCACACATTTACACACAAAACAGCCTAATTTATACTCGTTCCCCAGCAGAAGCACAGCAAAAAGAATCAAATGACAAATCAGCAAACCAGCCTGTGGAATGTCGCAAATGATGATGATGATGATGATAAAACTCTGCTTTGCCTTAGGACTTGTGGTTGTGGTTGAACCAGTGCTGCACAAAAGGTTTAAACACTAAGGACCAGGTTTACTAACACTTTCCAACATCATTCCAAGAATTAGATTGGTGTTAAAAATAGGTGTGATTGTTTACTAAATTGGCACATTGTCTTAAATTTGTTCTTGAGAAAAGTCCTCACAAAAAGTCTTCATCAGATTCATGATGTGTTTTTTTAAACTACAGAATTGTTCACAGCTCTGCTCTTCTATTATTGGATCCCATTGTCCTCATCAAATGAACAATCCCCATAAAAGAAAACATTGATGAATGTCAGAAACATTGTAAAAATGGCAAGATTAGGTTTTAAGAAAAAATATATTGTTAGAAATCCGGCGTCCAGGAGACAGATTCAGGAGTCAGGAGACTGGATCTTCAGTGTTGATGAGTTTATTGGTACACACAGAGATGTACAACTCGATCGGTCACGGTCAACCCAGTCTGATTAGGGGTTTTTTGAGAGGGCCTTATAAACATTGGAAATTGTGGGAGGAGAAAGGTTGATGAAGAGGAGCTTAAGGAGGGGTAGGAGGGGGATGAAGGATAGGTCACTTGGAGTATCAACAATAGGGGGTCATAGTTATCACTTTAAAGAGGGGTAGGAGGTGGGTGAAGTTGAGGGGGGGGTTGAGGGTTATCACACATCAAAGGTCATCGGTATGCTCACTTGATTGTTGTCACCTTTTGGGGGTTATTAGAGTGACCACTTTAGGCCGGCAGGCGAAGGGTAACAAAAGGTGAGAACAAAGGATTAAGATAACCATTTGATAACAAGTTGAAACCACATGAAAGTAATGTTAGAAAAGACCATATTTTCTCTCAATGTCTTAAGTCTTCTTAAATATGATTGGCAAATGCAGGCCTTTTAGCATCTACAACAAGAGTATTCACTTGAGCCCGACTGTTTTTCCATTAATAATAATTTCACAGTGTCATTGGTCTAATCATTCTGATCTCTAAAGGATGTGATCTAACTAATTCTGCATTTTTTGTGAGTGTGTGTGATGAATTTAACAAAAAAACGTATGAACAGTAGTGTGTTTCAAACGTCAATAGCGCTGTATCATAGAGTGACTATATTTTGTTAAAAAAAAAAAAAAAAGAGGACACTGTGGACACACAGGCCTCCACCGTGGTTAGAATGTTGTGGCCAGGGAGCTTTAAGTAGGCCTAAGTTGTAGGAACACGGAAATATGTATGTGTGAGGGTGGGAGAGATTTCAATACCTCTAAAACAACACAACAATATTAACCTACACCTATTAACCTAATACATAAACATTTACCAAATCTACCTAAATGGTCTTAATAGAGTTTAATAAGTCATAAATACTTATGTACTAATAGAAAAACATAGATTTGGTGGATTCAATACATTGGTCCAGCATAGAAAAGCACATTTTTTCTAACATGTGTTTGAGGCTTTTGAACTAGTTTCTTAATATGTTGGCTATAGGTTACAGCAGCCCTTTTAGGGTACAAGGCTACGCTTTAAGTTT
Source organism: Salminus brasiliensis (assembly GCF_030463535.1). NCBI lineage: Eukaryota > Metazoa > Chordata > Actinopteri > Characiformes > Bryconidae > Salminus > Salminus brasiliensis. The sequence goes on along the minus strand of NC_132889.1, from coordinate 24,770,271 downwards.
TTAAGTTGTATTGCTATGACACACTCTATCTCAAATCCAAGCTTTTTATCTTATGTAGCTTTTCTTTATAATATGCCCATTTCTCCTGGGAATGTTAATGTAGAATCTTTTGTATCTTTATGGAGACATTTACCCTATTTGCATCTCGGGGACTAAAATGGACCTTTTTTAGTACGTAATAAATGTAAATAAGCAATAAAAAGAGTTTTAGGGGCCATAAGAAAAAACATTGAACCTAAATCATTTGTTTACTGAACCCAAATAATGATTTTTCCAAATTATACTAACTAAACTCTTCTGGCTTTGTTTGTCATTTGGTGTATGCTGTGGCTTCTGTCACTGAAATGTAATAGCCTTTAGTGCACTGCACACAAAAAAGCTCATATTCACCACAAGTTCAAAACACAGATATATTAAAAAAAAGAAAAGACCAGGACGTGCTCAGTGCAACAAAACAGAGATTTTACAACCTCACACTCTTTCCAGATGCTTTTGTCATGGAGCTCAAGTTCAGCTCAGACAAAAATGCAGGTAGTTTTAGAAGATTAAATCAAAATGAATGTGAAATACAGTATAACGTTTAAGCTTGTGAACCTATATAACCTAAATTTACTTCTGTATAATTACTTCTTTTTCTGAAATGTATTAATTTCCTAAAGTAATCTAAAATCAATCACATAAGAGAATCACAGAAGAGAAATAACTTTTTTAATCTTGAGAAATAGAAAGAAAAGAGAAAAGCAGAGAAAATAAGTCTTAATTTTGACAGATGAAAAACACTATATGTAAAACAAGGGGTTATATAGCCCTGCTCATATGTTCATTAGTTGCATAAGTTGCTTCTGTATGCATTTGCCTGACAGGTCTTAGTAAATAAGGTGCTGAACTGGCAACCCCTAATAGCGTGTATACAGAATGCCTCTTTTTGTACATTTTGAGGACATAAAACTGACACACTACTGTTTGAGATTCACATTCTGTCGGTTCCATCTACTGAACTCTCATTATTCACACATGGCTAACAATATCTGAGCTAGCCACTTTCTGTATTGCCTACCAATCAAATGATAATACCTAAAAACTAAAATCTATTTAAATTTCAATTGAATTTGAAACCATAAACATGTGGCACTATGATTTAGTAAATCATTGAGCAGATTAAAATAAGGCCTGTGCAGTGTTCGTACTAAGGGTGGATTTATTTCTTGGCTTGTTTTTCTTTTAAGGTTGAACCATAAAAAAAGTATCTGGACACTCCTGTGAATGAGTATAGTTTTGTTTAAAATAAAAAAAAAAAACTTTGACACTAATGTCCTTTCTTTCTTCTGTAGGATCATTGGACATACTGAGCCATACACCAAACTGTGCTGTAAAGGTTTCTGCATTGACATCTTGAAGAAACTCTCCCGCAACATCAAGTTCTCCTATGATCTCTACCTGGTAACCAACGGCAAACATGGAAAGCTTGTCCGAGGCATTTGGAATGGCATGATTGGAGAGGTGAGACAGTCTTTCAATGTCTTTTTAACATATTTTATATTGAGTTTTTGCAAGTGTACTTAGAAAATACCAGTGTAAGTTTAATTTACTTCAAACTAGCAGAAGAACAACAGATCAATGCCTGTATTGATAGATTAATACATCAGTAGGCGTATTCTGTGTTCTGGAGCACCTCATAAATATGTCTTGTTTCTCTCTTATTAAGGTGGTCTACAAGAGAGCAGACATGGCCATTGGGTCTCTGACTATAAACGAGGAGCGCTCTGAGATCATTGACTTTTCTGTGCCGTTTGTGGAGACAGGGATCAGTGTGATGGTGGCCCGGAGCAATGGAACAGTCTCTCCTTCTGCCTTTTTGGGTAAGAACTTTATTGTTCCCCTTTTTTCTCATTTAAAACATGAACACTTGCTACTCAACAAATCTCCTATGTGGTCAAAACTGCACAGCCCCCCCCCCCACACTGCGAAGAACATGGGGAGTTTTGTGGTGTAATTAAGCCACACATAGCCGTATTTGCAGCTGGTGTACGTTTTTGTGTGGGAAAAAAAAAACTGCTTTGATTGGCTGTTTATGGCACAGCAACGGCTCACAGGAGCCACCTAGTCTATTCTTAGTTATAATTCTTAGCTAGCTATATCCTAGTACCTAGCTAAGACCCAGCTTATACCCACTCACTTCACTGGCTTGATAGTGTTTAAGGTTCAAGTTATTTTAGTTCCATCGACTGAACTCTCATTATTCACATATGGCTAGCAGTTTTAGAGCTGGCAACTTAGCTAGAGAAGAAAAATTAGCTAGAAAATTAGCTAGAAAAATTAGCCTCTTCGAATAGGATTATTTCATATTTCAATTTGTCCACTTGAAGCAGAGTTCCTCATATCATCCTTATGCAACTCTGCACACTTCGTCCGGTCATGAGCCTTCGCTTCTTCTCTTTGTCTCTCAGAACCCTACAGCCCTGCAGTGTGGGTGATGATGTTTGTGATGTGTCTGACAGTAGTGGCAGTGACCGTGTTCGTGTTTGAGTACTTCAGTCCTGTAGGGTACAACCGCAGCCTGGTTAGTGCCAAAGGTGAGTGCTCACTACACATGATAACACTGTGGAAATGGGGACAGCTGTCAAAGATAGCATCAGAACCTAAAGCAGCACTATCAATCTGAAATGACTGGCCTGACATTAACCTGTACCTGATTGAAAAGGTCATTTTCATATGCAGTTAGCAGGTCCCAGTTAGGCCATTCTGCCTCTGATTAATGTTTTGGCTCCAAATGTTGGGACAGAAAGTCTGGCCATTTTTGTAGATTTGATTAACAACAGAACATTTGGTCTAAAATTACAACACTTCAGTCACCATTAGTGGCCTTTTTTGGCTTTTAAATTCAGCACTAAACTATGTAGTACAGATAAGCAATGAATGCTTAGTAATAATGCACAGTGCAACCCCCCTTCCCGAAAGCCCACCTAGATCTAGATAAAACCAAAGATGTAAAGATGTCTCTTATATATTTCTCATATATTTTTCAGTTTTAGTGATACACTTCTTTATGCTGGCACTAAAATATGTCTTTTTATGTTTTTTATGTTTTATTTTTGTTTTTTTATTAAGTAATGAACAGACAGTATGAAGACTGGAATGGGCAAAAATAGGCTTGTACTTGCTGAGCCCACTTGTGGCACTAGTAACTAATTTCAGCATTTTATGCAATTATGCTAGCTCAGAGATATATATGTGTTTGTAAACCACTATAAGTATTAAGTATTTCTATTTAAGTAGTAGGTACCAAACTGTCTAGACAACTATTGTTCACAAGCTCAGAGAAGCAATCTTTTGAAATAATGGGAAATCAACATTGTCATAAAGTTTATTAATTCACTAATATCTGCTGATCACATTTTTTGTTTGTCCAATAGAAACTGGAAAAATATTTTATATTCAGGACCATGTGGTGTTTCTCCACATTCACACACACATCTTGAATTAAAAGAATTCTGTCGTTTTAGAAATTCACACAAACAAAGTTGGTCTACTGAATGAGAAAGTTAAGCAATAGAACATAAGAGGGAATATGTTATCAGGAGTAACATCAGGGCTGTGAGTTTGGTCCTACCGTAGATCATCACAGCTGTGTTGTTCTACAGCTTAACTTTTTAAAATACTACAGGTTTTACTCCAAAAACAAACATTTTCAAAGAAGCCCTTTTTTCATACTGAATAAGTTTTAATTTCATCATTTATTCCGTATCTTCAAAAGGACAGACCAAGTGGAGGTTTGTTAAGGTACCCATTGAACCCTGTATGCAGTCCAAGATAACTGCTGATACTATAAGGCTCACCTTTTGTGGTACGAACAGAGTCTGAGACATAGAACTGTGGATGTATTTAGTTCAGCCAGAGGCGGTTTAGCTCAGCCAGTCTTTTTCGTCAGCAGAGTGATACAGATAGAATGCTTCTCAACCAATCAGCTTGTGAGTTCAGAACTAACTAATTTACAATAAAAGGGCAAGTGGGCTTGCAGCGAATTTGGGTCTATAAAAGAGTTTTATGTAGTGTTGATGTTTTGTTTCTATATAATATATTAACAAAATTCAATTCCTTCATTTAAGATCCCGGTGGGCCGACCTTCACCATCGGGAAGTCAGTGTGGCTGCTTTGGGGGATTGTGTTCAACAATTCAGTCCCCATTGAGAACCCCAAGGGCACCACCAGTAAGATCATGGTACTGGTGTGGGCTTTCTTCGCTGTCATCTTCCTGGCCAGCTACACAGCCAACCTGGCAGCATTCATGATCCAGGAGCAGTACATAGACACAGTTTCTGGACTGAGTGACAAAAAGGTAAGTACAGGGAGGCTAGTTACTTGTAACTGTCTCTTTCCATCTACACAAATTCAAGTCCTTAAAACGGAGCGGGGTAGTTTAATAAGATTATAATTAATTGCACATCATCTTCGAAACATCAACAGACTGCCAGTAGCTATAAAATCATCCCCTGATTGAAAATTAAATATTTATGTTTGTGTATAAATCATGGATGGCAGAGGAGAATGGAATTTAGAAGGCAGTAAACAGTTAGAGAATCTTGCTAACTGCATTTTTCCTGAATTGTGGGGGGTAATGAAATATTGACGATGTCTCAATTCATTAAAATGTGCCTACTTTTTAAAGAACTTAGGAACCTGACTGATGAAAACTAGGGCTGCAAAAATGATCAGAATACCATCCAACCATGTGTTGGATCCCATAAATCCAATAAGAGGCATTTTTACTTCTTCACTCTTATAGAAGATGTTCTTCGACGGTTCTCCTGTTAGCATTATGGTTTTATATAAAAACAAATCATGACATTTGAATGTATGAATGGTTCTTTACCTGGTTAAATGGTTCTCTATGATGTTTTGAATATTGTCCTTTAAGAACTTAAGATATCATTTGGCACCAAAAGGGTTCACTTTGCAGTACTTCATTAAACCCATATTGCTGTACTGCATAAAATGTAAAGTCAGATGAATTTAAAAAGAAAAAGAAACTGATTACTGAGTGTTTTACTGAGAGTTAACTCAACCTAAAGCCAATTTATGCTTCTGCTTAGAATCAGCGTAGTAAGCATGGCGTAGGTACTGTGAAGCTGCATAGCCTATGCCAAAACCTAATACACACCTAACCAGAAATGTAACTACATGTCACGGCGATGCAGACAGCAACAACTGTGATTGGTCCACCTGGTAGTACTGTTTTTAAGAAAGCTGAATCGGTTCAATGGCCGTATGGACCATCTTTACTGTCATCTTCTCTCCTTCGTGCCTTGCAGAAATTTACACCATTGTTTGTAGGAAGCCAAAATCCACAATTACCACATTCACCACACAGTGAGCACCTGGAGCAGTCTTCATTGTGGCACCTGGGGGGTAGTGAGGGTGATGGGGCCTAGCTCAAGGCTCCAATGGTTCAAGGCTCCCATAATCCAGTCATCGGTAGCCCAGTCAGACACGCCATCGCACAAGTATAAAGCTCACGGGCATAGGCCACTTGCGTGGCCTGTGGATACACTTGTCTGTGTATCCCCACCTTTCCTGTGTTTACTGTTTATTCATGTCTGTAGGGGAATGTCCCCAGACTTGGAGGTTTTTGACCATAGAGCAGCAAACCTTTGACACATAATGAGCAGGCACTGTGCCACTCAGTGTTGTGAAACTACACTATATAAATCTGAATGAAAGTTCTGAGTAAATCTGGCTTGGACGCAACCTATGTATGTGGTCTCACAGCTGGTGGAGTGGAGCAACTGTCTAACAGCCTGCATGTCAAGAAATCGGAAGTTAAAATCCCATAAACACCACAGCTCTCAATGTTCAGGAGGAACTCGTCAGTTACTTAGAAATAATGCAATTTTTGATGTTCCATTTTTAGCTTATTATTTATGTCTTACATTCAAATTATGAATTTCCAAACCTGTTTAATTATATTTGACCTAAAATAGGCAAAAGGTACTAAATGTATTGTTTTTTTCACTTTACCCTAACTAGTTTAAGAGCGGTATGTTGGGACTGGAACACAAGAATAGAAACGTTAAAATATTGGTTCTGCTCAGAGAGAACTGACTGATTTTTTATTCCGTTTGTGAGCCCTGACTTCTAGACATTTTGCTCTTGGCATGCCAGGATTATGAACTTTTCAGAGAAAAAGACCAACCTGGCCATCCCTCATTACGATCCCTGCAAACTCATTACAGATTCCTTCTGCGTTCTGTATTGAGTAGAAATTCCCTTTATCCAGAGAGAGAGAGAGAAAGAGAAAGAGAGAGAGAGAGAGAGAGAGAGAGACAGCCTTACTGTGAAGTAATATTTGCCTGACAGAGGGGCGATTAGAGTTATTAAATGTGCAGAGGCTTTTATACAGAAGAACATAAAGGTAAAGGTAAAGGTGCATGTATTTGTCACTGTACAGTGTACACTGTACAGCGAAATGTGTCCTCTGCATTTATGCATGTCCTTAGGAAGTTTATGTGCCCTAAGGATCTTCATTCTTAATAAAATGAGCTGAAATTAAAACACAGCTAATCCAACAATAAATTAAATCAATACATTCTTATACAGCACACATAATGTCCAGTTCTACAACAATGTCCAGTGATGCAGTGCAGACGGGAATGTTATCTGTACCAGTACATAGCTTGAATATTAAGAACAGTATCTGAATGTTTCATGCCTCGTAGCACAATCAAAGAGGCCAAACTAAATGAGCTGCACTTCCATCACACTCTCCACATGACAGCAATCATCCCCAAGGGTACAATGTGATCAACTCAAGCCGCTGATTATTTGGGGTGTATTTAGGCCCTAGGGAAGTCTGCCGGCATAGCATTAAAACAAATGGCTCAAGGATGAGCATGTAGCCTTAAGGCGAAGACAGTGCTGTGAGACATGGGTTTAATATTCCAGATTACTCTCTTACTTCATACTCTGAACTTTCTAACAATTTCAGTAGCTGAGCATGTTTACTGTAACAGCAGCTTACTGATTGTGGGGCTAGAGTACGTGTTGACAGATAAGCACTGCATTGATTTGTTAAATATATATAAACTTTAGCCCAGCGTCAAGCCTATCCAGTAGTATAAGTGCTTCAGCCTTTCGCAAGAGACTCCTGTATGTCTGTGACAGTCTACACAGAGTGACAATGTGACCATTACTCAGTAGCTCAGCTGTATGGCAGCTGTAGAACGATGTGGGGCATCAGTAGGCAGTAACTGTACAGACAAGACCAGATCATGAATATTGTGTTTTTTTGTTTTTTTTGCCTGTTTTTATAAAGTAGTGACACTTCTGACTACTCTGCTCGTGGCTTGCCTGGAGTTGACTGATATAAAAAGTTTGAGATCATAATTTTAAAGATATAAACAATGTGAAGTTTGCCATGTTAGCCTTATTCTGAGGTATGAAGCTGATGTTCCACCTTAAAACTGCGCCTAAATTACATGTTGGCACTCATAGCTTCCAAACTATTTAAGGTGGAAATTCCAATATGAAGCTATTAAATAACTCCAGCCTCATAAAGACAGTAAAGTTTGTTTACACTGTCATAAATATAAATCAGCACTGAAGTTTATGCCAGAAATGTTCTACTGAGGTTATGTGACGGGGTGATTAAATGATCAGAGGCAAAGCAAAACCTTTCCGTGCTGTTTTAGCGAATAATGAGGGAAACACATCACTTGAGCACAAAGATTAAACAAGCACACAAAGTAAAACTAGCATTTTAGATACTCTTCTCATCTTTTTACACCTTAACTCTCCAAGGCTTATTACACACTAAAGTGTATTACTCTTACCGTAACTACAGGGACTTTTGTAAAGTAAAGGTGCATGTATTTGTCACTCCAGCGCACGGGGAGCAGAGAGGGTAAAGGGCCTTGCTCAAGGAGCCCGGGAATCGAACCCACAACCTTGTTATCGATAGCTTGACGCTCTAACCGCTGAGCCACCACTGCCCCTGTACAAACTGGTGGGGCTATTCTTTGGTAATAGAAGTTTGTAATAACACTTAGGCTTTAGGCTTTTTAAGGGTTAAACAAGCACACAGAGCTTAAAACAAGCAGCATTAGAGACACGGGAACAAGAGCAATGAACATGAGCAAAATTGCATAAAATCAAACTAAGAAAAAGAAGAAATGAGCTCATCTTAAGTAGGGACAAAGGCAAGAGAACATAATATTGAAAAGGCTTGGAACACTTGGCCTTGCAGCAGAGCTAATTTGTGTTCATTGTGTGGCCTAATCAGAGATTCGGGTGTTGGAATTAACAAGAAGAGAAATTATTGAGAGCGTAACCTTAGCTGACCAGTTAATTGACTGAGTAGCACTTGGGGGCAGAGAGACTGGAGATATAATGACCAACTTGTCTTCAGCCTGATTTTTATCTCAATATTAGTTTTCTTTCTCCTCTCCTACTGCTGGAAGGATTAAGGCCGGTTAAATTCTCACGACTGGCTGGGTTTAGATTTGCAGGTCACATATGAAATACAGAGAGATAGAATCCTGAGAATCCTTGGATGAAAGAGTAAAAGGCAAAAAGTACATTTAAAGTAAATCCATGTACAGAAATCCAGCTTAGAGTGCAAAATCAATCTTTCTCCAAAAGTGCAGCATTTTCAACCAAAGCCAGGCTGGAAACTCCAGGTTTAAAAGAGGTCAATTCACCTTCCCCAGTAAACCCATGTTTGTCCCTCTAATGTGTTCATTTGTATCTTGTCAACCTCAGTTTCAGAAACCACAGGAGCAGTATCCACCTTTCCGGTTTGGTACAGTGCCTAACGGCAGCACAGAGCGAAACATAAGGAGCAACTATCCTGAGATGCATTCCCACATGGTCAAATATAACCAGAAGGGCGTGGAGGATGCTCTTAACAGCCTCAAGACTGGGTACATATTCACATTCATGTCTTCTTTTGCTGGACATGTTTCACCCATTGTTAACACTGTAAGATTCCTGAATTCGAATTTATTCCAAACAGCAAACTTGATGCCTTCATCTACGATGCGGCTGTGCTCAACTACATGGCTGGTAAAGATGAGGGCTGTAAGCTGGTAACCATCGGCAGTGGCAAGGTTTTCGCAACTACTGGCTACGGCATTGCCTTACAGAAGGGCTCACGCTGGAAACGGCCCATTGACCTTGCTCTCCTTCAGTTCCTTGCCGACGGTAACCCCTATATAACAGTTTGGATCACACCTCACAGTTACTTTTTTTGTCAAAGAATGTGATACTGCAGTTCTCCATGCAGAGTCTATGTGTTGTGTGTTACTGATTTTTTCCCCCTGGAAATTTCCAGTCATAATATATGGTTTCTGTACCATATATGGTCATAATTTGCTGTTTTTATTACTGGGCCCTTAAGGAATTGGCTGCCCTCCATTAGCCCTTATTCGAAAAGCAGCTCTTTTATTGTCAGAATAAATGGGCGGGGCTAAATGATTGTGGCTGAATAAGCAGAAATATGTAATTGTGTTGGTTTTCATGACATCACAAAAATCAATAAATTAATTTTAAACTTCTTAAACCCTATACACTGGCCCACACTTCAGTTCTTCAGCCTCATAACTGCATTATGCTTATAAATAACATAGTTTTATAGACCCTAAAACAGAACCCTGTAGGATTCACAAAATATGGGAAACCGTTACCAAATAATTCCTAATAGTTTCTGCATTAATAATAGGATTAACAACAGAATAATAAACCTAGGGTTCAAAGGGTTCAGTATAAGAGAACTTTCATGGAACTTAATGGAATAAAGGAAGTCATTTGCAGTTAGTTGTCAACAATGCACTGGCTGCTGTCCCTTCTCTCTCCTGTTTTCAGTGTGTGGACAGTATTTCCTGACAGGAATGTATTTGTGTTATTTGTGTTCCAGGCGACACTCAGAAGCTGCAGACGGTGTGGTTGACTGGCATTTGCCGCAACGAGAAGAAAGAAGTGATGAGCTCCAAGCTGGATATTGACAACATGGCAGGAGTGTTCTACATGCTGCTAGTGGCCATGGGCCTCAGCCTATTGGTCTTTGCCTGGGAGCACCTGCTCTACTGGAAATTACGCCACTCTGTACGCAAGTCTGAGCGCCTGGACTTCTTACTGGCCATCAGCAGAGTGAGTGCTTTATGCTAGTTGGGCTCTTTTTATTAGTCTTATAACTTATAAGTTCTTCATCCCCAAAATTGCATTAAGCTCAGAATTAACATCAGTTCAATAGATCCTAAAAGAGAACCCTGTGGGACTCTATTGCTTGCTGAACTGTTACCAAATAATTCATAGTAGCTTCTGCATTAATAACAGGATTAATAACCAAATAATAAAGCGAGGATTTAGAAGAAATATCTAGCTATGTTACAATAATACTAGTGAAAAGGAATAAACTCACATTTTTTATGTCGAGTTGATCGATCGATGATATTTTTTTTACTATGTTGTGGCTTGCAAGCTAGTCTTTGGTATTGCAACATCAAAAGCTTTTAAACAAGAAGTGCACATTGACCCTGGAGCCACAGCAATTCCCAGATATAGCTTTATAAGATATAGGATATTCTGTGGTTGTTAAACTTACACCTTGTAACGTCTTTGTAAGAAAAAGTGTTTCATATGAAAGCTTATGAAAGCTTAGTTATTAGTTCTTTTTGAACCAGCTGACATTTTAAGGAATCTAACAAGCAAATATTGCATTGATGTTACATGTTATAGTCATCATCCAACCCCCAGTTTAGTAAATCAGTGCATAATTATGTTAAATCAGGTAAGCTGGTGATGGAATTGAACAAAGCCACATCCTGGCTGGAGGCATTCAGGAGAAATTTAGAAGCATGCGCTGTGCTTCAAACTAGCTCACAAGATACCAACTACAAAAGTCATGGATACTGTAAATGTTTGAACACAATAAAAAGAGAATGAAATATGCTCATATGCTTTTTTGGGGGGATTCTCAGCACTGTTGTGTTTTCAAAATGGAATATTAATAGCCTCATTAAGAGTATCATCTGGAAACACTGACAAAGATAATGTTAGATTAGGCATTCCAGTGTGAGATTGAATTTGAAAGTGTATCTATTAAACAGAATAAGATAGCGGAAAAAATATAATTGCATGGTCAGCTTCTTTTTATTGGTTTGATATAATAAATACTATTTTAATTCACACAAGGTTCCAAGCACTTCTATACAGCAGTAGTTTGCATCTGTCAGTTCCCCAGATAAATCTACGCATCATTTGTCAAATGCACAGTCCAAACGTTGATACAGTCAAAGAAAATAAATCACCATGGTTGATCTAATTCAATGAAGCCATGGTGGAAATAATAGTAATGCATATTTTATGTAACCTGTAAAGGCATAGACACAGTCCTAGATGTTTGAAAGCAGGTAAATTTTTTCCTACTGCTCCTCTGCAGGGCATATACAGCTGCTTCAATGGCGTTGAGGATACAGACCACAATGGAAGCATGCAGAGCCCAGATGTCACCACCACCCATTACACCCAGGCCAACATGCTGAAGATGCTCAAGACAGCCAAGGACATTGTGTCCTCTGCCAGAGTGGAGAACTCCTTGGACAATGCCACTAAAACCATTGAGAACTGGAGCCGCCGAGGTCCAGATCCTTCCAAGCCTTGTCTTCCAACCCGCTTGATAAGCACTGATTCTAGTCATGGCCGCTTGCCCTACATCTCCAGTGTCACAGACAACCATACACCGTACTCCCAGAGAGCACTGACTCCTACTTTCCCCCTGCATTATGGAGATAGCACCACCCAGCCCTTACTTGATAAACCTCGGGTTGTGACAAGGCCTACCCCACTACGCTACACTCTACCTGCAAGGACCAGTCACCATCATATATATGAACGAACATTACCTATTTCTAGCCTAAGCAGTCCCCATATTGCTATGAGGGACCCACCACCCCCAACAGCTCCGAAACCCCACCACAGCAACAGGCTGTACATGGACAGCCAGGCCTGCCACCAAACAACCTCCCCCTTTTTCCCCTACCGTGCATTCCATGTCCCTGACATCTACGTAGAACACCAGGAACCTCCTGAGAGCCAGAAACTGTACGGCGAAGGTTTGGGTCGCAAGAAGAGGTCTCATAGCTACGTGGCTCCGTCCCCAGAAACTCGTCGCAGGAATGACTACGATGAACCAACGTCTTGCCTAGCTGAACTTAGAGCCAATCACCTCTTGGATAACCATGCACATACCACACCTTGCATGGGAAGCCACTATCAGAGGCCCAGTGCCAGCTGCAACTCCTGCATGAAATCCTACCTGGAACCAGAAATGGATGACGTTCCTCTGCTGGGGAAGGAGAAGCTGAACCGCCGCGCCTCGTTCCTCAGGGCCACATGGGGTGGTGACAGGATCCGGCATATTGATGAAAAACCCTCCACTTCTGCTTCGTCCTCCACTCGCATCACCATGCCTGACTTGTTCCCTCGTGTAGTGGTAGCTAATCCCAAGCCGTCAAAGATGTACGCTAGCGCCGGTAACAACCTCTGCTACAACATGGCAGTAGAACCGGCCTACCTGGACCCAGCCCACATGGGTTCTTACCCGTACAAGCCCCACAAGCTCAAGCACTCTCAGTCCACCCGCCTTCCCTCATATCGGGAGGCGATTCTCCAGAATGCAGCAGCTCTTCGTCGGTCTTCTTCAACCGTAGTGCACAGACATTACTCCACCTACCTGAACTCATATACTGACCTTCCAGTATATGTGGGTCCAGTGGCACAAGGACCTGCACACTTCTACGATCACTCCAAAGACATGTGCCACCTGTTCCCTTGCGTCAACCACTGCCCGGATAATGCCGCCCTGGTACCCCGGTTAGGTAGCAGGCCTGTAATGTACCAAAACACTGCTTTTGGAGGCTACGAGGGTGCTGGACGCTCACGTGATGAGCCACCACTGCAGCCAATGCACACGTTACCAGCTTCTTCCGGGAACAGGGACCGCAGACAGGTTTTGGTGGCGCGAAGGGTGAATAGTCCCTATGTGCCAAAGCCCTGGGGCCGAGTGTCTAGTCTGGAGTCTGAGGTCTGAGGCTTTTTATATAGGTGTCTTGACACTCAGAGACTTGTCTCCCTATGAACTTAGAGGGAGAAATGCCTGGAACAGCCAAACAGCCTTCGAATCTTGCAAAAATCTAAGCTGTACTGAAGGTGGACTAGAAAGGATATTCTCAGTGCAATAATATTTAGGGCAGCAGGGATGGGGGAGAGGGCATGACTATGTGATTACTGCTGGGACATCAGTATACTTTAAATGCTAAAGAAGTAAACAAAATATTGAATCATTCTTAATATATAAAAAAATGGAGCTTATAAATTATTTAAACAGGTTTTTAAATGCCATTACACGATCACAGTTATTCTCTGCAGACAGGCCGATGGAGCAGGTTGCAAGGCAGCTTTAGACTTCGAGGTTTAAATTCATTTTCCACACTGTTTTTGATTTTGGGCCAATTCAGCATTCTGCAATTTTGAACAGAACAGAACAAAGCACTGCAGAATTTTATAAATCAGTTACTCAAAAATGTCTTCCAAAATTTTTTAAGTCCAGGGTTTTGGGAGAGCTGTCTGTTTGAGGCTTTTTACTTGCTCCAATGATGTAATGTGGATTTTAAGACTGCTGAACTTCAACTGATTCCATCATCTGTATTTCCACAATTATTTTACTGTTTAATAAACAAACCGGTGGCTTCAAGAGCCTTTTGGAATGGGCTCTGTTGTGTTTTCTGTCCAAATGTTTGTTACACTGTCAGAAGGTCAAAAGTTTCTCCAAGGTACAAACAATGTACAGGTAAAAGGGAGGGGGTGGGCTGGGACTCCCAGCCATGAATGTCTGTGGTATTAACAGGGATCAAACTTGAGAATACAAACACTTGAGCAGTGAAAAGCAGCACTTTCTGGAGTCATGATGTTTCACAATGCAGGAAAACCTACAAACAAAGAGCCTTTCTCGCAGGAGAAGGTCTTTAACCATGCAGGCATTAAGTTGAAGCATTCACATGACACAATAAACCAATAACGCAACCCCCAAATGTGGCAATGGGAGCGGATAGTTTCATATTCGCAGCAGACCGAAGCAGAGTCCGCTTGAAGCGAACTCATAACCAATTCAGGAGGACCAAAGATTGATTCCCGACACCACTCCCAGACTCAAAAACAGCTTTTACACTTGACCACAAGGTACATAATTTGCAGCGTAAGCATACCTGGATTAAGAAATAAAGCTCTAGGATGAAACCCCCTTTCTACTGGCATTTTTACTGGTCCATTTCTACTGAGATGTTAATATAGTGTAAAAACTGACATTCAAATGATGTCAACAAGTTAAATCAAGTTAAATCAATCAATTGAGGTTTTTTTTTACATTCTATAACACATGATAACACCACTACAAAACTATCTATCAAGAATAATTATTCAAAACAATTGTGATAGAATTTCATCTGACCATATTTCAGAACGGCTGCCCTCTTTATTCTCTCCTTGAGGTTTTATTCCTAAGGCACACAAGTGTTACAGCATGAAGGTGATACATGCGAACAGCACTCATGTGCTCTTCTGTCGCTCCTGTAGGATTGATGGGGAAGCAGGTTCTCTTCCTGCCTGATGAATGATTCAATGCATGCAGATATAATATCGCAGCACGAGGGCAACCAGCTCAGGATGATATCAACAGCCATCCATCAAATCCCAAACAGAGACAGTAGTGTGTGCGCGGCCATTTAAAAGTCAAGCGGGGTGATGTTGACTCAAACTTTGACATTCAGCCTGCCTGTGATTACTGTTTACATTATCTATAGCATCAAGGTTACTGCTACACACTGATGTAAAAGACATGGGGTTGTTTCTGAGATAAGACCCAGTTTGTTAACTTATTCCTTTCCCATTGTTGCTGACGCTGTGGTTGCTTCTATATAAAAACTTATTAGACATGAGATGATTAGCCATTAGAAGATTTCTATGGACTTCCAGGAGAGGTAGACTGTCTGGAATTCTGTTTTGAAAAGGGCATTCTGACCCACAATCAGGGCGAGGGGAGTTTTTTGCACCTTGTTATGGAGGTAGGTCCTACTCCAAAGGTGTAGCTTTACATTTTCACTTAAAAGTAGAAGAAGATTTTCACACTGAAAACTCGTTCTTGCAACCCCCATAATTTGAAACATAGGTTTTACACTGGAGGGGCCTCCAAGTTACCCTATACAGTATATTTGCATTGCAACAAACAATAATATTATTAATAAAATAACTATATATGTTGGTGACCACTTCTAGGCTCAGTCCTTAAAATTATTATTTGGAGATATCCATTAAGAAGCATGCCTCCACAGATGTCTACACTTTACGTCTACAAACATCCAGACACCCCTTTTGGTGAGCTATTTCAGCTTCTTTAAGGTGCACCTATTGCTCACACAGACCTTTCTTTGGACACACAACCACCAATGGAATCAGATGCTCTGAAACTCACGCTGCGTTCCTATCTGTGAATGCAGTTCTTGACAAACTTTCCAGTTTCCAGTAACTGAGCTATAAAGGAAACTGCATCCATGGTGAGTCTGTTGTATTGTTCAGTCAAAGTTACGCATGCGAACCCATGCTGAACATTCTGCAGTGGACCATACAAACTGAATAAAACCCAGGCCAATGTTCCAGAAGGCCTTTATGGGGTGATGGATTCACAGAGTAAGGTGCCATCTTATCTGCTGCGCAGTATGTTGTCAGCTGTACCCTGCCATCCCTGAGAAATGGGTGAACCTGGAACTGGGCAACTGTCTGAAAATGTGATTTTCAACTGAACAAAGAGAAATTCATGCCTTTGGCACTTAATAAATGGGAGAAATATTTCACAGTTAATCAAATCCCAGAAATGAACCCTAAAATAAAAAAGCTAACTTCGCCATGCTGCTCGCCAACATATTTCATTCATTTCACACTTTAATTAACAGCACTTACTCCATCATTCTCCCTCCTCAAAATGTTGAATTCTGCAGAAAGCTGAGGCATGAAGAAATCCAGTACCTGCAAAATCCAGCCCACAATATTCCAGGTGAAATACCGGCTGAGATTATATATGACCTAGGGGAAATATTTTAGGAATACAATTTCACTCTTGATTCCCACTGCATACCGCTGCATGCATTACGATTCACACCCAGCGAAAGGACAAAAATGATTACATTAGCAGATCCTGCTGCACCTGCTGTTGTACTGCAGTTATATATCAGTTAGGGAGAACACCGTAAGTCAAACCGCATGCTGCAAGGCAGTCATTCAGGCAGCCTGGAAGGGAGATTTGGACATGTGTACCTGCTACATCACAAGTTAACTTACACACACAGAACACCTTGCTCCTTTTACAATATAAGAGACTGGCCTTCTAAGGCAGGAGTGCCAAACATACAGCCAGCAGGGTAGAACCGGCACGTCCTGTTTATTGCTGCAGCTTTACACACAACCTCAGTAACAGGCAATCAAAATTGGCATCTTAATGGGCTAATGGAAATGCCCTGTTGATGAGAGAGGCTAGACTGGTTGGAGCTGATCAAACCGCTGTACAATTGTGGTGAGCGGCAAAGCATCTCAGAAAGCACAACACTTCAAACCCTAAAGTGAATGGCCTAAAACAGCAGAAGACCACATTGGGTGCCATTTTTGTCAGCTAAGAACAGAAAGCTGAGGCTGCAGTGGGCTCACCAGGACTGACCAAGAATGGAAAAATGTATCCTGGAACGATGAATCTTGATTTTTGCTGAGGCTCACAAATGGTAGGGTCAGAACGCGGTACAAACAGCATTAATACTTAATAACCCCAAAATGTATCTAGTGTCAACAGGCCAGGCTGGTGGAGGTGGTGTAATGGGGTATGTTGGCAATGTGTACTTGACATGTTTTGGGAATGTTAATACCAATCACTCATTGCTTAAAAAGGCCATAGCCTATATGGAAATTGTTGCTGCCCACCTGCATCCCTTTCATACCCACAATTTGCCTAATTGCTACTTGCAGCATGATAATGCAACCATGTCACAAAGCAAAATACGTCTCAAACTGGTTTCATGAACTTTCTTAGTGAAGAAACAAGAGTAATCATGACAACATGTCTGAAAGGAGTGCTTCCAATATCTTGTAGAATCAATATCATGAAGAACTGAGGCTGTTTTGAGAGGCCCTACCCAAGATTAAGAGTAATAAAGTCTTAAAATCTTAAGCACGCTGTCAACAGCTTGAATTAGGGCGCTTAAATCTCTTAATTATTCATGGATGTGTTTTGGGCATAACGTTCAATAAACCATCAGTGTGTCACTTGCCATTCCCTTTAAGGGCCAGGTGCGGTCTGACTTTGGTAGATTGGTACAAAAAGCCGGGATGTACATGACTGTGTTGACAATTCACTGCCAAGTTAGCAATGAACGTCTGACTGTTGACGTCTGCCTAGGTTGTTTTCAGTCAGTGGTGCACCTTTGTTTTCCGCAGCCAAGGTAGCAATACACCAAAAATTTACCTGAACACACCTAATTTAGAGACCACCACACCTGTCAACGCAAATATATTCGTAAGCACCATTGCTATTTAAACGACGCAGATGGAAGGCTGGAAAATATACTGTTGGCAGGGTGTAAGATAGCAATTAGCATCGCAACGCGCCTTGCACAGGGTGTAAGACAGGGTCCTGTCTCTTAATGTATCACCAGCAAAGAATTTGGTTATGATGGCTCAGGATGGCAAATTGAACATTCAAATAATATTCAATGCTTCTTACAATACTAAGTATCCTAGGAAAAAATGTCGGAACAAGTTTGTCAACATTTAAAGCACTGCAATGTGATTTATTCAGTTATGGTACACTGTTTGTTGTTGTTCACAGTCTTGTTTATGGAACAGTTGTTTTCTGCAGGTGGTCAGGGTTCTAGAAGCAGTGACAATACTCATTATTTACTCAGAAAAACCTTTCGTGATATAATTATCACAATTACGTGAAGTAAAACTTCATGGGCCACCTTGATGAATAAAGGTTCCTCATCCGTTTAATCAAAACTAGCATGACAAGAAAGCTTTCAGCGTACCAAAAGAACCGTCCCTTTGAAATACAGAACAATCTTTCAGTGGAGAACCCAGAAAACAAACAAGTGTTGACCCTAGGCTTTGAAGTAGCCCACGCGTGGAGCAAAGGCATGGCGAATGAGTTTAGATAGTGATGGAGCGTGGAGGCTGTATACTTATCTCCCTCACCCTACTGTGTCTTAAGACGTGATGTGGGGAGCTAACATCCATTTCCTCTCTCTCTCTCTCTCTCTCTCTCTCTCCCTCTCTCTCTCTCTCTCTGTGGTGGATTCACCCTTTCCTCAAACCCTGTTGGAGGGCTGGATGAGTTCCAGCTCTGATTCCCATAATGCTGCAAAGAGCAAGAGGAGAAGGATGTGGAGGTCAGCATGCTGAAGGACAGCTGAATGGCCTGATTAACCTCCACAGGGATGGCCTGTTTAATCACGGCCTCTCAGGATGATGCGCGACAGGGGAGTCAGCCAAACGGCAGCACCGACCTGCAGTGGCCCTGTTCATTCAGCATTACAAGATGGAAGGAAGGAGCGAAACGAAAGGAGGCATGGGGTCATCACAGAGACCAGACTCAGCATGGTCTTGGCGGGCCAAATCCTTGTACTCTCCTTCTACAGCTGCATTGATGGATGGACAGAGAGAAAAAAAAAACAATTCAATTAGGGCAGCTGTTCCCAACAGTGGCCCTGCAGGGGTTCTGCCAGAATGCAATGTTTGTGACGGGCCAGGGCCCAAAAAGACAAAGTAATATACAAATAAAGAAGGTAGGTAGGTAGATAACTTTTGTTTTGTTTGTTTAAGAGTGTGGAGTATCTTTGTCCTGCATATCTTGACCCCTGTTTACACCTGGTCACTTTATGCTTCTTGAGTCTCGGGGATTGTATCTGGATGAGTCCAAGCCTCATAAAAATGCGAGTGTAACCCACCCAAGACACAAATCCAGATACAAATTCAGATGCAAATCTGATCCCTTAAACCACTTCAGGAGGTGGTCTGAGACACATTTGAGCCACATTATCTACTTTATTTTCCACAAAGCAATGGGGGTGGCGGTCTTTTTCTTCCAAAGAATAGGACTAGGGTTGAGAAACATGAGTTACACAGCAAAGTAGCTTCCCCACACAACACAAAATATGGGGCATCGCATTCCAAAGAAGAAAAGGACCCGTGTATACAGTTGAAGGGGCTAAGCTAATTCGGGAGAATATTAAAACAAGACTAAAAAGGTTAAATGCTAATGCTAGCCAACCGGATGAAGCAGTGCTCGGGTTGTCGAGGCTGTCCAGAGGAAGAAAGCTCTGCTGCATGTGAAGTAAGTAGGTGGTGGGTAGTGGCATGCTAGGCTAAAAGCTAACCCTACCAGACCCTGCTACATTCTCTTCAGCTGGAAAACCATACACCTTGCCATCTGGCCTTTGACAGAACCCACGGAGGACAGCTATCCAGTACAACGGGATACTTTGGAGTAAATTTAACATAGTAACAGTGCTTATTACAGTGTTAAAAGCTAGGCTAGGGAAGGCTAGGCTGTGCTGTGCCATGCAGCTGTGGGTTTGCTGCAGTGCTGTAAACCAGACACTAAACGCAGAGCAAATATCATTCAGAGGCAAAATGACAAAGTTTTAAATAGGTTTGTAAAACTGAATCGCATTTTTCACATATTAAATGTTTCTGCAACAAGATAAAAATGTTCCAAAGGCTGGGTGTGAATCAGTAAAGTACAGAAGCCCTGCTGGTGCTAAAAATAAAAAGGCCTGCAAGCTAAAAATGAAATCTTGAATGAACACATTCTTTGTCATTTTAATAATTTTATGTGCATTTGTCAGTGTTTAATCCAACAAACGTTTCCACTAACTAGACTAAAATTTAGTCACGTCTTCCTAAGTCTTGTTTATGTGGAATGTCACCAGCGGGGCTCCATACTTCACTGATCCCTCTCAGCTTTTGCTACATTTTGTGACTTTTTGGAGGATTCCACACTTGCGATTTCAGCTTTTTGACAGCAAAACAAACACAAGAGGCTGTTGTGAAAGACCCGATGCCTCCTTTGAGATGATGAACCCTTTTTCAGAACAGATATTACATATTACATTTAAAATAGTGCAACACTGTGGATAAACTTAGGTGCATCTTGAAGGAGGCATGAGACTATGCTGGCACACATGTAAACAACACTGTAAAGGGACTAGTCTTTTAAATAGCTATTGTGAACATATTGGTTCTGCCCAGTTTTTTACACTGACTGCTGGCTAGTCTGGCTATTCTGTGCATGTTAACATAGTTCATGAGTTTAAGGGGGACTTGCCATGGTGGTTTTTGGTGTTGAGCAGTTCTGATACTACACAGTATTGGTATCAAAATTCTGATATTGTGACAACCCTCACTTCAAGACAAGGGTTGGGAACCACTGTTTCAACATTCTCTTTCTCTCTGTTTCCATCCATCACTGCACTTGCAGAAGGAGAGTTCAAGGATCTGCTGCTCATAGACCTCTGCTCCTCATAGTTGGAGACCACTTAGCTATTGGATACTCTATCCATTCCAAAAGCCTAAAACCTTGGCATCAAAATCATAATTCTAGTATTGTGGCAACCCAGACTCCAACACCAGGGTTGGAAACCACTGCTCAAATGATGGTAATCTCTCTCTCTAGCTCTCTTTCTCTCTCCATCCATCATTGCACTTGCAAAAGGAGAGTTCAAGGATTTGCCCCTCATAGACCTTGCTGAAGTTGGAGACCACTGAATTAGTTGGTACCCTATCTACTCCAAAAGCCTAAACTGTCATTCAGTCTCTCAGCCTCAACACTTTGAAAGACTGTGGGGTTAATACGCTGACAGCAAAGAATTTTCATTAAGGGAGGTTTGCTGGGATTTGTGCAATTCATTTCCACAAGCATGGGCTTATTACTAGACCAAGCTTCTCCCTCAGCTCCCCCTTTGATTTATTGTCTCACCTCAAAGGGAAAATTCTATCAGCAAAACCGGGGGAAAGTAAGAAGTTAGAGGCTCATGTGATAATCCATCCTCCCACATCTCTCCCTTATCTCCAAGCTCTGATGTATGTTTTCCAGTGACAGCTTTCAGAGACACAACATACATAATCGGCTAGCGGCAGACAAATGTGGGCGCAGGTATGAAGAATTAAATGAGTTTGAGTAATCAACGGGTGTGTATGTGTGTGTCTGTAAGAGAGACACAGCACGGGTGTATGATAACTAGGCCATGATGGATCCATTTCATCAGTCTTTGTTCTGATGGGCGGTGTCTCAGGACAGAGTGGGCAGAACTGAAGGTCTGCAGATAAGATTAATTACTGGGTTGTTTGGGAATTGGACCACTGTCAGGCCAGAATTCCAAAACTAAACCACCGACACCTGGGGTGTAAAGTCCTATGAAGGAAGGATGGTGGCTAAGATTAGATTAATTTACGCTAGAGATATGACAGACAAGTGCTCCTGGTAGTAGGCAATCAGCTCATAAATCTATATCAATTATCATTTGTTATAGGTGCACTGATGCACATTCTGCCTTTGAGATACGTAATGACTTCGTTTGGCATTTTTGACAAAGTGTTTCTCAGGCAACAAGGGTAAAGGATGTGACAAATGAAGGCTGCCTTCTATTACAGTCAGTTGTTGCTACATCCACTAATCCATCGTCCAATAGGGGCGTCTGTTCATTTAAGTCTGGTGACAACAGCATGGCAGGCATTAACAAGGCTTGCACAGTATTACCACGCATTAGTCTGGATAGGAATCTGAAAAAAAAGAGTGTGAGGTTACTTTCTGGGGAGGCGGGGGAAAACCTACATACTCTAAGCCTTTAAGTGGGTTGCCAGTGACCTGTTAACCCTGTACTATTTACTATGTTGTTAAGCTTTTGAACACTAGGTTTATTATTCTGTTATTAATCATAATTCTGAAACTACTGTGAATTATTTGGTAAGCATGTGTTTGTTTGTTTAGTGGATTTTGTGGAGTTCCACAGGGCTCTATTTTAGGGTCAATAAAATTGATGTTATTTATCACAGTACTGCCGTTATGAGGGTAAAAAAAAAGTGAAGGAGTTGCTTTTTCCTAGTTTACCCTTTGTCAATCATTTGTATTTGTACTATGCCAGCTGCCCACACACTATTTGTTGCTCTGTTGGAATCCATGGCTAAACGTCAAATGGCTCCGTCCTCCCTTTGTAGTGCACTATAAGTAATGCTTTTACACACAAATGTCTATTAGAACAACATTTCTATTCAGCTATAGGGTGCACAACTTCCAATTTAACATTAAAACCCGTGTAAAAGACATAAAAACTTTAGGTTTCAGTGATTCTTGGTCAGCCAAAACACACCCTAAAACCCCACCACTCTTCACAAAAGAAGCCTCTGATGACCAAAGTCTTTGTAGCACAGCAGCTGAAGTCTTTTGCAATACCTGGCACTGACCCAAGCATTAACAGGCACCTAGAATGCAGCCTTTGGCCTCTTCCTAGGCACTGTCCTGGCTCTGGTTTTGCGGGCAGATGCCCTGACATCTGGGGCAGGCCATCAGCGTGTGGCGCTCTGGGTGGCACATGGGTTTTAAAGCCAGGGAGGTTGGAGGGTCCGCGGTGGCAGCAGATTGTGGACCATGATGGCATCTGACTCTCCTCATCCATTATCTGCGGGCCGCAGATGGGCTCGGCTTCCCTTGGGAAGACCCTCTCGGTTGGCCCTTTCAGTCGGCCGCTTATAGCCCGGCACGGGCAGTCAAGGGCATGCAGGCTGGAGTGAGGGGGCTAAATGAACTACTAAGAATGCTAAAGTGCCAGTTACAACTGGCGATGGCTCTCACTGAGAAGGCAGATGATTCACACCGATTAACTTTCCAACCTGATAAATCGGCCTGCGTTTACCCTTCACTGAAACGGCCGCACTTTCAATTAACAGCCGCTTCATCAATTAACCTGTGTGGTGGCTTCAAGTAGTCATCTTAATGTGCTTGATCTAAGAGGCCCCTTGATAATCTCATCTTCGCCCGCAAACGCTTACGCCAAGGACCACTAAATGTGCACACTCATACACACACACCTGCCTATCCACCCACCCGTAAACACTGTTTGATACTATCTACCATGGAACTATGAAACAGCATTCTCTGCACATTCCAGTGCTGAATAAATTATCTCACACTCCATAAATTCTCCCAGATGTTATGAGTCACCTTGAGAATAGGGCTACGGATCCCATCACTGAAGAGAAGAAGGGATGATATGGGAGTAGGCAGGGGAGGGGAGGGAGAAAATAGGAAGGAGAAAAAAATTATGAACAGAGCAATGGACAGAGGCAATGAGAAAGATCAGAGAGAGAGAGAAAGAGAATGAGTCGGGAGTCAGGAGGCTACACTCTTAAAATAAAGCAGCTTCAGACGGTTCTTTGAGGAAAGCTCAAAAGAACCTAATTTACAATAGAGATGTCTGAGCATGAAGAACTTTTAAATCTTCACCTTCACCCATATCTTTATAGAACCAAGAGTGGTTCTTCTATGGCTTCCCTTAAAGACCCATTTGAAGCACCTTTATTCTTTAGAGTTCTAAAGATCTAATGTGATCTAAAGACAACAGCCTTGGAAAAGTGTAACAGATTAAAACATAGCTGCAGCCTCAGGCCTGAGCTAAATATATGAGCATCTACAAATATACAAATTCCCCCATTACTTACAGTTAACGAATAGCCATTACATTACAGGCATTAAAATGATCGAAGCGTAGGGCCAGTGTAGCTACACATCTAATGAGGCCAGTGATTCATGGGGCTGGAGAGACTTCTGCACATTGAGGCCTGTTCCAAATTCAATCACCTTCATTCCTCATGCCAAATGTCCATAATAATTCACTTGGCAACACTTGGTTACTGTTGTGTTTACTACCTTCCCATCTCACTCAAGCAGAAAAGCACTTGACTCCACAGTCACAGCCGTCCACACTGCCGTATGTTGTATGTCCAGAGGCAGCGGTTGGGGAAACTGTCTTTTTTATTTTTTTATTTATCCTATTGTGTCTTCTAGCCTATAGTTCTCTTATTCCATTTGATTTATTCATTTTAATCATTCAAACATTTCATCTTTTTAATCTGCTAGTTTGGACCATGCCATCAGCATATGATGATCTGGGAGTCTCTGCGAACTTTGGGTTGGAGTTCAGGTGGCTTTTGCTTCTGGTAAGTGGAGCTAGGGATGAGACATCTGACCTAAAGGGAGCTGACGGGGTACTGGAGGGTCGCAAAGACTTGTCATCAACACGTCAACAAGATGAAAATGGTATTTTTAGGGCGTTAGGAGGGACTTCAGGAAGCATTTTTGTTATTTCATAACTCCACTTTATGTCTACCATGTTTTACCCCCTTTTTACTCATTTACATTTACGGCATTTATCTGACACTCTAATCCTGAGCGACTCACAAGGTTACTCCTATCACAGAGGTGGGCCAATGTAGTGTTAGGAGTCTTGCCCAAGGACTCTTATTGGTGTAGCGCAGCAGCCAGACCAGGAATCGAACCCCAGTCTCCCACATGGTGTGGTAGCTCACCGGCAGGTAGTGGTGTTATCTGTTGCGCCACACCAACCCTCAATGCTCAATGCTTTTTTTTATGAAATCTTTTTTCCTTTGTTCAATGTAAAGCCCCTTTGAGCTATTTGTCAATGTATGAGAGGTGGTAAACAGTTAAAGTTGAACATACAAAAGTTGCAAATCCATTGCAAAAAAGGTTGGATAGCATAATGGATAATCCATACACAAGAAATACAGATGGTTTGGTTCCATGTTCGGATAAAGGAAAATCCACTAATAAGTAGTATAGCCCTATAGTATTTACTGTTTATAAATATAGTTAATATTACTGTTTTAACACGTTAATAAATACATATTTTATATATACATATTTTATCTTCATGTGCGTCACACAGCCTCAATTACATAAATAACTCTCTTATTTTCTGTATGGGTTCACACTAATTGTTTCTGTAATCTTATTGGTTTAAACTCCTGTCAATCAGTCTTGTTGTGCAGCAGCATGTAGAGAGCTGACTGAGCCAAAAATGGTTAGAGTACTCAGCAAATAGCTAGTTCTTGTAATGGACAGTAATGGACAGTAAAACCACTCGTAGGACATTTGTATGCATGTGTAAGGTAAATTTGCAAATTTCATGCTATGCTAGCTAGTTAGCTAAATTGTTCAGATGTAAATGTGAAGCTACTAGCCTGTCTGCAGGTTGCTAGTATTGGTTAACATGGCTTATAAGCTGAGTAAAAACTGTGCATATGCAGGACCCGGACAGTGTTCATGTGGAGCTTCATTACTGCACTGAGAGCTTCGTTTGGAAGGGAGACTGCGCTGCTTAATTGGACATCTCATCACTCGGTGAGCCGATGCCCTCCTTCTCAGTTACCTACCTAGCCAAATCGCTTGCATCCAGAGCTGTATCTTAAGGTTGTGAGTACTGTGTGCCTTTCACTTTTTACCAGTTTTAATTAACATATGGGTTGTAGTATGAATAAGTAGGAACATATAGTAGTTTTTCATTTCAGTTTATTAGAGTCCAATAAGTAAAATTACTATTTTAAAAGGGACAAACCCTAAAATATTTTCACATGGTTTGTATTGTGGGGACCCAGGGCCCTGCCTTATATTCTTAGGCATTTAGGTGGGGTGTTAAAGTAGAAATACCTGAATAATTAATATACTCAAGTTTCTTTTGTGTTTTCTATTTGTTAGTTGCACAAAACCCTAAACTACAATACATTTTATTTAAGTAAAAGCCTTTAAATAGACTTGTTATTGTTAATAATTGTTTTTAAGGGTGCCTTACACAATGAGTGTTCACATGTAGTCTCAAAGCAGCTTTACAGAGATCGAGTCTGAGCCTTATTTGAGCAATCCAAGGGGAAAAGTCTCTCAGATTGAGAGGAAGCCATCGACACCGGATACCACAACAAATGACAAATGGAAAAAAATGGACAGAAACCAACAGTAAATTAAGCTTGCTTCAAAGCACCAGCAAGTTTTTAAAGACTACACAAGGCTGTAAGACTCAGCCCTGTCTATTACGTAGTGTAAACATTTCATGAGAACTGGCCCTACAGATAAGGTCCAAAGTGACATCTTGCATGTTGACAGCTCTTTGTGAAGACACATGACTTTATCAGTAACTAAATGGACTATAGTAAAAATTTATTATTGTTATTGGTATCAATAACAATAATTGGCTTACATGTTTTCATTACTGCAAGCAAGTCGAGAAAATTCGAGTTGATCGAAATTGATAGCCAGCAGTCATGGGCAACGGCAATGTTTTAGTGGTGCTGCTGTCTCAGGCCATCAACTGTTTCAATGGCCTGCGGAAGAACCCTAAAGCAGCCTGATTCCCAGCCGCATCTCCCCACACTGTGGGCATAATCCACAAAATGTGTGTGGCTGACCACCACTATGAAAGGGCAGTGGGAATCTGTGTGTGTGGGCAGGTTGATTCCAGGACAAGTGCTGGTGGTGGTGTGTGTGTTTCTCTCAGTGTGTGTGTTTCACAGTGTGTGCTTGTGTGTTCCGTTGTGCATATTTCTGTCCAAAAAACAGAGCACCTGAGGTTACTAACTTTATACAGTGTGTGTGTGTTTCTAATCTCTATTAACTCCCACTGACACCTTCTGACTTTCTGGACTCTTTCCGAATCCTTCTGGACTTGTACAGAACCCTCCTGACTCCTTCTGAACCCTTCCTTACTTACCCTTCTGGTTCCATCTGACTGCTTCGGACCACTACAGACCACTGCTGACTCCTTTGAACCCCTACTGACTCCTGCTAAATCCTTCTGACTCCAACAGACCCCTCATGACTTCTCAATAATTCAGACCTCTTACTCCTTCACACCCAAAAGACCCCAACTGGCTCCTTCTAACTCCTTCTAATTCCTTCCAACCCTTCTGACACCTGCTGACTCTTTCTGACTCCAACAAACCCCTACACATATAGTTTTTTTCTGGACAGTTCCTCAAACCATGTCTGTAAACAAATTTTGAGGGTTGAAGATCTTCCTCATTGTGTCAAGGTTCTTTACCACACATCCAAGTCAAGAACCTATTAAAGGACCTTTTGTTTAAGAGTGCAGAGTGGTGTAAACAGATGTTGAGCTGTGCTTCTGTTACAGGTAACATTTTGTGGTAACATTTAAGCAGAATTCCTTCTTTTACAGTAAATATCAGCAGATCTTCATGACGTCCACTCACCCAGCGGTTTCTCCACACTGTCCTCCTCAATACCATCCTTAGTGTAGTCCTCTTTCTGACAGTCGATCTCAATGTCTTTCTCAGTGTTGTCGCCATTTTCTTTTTTTAGTGTTGTCTTCAATGCCCATCCCAGTGTTATCTTCTGTGTCTTTTATACCGTCATCTTTGGTTTCTTTCATGTCGTTGTTAATATCTTTCATGGTGTCTTCACAGTGTTGCTCTGCGTCCTCCAGAAAGATGCTGATGGTGGCTTTTATTGGCGAAAGCAGCAATCATCTTCACCACAATCTTGTCTGCCTCATCTTACACATCAGTAAATACCATCAGTCATCAGATGCCATCATTTACATTCTATATATATTTCTCCAGACCATTTCCATGACTTACCGAGGGACTGGTCATCGTTTGTCTATGGCCTCATCAATATCCTCAACTTCATTGATGGATTTCTACTTTTGAATATACATTAAAAATCTAGTAAATTAATATCTCAACTTAATAATCTGGGTCATTTCATCACCTGCACATCAGGGTGTGTTTGTGCTCTTTTACTTACCGAGAGGCTGGTCATTGACCCTTTCAACCTCCCTAATTATGTGGTTGGTGTGGCGCAACAGATAACACCACTACCTGCCAGTGTACTACCACACCCCGTGGAATACTGGGGTTCGATTCCCGGTCTGGGTGACTATGCTGCGCTACACCAATAAGAGTCCTTGGGTAAGACTCCTAACACTACATTGGCCCTCCTCTGTGATACGAGGAACCTTGTAAGTAGCTCTGGATAAGATAAATGCCGTAAATGTAAATGTAATTAAATCCTCCACTAGCCTGCTTTGTCCATCACCATCTCCACGTCCGGGTTGATCTGCATTAGCTGATGAGTGACTTCCGACTCCCGATGTTCATGAGGTCTTGAATGGCTTCAGCCTCATGATCTACTGTCACTGTTGTCGTCTCTTCCTCTGTTTAAACACCAAAAACTTACTTACTATAGTTTTCCAGCTGTGTCATTTTCTCTTTCCTCACCAATTCATCCATCCTTTCATCCTACATCAGTTCAGCCCCACTCATTTAACTTGTACTAGTTTAGTGTCACTCATTCAGGCAACAGCAATTTAGCCCCGCCATTCAATTCTTTACAGTTCCACTCAACCCATTTATTTTGTGGCAGTTTAGCCCCACCCCTTTATTATAAATCAGTGTAGCTCCATCCAATTCAGCCTACAGCCCCTCCCATTTTCCCACAGAAGTTATGGAAGAAGTATTAAGCTGGCGACATGCAGGGCATCCAATCAAAAAAAGAGCTTATTTACATATGTCTGTCTGTTTAATTGTTAGATAAGAAATGAATGTGTGATTATCTTTATCTTCATCATTAACTCACTTAGGAGCTGCTCGTCGTTCTCCACCTCATCCATCAAAGTCTCCATGAGCTCTTTTATGTCCTCCATCTCCTTACTGGAGTTCTCTCCCATCTTCCAGAGTCTCGGTTGGATTACTATTAAGACTACCAGACCCTCTGAGTACTGGTAGCTCCAGGACACTGGCCTCCTCTTTTCTTTTTGTTGGCTGTGGATCTTCTTTCTCTGTGTTTACTTCTAGATCCTGTTGCTTTGTTTCCTCCATGGCAGCTTCTACTTTTTCTCCGTCTTCTATGACATTTCCCTTTATTACTCTTCTTCAGCCTCTTCTTCATCTTCTTTTGTTCTTCACTTTTACTGTCTGTATCAGAGTCACCCTCAGGGACTCTGGGGCACCAGAACCAAAGGCAGCTTATTTTGGCAGCTGACCTCTTTGATGTCCAAGCACAGACTGACCAGAACTGAACCTGATCACGGAACTCCTGCTTCTCTACAGCTCTACATCACTCAGTGCATCTTTCAGAACATTACAACATTAGAGGGGTTATTGGACTAATATCTACTGTATAGAATGTTTGACAGTGATCACACATGGGGTGAAAGGCCTTGCTCAAGGGCCAATTAGTGTCTGGGTATCGAACCCACAAGCCGGTCATCAATAGCCCAGTGCTTTAACTGCTGAGCCACCACTGCCCCTATATACCACTGTTCCTATTTTAGTGTGTAGGAGTGATTATTGAGGGGTTTATGGACCATGGCTCCTATTCAAGTGTATAGGAGTGTTTTTGATGGTGTTTGAGGATTAATGTCTGGCACCAACAATCACTCCAGAATAAAAGTGACACAGTTTGTGTCTACCTGTAAACTTGTATATAACATTAGAATGAGCTGAAATACACTGTGTGCTTGTGGTGTGTATTTTTCAGTGTGTTTTGTGTTTCGAAGTGTGAGCATGTGTGTTTCTCAGTGTGGGTGGGTGTGTGAGCGTGTGTATGTGATGGTAGGATGGAGTTTGATGACAGAAACTGCCGTCGCTCAGCTTTTCAATCCACTTACCTCCAGGACACACACATACGTTTTGATCATTACTGAGAGCTGTTTCCAGTCTCATTAAGTGGACCAGTTTCAAGGTCAAAGAACGGGAAGACCTAGATTCTCTCCCTCCTGGTGGGTGCTAGATTGGGAAGGAGTGCCCAGTGCACATGTGCTCAATTTAGCAAACAATGGTATACATACGTTTCTGTGTTATCTAGAGCCCGAGAGCTTTTGTGCAAATGACACCTTTCCTGTCAGCAAGCTTCAAGATCATTTTACCTCAGAGAGTTTCCTAACCGCTGTTACATGCCGCTCGCTGCTACCAAAGTGGACCATTTGAGGCATCATTGGTACTACTGAAAGGATAAGACTCATAACCTGTGTCTAGATCATCATATGCTATATGTAGGCCAGCTTATTATAGCCCTTAATTAATCTGAATCATAAACGACCAGCTAAATAGAGAACACTGGTAATAGAACACTGAATGCTTAATTCAGTATTAAGAAATGCAAACTTGTGAAATCTTTTAAAAACTGAGCTATTACATAAACCTCTTAAACCAGTACTGATGTAGAAAAATAATAACTTACATATTTAATTTTTAATATAATTAGATCATGTGAATGTGTTTATCGGTAGATAATTGTGCTTATTTTAAATAAATAATGCGTAAAAAAACAAGTCTGCCAGTGAATTAAAAAACATTCAGTAGCTAATATTCCTTAGAGTAAACTTATTTCACGTGTTATCTAATTATGCTTTATAGACGTTGCAGGTAATTTAGGTTATTTTAGTTTGTGGTAAGAAACAACAGATAATTCAGTTTATTACAATTTATTTATTTATTAATTCATTTATTATTACTTATTTTAAGAAATAATGCTTGGAACAAGCTAAGCTATCTGCCAATGGATTCAAACATTTTTACACACAACAATCTTGTAATGACAAATACACTACAAGTCCAAATGTTTGTGGACACCCCTTCTAATAAATTCTTACAGCTATATTACGTTGCACACATTGTAGCTAATGCAATGCTCTAAATTCTTATAAAAAAAAATCTTCCCTGGACAGTAGATAGTTACTCCCACAAAAGCAGGATTCACTCTCTTTAATACCCTTGATTTTGGAAGAAACAATGAACGAGCGAGTGTCTCAATACTTTTGTCCGTGTAATGCATTATTTAGACTAGATTTAAGATGATTTCACTTCATTCTTCTAAACTGTGCTGCAATTCTTGGGATATCTGTCTCAGAGACTCTGGCCTTGCCCAAAGCAGCTCACCTGAGGGTGAAGGCACCGCACTGTGAACGAAAACAGAAGTACAGTTAGCGGCCATGTGCTTATGCTAGGCTAATGGCCAACCCTTAACCTGTAGCCTCACCATTTTTTGTGACTATTCGCTCGCTTGACAACAAAATGAACTTGCTAAAGTTCAGACTGACTGCTCAGTGAGATAAGGAAAAAGGTAGTATTCTAATTCTGACTGAATGGTGACTTCATGACAATCCCCCTGAATGGGCTAAGTTGCTTCTTGTAGATAGAAAGCTGTCATCCAGGATAACCAGAAGAGGTGGTCTGCCCCCATCTCAGACTTTCTGATCTTCTGCTTCTCCGTGCTGCTCACCGCATTCCAGCTACTGCTGAAACAGGGGAAAAAAAAAAACAGTCCCAAAAACGATCAAAGTGTGGCCAGAGGGAGCGGTTTCAGCTCTGCAGGACTGCTTTCGTTCCACTGGCGGGAGCATGTTGACTGACCTTCTATGCAACACAAATTCAAGAACATTTCACAGGCAATGACTCATGACGTCTCTACCCAGGTATTCTAACTGCCACTGGCGACAAGAGGTGGAATCCTCTCACCTGCAGCATTGACACCACCCTTCCAGATGCCATCAACAACTTCTCTGCTTGTTTTAAAGCATCCAGTACAGAAGCTACAGTGAGGATTACACCTCATCCTAGCTGTCTGATACTGCTGCTGATGTGAGGAGGACCCTGCAAGGGGTAAACTCACACAAGCACCGACAGCATGATGTACTCACAGACCTCTTTAGCATCTCTCTGGCTCAGGCTGCTATACAGATCTGCCCACCATCAACATCAGCCACCATCACTTTCCTGCTAAAGAAGACCCTGTTACACTTACTACAATATTCATAAAATGCTTTAACTTTGGCCCACCAACATGCCTACAAACAGAGCTGCATCCTAAGGATGCCATATCCTCCACCATCCACCTGGTCCCTCATTACAAACAACCTCTTCTGGTTATTACACACCTGAGAAATCTCATCAGCATTTTTACTTCCAGAGGAGACTGAAGAAAACTAGCCTTTTCTCACCCAACCTCCACTACTTCTGCAGAGGCATCTTAGAGAGCATTCTGACCTCCGGCATCATTGTCTGATATGGAAACTGCTCTGCCTCAGACAGGAAAGCCTTGCAGCGGGTAGTGGAGACTGCTTATTGTATTGCTGGGTCAGATTTTCCTGCCATCATGGATAAAGCCTGCAGCATCAGAAAAGCTCTCTCTCCCCCTTCACAAGAACTTGTACATCTTGTAAATATACATCTTGTATATAGTGGCAGTTCCAGCAGTATCATAGTAGCCAAGATGTGAAGAACGGGGTAGACATACCAGCACAGCACAGCCCCTGATAAAGTGACGAACACAGCTAATTATCATGGCTGGCAGAGATACGATAAGGACTGATTCTGAGTTATG
This sequence comes from Salminus brasiliensis, assembly GCF_030463535.1. Taxonomy (NCBI): domain Eukaryota; kingdom Metazoa; phylum Chordata; class Actinopteri; order Characiformes; family Bryconidae; genus Salminus; species Salminus brasiliensis. The sequence goes on along the minus strand of NC_132889.1, from coordinate 24,737,780 downwards.
CTTCAACATTAATTGCTTTTACTGTAATATCATTGCATCAATCTCTTAATCACTTGTCGGTTTCTCATCTGTAACATAATACTGAACAACAGTAAGGCCTCTACCATCTGGTTAGGTTGCTAACATGACAAACACAATGAAAGCTCACGCACTTCTACACACACACATACATACACAAACACACTCGCTCTCCTTCTACAGTCTCTCAGTATTGTTGATACATGTATTGTTTTTCACACTTACAGTTAATGAGGCTGCTCTCTGGTCACAGCACATCAGCTCTCTCTCTCTCTCTCTCTCTGTCGCCCACACCACAGATGGTTGACTCCTGATCATTTTTGCCATTGATTTCGCGCACAAGGCCAAATCCAGCCAGTGACACGCCCAGGAGAAATGGCCATATTAATCTAGTGCGATACATACAGCCCTGGTTCTGCTCCATAAAGCTCCCATGGAGCATTCGCTCACCAGAACAAATGCACGCGAGGTTTGCAGTGTGATTTGGGAGTGAAAAATGAAAGTGACACCAATGCACTGCTTCTGATAACATGCCTCCTGAGCCATTACCATCATAATATGCCATCAATCTGATGCTACACCGATGGGACAAGATTACATGTACCATGGATGTCACAATCGAGTTTGTTGGGGGGGTCTTTGTCCGATCCGAGTCATTTAACATTGAGTATCTGCCAATGCGGTTTCTGAGATCTGATATTTGTGTTTTTGAAGAATATAGGAAGACAGTCCTCACTTGAAGGACATTGGATATACCAAAACTAATCACATTTCAGTAAAACATTAGGGTTGGGACAGTATAATGTAATACCATATACTATTTAAAGCGACATTATCTCAATGTGTCTGATTTCTGTTCTGTGTCTATCCAGTTCACGGCCAAACACATTTATTCCCCCATGTCAAAGGTGTCAAAAGTGTTCACATTCCTTACTCAGGTAGAAGTGTGGATACTAGGGTTTAAAAAAGCCTTTTATAGGAGTTGAAGTATCAGGCTTCTCCACAGGGACCTGTAGTACACTACCCCACCTCCCCCAAAAAACAATTTTTCCTTAAAGCCATAATGACTGTAATGTTATTATTAAATGTTACAATTGGAAAATGGTGGAATGCGCTAGACTACCTGTTTCAGCTGCATATCATGCATTTTAGTAATATCAAATATATAAAATCTATATTATCATGTGTTTCATGGAGCTTTTACTGCTCAATGTATGTTTACGGATAACGTCCTGTCTTTCAACAAAAATCAGCTTGCTGATAACTTTGAGAGAAGTAAACCCCCCTGCCCTTCGATGTGGAGATTTGCTCAAGTGTAATAGTGGCCAGGACAAGCTGAAAAGCTTTTTGTGCATTATTGAGTCATTAGGTTTTTGTCAGGGTATTTTGGCCTCTCCTCATTCAAAGACTGGTCTCGTGTGACTGGAAGTAACTGCCCGGCAGCACTGCAAAGATGGCCACAGAGTCAGGCAAAGGTCAGAACTGGAGTAATGCAGCCAAAATATCTGAACAGAATCACAAGGCTCAGAGCAAAAGAACCAAAACCAGAATAATAAACACTTAACAGAGCCAGAAACAGAAAGGACAAAAACAAACAGGGTCAAAACTCCACACAAAAAAACCCCACAAACACTCACTATGCTGCTGAGAAACAGTGGCAATACTTCACAAAGTGGAGCACGAAACAATTAGGTTATATAGAGGCACATAAATCAAACACTGGTGTAAAAAGTTAGCATTCCAGAGAAGAGGAAGGAGAGCTGGAACAGTGATGCATGCTGGGAGGTGGAGTTTGCATTACGAAAAACAGGTTTGAGGGGAGTCCCAGACTACCCAAAGTCCGGAGCAGACACTGGCAAACATATGAAGACCTTATTTACTACTCACAAAAAGAAATAACTGTTGATTTTATAGCAGACGTCAACTTCACAGACCTTTTATATCTCTATAAAGGCCCAGCGTAGTCCCAATGCTCAGAGAATTTCAGGAAAGGTAAACAGCAGTTTCTAACGCCTGTCCCCTGCAGCTCACAGTGGCATCCGGTTCGATATGGCTACAAATATTGACCCTTTTGTTATTGAAAAACGCTTCTGTCTGAAGGTCAGAACAAAGCACTACATGCACGACCAACTGCAGTGTTTAAAATACACAGAAGAAAACAGCATAAGCTAATCTAGCTGAAGTTTAAGTGACAGATCACATTACCTTAACATTAAGCTATGTAGCTGGCATACATGCAGCCTTCTACACCATATTGACTGCATGTAGCACTTCAGTTTTGTCACTCAGACTAAAGGCATATGTATAAAGAAAGGCTCATTATTTGAAACCATGTCCAACCTGACATGTTCAACCTGTCAGTACGTTTAGTTTTAGAAGTTCACATTTATGTGATTGGCTTCCTATGTCTTCCCATGTGTGCCATCAGGCCCTTCATCTAGAATGCAGAAGCATGACTTGCCTTCAATGCCCCAATTCAGCCTTGTCACTCTTCTACGATGTTCTCTTGACTGGCTTCCAGCAGCTGCCCAAATCACATTTAAAACCCTTACACTGGCCTACAAAGCCAAAAAATGGACCAGCCCCTCCATACCTGACGGCAATGTCAAAACTCGATCTGTACCAAGAGCATTTCGAGCTTTAGGTACGGCTTGGTTTGACCCGCTATCCTTCAAGAGAACCACTGAGGACTAGCATCTAGACTTATCTTTGTCCTGGAGCTGAGGTGGTCGTACGAACTTTACCTGGGAGTCAGATCCGTCAACTGAAGACCCATCTTTTTCAAGAGCACCCAACTCAATACTAACTCTGAACTCATTAAAGGCTTGTGATTGCACTTAAAAGCCTTACATTGATATCGTTGCATCTACTGTATCTATCTGTTATTGCGCTTCTTTTGTATCTAGATATTCATGGATCATTCTAGAATTGGGGGTGCATCTCCCAGATAAATGTTTTGTTGTTTTTCTTTATTTCATTATTGAATCATTTTCTAATAATTATACTAATTGCATTAATTTTCTACTATTAATAATGCTTGCAAAATCTTTACACACAAAAAAATGATCACTTCCTGATTCATACAATCAACTTAACTTTTACAATATTTTACTCCCTGCTAACCTCACACACACACAAACACAACCACTGTTCAACCATATAGGCCGACTCGGAGCTCCTCAGCCACAACATCCTAACCACTAAGGATGTCTATGTTTTCCCAGTGTCCTCTTTTACTTAATAATAATAAAAATATATAATATATATATATATGTATATCCCAATGTTCTTGTCAACTCTGCTACTGATATGGAACTGCATAAAAGCTACAAACTTTCTAATAAGTTCTAATAAAAAAATGGGACTCAGTAATGTAAATTCCTCTGGTGGGAAACATAGAATGCAGTGAGATTTGCCTACTTCTCTCATTTTTTTTGTAATGAGATAAAAAGTTGAGGATAAATCAACAGAATATTAATGATTGGTCAAATGTTTTATTGTGCTTTTGAGTGAATCATGTCTTCTGACTCTTTTACTACTTTGGGACAACACAGCACTTCTCTAAATGCCACATATGTAAATATAAATGTCAATAATGTTGAGGTCTGGACTCTGGGGAGGTCAGTCCATTGTTCTGAGCAGCACTTTCAGTTGTAAATGTTTTTATTTGGTCTATCCCCTTTCTCCAGTGACAGCTTCTTGACAGCTACAGCTTGACAGACAGTGAAATAGCTTGTACTTGATGGAAATTAAATGAAAGTCTCTCACTTCTCTCACTGAGGCTGAGACGAGGACATCCCTGACACAGACAAACATAATCTCAAACAATGACTCAGCACTGGCGTTCAAGATCGCGTCTTCTTCAGCCTGTAGAGGATGGCAGCTTTCATGGTAAGAGTGGAAGGTGTTTTGCACAGTAAATGGAAGAACCTAGGCATGCCTTTCCCAGCCTGAAGAGCAACTGTGGTGGTCTTTGGGAGAGCTCTGGGAGAGCAGGGTGTCTCTAAAAAAGCAGTGTACTTTAACTGCTGCCTCCTGCAGAGAGATTTGTAAAAAAAAAAAAAAAACCCTTTAGCAAGTGGCCCACTCTAGTCCGCTGGACATGCATTAATCTCCAGGCTCTGAGGCGGAGGGAAAAAATTTCATTATTTCCTTTGTGGGATCTACTTGTTTTTACTCTGGCTCCTCATTCCCTTTTTCCAACTGAAAATGGGCTAATAAAAGCATGACCGGAAGATTGGTTGGGGGGAGGGGGGTTGGTGCTGGTGGGTTAAAGAGAGAGAGAGGCCTTTATGAGTCCTTGTTCCCACCAATGTGTATTTTTTTTAAAGGAGAGATCCATTAGAGTGTTCGTCCCTCCCTATATCTCGGAGAAATGATCGGATTCAAATCCCCCCACGCACCTCTCAATAAAGCCACTTCTTCTGTGACCTTCATCAAGCACAAGACCCCCGCCCCCCCTCCCCCATCCACTTTTCCTCCCCTTTACAGCCGTTCTCCCACTTTAGATGAACAACACAGGGCTGTTGTCTTTTTTTTATGTCAGCTTCATAAGTCTGCACAAGCTCTAAATTTAGATTCACTGCTTATGGTTAGCACCTCTCGCTCTGTTCACCCTAACAGCCCTGTTCTGAAATCCCCTGGAAGGTGATGAGCTTGATATGAACAGAAGGGACCACTGACACTGTGTTACATCTTAATCCAGTATTTTTTAGCTGTTATATACGTGTCCCAGAGCCAAGGATACAGCTGAGGTACACAATATGTTGGAGGACTCCTTTGGTGCATCCTTCTAGGCCTTTAATCACCCGAAACTATTCAGTTCCACCTTAATTTAGACTCAGAAGTACAGTATACTGAGGAGGAAACCTCATTTTCAATATAGCTTAGAGCTCACATTGTATATTTAGTAGTAACAGTGATTAGATAACATCAGATTTTCACTTTATTGATCTGCAGTACACACAGTAACTGTAACTGGGTGAGCAGACATGTCTGTTTGCAGCCGTTGGTCAAACTGTTTAAATCCCGCCTTCTCATCGCCACTATTGGTCTACAAGTACCTGCATCTACATGCAGCCATTGGTCCAACTGCTTAATTGGCATACACTGGCATTAAAATAAAAGCTGTAAAAGGTGGCTTTGCGGCTCGTTTAAAGTGACCAGTGAATGACATAAGAATAAAAGGTACCACATTTAAATTAATCAGCATGTAAAGTGATAAGTACCAATACTACAGCGACAGTTTCTGAGTGCCCAGTAAAAGAGATTAGCATAGAAGGTGTATTGATGCAGCATTGTGCTCCTGGGCTCCCCCTACATCTCTATATTTGGGTTTGAATCAGTGTATGTGGTCATGATGTTTAACATTTAAGGGGAGGGTGCTCATCAGTCTTGTTTGCAAAGGCCTGGTGTGCAGGTTTCCATCCCAACCAAGCAGGAGCTCCCTTTTTATGACTGCCACCTGTTTGGTTAACTGGATCAACCATCAGGTAGAATCTGCTTCTGCTAGAAAACTAAAGCAGAGGTAAATTCCTGCCAAAATACAACACTGGAAGACAAACATGGCAACAACACAAATTACACTTTAATCAGATCACAACTCTAGCTCCCATACACCTAACAATGCCTCACAGTTCAGCCAGTGCTTGTTCTGAGAGTGGTTGGGTAGCAGTGGACAGTCTAATCTGTTTATCTCCAGATTCTGATTCTTTGATGAATTGGCTGTTGTATCAACTTTCACTATTTTGCTCTTCCATGGTAATGGATCTAAGTGAGCTAAGTGTTGCTATCATTGATAATCACATGGCAGAGAAGGAGAAGAATCCAAGCTGCAAAGTTCCAGAGAGCTTCAGGACTCCAGAGAACAATTCCAAACAGACAAGGAGAGGATGAATTTGGAGGCAAAGCCCAAAAAACCCTCCTCTTGTTGCCTGGGCAGCAGTACCCTGCCCTTCCGTCCAACTGAACGGTCACTTCAGGAGCCCGGCTCTCTAATCAGAATGGATGTGCACGGCTGCGAGCCGCCCGCCTTCATTTGTCAAACTCCCGCTTTGCGCTTTGACAAGCAAAATGGAAATAATCGTCTTCCCTTCCGACGTAATGAGAGGTTTGCTGAGGGACGAGGTAAGCAGTGTTCGAGGTGTGGGTGGCCAGGTTGTTGAGGACCTCAATGCTGTATATGGGTCAGAACAAAATGTGTCTGGCACCACCAGCCAAAACTGCAGCTGCTCGAGGGCCGGACACACAGCGAAAGCCTGGATATCGTCTCCGTACCATCCATCAAATTCGTGTCCTGCAAATGTAATGTGGATTATCATATTATGTTCTTATGTTTGTTAAATCAGCACCTTTCTGTGCTGTTTGCCCCACTCTGATCCCCTGCTCTCCATTTATCAGAGAAGTCACAAGTGGTTTAATTACCATTCATCACATTCTTGTTGCAGAAAACTTTCTCTGTCCGGCTGCCAAAACCACGGCCATCTGTCTTCTCTCGACCACTGCTGGTGCCACGGAACATGCTATCCATCTACCGCATGCCAGGCATGTGCCAAGGCCAGAGAGAGGGGAGGCAGGTTGGCCAAGAAAGGGGAGGAAAGGGGTTCTACAAAGTCTTGAAGCAAGAGGCAAAGAGTGGCCTACATGTTCCTGTTAGAGCTGGCAGTGTCCACATTAGCCAATTAGAATGAACACAAAATGGCAGTGGATGCTCCTGATGATGGAGCACAAGAAACAGAACAGGAACTTAGGCTACTTAGAGTACTTAGGCTCAGAGTCAGCGCTGGCATGCCACTGTGCCTCAGGGTGTTTGACTTCTAACTGGTAAAGCAAAGCGTGCAGGCGACTCCAAAAAGGTTCAGAGAGAGAGAAAGAGAGAATGATGAGGGTAAAGGAAGAGGAGTAGTGTGAGAGATAGCAAGCTACAACTCCTTGATATTTATTCGGGAGCAGCTGTTGTGCAGCATGCAAGTTTCCCCCCTCTGAGCATCTGCCATTGCAAATTGATTACCCAGGGGTAGGCCAGGCTGCGCCACCCGCTCCTCACTAATCGCATCTGTTGCTTTGATTAAGAGACGAACAAGCCCTGTCCACCCGGTCCCCGGCCACACTGGGGCACAGGCTCCTGTGGAAGAGAGCAGGGAGGAGGAAAAAGAGGAGGACAAGAAGGGGAAAATGGAAAAAAAGTAGAACGTGATAAGGATAATGAAAGAGGCATATAAGGAAGGCTGGTGACTTCAGTGAGCTAGAGAGTCAGGAGAAGAAGGCAGGAGTCCAGTCAGTTGCCTTTAAGTCTGGGAGACATGACAGGGGAAATTAATCCAATACTGAGATTATATTGCTGTATGTTATTATTATAACTATGAGGTAACTATTTATTTCATGTAATATTTATTTCATAAGAATAGATACGCAAGCATAGAAAACTGATTCACTATGAAATATATAAATATTTTAACAGAGAGAGCTTCAAATGGTGCAGGGGAATAAGGCGCTGTCACCATGACCAGAGAATTACTTGTTTGAGGGTCGCCGGTTATGCTGCTATCCAGTGGCAGCCAGGGCCCCAAGAGAGCACAACTGGCCTTGCTCTCTTCACACTGGGTAAATGGCAGTTTCTCCCCACATCACTCAAGTGCAATGCTAGCGATGCTTTCCTTCGAGCGCCTCGGTTGCACAGTGATGTTGCAATGACAGCAGTTCGGAAAAAGAGGTGATAGCTGACTGCATGTCGAAGGATCCATACTGCCTTTACCTTCCCTGTGTTGGGGGAGAATACGTATGGGTTGGGTAATTGGTGATCCAAATAGGGGAGAAAAAAGGAAAACAAAACATATCAAATTTATTAAATAAATGATTTATAAAAAAATTAATTATGAATAAATGATAAATAAATGGCACATATTATAATGTGCTACAGCCTTACATTTCACATTCATCCATTCATTGTTCCACTGATAAAGGTTTAAGCTGAATTTGAACAATTGCTGCATATATATATTTTTTTTTTTTTTTTTTTTTTTCTATGACCTACTCATCTATATCAATTCATAACAACCAATAATGAAGCCCGAAACTAGACCAACTAAATGGCAATATAATCGCTGTCATGCAAAAAAAACTTTCAATGGAAGTCAATGTAAAATTATTTTATTTTTAAATAGGTCAGAATTGAGGTGGCAAGAATTATTTCATGGGCAGTTGTTGTCCTGCTTCATCCATGTCAACATACATCCTTAGGTTCCATCATTTTAGATACACAGTTGCTTGTACAAATACTCTGGCTTGGAAAAGGGCCTTGTAGATGAGGTATAGCTGAGCCCTAAAAGGTCAGCAAAGGAATGAAAAATAAAGATCAAGGGAATAAACTGATATGTGTTAGTGCCTTTCGGACCAGGCAGGCCGACCGACTTCCTGAGCTATGCTATTAATGCTTCTACCTGCTTGGCCTTGCTCACCCTCCTACTGTACAACCATAATTTACATTGTACTGGCTGTGTTCTGCTCATATGGTCGGCCATATGGCTTGTCACAATATCTAAACCTGAAGTAACTCACCCCTGGGTCGCTTTGGAAAGATTTCCCCCAGCTTGTGAGTCAATGTGATTCTGCTCTTTTTACGATAATACAAGCCAAAGCAGTCAAATGTTTGATCATGTTATTGAAACTAAAGCTTAGTGGGCCTGTAAGACACCTAATCTGAGGAATAAAATGAAGTACCATGGAAAACGGGCACTTTCACAACTTAATCTAGTCTCTTTTGGCTGGTCCAGTAATGAAAAGTCCATTTGCTCTGTGAATGAACTGGCTCGCCTTTGCCAAAAGTGGCTCCTAAGATCAAATTTGCTGTTCCCCCATTACAAGTACTGCATTATCATATACTTGCCTCTCCTCAAGGAGCTGTGGAATATTCCTCTAGGTTAGAGAAGCATCCAAACGTCTCAACGTTCTACAGTCTTTCCCAAAGCTTTATTGATTTAGCAGAATTAATTAACTTCCACTTCCTAGCAATCAAATTTTCTCAAGAGAAACGAATAAGGAAAAAACAAGCAAAGACAGGAAGTTAGAGTCTGTTGTTTACTATCGACATCCATGGATTAGATCATCACACTCCAGTGAAGGCTAATTCAGTTAAACACTTGATTAGTTTAAAGGAAATGGGCCCAGGCAACAGAGATCTACATTTGCTCCGGTTGACACGACTCATTTTTAGGTTTCCCAGTGGAGCGTTGATGGTGCACTAATGGGGGGAAAAAAGACATCAGGGGTCTGAGAATTCAAAACTTCAGCTAACCTAACAAGAAAATATACATTTGTATTATCATCACACAGTTACAAAAAGCCCTACTGTATTGCTATCAGGGCCGCACTGAGTAGCCCAAGGCTGCAAAGTGAAAGTTTAGGCATCCTTGGTTAAATGACATTTCGATATGATACATTGTTGTTTTTTTTTTGCTTTTTTTGAGAAGTAGTCAACACATCTGTAACACAGTGTAAACCATATACCGGGAGATGAATGTGAAAAAGTGCTAAAATTAGGAAATATAGTTTCACACAGTAAAGCTAGGCTGCAAAACAAGCTTCATAAATTATTTTTGTAAATCAATTTATACACATGGCATCTTTCACCCACTGTGAACTGGCTGGTTTTCAGCTGAAAGAGCTGTGCAAGGCTAGAATAGAAACGTTAGCTGACATAACTAGGCTTTTGCATTTGTTTGTTTACTAAAACACTGGCTGCCTTTCTCTATGTAACTTTTAAGCCTCATGTGATCTACTGTGGCTTTCTGTGGTCTCCATATGGCTTTAATATAATGTAGTACTGTCAAAATGCTTGGTGGTGCCTTGTGGCGCACCGAGAAACTGAAAAGTGCTAAAAGTCATGAAGCGCTGGCGTCCTCTAAAAATGGCATACTCCATACAAGAGCACTTTTACATGCTGCTAACATTCCAGACCACCTGGCCTGCACCCTGACTATTTCTTTCCTGACTATTCTTTAAATAGGCATCATCTATCCTCAGCACAACTACAGATTCAGTGATTTACTCTTAAGTACTAATAACCAATTTACTAATTGATCTTTGTTTTTCTTGAGTTATATTAACCATACAAGGCATCCTGGCACCAGTCTCAGTCAAAGGAAGCATTCTAATCTACTGAATTAGGAATATGAATATAAGGATTATAAATAAGAAACTATATCTGAGATCATTATGATGCTCAAGCATTCTGTAACATAACTAAGCCCTAACTGAGGGACTATCTACATTTCTCAACTGGTAAATCTATGAATGATCAAGCTCCATTTTCTGTTGATATATTATTTGTATATTTATATCATCCTTTAAAGCCACATGTGTAAATTGGATTGTTGTGGCGAGAGGAGGGTCGAGTGTTTTCATTTTCCCCATGGTTCGAGCCAGATTTCATTTCGCACCAGAGGCTGAGACAGATAAATAACAAAATATTGATCCAGCGTAATTCCAAGAGCGACTTTGGGGTGGGGTGGGGAGGGAGGGATTTAGATCAAGTGAGAGAGTGTGTGTAGAGGTGAGGGATGCGTGTTGGTTGCCGGGGAAATTACCTCTCTAGCTGACTGAAGGGAAATGTGATATAAAAAAAGTTACTTTCGCTTTGCTTTGCTGAAAGACCTTTTCTCAACTTTTTATATAACACAATAAACAAGACGCCACTGTCGCCAAAGCAGAAATGGATATTTAATCTGCTGGAAATGAGGCCCCTTTAAGCCCACTCTACTCCTCAAACGCTCCTAAAGCCTAGTACTCTTTTTGACATAACAGAGGACATAGACAATTTGTTCATACAACATTTGAGGAAACTGGGTTTATCTGGCCTGACGCACAACCTGAGCCATTTGCTTCTGTTGAGAGCTAGAGACTGAATGTAGTGTGCTCTCATGTAGAAAGAGTTTTCAGAGTTGACTACCCCCTAGTTAACTAGGGGGTAGTACTGATAAAAATTCAATATTGTGATAGTACTTTTGTATCAGACGCAGAGGTCGGGACTCAAGTCAGACTCAACTTGGACTTTACAATTATGGGCGAGAACTAGATTTCTCCACTAATGACTCAAGAACTTTAATTCCACATAAAAAATGTTTGACATTTTTTCGACAACAAGTAAGATATGTTTGTGTTAATAATAAAATCCTTATTAATATTGTCCTCTTTATACAGACTTGTAGACCATTTGCAATAAAACGTGACAGGGTGGTAAATTTCATTTTAAAATGACCACAGTTCTTTATATGCTCAAGTTTCTGACCCAGCACACATGCCAGTCAATTTGAATGATTATTTTCTTTGCATTAATAACTTTAATTTCCTCTATCCATTTCACGTGACAGGGTGGTTGTGGTGAGATTGACAGATTACCTGTCTAACAAACAAACAATGTATGACAAAGCATGTCAGAACTTGCTTTTTTTGTTCCTGGCTGCTCCTAAGGCACACATGTAACTTACTCTTTGTGGTGTTATTAAAAGCAACAGTATATTGTTTATAGACAAAACAAGTTAGTGTGACAGGGTGGTAAATCAGGGATGCAAACTAAATTTTTCCCAAAAAGGAAATTCGCAAATCACTTCATATTTGTGTATTTTGAACTGTTCTTTCAAAACAATCTACGGCACCCAGCCAACGACATACACTATTGTTGACAAAGACTGAGCTGTCTATCAATTCTGTGAACGCTAAAAATCAATATTGTTGTGCAGTGGTCTACCAATACAGCCACAGAGCAGACTGCAGCAGCACAAAGCTGACAAATGACCCGGCTGTTTGGCTTCACCATAAGATTTTTCAGCATCAGTTAAAGAGAAGAATATGCAACAACAAAGCCACTAGAGACTATTTGTTTGATGGAGAAGGTGGAAAGCAGTCCTCAGGCTATCTTCTTGTGTTCTGAGGAATCTCGTTATGGTTATCGTTCTTTTAAAGGACAGCTTATCAAGGCTACAGCTTTTGACAATAGCCATCACAGTTGATCTAACCGCATTTTTGCGAGCACATACAAGGCACATATCAGTGCCTTGTGGTTCATGACACTCACCCATCCTTGACACAAGTACACCCTTCAGTTTGAAATCAAATCTCGTGTTATGTGAAACAATCCGGCTAATTCAATTGAATTCAATTAAAATTTATCTGTGCAGCGATTTTCACAACTCATTTTTCACATAGCAGCTTTACAGAGATTCAGGTCAGAGCCTCTTTTGGGCAAGCAAGGGCAACAGTGTCAAGGGAAAACTCCTTCAGATCAAGAGGATGAAACCTTGGGAAGAACCGAGACTTAAAAGCGGCACCCATCCTTCTGTAGTCAACCAGATAGTACAATAAATGACAGAACAGCAAGAATACAAATTTTCAAAGCAGTAGTGAATTAAGAGATGTGGCAACATCGAGCCATACATGATGAAAACCAATGTGAAGAGCCAGAGCAGGACAGCATAGCAGTGGGCAGCAGAGTAGTGGAGACACAGGTGGCAGTACCGGGACAGAACAGTAGGGCATCTTAATACATGGAAAAGAGAGAAAGAGGAAACTTAAGAGGAAGGAAATATGAAGCAAAAAAGAGGGATCTTACAGTGGGACAAGTCTGACCCAGAGGGTAGGCACCAGCACCCAATCATGGACTCATCAGGCATCGGCAGCAAGCAGACAGGGGGCAGCTTAGCACATGGGGGAGAGAGCCAAAGAACAGTTTCACCTGCCAATGTGCTCAAGTAAATACAACAGCCATCTAGAGTGCCACAATACAGTGCTTACTTTACTGTTATTGCAATATTGACATTGGGCTGCAATGGGCTGCCATCTGCAAATGAGCATGCTTACAATTCCAAAATTGTCTGTTCCACATTTTACAGGACATTTTCCATAACGTCCGTTCTGGATATGTTATTCAACATCTAGTACTTTTTTTATAGTATTTTTTAAGATCTAAATTTGTAAATACGAGTCACGAATGATGTGCAGTTAGACTCAATATAGCTAACTGGTGCTAGCTATCAAGAAAGAGTTTGATGAAAAAAGTGAAGAAAAAAAACAATTAAATAATAGATGAGTAATAGAGAATTTTTGCCAATGTATGTTAAGCAGTGTGTACTATTCCTCAATAACAAATATTTATATAATGAGTAGTGACTTACATATCTATATGTGTCCGAGTAAAATGACTGGACATGATTTTTACAGTCCTTTGGCCTTTACAGATCACAATTTCATTTTCTATTGTCAGAGCATTTGATTTAATGACCGCCATAAGGATATAAAGAGTATTTCAAGAAATCCCCTTTTCAAGCTTCAACAGTCAGGGTTCTCTTTAAAGGGACAAAGCAAAGGTCTGTGAGCACAGCAAGGTGTTAGGTATAATTGGGTTGAAAGAAATTGCATATCATAATGGCAACATGCAGGAGCATTATTGTAATATTATGCATAAAAAGTGTTGGTCATGCAGGTCTATGAAATCCACTGCAGTTTTCCCATTACAAATGAAATATTGCCAGAATAAAATAAACGGTGTGTACAAGCAACGTGACAAAAACCCCCCAAGAGCGTTCCAGATTGTACCAACCTCAATATTTATAATGATGCTGTCACATAGCAGTCAAAAGCACAGCAGTTGTCATTCATCAGCAGTGGTGGGTAATTACATGTTCAAAGTCATAAAGGAGTGTCCTTATGCCACAGAGCCCTGTCTCAACAAAACGTATATAATCATGCATATGAACACCAATCCATCACACACTGGATGTAACTCATTAAAGTTAGTACTGTAGTTTAGGAAAGGCAGTCTTTATTTTACTAGGAGCAAAATAAAGCTTGCACAGCTGAAATCAAACAGAGGACAAAAAGCAACTATTCTCTAAAAGTTTCAAAAGTAACTTCTTTGTTTTTGACAGTGGCCACAGGCAAACAAACAGCCGTGTTTATTAGAGGAACAATCTGATATTTCAGAACAACGCTGTGACAGGCCTGTTTCAACATTACCAAAAACAAAGTGAGAGACTGGGAGCCTTTAGCCTCTTTAAAATTCATAGAAAGGGCTTTGAAGGAAAGAAACAGAACCAATAGCATAAAGATCTGGTGCTGTGCAACAACAATGGAATCCAAACCTGTAGAATTTGGCTCAGAGTAGTGGTCACTAGTTACTCTAATCATATTCTGAAGGATTTATACTTTATTGAGTATTATCAAATGATAATACTGTTACTTCAACTTATGTATGTTTGCAAGGTCAAGGAATCTACTATTTACTTTGTATTCTATGTAAGCCCTCAAACAGCCTATGGACCACCAATGGGCCAAAAGTGTTATTACAAGCTTATATTAACAAAAAATAGCCCCACTAGTTTGTACAGAGTTCTGCAGTTATTGAGTTATATCCTCTTTGACCTTTAAGGTTTATCATTTAATTTTACACCAAGAGAGTTTTTTAAAAAATGACAAGGGGGCTTAATTGCTCATTCTGGATGTACAGTGCCGGTAAAAAGTTTGGAGACACCTGGTTGAAGGTGTACTGATTATCATTATCTTAAAAAAAACATCTGTTTCAAATGCTAGGTTGACCATATTTCTGGTAAAAAACAAACAAACAAACAAATAAATAAATAATAATAAAAATAAATAAATACATTTTTGGATGTCATGGCTGGGTGGGGCTTCAAGTAGGCCCAAGTTGTAGGTCCGTGGCAGCTATAGTATGTTAATGTACATTAATACGTAAACACTCATTTAGCAAGACCAATAAATAGTCTTAAAAGCCTATTTGACCAACTCATCTCCTTTCAGTTCAACATACGACTTAGGCCTACTTAAACCCCCCCCCCCCCCCAGCAATGACATCCTAACTACAGTGGATACCTGTGTGTCCCCAGGGTCCTCTATTTTAAAAGCAAAACATAAGACAAGATAAGATAAGATAGTCCTTTATTAGTCCCGCAGTGGGGAAATTCTCAGTGTCACAGCAGAAAGGGATAGCAAGACACTCAGTTACAAAAAATGTAGATATAATAAATAATGTACACTATATACACAAATATGGTCTGCAGTTCGGCAGGTTACTCCCAACTAAGTACGTTTGTGCCCAACTAAGTACGTTTTGTATTTTCTATTTAGAAGGCTCCTTTCATTTTTACTGCTTTTTATTATTGGACACCACTTCACTTACTTATGCATAGTTGTAGGTTCTAGAGAAGACCTTTACCTGGCCTAAAAGTTTTGTTCTAACTAGAATATGGTTTTAAAACTTTCTGTTTGAGCCCAACACCACCCAACAACAAGCTTTCATTCAAAACTCCATCTGCAGGTTAGGACTCCCCCTCTCACACTTCCTATTTTCATACTCCTGACCTTGGAGGTCTGCAGTATTGATGGAATTCAAACCTATGAACTGCTGTCTCTTGACATGCAGGCAGTTAGACAACTGTGCCACTCTAGAACTGTGCAACCATGTACATATCTGTGTCCAAGACAGAACGAACAGGTGAATTTACTCTGTGAACCGTGTAGAACTGTGTTTTTATATAGTGCCATTTCACAACTCACAGAGTGGCACAACCATTCAACCTTCTGCAAATCAAGTGTGAGGAGATCACAAGTTCAAACCTCAGCAGGGGTTCAGCACATTGTCAAAAGCCTCTCAGTCCGGGGACTTCATGTATTAGGAGAAGCTCTAGCCTACAGATGGAAATAAACAGTAAACAAGCGGGCGGGCGGGGGGGGGGGGGGGGGGGGGGGGGTCACTGAGTGAAATCTTACAAGATATTTAAGCAATTTTAGCTGCAGGATGTTTTAAGTTGGTTAAACTCAATATGTGGTTTTGCCCAAACTGAGATGCAGAACTAAAAATGGTAGGAGTTTTTTTTTTTGAGGTAATTTTATAAAACACTTATTGATATATAGTTTTTGACTGTTTTCAGGCACATTTAGTAGACTAGTTCATCCAGATATGCTTGCTTTTCCTTTAAATGAAATGTCTTAATTAGTATCTCTACATTTGCAACTACAAATTGGGTGGGCTTGTTTTTTCGGGGCTTGGGCCACCTGTTTTCAGAGCTTCCACACATTTTGGTGCCCACATTCCAGTCGTTTCTGTGAATTGCAGCAAACCATTAGTTTCTCTTTTCTTTATCTAATCCTGAACTAATCACCCAGCATCAATATCCGACCACACTAATGCTCTTGTGGCTGAAAGCAACCAAATGCTCTCAGCAATGTTTCAGGCTGTTACTGCTTGATTTCAGAAGAAACAGTCTTCTGGATGAGGAAGTGTCTACAAACTTTTAAACAGAGAGTGTAACATCTGCTTCCCAACACAGGAAAACATGATACACACTAAAGAGGGCCCTTTAAAATCTACTCATTTTGCTGTCTATTTATGATCCCAATGCATTGGATTAGATCAGGACATTCCTACATGTAATCTGCCTTTATTGTCATTTATACTTAAAATTGAATTCTTCTCTTTACATATCCCAGCTTAGAATGCCAAGGTCAGAGCGCAGGGACAGCCATGATATTATGATGTTTTTGTTTTTTTGTCAATGTTTGCTTGGCATCTGCCTATCCAGTCAGAAGCAAGATGTTTTGGCCACAGTACTTAGTTCATTACCTAACAATTTTCAGTGAGCTTAAATAAAAAAATGTTAATGTATGTCTACGAGATACGTTATGCTACAATGCCATGAAAAGATAATTCAATAATGAATCGAACTGATTTAAATGACACTTATTTGGCAGCTAAAATGCCATGAGCATGCCAGGCCTAGTCGGAAATCTTCTTTGTTCTCAAAGTGATGGATTTTGCAGTGAGTGAGTGTTATCCAGCACTACAGCACGCCGCTGAGAACAAACAAACGAGAGAACAATAGGCAAATCCCTCTGTGTAATCAAGAGTGTGTTCAGGTTAACAAACAGACCGTCCAGCTCACTGACCTCATCTTCTGCTCCCTGTTGTTCAGCTGGAGTGGCTCAAAAGATGCATCAGGAGAACAAAGCTGCCTGCTGTCTCCACTAGCACACTGCTTAAGAGTCAGCCAAAACACACACATACACACATATCATTTATTGGATTTCTAAGGAAAAGGCAATGGAAGGAGTCTAACGCATTAATTTATTAGATATAGGAACATCATAAGAACAAAATCTCAATCAGAGATCTCAAAGAGATCTCCATATAAAAGCACCGCCAATAGAATAGGTGATTCTGAAGAATCTTTAGCTCATGGGCATAAGGTAAATAACCCAATGTCAAGCATTAGTTAGAGGAGTATAAAGCCCCCATCTCTGGCCTGAGTAGCAGTGGAACTGCATTCTCTGAAATGAGCACTGAGCCCCATTAATCAGTTTTGGGATGAATTGGAGTGTCATTCGTAATCCTCAACTAATCAACCAACATCAACATCCAACCACACTAATGCTCTTGTGGCTGAAAGCAACCAAATGCTCTCAGCAATGTTTCAACATCTAGTCTTCCCAGAAGAGGCTGTTACTGCTTGATTTCAGAAGAAACAGTCTTCTGGATGAGAAGATGTCTACAAACTTTTGAACATATAGTGTAACAGTGCGCCCATCTGCTCGACAGCCCGACACAGGAAAACGTGATACACACTAAAGAGGGCCCTTTAGAATCTACTCAATTTGCTGCCTATTTATGGAGCCTATCTAAACTTGTCTATTTATGGAGCCAATCTGCTTGTCCTTGTAGAGCTCACAAAGATGAAATATCCACTCAGCATGGAGCAGCACAGCAAACACCTGCGAAGTGCTCACTGAACTGCCGGCCTGTACTCCACTGTGAGCTCGTTTAGGAGTGTGGTGAAATGCATAAGGGATGCTTCAATTATCTAAACCATCAGAGCACAGAAAACGCAGGATAATTAGTACACTCCGTCAGCAAGCAGTCAAGTACCTTTATTAAATGAAGCTGTGAAACAAGGCTGTTTTTGCCATTAGCATGCCTGTAGGACGTATGAAGCACTGTTTTCAGAACCATAACTAAGGTATGAGGGTAAAAGCCCAGTGCCGTATGTTGTATTAGGGACAAATACACAATTTTGGTATACATTGGCTTCACAGGCGTTTATAGGGGTGTTCCATTGTTTCATGAGAGCAGGCATAAGATACAGGAGACTTGATTCGAAGCTTTCAAATACATTTGGATTCTGTCATTGCCATTGTTAAAACATGAGGACAAGGGCTGTGCCAATGAAAGTTGGCTGAAAATTAATGAAACATCGGTCAAACCTTAGAATTTCCATAATCAGCTGTGTGGAATATCATTAAGTAGAGCACTAGTGAGCTCATTAATCGCAAAGGCACTGGTAAGCCAAGGAAGACTTCCCCTGCTGATTGCAGAACAATCCTCACTATAATCCACACATCTCTTCATTGATATGTAGGAATACTAATAGTCAGAGCCAAGCTGGAGACATGGAAGGAGACAAAGAGCAAAAACAAAGAAGTCTGAGTAACAAGGAGTAAAAACAAAGACACGACAGGGCTGGATGTTACAACCTTTTGCTTGTGTAAAAGCCCCCCACATAGGTAAAAGCTGCAAAGGGGGACAAAGTTCCTTCTAAAACAATTATTGTATTATGTAGAAATGTCTGAGCCTGGTTTTGTGGACACTGATTAGCCCTTTAAACCCAAAAGGCCTGTATGTGGGCCTTTCCCTGCCCAAAAACCACATACAAAATCATTTACTGAAGATACTGAATCATTTATAGTAGATGCTGAATAATCTCCAGCAGATACTGAATCATTTGTAGCAGTTACTGGGTCAATTATAGTAGTTTATATTATATTGTAATATTTTATAATACCGATAATGAATAATAATATAGCAATGTTTTATAGTAGTTATGAATTATTTATAGTGAATACTGAATCCTTTATAGCAGTTACAGAGTCATTTATAGAAGTTACTGAATTATTTATACTAGCTATTAGATATTTTACAGTAGATGGAGAATAATTTATAGAAGTTACAAAATCATTCATAGTAGATACTGAATCATTTAAATAGTTACAGAATTTATAAGAATAGATATTGAATCGTTTGTAGTAGTTATTGAATCCCTTATTGGCGTTACTGAATCCTTTAAAGTAGTGACATAATTTTATATATAGTAGGTACTGAATTGTTTATAATAGTTATTGGATAAGACTTCATTGTATTGTCAATGGTGATATACCATTAGAAAGCCTTTTAAAATAAAGTATTAAGCTTAATCCAGGTCTGGAAAACCAATCTAGTGTGCCATGCAGTGCTAAAAGCCACATAACAGCCAAGTATTGAGGCAGACCCATAATGATGTAGGCCCGCATGTTGCACAGTGTTAATTGATAAGGTACACACTTCCATTATTTGTTAGCATTAACCATTACATTAGCCTACAATTAGAAGCACATTTACAGCAACAGCAAAACCTGCCCAAGCTGCTAAAGCTGTATCACAGAATACTTCCATCCCCATTTCAAAAGCCTTGACAGAATATCCCCCCCCCCCTTTCAGCCAGTCTCTTAGTGTGAAACTCGTAAACACCCTGTCAGTTGCTCATCACCCCCTTCAGTAGTGTCACTACTGTCTGACTGGACAATTTTCAGTCCAGTGGAGTAATAATACGTTCTAACAAGCTTACCCTGCAGGAGAGAGGCGGCATGCTGAGAGCAGTTTTCACCCCTCTGTTCCCTTTATAAACTTTCCAATAAACTCCCCCTCACTTCTTTTCTCCTTCTCCTTCTCTTTCTTTCTCTCACCTTGTTTTCTTATATGTCTGTGGTCAAAGACAGACAAATGATTTTAATTGGGTCAGAGATTAGACTCAGAGGGAAAGGAACCAAAGGCTAATGGCGTGCATAAGAGTGGCACGAAGGGCAAGCGTTTAAGACTTCAGACCTCTGGAGGCCTGCGGGATGTAGACGGCTGAGGAGACTGAAAGGTCAGCGGATTAAACCACTGCGAGTGCCTGAAAGGGCTCCGCGGCAAAGAGAACACACAGACACAATGTTCTTTCAGACTCCACATGCTAACAACTGGGAAGGAAAGGCAGAGACAAAAAAGCAGGAGGCACAGATGGATGAGACGTGTTAACCTTTAGTATGAAGCTGTTATTGGTTTATTATGCGTTTCATAATACGTTATGCTATAAATTGTATTTACATAATTAGTTGGGATCATTAATTGCTGTATTGACAAGTTGAAGTCTGCAACTCATGGCGAAATGTTTAAAAAAGCTTTCTGATGCTCATTAGCGAGCATAGAGCATCTGTGCACAGATAAAGTTAACTGTGGAGACTATTATTCTCTTTGTTTACATTTTAGTAGCAGTTATTTCTTCCTGTAATTTTACAGCACCAGACAGGAGCGACTATTTACGAAAAGCTTATTACACACAAAGGTGTATTACTCAGTAACTACAGGGATGTCTGTAAGAGGAAGTCTGCAATGACACCTTCAGTCTGCTAGCAGCCCATAGGCTGTTTAATGGGTTAACTGCTTAACCAGCAGGTAACAAGAACTTATTCAAACCATACATATACGACTAAAGTGTACCCAAATAAATTCTTAACGTTTGCATGACTCAAAAAGAGCTCCCTTTACATATTTTATAGATAGACACAACTCAACTTGAAGAAGAGTTGAGAAAACAGTGGCACCACAGCATTCTACTGTTCTCTGGTATGGGGTTAGTAATGGTTAAGTTTAGGGTTAGGGTAATGGTAGAATGCAGGTAGTGCTTAACCTGCTGGCCTTAAACTGGACAGCTCACTTATGTATTCTAAGTATTTCTCTATGTATTATCATTTATCACTGTACTTCAACCATATTGTTGGAACACCTGCTCTTTCATAATTTCTTCCGAAACCAAGGGTATTAAAAAAGAGATCCTGCTTTTGTTGGAGTAGCTATCTCTAATGTCCAAGTAGAGCTTTCTGCTAGATTCGGAGCATTGCTGTGAGGATTCCATGACACGAGTGTTAGAGAGAGCAGGATGTTGGATGATCACCACCCCACCTCACCCCCAACTCGACAGCTCATTCCAGAATTACTGGATGGAGCACTATGATCTTTCCAGAGAACACAGTTCCACTGATCCACAGCTCAATGCTGGGGGGCTGATACCTCTCTAACCCACACCTGGCATTTGGCAAGGCACTGGGCAAGCTGTGTGTGTCTGTGTGCATTTACACATCTGTGTCAGCAATGGGTGCAACTTCAAGTAGCTGAATGTATTCATTAGAAGGGGTGTCCACAAACATGTGGACTCTTAGTTTATTAATTTAGCCTACTAATCAGTAGAGGTAAAACTAAGTAAATGGACAGTAAATGGTATGAAGACGTCTCCAAGATGACTAATGCTACTGTTTAGCAGTAGCTTCCTTTTTTTTATAGATAGCAGTATGCCATACATACTTACAAACGTGACGTGGTTTGAGTCAAGTGCATTATGATTTAAGCATGTTGTTAGTTGATGGAGAGCTTTTATTAGACTTGTATATTCAGTCCTAACGAGTGTTTACTTGATATTTGCACTAATATCTGAGATTTCTGGTGTATAGAATGAGTTCACATTGAGCTCGGTTGATTGGGAATGTTAGAAAAATGCTCAACAGGAATGCAGAACGCACTGCGGTGGCTATTTGGCATTAACTTTAAACGTCCACCTGAAAACTGCTGGACAAGAACAAAGACCTTGAAAGGCACTTTTAAGGTCTGTTTCAAAATTCATTAGTTCGGACATAAATACGAGGTAAAGGGGTCTGGGAATTTTTCACTCCAGATCACTTGGGGAAGGCAAATGGAGAGAAGAGGCTTTAATTCTTTTTTTTCCCCCTCCATTCTTTCCAGAGTGACTTTGGTCACTTAGTAGAGCGATGAGCCATCCCCGGTGGCCTAACAACTGTGCTCTGCAGGCTATTAGAGGAATAAGACACCGGATTTATGAGTGTGAGCTCGTGACTGTCGCTCGCGCTGTAAAAGGCATGCTATGGATTAGTGTTTCCCCCGGAGGGAGGTGTCAGAGGGGAGGAGGAGTTGTGTTTGAGCAATGTGTGCCATAGAGTTACGTGAGAGACAGCGAGAAGTATTAGGGCACTGGCGGAGGAGCGGAGGTGAAAAGCCAGAGAATATTGGTGATTCACTGTATGTCTGAATGTTTGTGGACACCTCATCTATTGAATGCATTCAGCTACTGCACACACACAGCTTGTAGAGATGAATTGCCAACAGAATAGGAACCTATTGGCATTGTGTCTAATTGTGCCAGCATTGAGCTGCGGAGCAGTGGAACTGTGCTCTCTGGAGTTATGGTGCTCCATCCAATACTTTTGGGATGAGGTGGGGAGTTGGGGATCTTACTAAACCTCACTAAAGCTCTTGTCACTCTACATGGTCAAATCACTCACATCAGTGCTCCAAAATCTTGTAGAAAGCCTTGTCTGGACAGTAGAGACAAGTTACTGCAAAGACACTTTGGAACCAAACTCAACGGACAAAACAAGACAAAACTTCTGTGCATTGCTTGAGAGTATGACCTAGCATTTGGTCACTATATGTATGTTCCAGAAAATTTGAGATTTTGATTCTTGCTAAATAAAATGCAGTTTTCAGTTTCATTTTTTTTGAATAAAAAATATTTATATACCTATTTAACTAATAAACAGACTAACATGCTCTGTGTTCTAACATTTGTATTATTGTATAAAAGATGAATGAGGTTTTTGTTCTTGTTGGATGCACTATGTTTTTCCTGTGTGAGCTCATTCAGGGCACAGTTTGGATCTCCTACCACATTTTTGTTTTTTTGTTTTTTATTAGAGATCAAAATTAGACTTATCTGCAACTCATACTTCTATTCATTCAATGATTTTTCACTCATTTTCACTCATTTCCAAATCCCAGCCCATAGTTAGGACTCCAGTGCTAGGAATGTAAAGGCTAGCATGTGCTCCTTCCAAGTCATCATACTGGGAATGGCTAGGAGAAGAAGAGCCATTCTACCCTCCCAGAGCCAGTGAGGCCAATTATGCTCTCTAGGAACCAGCAATCCCCTGATGAGGTATTACTAGCGCTTAGATAGCTGCACCAACAGCCCAATTACAAGTCAAGTAAGTATAACAGCATCAGTGAGGCATCACATTATTACCAGGAAAATAGATTAAACAGCAGGAATGGCAGCAAGTCGCAGGCCTGTGGAAAGAGAAAGAAGGTTAATAGAAACCAATGGGCAGCCAGTGGTAGACACTGCCACTGCCTTCTATTATATGTGATTTTACATGAACATTTCCTTTCCTAACTATAGGGCAATTATTGTCTGTTGTATCAATCAAGTAAACAGAGATTAGGTTGAGCATTCTTTTAAATGTCCCCAATCCTCTCTTTCTCCTAATTGGCTGTAAAGATTTGTGAGCAAACGTGCACTAATTAGGAAACAACAGTGTTAGTGGAGCCTGCAAGGGCTTTTAGAAGAGCCCATGCCGATAAAATAAAGCTATTTCCAGATCCAGAAATACTGACTAGAAAAAAAACGTGTTATCTCAGCAGTACTAGGCCACATTAGAAGTGATTTAGCCTAAATGTCCACCAGTGGCCCTGGGCTCCAAAACAGAATGCCATTTCGAACCAACGACAGAGGATGGCAATGCAGGAGAGAAGGACGGGCGTAAATCAGTGTCCGCTTAGCCGCAGCAGGGGGGGCGGGAGAAGGAAAACGAAGAGGCAGAAGAGAAGCTTTGGCAGACAAACTCACACATTACGGCTGTAAATAGTGACAGTAAAACCACACCCCGGCAGGCTCTCAGCAAATCAAACGAGATTACAGAGGCTGCAAGGGCGCTATTTGTCCACGCACATAAACTTGTAGGCCACAATTGTGCGGAAAGGCCGTGAAAGGGCCGGAGACGGAGCAGAAAAGCAGATGCAATGTATGGATGCTTCTGCCAATAGCAGGAACGATAGCCTCGTCTCCACCGAGAGACAAAGAGCGTGTAAGGTCCATCGCACCAAGAGGTTTTCCAGAGATATTCACAGTACAATAAGCCAGTCTGAGAAGCAATTAAGGCTAGAGCTGATCTTATCCTTGCCCCAAGTTTAATCATTTGCACTCTATTTCAAAGTCATTAGTTATAGCCTAAAGTTTGGTTCATTTCTTTAATGAACTAAACTTCAAAGAAGAATACTTGGATTGGGATCTGTTTGCAAATGTGGATTGTACATAATGTATAAATCAGTTCATAAAAGCTTGCTTTATTTCATATTTCTATTTGCTTGCAAAACTTTTTTGTACTTTTTACGTTACTGAGAAAAGTAAGAGGCATGCTGCATATGAAACGGGTGTGTCCATCAGGCCGTTTCTACTGTAATAGAAACCAAAAAAGAATTAGCCTTATCATTTATTATCATTAGCATTGTGGGGAATTACAAATACAGACCAAGTCTAAAAAGAAAAGAAGGGATGTAGAGACCAGGGGCATCATTAGACCCAATATTCCCCTATAAAATGTGGCTCTGCCCCACTAAGTTCATGGTGGTAAAAAAAAAAAAAAAAAGTCATAATTATTCCTGATGGCTGAAGAGAACTACAGTAAATATCACACAAATTCACTACGGGCACTACATTCCCCATAATGTCCCAGAGTCCTACCAAACGTGAGTAGCTAACGCTTTAAGTCAGAGCCAGTTTATTTCATTTTTTTATGGACATTCGTGAATATTAGAAAAAAGTCAGCCACACAACAGACAAGGTAATGCTAGCTTATAGCTGTATGTTTTGGATATAGCCGTTCACGACCATATAACCTACCAAACATACATATTACACCACTAAAGCAAAGGTATTAACTAAACTAGCGAAGGCATCTCTTAGGTTAGCATACTAGCATGCTAGCTAGTAACACACAAGCTTGTAAAATGAGCATTAGAATATAGCCAATATGACAGCAAACTGTGTTATTTAACATGAATAAATTAATTGGTGACAGTAATATTACTAATATAATGAGAATAATAATTAGTTATAGTATTGCTAACATGATTAACATATTATTAATAACAATTATTATTAATTATTATTATTATTAGTGGTTGGTGTGGCGCAACAGATAACACCACTACCTGCCACTGAGCTACCACACCATGTGGGAGACTGGGGTTCGATTCCCGGTCAGGGTGACTATGCTGCGCTACACCAATAAAAGTCCTTGGGCAAGACTCCTAACACTATGTTGGCCCACCTCTGTAATACCAGTAACCTTGTAAGTCGCTCTGGATAAGATGTCAATTTAAATGTAAATTAAAATGTAATTAGTCAAGCAGAGGGATACAGCTGTGCCCCTCTAATTTCAGTGTGCCCCAGTGCAACTAGTAGTCTAGAAAAGATCCTGGTAAAGACTCTTAAATAAAGCCAGTAAAGGAACTTCACAAACTTCTGTCCTTGTCTCTGCATCTGTATCTGTCTGGCTGGAAGAGCAATAAAGCATCTCAGATCTTTACACACTGCTGTCCTGTGCTTCAGATGAGGCAGGAGAAGTTTTGGGAAAAAAAATATTTTGTTTACAAAGTACATCAGTCTATTGAACTGTTGCTAAACTACTATTTGCCTCAAGGGCATTCCTCACACCGCCAGCCAAAAGAATGGCCTTGGCAAGTCTCCTGGAGCGCTATCACATGATGAAAGTAAGAGGGTCCCCGAAACATCAGCTTAATCAACAACTTTATGAATAAAAACTTTGAGAGTAATGAGCTTTGAAAGGGAACTCATCTGGGGAGAACCCCCTCAACCTTGAAGAGAGCGAGGAGTGCAGAAGCTCGGTGGATGCTATGGGTGACCCATCAGCGGCTGACTCGCTGCCTGTCTATCCGCTGCCAGATGGGAGTGAGCCTAGTGGCTTTATTGATAAGTCATTCAGGTGGAACAAATTCGAGTCCCTGTCCTGGCGCTAATAACACAATGTCACTTGAGGGAGGGTTTGGGAGATACCCAGCATACAGAGACTGATTATTTATGACATTGAACGCCTGTTATCAATTTGGTACTCGCTATGGGCAGCGTCAGTCTGACCTACAGGAAGGTGAAGGTATCAGAGAGAGGAGGAGGAGTGTAGTTGTAAATCATAGATTATCTATTGGAGTCATGTGACAGCATTGATTTTTGGTTTTAGAGAAATTGACAGTTAATAAAACCTTAGATGTCGTGTATGTCACTTTCTGGCTATATTTTTTTTTCAGAGAGAGCATTAATACAGGATGAGCAGTCATGGAGAGGGGAATGAATATGCAAGTATATATTAAAAGCTTCTTATTCTACTTCCAAGAAATTGACCCTTTTATTGAGTTAGATTATTTCCACCAGGCTTTGGAAATTGAAACCCTGAGTTAGTGTCTGGACCCCTAATGATCTCACGCCAGTTACTTGCAAATTGTTCAAGCTGGGCTGTAAAAATCCTTAGATTATCTACCTTCTCTGTACACTTACTTGACACAAGCAAGAAGCTTATTGTTATTATTACTAAATGTTACATTTCTCTGGTCGTCATGTGTGGCATTAGTGACAGGATTCATGTTAGCGCACTAATTTAGCATCAGTTAACTAAGAAATGTTTATTTCCACTGACTCCCTAGAGGATTACTAGAGGATTACTGACTCACTAGATTATTATTTGCTAAAAAATTGAATTAATAAAGTTAATGCAGTTGGCTAATGTTTGCCAACTGAGTAACATAGCTAACCAGAGATGATTCCAGGAACAGAGCTTTAGGGGTGCAGAGCAATATCAACACATAGGCCTGCCAATGATACAACAGCTAGCTTCTTTTACTAGAATACAAACAGCGGTCAGTGGTTGATAAACTTCCTTCAGTATTCATATAGCTCTTTTCACAACGAATGCAGTCACAAAGCAGCTTTACAGAGATACAAGCCTCTTTTGAGCAAGCCAGTGGCAACAGTGGCAAGGAAAAACTCCCTCAGAACGAGATTACGAAACCTTGAGAGGAACCACGACTCAAAAGGGGAATCCACACCACATACAGTCAAACTGTAACTGGCACCTATTGAAGACTTTCTACTAGATATTCATGAGCATTGCTGTGAGAATTTGATTGCATTCAGTGCAAGAGCATTAGTGAGGTCAGGATGTTAAATGTTCATCATCCCACCTCATCCCCAACTCCCCAACTCATCCCAAAAGTACTGGATGGAGCACCACCACCGTCATTCCAGAGAACACAGTACCACAGCTCCACAGCTCAATGCTGGGGTGGCTTTATACCCCACTAGCCCACGCCTCACATGTATAAAGCTGTGTATGTGTGTGCATTTGCACATCTGTGTCAGCAAATGCAAAGTAGCTGAATGCATTTATTAGAATAGGTGTCCACAAAGCTGAGGAAAGACACACTGGCATCTGCACCTAATAATGGAGTAGAGTCATGGAAGCTGAGCGCACACACACTTTGCCTCTGTGCTAAGAGCTACAAACAGTTGCATTAATGGAGTAACTACAGAGGTATTGAACAATGACTATCCATGCACAGGAAAGGTCAGAATAATTTCAACTAAGAGGCCCCTGGTGATGAACACTTGCAATTAAAAGCAGCAGAGTGAGCAGGTGGAGTGCTGCTCGATTCCACTGGAGATGGACTGCACTGGTTTATGAGACATAAAAGTAACCAATGTTCTCCCACAGGGCATGAAGTGGTGGGTGGACCCCCCTTGGCAAGATACATTATGAGGATTTTAGGCATAAGTCAACTGCCTGTCAATAAGTGAAGACCACTGTCTGGTGGGCGTGTTGATATTTGGAGCCGCTCTGTCCACCAGCTCTCATTAAGCTGAGGCTAATACGATCTCTGGTAGTAACTTGTATAAAGGATGTGTCTCCTATCCTTTTTATTCTTTATATAATTGATCCCAAAAGCACATCCACACTTAGAACCTCTGAAAGCCAGCTAACCGTGGAGCAAAGTGTCCGTTCAATTTAAAGCAACCTGAGGTCTGAACCTGCACTGTACACCTGTGCTGCGTTGCGTGGAGTATTAATTCAGCCTTGATCTTCAGCGTCTCTCCTCATCAGTGCATACAGGACGGGCTGAAAACAACACCATTTCCAAAGGAGACGAAGGGAAGATTAAGATAATAACCTTGGACATTTCCTTGGGACACACACACACACACACACACACACACACACACACACACACACACACACACACACATCCTTTTCTTCTCCTTGCAGTGGAGGCGTGTCAAAGTGATAAAGCAGCAGCGCAGTCTGTCTGTTGGCCTGTGCGTTTGCCTGCAAATAAGGAATGGGCAATCGTGGTGTTACAATATACAACATTCCAGCGGCAGTTGAATCTGTTTAGTACGGTGGTCTGGAATTTTTAGATACAGCAAAACTAAAGAGTTCATATTGTCACTGTCCAGCGAAAAAAGACACTTTGAACGAAAGGCAATGTAAATTAATGCAGAATTGAACGCATTTCTATTGGTCTATTCATCCAGAATTATTCACACAGTGTACAGAAGCAGCTACAGGGTTCTAACTATGAATCTCAAAAGATTTAACTTGTGGAATCCATGCCACAAATAATTGGGGCTGTTTTGAGAGCAAAAAGAGGGCCCACCCAGTATGAGTATGATCTTCCTAATAAATTGTATTTTTAATGAATTAATTTTATTTTTCTAATACAATATGTCGTTCAAATAAAAGTTATTCAACCGAACTTTTTCATCGACTGTGGCACCACCCTCTAACAAAATACACCCCACAAAATCACAACCCTACATAGAAGCTCCTCATAAAAAATAAAAAAAAGCCCAGGGATTTGAGCGTGGGCTTATGCAGAACACAATCCCCTTCCCCACTCAGTGCCCACTTCACTCTGATAGGCTGCACCCAGATGCCTGTGGTTGACAGTGGTTTTCATCAAAGATAATACACAAAAGGCCCTCCAATGAAATGGGGTGGGGGAGGGAGTCCGCAAGTCAGTTTAAAATTCCGCCCGTAAATAATGTAGCCCGTTGTTATACTTGAGCCACCCTGATTTGTGAACATCACAAAGTCCTTGGGCCTGTGTGAATACCCTGTGCTATTTATCTCTTCAGAAAGAGGCCTAATAAATAAGCATAGAATATATTCATGCCCTGGGGTCCTTAAGAAACTTCTGTAGTTTGAGTATAGAAAGAACTATGTATTATAAAGTAAATGTACACAGTACATATATATATATATATATATATATATATATATATATATATATATATATATATATATATATATATATATATGCCATATCACCCACTCTTATCTGCAGACTCTGTCTGTGAGATTCCACCACTGGGCCTCAGCACAGCTGCATGACAGCTAAAACTATGTCAGTGCCAGCTGTGCACGAAGAAGGGGTGTGAGGGACAGACACTAGAGAGGGACAGATGGCTATAGCTGTGTGTGTGAAGAGAGACCTTTAATACAGTATTCAGGCATCTACTCATCTACACTGGAAAGCCTCAAACCTCCAATCATTCCACCATAAAACTTTCAAAGAGCCGTGAACAGATTGGTCATGGGGCCTTTGAGGAGAAGCTGAGGTGGAGGTTTAATAGGGAGCAACTGTTATTATTTTCCAGCTATAGGAACATGGCATATGCTGATTACAAAATGAGCAGAAGGCACCCCATTATTATTAAAGTGTATGGAATCAAACATATAAAAAAAGAACAGTGCAATGAATTTGTCGAGACGCCCCTTGGTGTTTCATTTTTGTTGCGTCTGGGTGCATCAGAATTGCTTACATATTCGAAGGGTTGGAATTGTTGGGCTTAAATTATGAGAAGGCTGGTGTGACAGGCATTCAGAAGGTTCTGCTCAAACACTTGTGTATCAGAGCCAAACCAATCTGCACAGCGTATAACTAAAACTGTAGGATCAATACCTTTTTAAAAGATTCACTGCAGTGGCAAATAGACCCTTTTAACCTCTTAACGCAGCAAGGCTTATTACACACTAAGGTGTATTACTCAGGGACTTCTGTACAAACTGGTGGGGCTATTCTTTAGTAAAAGAAGTTTGTAATAACACTTTCGTCCCACCAGCAGGACCCAGGCTGCTCAAATGGGTTAAGACGTGCAGCATTCTGTAGTCAACGTCATGTCCTTAGTAGGAACTCTAGGTCTAAACTGGATTTCTTAATGGCAGTATGGCAGTCCTGCCAATTTGGCTTTAATGGCATGTTATCATTATCATTTTCCAAAGAAATAACTGCGGTCACACCCTGTAGTAAACAAAAAGGTTCCAAAGCCCCATTCAGAAGGGATTCAATTTATAAGGGGTCCTCTTCTGTGATTTCATTTCCAGCTGAATTGTTTTTCTCCCTCATCCTCTGAGAAAATTACAGGCCAAATTACATACTGTTTTTCCTGAACTAGTCTGATCATTTCAGTCCCGTCCAGACTCACATCTATATGTTTTCTCAGGCTGATGTTGCCTTACAAAAGGTTTTTTGGCTGCTACTACACACTGTATTTAGACTCCGAGTGCACGAATCCAAGATCCTCTGGTATATTAAAGAAATTCCAAATCTTGGAAGACTTGGACTGGACTGAATATGCGTTTCTTCTTCAGTCATGTCTTTCTGATCATTTGAACGCGACTGTTGTGAATGTAATGATGTGAAACGTGATGCAAACATTTGTGCACTAAACTTCTGAGCTCATTCTGGGGTGATTTTATTCCTCTACGAATGAGAGAGTTTTATTACTAAGGGGAAGAGGCATATTTTGGTTTTCAAAAAACAACACTGGGACACAAGGACATCTCCTGTGGATGTTGTGGCCCAGAGGTTCTAAGTAGGCCTAGTTGTAGGACCGTGGCAGTGTGTATGTATGAGGGCAGGAGGGAGAAATATCTCTAATATATCTGCAAGTTTGTTAACAAACATTAATGCATAAACATTGACCAAAACTAATACACCACGCATGGCCACACATACACAGGCACATACAGTAAAGGATAATGTGTTTGTTTAGTTGTACTACTTATTAGGAAAGAATAAAGCAAAACATGGCAAACATGACGAAAGTGTCAAGGGGGATAGTTTATTTACATGCGGGGGGGGGGGGGGCACTTGGCGACCCCGCTCTGTAACTTTACATGGTCTGCCACAAACACTTCCACCTTTCAGTAATACCACTCACAGTTGATGGTGGAATATCTAGGAGGGAAGAAATTTTACCAACTTACTTCTTGTTGCAATGGGGACATCCCATTACAGTACCATGTCGGAATTCAGCGAGCTCTTTAGAACCACCAGTCCCTTCACTAATGTGTGTAAAGGCAGACTACATGGTTAGGTGCTTGATTGTATACACCTGTGATGATGAGTCTGAATGAAAAACCTGAATTCAATGATTATTAGGTGCATCCCAATACTTTTGTCCATATAGTGTATGAGATTGTATACTGTGCACAACTCTCATAAGTTTCCTTATTACATTACACTCCAGGTTCAATGACCTTCCCAATGACCAGATTAAAGGGCAGGGACAAATACTAATATGCACTGTACATGAACTGTACAGTTTCTCATGGAGGACTGAAGGGAAATTAGGGTGTTAACATATTGTTTGATGGTTTTGATCCTTGTCAGCCACCTGTATATAAGCCCTTCATTTAGGTTAGCTAGCTAATCAGGGAGCTACTCTTAAATCATATTGACCACAATAATAGAGTGCATAAAGCTAGCTAGCAATGCTATTCTAAAGGCTTGGCTATTGTTTATCTAGTTATATTTAATAGAGATTTCAGCAGTAATAGGTTTTACAAGCAGTGAAGTGAGCTTGTGTTTTACAGCAGAAACAGTCAAATATAGACATTGTGATCAAAGTTATTCTTGTCTAACAGAATGTTATACCTTATAGATAGAATTTGTATCATTTTAATGCATAAGTACTACAAAGCCAACCGAATCTGAGTTACGTTTAGATTAAAAAGCCTGTACATACTGCAGTGTCTCCAAATGATCCAGATAAAGTGGACAGTTGGCACTGAGAATCTATCTCTATTTACAGGGAAAGTTCAAAAAGAGCTTTACCTTTCACCATCTTCACAGTCTCCAGAGTGCAAGATAACATAAGACTACCTCAGCAAAAAGTCCTAGAAATGTGCAGGTAATTAAGTACATTAGCAAAACAAAGAGAGATTAAAGAGGGAGGTTAAATGCCCCGTCAGAAAAAAACAGTTTGATCAATAGAAGTCAAGTCAGCAAGTCCATGAGCACAATGCAGGATTGTATATGAGATTGCAGAAGAAAACAATTAAGCACAAGATTGATGTTGACTGATCTGTCCAGATATTACTTACTGAGTTTATTGGCTTATCAGACAGCAGAAAATGTAACAGTATGCGGCAGATGCTGCCATAGATAGTCCTGAATTTTAATCTCCTTTATTATGGGCCCTCAATGTCCTCCAGGTCGATTCTTAAAAAATTTTAAAGCAGCAACCCACACAGACACATACAGTACAGGATCATGTGTGTGTTTAGGTGTCAACTGTTAGTGTAGTTATCATAAATGAATATGGCAAAATCACTAATGCAAAGCACCAACCTGCTAAATATGAGTGAGTTACACGCCGGATCCATGAAGTGCTTAGCATCTTCTTTGCTGTTTTTAATACTTGTCAGCCACCTTTTTATAAGCCCTTCATTCAGACTACCTAGCTAATCAGAGGGTTACACATGGGCAAAGCTAGCCAGCAATGCTATTCTCAATAATATTATTCTCTTTATCCAACAAATAAATTGTTCCCTAATAAACAAGGAAAAGAATTTATCAAGATTAACCCCGAAAAATGACACCAGTAACTAGCTAGTGATACAGTTAGCTAGATAATAAGCTAGCAGTATGATCGTTTTTGACAAAATTCCAGTGTTGGTAGTTCATATTTACAGTTCTGCACTGAAAGTGGCCTAGTTCCCTAACAGTGGACTAATTTATCTCATCTTCAGCTTCTTGGCCTCCTATGTGTTTTACTCTGTCCTGAGACACCACCCATCAGAGCTAAGGCAGAATACACAGATCCATGAGACAGTGCTGGGTGTGTTCACTCACCCATTACATTTGAAATCTGAGAGAGATCTATTTATTTGAATATATCCTGATGTGTGTGCCCAGAAGATCTCTCGGAAGAAACAGAAACATCACACACTTTCTTAGACTTCATACTAGGAGATGATTTGCTGTTAGGTTAGGGAACCTGTGGGAATTATGAGGTTGATTTTCCTCACATACACCCCTGAAGTTGTGTCGTCATTTTGTAATTAGCGCCATGTTGTTGTGGCCATATGTGTCACTCCAGATCGAGGCTGGCAGAAATGAATAGGGTTTAAAAAAAAAAAAAAACAAAAAAAAAAAAAAACATTGAACCATTACATTTTTTTAAATCATTTTTTCAATTACCCCTCTTTTTTCCACATCTGCACAATAAAGAAATATTAAAAAAGACAGGAGGGTTAGGGGTTACAAATGGTTAGGTTTAGCATTATGGTCACTTGGGTTATGGACTTGGAGTTAGTCAGATTTTCAGGGTGAGGGGCAAATGATAATTATTAAGGATAAAGAGTTAGCACTATAGTGTTGAGTCAAAGAAGAAAGGTCAGAAGGTCAAAGTCAGAGAACAACAAAAAAAAAAATCAAAGCACTCTGTCAGGTTCTGTGATGAATACATATAATCAGAACTCTATCCATTTTGTTCTGTGTACATTTCTCTCCCGTACATCCCTGGATTTTCTGAATTGCGAGGTTGTTTAAGAGTCTAGATACTCATTTTGCTACATGAAAGCTAACACTACTGTACCTCAGTTAGATAAACCAAAGAAGGCAATCCTATCACTTTGCGCTTTTATCCGTCATCCGTCTTCAAAGATGGCTACAAAAGCATTAAAGGAGGTGAAACCCACTTTCAGCCTGGTCATGTTGAGCAGTGTAGCCTCAGAGTGCAGGTCAGTCAACTTGTAGGGCTTGTCAAAGCAAGCTAAGGGAGAGCTCTGTCTATATTTATATTTTGACTATTTAGTGTAATTCAGGGGGGCCAGTAATGTACAGGAGAAATATGTACACAATGCCAAACGTGTAGAGCTCTTAACATAATGTTTTTTTTATCTCGTTCACTTCTGCCACTGAAAAAACAGTTTAGACCCTGAGGGCCAACAGCAGAACAAGGCACAACTTCAGGGGTCTAATTCCTTGGATTACAGTGACAGTGTTCTGCTTGTAAATGTATATTTTTTAACAGTACTTTTCAGTAAATCACTTGAAACGATTCACATGTTCAAGAGTCAGCAGGAGCTTTTTTTTATTTAGGATTAATACAATGTTTAAAACCATGCTATTAAACAGTTATATAAAATATAGATTTCACAATTTAACCTCTCTAATATGGACTTAAAAAATCCATTAGTTGGGAAACTGACTCACTTTAAGGAAATTTATTTAAAATGAAGTCTATAAAATAATAACTTAAGTAAATGATTAATTATTAAGCCATGGGGAGGGCAGTGCAGTAACCCACTACACTACACCAACCTTGTTTTTGTGACAGTGCTAAAGCTATGCTATGTTTTTATGCTATGCGATGCTCTGCTATGCAATACAATGCTACATGGCTCCTGTGAGCTGCTGCAGTGACATTAACCAGCTGATCAGAGCAGAGGTCATCAAATAATTCACAAGCATAAAGTGGTAAGCAGCACGTTTCCGTTTGAGGATTGTAAATTAGCGTGTACAACTGCATCTGGGCATTTTATGCCCCAAACTTAAATGGCATACTTACTATGTATATATTATGTTTTACTACATTACTACTATATTACTATTACCTACAGAGCATCTTTTCAGACCACAGTTCGTATGCCAGCTCTACACTTAAAGAGATGAGCCTGATTCCATTGGTGAGTACCTGACATCAGTTGCATTTATTGTATCGAGCAATGAATGAGACTAAAGAAGACTAATAAAGGATCAAAATGATGCAAATGAATCACTGACTCATTCAATTCAATGAATGGGATCATATGGAAGATTTGATTCTGTAAACTTGTTGTTCCATCAGAGACTGTGCAGCAGTAGATCACTGCTAATAGGCCTGTCTGAAATAAAGATACATTGAAGTGGAGTTATGACATTACTCCTCCTGCCTCAAGCCCTGTATATACCCCACGCTTCTCAGTTCAACTCCGTGCCTATCAAACGCTGCACCCACCTGAAACACATGCTATGTTCTGTTCAAGTACACTACATGGACAAAAGTATTGGGACACCAGCTCGTTAATTGTTATTTGTTTCCTGAAATTTAAGGGTATTAAAAACTATTATATTATATTATATTGTTGTCTCTACTGTGCAGGGAAGGCTTTCCACTAGATTTTGAAGCATTGCTGTGTGGATTTGCTTGCATTCCCACAAGAGCACTAGTGAGGACAAGATGTTGGATGATTACCACCTCCCCAACTCATCACAAAATATTAGATAGATCACGTTCCATTAGTCCAAAGAACACCATGTCAATGCTGGGGGGCTTTTTGCCAGTCTACCCCATACCTGGCATTAGGCACGGTGCCAATAGGTTAATCTTTATCTGCTCCAGAGAGTCTTATTTTATTGGCAATACTTCTCTACAGGGACTAGACATGCTGTGTGTGTGTATTTGCACAGCTGTGTCAGCAATGGGTTTAACCAAAAGTAGCTGAATTCATTCATTAGAAGGGATGTCTACAAACATTTGGACATGCAGTTTAATTTTGTAGACAGGGTGGAACAGCACTAAATTTAGAACAAAAGCAGTCATCTATGATAAGAGGGGAAAACTGTCCCGCTTGGGATTATTAAACACGGCACCCAGATAGTGGGAGCTAAAGTCTAGCTTTAACATGCCCCCCGTTGGCATTGACAGTGTGTGTGTGTGTGTTTAAGTTGAACAGTGCCATTAGAGGGGTATTAAGCTGCAGCTCAGCTCCTTCTCCTGCTTCACATTCTGCCAGCGTGTGTTAATGAGGAGCGTGAGGCTGCCTGGCTGACCCCTTCAGTCAGACCACATCAATCCAAACTTTCCCTCTTAATCCGCACCTGCCAGCCCATGCAAAGTACCGGCCCAGATGGGAACCCCTTGGGGGGGAGGGTGACACAGACACACACACACACACACACAGACACACTCTGAGTCTCCAAAGTTAGTATGATGTAGCTGGTTATATGAGCTGCCATTAAAGAAAATGATGAGACAGTCCCTGAGAAGTATAGGTGTGTCATATGTGTGTGTGTGTGTGTTTCTATAGTTTCTTTCCTTCCCATTACCTTGTAACTACCCTGTATATTACAATACAAAGGCATTCTCATCCAACACAGCAGCGTACTGACCAGTAAAGTACGCCATCGTTTCTAGTCATTAAAAGAAAGCAGAGGTGCGTTCGGATATGGTGCAGTAAATATGGGATAAGAGTGTGAATAGAGGCTAATGAATTAGTTTCACTTCATATTTCTGCTTATTATAAAGGCAAACCCCAACCTTTCATAGGCAGCAGAGCCCTGCTGCTCAAGCCCATAGCTTTCTGTGCTTTATATCCCTCCCTCTTTTTGCCATATCCCATACAGCTCGAACGAATGCTATGAGAATGAATACGTTTGCTGATGGTAATGTACTGCCTTTTAAAGGTTTATGGACACCTCGCCTTTCAAAGTAACATTGGGTACTTTTTTTAAAATAAGGATGAACACCTGCAATACCTTCAAAGCTTTTGTATACGGCCAAACTGGCTGAAAGGATGCCTTTATCAGCTCATTTTCTTATACACAAATTTTGTATATCAAAAACAGCAACTTCACAGGAGAAGGTCATTTTGGAGCATTTCTATTGGTACATTCATCATGAAATGTGGATACAATGAAACAATCAATTGTCAGAGACATTAAAAAGTGAAAAAAGGCGATAAATAGAGATGCAAGGATTTTGAATGGCAGATTTTTACTGGAACTGCAAAAGCTGTTTACAATACGTTTGATGGTGCCCTAGAAAGTCATTTACTGTTTTTACCTTGGCTTAGCCAAATTGTACGAATTTGAAACATGGAGGTGGCATACCATGCAACTGCAAACACTGTTGCCTCCTCCTTTAAAAGACAACCCAGCACAACTAAAACACGGCTGAAAAATAGGCAGATTCCACAATCCCCAAACTGTTACATAACAGTCCCCAAAATTCTAAATGTACAAAAAAACACTAGCAAAAGATTTGGTCAAATCCAGGACAGCAGTAAAATGAGACTTGGCAGAATATAGTTGTTGATACTGGAGAGCAGTACATGACCACCAGACTTAATGCTGTTAATTATGGGACTATGAGTTGCAATGTTGCAACATTGCTAATGATTATGTTTTTTTCTGTGTCACTGTTTACAGAAGAGGAGCTAAACTCAGTACGCAACAAAGGGAAAGCCAGGGAAACAAACAAGGGTCCACCCTAGGCTAATCATCGCCTGCTCTCTTGAAAACAAACTGGACTGCCTCACCTGACTTCCAAAGAAGAGGTAAACACACATCAGAAGGAAAAGCACCAGTTTTGTTTTTGTTTTTTGCACTATCCAGCAAGACTCTGGAATAATTGCAGTGTTTTTGTTACATTGTTAAATCTAAGCTATAAAAGGATGCTTCTGTGAGCTCAGCATAGTGCTGTAAACCAATAAAAAGCAGAGGTTGTCAGGTGTTTTTTTCCCCCACAAACCTATAAAACAATCTGTAAAACGCAAATCAGTGTGTTTCATTCAGAGAATGGGTGTATAAAGTGTGTGTTAACAACTTAAAATACTCCATAAAAGCTTTCTTTGACACTTTGTGAAACAAAATGTGAAACAAAGCATGTGGGCCTCCACCTTTTCCACCTTTCACCACCAGAAATTCCTTTATTGATGGCAGTTCAGCTTGTAAACATTTCCCTTTTTTTTACCATTCAAACATCATACTCTACAAGTATTTCTCTATTGCTCTCCTCACCTTTGAAGGCACAAGACTCAAGTACAAAATGGCACAAAAGTGTACAGAGCATCAGAACTCGGGTACTTGATACTTTACAACACTCTCTGTTGCTTTACATATCTCTGAGCAGAAGTACTACAGCTCAAAACACCGCGATGACTTACATTTGTAACCAACTTCGGTTAGTTTAGTATGTTAAGGAACAAATGAGTGATGGACTTTTTGGATGAATATTTAACAGTGCCCATATTCATTGAGCTTTGTTAAAGATCAATAGTCCAATATGGGCAAAAGTCAATCTATGTTTAACAATATCTCTGTAGAAACTCATTATTTAGCCATTCAGATTTACTGATTTAAAAACAGCTTCAGATATGCAAACACAGAGACACGAATAAGAGACACTAAAGTTCACAGAGAACAACTACACAGATCAGTGTGTACTGTACAAGTGGTGACCTCATGCTGCCAAAACACCTCTGTGTTTTCAGAGTATGGACTCAACAACTATGGACTCTTCAAGGTGTCCTGGGGTATCTGGCAGCAAGACGTTAGCAGCAGATCCCTGAGATGGGGCCTCCATGTCAATGATCGCGTCAGTGA
Organism: Salminus brasiliensis; assembly: GCF_030463535.1. Taxonomy (NCBI): domain Eukaryota; kingdom Metazoa; phylum Chordata; class Actinopteri; order Characiformes; family Bryconidae; genus Salminus; species Salminus brasiliensis. The sequence continues at coordinate 24,699,112 of NC_132889.1, read as the reverse complement.
GCCTAAGGTGCCCATGACCCTGTTGCCAGGTCACCGATTGTTCTTTCTTGGAGTACTTTTGGAAGGTACTGACCACTTCATACCAGGACCTGCCTGATGTTTTGGAGATGTCCAGATTCAGTCATCTAGCCATTACAGTTTGTATCTTGTCTTGAGGTTCGGATTCTTATGCTTGCTCATTTTACCTGTCAACGATGTGTATCCCACCCTTTGACAGACGACATTGGAACAAGACAATAGTTTTCCTGGTAAAAGGGCATTTTGTGTAAATAGGCAGTTTTCCCAAATGATTATTAAAAGCACATATTTAAAATCACTCAAAAATATAATTCAAAGGCAAAATCAGATATAGAGTTATTATCTAATAAAACTTTTGCCAGGTTTTTTTCTGCTTGTTGAACAGTGCTTGTCCACTGAAGTAGTTACTGGCAGTGCAATCCAGGCAGTCACAATGGGCCCCGTAATGGAGGCAGACCCCTTAACAGTTTCACTGGACCCCTTATACTTCTACTACTGCAATTGTACACACATTTGATGTGTGGGTGGCTGTGACAATCTAATCATAGAATTCATGAAATAATAGAATTAGCCTACATTAAAGCACACACCTGTTGAGATCTAGAAATCTAGAAGTATGTAAACGAGCATATTCCATTTTATTATTTTCACTGAAGCTAATTTTTTGCATGGATGGGTCATAAGATCCAAGTTAGAGCACTATACGAGCCCCACAGATCAACTGCAGCAGTGTGAGTGCATGCACTTTGCAGGGCACATACCTGCAGAGGTGTGGTGTGAAGTGATGGATGAGGGATTGGGGTTTAGACAGGGAGTCTTATCACTGCCATCAAATTCAGCTTCCTCCTTCCATCTCTACAGCCGTTGTCCCGGAGATCAGTCAAGTCCTGCTCAGAACAATGCAGAAGAAATTTCTTCTGAAAACACTCTGGGATTCTGACTTTCATCACTGTTGTATTTAGAATTTGTTCAATTTATGAGTACAATGGGATCCATCATTATAAGAGCAGAGCTGTGAACAATTCATTCATTTACTGAAGTTGCAAACAAACTTAAGACATTTCTTAGACAATATCAGCGCAGGAGGCCTATTGTCTCTTTACTGTAGAAGAAGCAGACATCAAGCCCACCCCCTGAATGAAAAGTCATTGTATATGGAGGGCGTTAGGCCAAAGTTGACTTGATTCATTATGAAAATGACTCACTGACTCAGAAGTTCAATTCATACACCTCCACACCTTCAGTCCAGTGCCCAGCCAAGGCCTGCTCAGCAGAATGCAGACCGTGTGAGGAAGAGAATCTGGATTGTATATATATATATTTATTTATAATGTAAAGGTGTAAGGTAATGTAAACCTGCTAGTTTTAATAAAACCTCAAACTGCAACCACTTTTTGGTGCAGGGGCCCAAGGGCATAAATGGCAAAAAGGGTAAATTGACTGTGAATTAGGTTTACTACCATCTAGGGTGTACACTCTTGAAGACACTCTCATCAAGAGAAGCAGTGCAATCAAGGTCCAGTGGAAACCAAGCGTGATGTTAAGAGCTTTCTCCAAAACAATATCATTTGAACCACAGACATAGTTTTCAGGGAGGACACTGGTAAATGTCAGAATCTTCAAAATCTTTGTGTGTCTTCAGATAATATTTCTTCTGAAGAACAGTAAGGATTATTGTTACTGAATGGGAAACACTGAAGTCCTCTGATTAAGTCAATTGCATGAAGCTATAGAGTAGCTAAGAATAAAGATATTTTACTTTAATAGAAAATAGAGAATATTTGGAGTGTGGTACTCATACACAGTACTGGGACTGAGCCCTGCATAACTAAACATTACATTAGCACCATTTCTGGTTGTGGTAGCTAGTTCTAATTAGAACCAGAACTCTAGAGTCTAGAGCAGGGTTTTTCAAATCCAGTCCTGGAGGGCCAGTCTCCAGCATGGTTTGCTGATGTCTCTGCTCAAGTAAACCCACTATATCTGGTAATTAACAGACAATTGAATCCAGGGGTGTTTAAGTGGGCACACTGGCAAACAATGCTGGACACTGGCCTTACAGGACTGGATCTAAAGAGTCTCCTGTTTCCGGTTTCTCTTCAACAATTAATCCTGAACTTATTTCCCCACTTACAACAATGTTCTTTAAATAAATGTTCTTAAATGGTTCTTGGATGCATGGCTCTATGAAAAACATTTAATTGGTTCTTTACACTTTACAAAGTTGATTCAGAGACACGCATCTCATTTAAAATAGTTTCTTAAAGAATCTTACATGAAAAGGTTCTTTAGAGAACCAAAAGTGCCTCACTTCGAAGATGCCGTTCTTGCCTCTTTTAAAAGTGTGCAACAATAGAGAAAATGTTCTTATAATATATTCGTAACTTGTAATAGACATATTTCCGATGGCATGAGACAAGCCCAGCCACCAAAGCAATCACAAGTCCAGACCGTCTGCCAGCATCTTCGATGACAAAACAACGCTTGAAGATAAACTGCCCTGCTACAATCTCCCAAAGTGTTACACCAGTTTGGCTCAGACTTTGCTCTTAATTTACACATTAAAATTCAATAGCAAAACACGATTATGCAGCTGTCCATAATCTACCAGGCCTACGGGGCTGGACTATAAACAGTACCTTGAAGAGATCTTAGCCTGTACAACGCTCTAATCACTACAGCAGTGGTCACCAACCCTGCTCATAGAGATCTACAATCGATTTTAGCTTCAAGCCTTGACGACCCAACCTGATCATCTAATTAGTGCAACTTTAATTTGGAAAATAAGAACTTCCATTAACGCTTCAATAAGGCAGGTAGGTAGAGAATGCTACAGGGTGGCAGTACTATGCCAGCTTTCTTGTTTGCTAGACCACTGCAATGTGCCTGGACCGACCCCGATTCCACTCCACTGACGGGACCATCCTATTTGCCGCTGTACTCCACAGTTTTAAATATGTAATTGAATCATTAAAATATGGTTATAGTGTACATTCTCAGATTTGAATGAAGTTTGTTGATTTATTTACCAACCACATTTTAGTTTTACTGTGTAGAAATAAAGTACTATGTAGAATTTTTTATACATAATGCTACCATTCTGCTTGGGACATTGGGCTTCACAGGTCTGAACTTTCAGCATCCTGTTTTTTTTCACATTTTGCTGACATGAGAACCAGGGTTATGCCAGTGAAAGTCAAGGAAACCCCTGTAAGGCTGGGACACTAACAAAAATCCACCAAACAAATAAGATATCGACCAAACCTAAGGTTTCCACAAACAAAGAAGAAAGCAAGATCTGGTTAACTTAGTGCCAATAAAAGGACTAGTAGGCCACAGAAGGACTCTATGCCTAATGACTGAAGAACTCTCCAATCCCCAGTCTGATTATTTGACTTAAAAAAAAAAATAAAAAAAAAAGAAATTTAAGTTTCATATGAATTTCTTATTTTACTTACAATTGGCTTGTTCAAGGAATAATTACACTTGATCTATTTACTAAAACAAATAAAGTGCTTATGCAAGTCAAAAATTCATCAACAATATTGCAGCAATATTGCACTCTAAGCCTCTTTGTTTCATTGCAAAATTACAGAAGCAAGCAATTTTGAATGTTCTCCCATTTTAGTTAGCCAATTCATTAGTACTCTCCCCCATCACATCTAATGCTGTGATGGTCCTTACCACTGGGATGGTGAGGTCTGACACATGCCTCCTCCGACACAGCCAGCCCCTCCCTCTTTTTGAATTGCCGCCATTCATGCACACCAGACTGAAGTGCAGCATCTCACTGAAGTGATGTGGGGAGAACGAGAGCAAGGGCAACTGTGCTCTTACAGGCTCCGGCTGCTGATGGCAGGCAGCATGACCCGGGATTCAAACCAGCGATTCCTGGGTCATAATGGCAGTGTCTTAGCCCGCTGTAAAGAGGCACATTTTAAACATCAGACACATCATGACTAATTAAGTACTGTTCACAGACATTCAGTGCAGTACAGCACATAAACACTTTCTGCTGATTGGAGAGTAGTTGTATTACAGTTAAGGTTGGGAAAGCTGTTCCCTAGTCCAAAACAAAAAGGGCAACATCCACCCATGGCAGTCGCTGGTTCTATTAGCATTTCTCCCACATAGATACCTATGGGACAGACCCTAGTGGGCCTGATCCATCAGAGCAGCGTAAATCATCCTTAACGGAGCCGTCGGTGGCCACCGGCAGGGGGAATTAAAGCAGCCGGTTTACACAGACACCTCAGCAGGTAGAGATTACAGGCCTCAACAGAGCTGTTATCAGACAGCGCAGACTCACAGGCCTCCACAGGGAGGAGCCAGCAGAGTCCAGCATGTGAACCCCCCTGCTTTGACAATCAGAGGTAGAACATTGGGTGGAAGGGCTGAATCAGACACATTCTGTAGCTTTTATTCTACAGGCTCGATCATAGCACAAGTACAAGGTGAATTAATAGTTCATTTAATTTCATGCCCTGTTTGAATATTGTATTGGGGTGGCGCAACCATCTAAGGCTCCATTATTGAGAGAATGGGAGTTTGATCTGCAGTGTTGCCACAGTCCTTCAAATAGCTCAGAGTCCACAGGATAAGGGGGGGTACCATCCTGTGTGATGCTAGTCAGCATGGTTGTCTGTTAGTTGATGTGACATTGAACTCCTAGCTCCTCCTCAGCAGTCAAATGCTGCATTAGCATTAACTTGTAAAGATGTGCTTCACTGGCTTCTTAGAGGAAGCACATGCTAGGCTGCTAGGCCGTCCAGCACAGTGAGTATTGTGTGACCTAGCTAGTGGGAGGTTTTTTTTTACTGGTTTTACGTGGCAGCCACATCTTGAATGTGTATGAATTTAGTTTGGACATTTGAATAAACACAATAATGTAAAATGCTACCTGTCTGCAGGTTTCACCTCCAACACAAATCTAATACAGTCAGCTAATCAAGGCAATAATTAATGTTCAGATGAAGTTATGAGTTACTTTCCATCCACATGAAAATGCTGTTTATAGTCCTTAAAGGGCAATTTTTGAAAACTCAGTGAAAATTCAGTGAGGTCATATGGATAGGGAAAACTGAGCATTATGAAAACACTGAAGTCACAACGCATGCATGGTCCGTGCTCAATCTCAAATACCTCCTCACTCCCTACATAGTGAACTAAATAGGTCATAAAACTACAGTGTCTACACGCAGATAGCCCTGGATTTCAGATTTTAACATATGAATGAATGTGCTTTTCTTTATGAGATACCGTCACCCCATACAGGCCTAGCATGCCTAGCAAGACACAGAGTACTGAAGGAATTTGAAAATAGTTAAAGTAAAAGTACAAGTATTCAGTTCCAAGAACACTTGATTGAAGTATGCTGAGGAGTCTAATGTTGCATTAGCATTAATTTGTAAGCATTAACTCTTTAGGAAAGGCATAAATACTGAAACGCTAATAGACCTCTGATGCTGACCAAGTAAAACCTATGAAAAGCTTAAAAATGATCTTTAGGTACAGTAGTCAAGTGCTAATACTGATTTTGGCCTAAAAGGATTGAGATTCTTGTAAGTGACATTTGAGCCCATAGTGCACTGCTCAATTGGTTGCTCAATTAGCTGGTCACAACTGTAAAAACAGGCATGCTATTCAAAAGCTAATAGACCTCTGAGGCTGACCAAGTCAAACATATCATAAGCTTATAAAGAACTATAAGCAAAGGATGTTCCCATACACACATAACATACACCATGATTTGCAGTCAACAAGCACTCTTCGCCAAGTCCTGCATCCAACTCAAATATTGGTTAGGTTAAGCGTGTTACAGGTGTACACTGTACTCCATTAAATCTTGTTTGTGGAGCAGGTATAGAAATCAATATTCCGTTCCCTTTCAATCGATGTGCACAAGGCTTGAAAGAAAGACTTATATGAAGTCAGGTGTAGGTGCACGTTAAGGAACGACACCAGTAGAGATTTTATCATGTATGGTCCAGCTGACCTTTGCGTAAAGGTGAGCAATAAGACAATGGGCCACACGCATAAAGCACACAGATAGATTTACATGACGTTAAGGAGAAACAACGTGGCGGTAACATTCATAAACAAGACGTACCGATGTGTTTTACAGTTCTTGCATTTGCATGTGCTATTAGTGATTTAGAAACTACACTGTCAGACTGCCAGAATGAACGGTTCTGACAGGAAACGTCCCGGCAAGAAGCCGCTGTGGATTTGATTAACTTTGGGGCTCACAGGTAAGTCTTAAAGCACAGGCAAATTGAGATTTTGGTAGCCAAATATTTTCATAAGACTGTGTATACAGTTGTAAATGTATTTATTTAGCAAATGAACAGAAACAAACATGATATATTGCTGTTGTCCTGTGAATAGCATGTATTTCAGCCCTCGTTTGAACCCTGTAGCTGCTCTGTACACTGTGTAAATAGTTCTGGTTGAACAGACCAATAGAAATGCACTAAATTAACTGGAATCAACTTTTAATTTACTTTATAATTAATAATATCAAATGATACACTAAATTAAAATAATCAAAATGTTGTTGTAGTTGCAGTCTTACAAATAGTGACCTCACATTTTGCCTAGTCTTTGCAAAATCATAGTCTGTGACTACGATCAAGAGCCTTTTTAAAGTCTTCTAGAGTATGGTTAACTTTTCCTGGGTAACAGTGTCATAAATCAGCTTTGTCTCTACAGCAGTTATTTGTCCTGAAGGGCTGGACAAACACCACCAGAGCTACATCTTACTACATCAGAATACAGCGATCAGCCTCAAGCCACCAGAACAGCTCAGACTCATCGAGGCCTGGACTCCAAAAGACCTCTGAAGGTGGTCTGTGGTATCTGGCAGCAAGACGTCAGCAGCAGATACTTCAAGTCCTTTAAATTGTGAGGTGGAAACTTCATGGATCACATCAGTGAGCCTTGGGTGTCCATGACTTCATCACTGCTTCATCTGTTGCCCTTCCTTGGGCCATGTTTGGTAGGTACAGACCACTGCATACTGGGATCACCACACAAGAAAGACCTGCCTGATGATTTGGAGCTTTTCCTGGGTAAGATATAACCTAAGGAACTGTAAATTGTCGCGGTCAAGCAAAAACCTTGAATTTTAAATTTCACAATCTTCATAACTTTTAACAAACTTTACATTGTTTTACAATTTGGTGATGAATGAGCCAATAGAAATGCTCCAAAATTACTTAAAATAAATAGTTTTTACACAGACTTCTGTTGAAAGTTAACTCTTTATGCTCTGTAACTTATTTTACCTTAAGGATTACATTTCACAGAGATGATGCATACCTGCCATATTGCCCAGCGCCAGCTTCATGCACACTTTTGGATGAAAAAGATTTTCTTTATTAGAGTTCAAAAATAAGAGTGCAGTGAACCAGGCCTCACAGTTTTGCCTACCTTACTGTCTTGTAGTGCTTTAGTTTGTAATTGAGACAAATTGCACACTCCAGTCCCATCAGAGGGCTAAAACGCAACAACAGAGGCACCATCAGCGGCTGCTCCGTTTTCATTCCGGCTTCATTTCTCTGCAGCGGGCCCAACTGAGTACTACACAGAGTAACAAGGCCCATAAAACCCACTCGTTTCATCCAGTTAAAGCAGTCGAGCCAAATCCAGCAAACGCAGCGCTGCCTCCTCATTCGTCCCTCAATCAAAACGTGCTATAAATCACAGCAAATTAAATAAGCTGTGAATAAATTAAGCAGCGCAAAGTTTTAATTTCCAATTACAAGCCTCCACGATACACACCCACATGCACAAAAGGGCTGAGGGCGAATTAAATTACGGTGTCGCCGGCATGCCAGAAATGAAATTCCGCTGGGAGTTTTATGATGATAATAAAGAGACAGATCTGCAAAGCCAGGAAAGGATTGCGCTGGAGCTTCCGAACAGGTTAATGGGAAACAACAGGGTCTCAAACCAAGAAAGCAAAACAGGCTTTGGAATAAAACTTCACTGTCGGACTCTAACAGCAACTCTTTTTACTTGCCCGGGGTCACTGGTTTTACAGGGACATTTGTGGGCTTGCAACAGAATTGTGCCAGAATTATTCAAATGACCAACTTTCCCTAAATAACCATGCAGGACTTTGTGTTGTAGAATCTTAAAAGTAACAGTGTCATAAATCAGCTTTGTCTCTACAGCAGTTATTTGTCCTGAAGGGCTGGACAAACACCACCAGAGCTACATCTTACTACATCAGAATACAGCGATCAGCCTCAAGCCACCAGAACAGCTCAGACTCATCGAGGCCTGGACTCCAAAAGACCTCTGAAGGTGGTCTGTGGTATCTGGCAGCAAGACATCAGCAGCAGATACTTCAACTCCTTTAAATTGTGAGGTGGAAACTTCATGGATCACATCAGTGAGCCTTGGGTGTCCAGACTTCATCACTGCTTCATCTGTTGCCCTTCCTTGGACCACGTTTGGTAGGTACAGACCACTGCATACTGGGACCACCACACAAGAAAGACCTGCCTGATGATTTGGAGATGTTCTGACCCAGTCGTCCTGCTTCCAACACACCACCTTCAAGAACTGACGGTTCACTTGTTGCCTAATATGCTAATCCCACTGCTTGACAGATGCCACTGTAGACGAACATAATCAATGTTATACACTTCACCCGTCTGTGGTTTTAATGTTATAGCTGATTGGGTTATGTGCTCTGTTGGGTGACTACATGATGCTTGATGTCAGGCTTCATTTGCATGCTGGGAACACTGTACTGTACCCTCTAATTTTGCAGCTTGTACAGGGGATTACACATTTGTGTGGACAAGTGTGGATTCTTCTAGCCAACAGTGGACTAGAGTGGGTCACAAACTAATGTGGGGTCAAAAGCAACATGAACTTCTATATTACCTTAGTCACCCTCTAGGTACCTGTTACATTGTCTCATTTTGAAGCACATCAATAACACAGTGAGAGCTACCCAGGCTAAAGTACAGCCTCCACATGCAGTGTTACAACTAAGCATCCCCAAATAAAACAAAACAAATTACATAACTCCCATGTTCCACCCCATTTGATTCCAAAAAATAAATCAATCCAATAAAATATTTGAAAAGATTTCATGCACAGCTTGATTAAAAAGTTGCTGTAGACGTCCTGTAAATAAAATGCATTCCAATTTCATTATTTTTGTTATTCGCTTTTGGGTTCCAAAATAAATCTACCACAATTCACACAGCCTCTTTTACTTTTACTATTTTTTGTGGATATTTTAATGTAACCAAGTTGGAAAGGATCTCCAAAAAAAAAGAAAGAAAATTGTACAGATTTGTGGGTAGATCAATTTAACAGACTTTTAGAGACTTACAATTACACCCTCTGTCTTACAAACAGCCCTACATATGGGCTAAGTTGTAACATGTACACTCATGCCACTTTTGGCAGAATTGTTCATTAAAACTTAATATCATTAGATTATAAATTAATAATTATTACTGGAAACAATGTTTACATTTACATTTGTAGCAGAGATGTACAATTTGTTTGTGCAATATTAGTATTATTCATCAAATGTTTCAATATTTAGTATAGAAAAAGCTATTTGTTAGAGCTTAGATGTAATGACAAATAAAAAAGGAAACAAGCAATACTACATTTCTCTTTTCTAGCCATGAAAAAAAAAAACAGAAAATAATTTGAATTTGATTAAAAATAGTGTGAATTTCAGGTAAATGCAAATACAAGGCTCATTTCCAATGTAGCAAACAAATGGACCTCTCATGACCAAATCACTCCATGAATCTCTCAATATTTGTACCTGCATTACAATAAGGACACAGAGAAGAAAGAGAAACACTGCCAGTCCAACATACTTCAAAAAGGAGAATTCCCATGTTTATTGTGATGAGACACTGATTGTCCGTTAAAAGAAACTGGTTTACATGCAGAGATTATCTGACAGGCTTTGTTAAAACATGAAGACACACGTCACCCATATAAGGGTTGGATGAACTGTGGGAGGAAGGCACATTTTTCTTTCAATTCTATCATTCATTATCAGCTAATCATGACTTTCAGACATCTTTGAATAAACCACACAGAACCGAAGGAACGCTTTTGGCTTGAAACAAAAAAAGGAGGCTGGAGACGCTACTTCAGCAAATGATGCGCTGGACTACAAATTTACTGGGAAAGATGTTGACTTCTAAACCATGAGCTACAATGCCATACACTGCACTTCAAAGGATGACCTGAAAATTAACGCTTATGAACGCTACAGCCTCCCTTAGGACAGGAGTGTAATGAGGGAGCGGCATAAGAACAGTTAACATGCTAATCTCCCAGTCTCGGTCGCTGTCCCGTATGCACTGCAAAAGCTAAAACCGGGACCACGCAGAGGCGCCACATTACAGGAAAAAAACAACCAACAACATTTTCAGCAGGTTAAACCCTAGCCCCAAGGCAAGACTGTGCAAAAGTGGAGCACTGGTGCAATGCCGCAGGTGACAGCAGTCACAGTTATGAGGCTGCTTTCCCTTTGCTTTGATCAGGACAGAGAATGCACTCTCACAGAGAGCAGCAGTCATTTTACAGTATCAAACACGTCGCCGGTGATCAAACGCATGAAAGGAACATGAAGAGAACGGTGACATCAAACTAATGAGACGGCCAAGTGCGAACAGCTATGACGCAAACGCCTGGACAGGTTAGGTAATTGATTCACGGCGGCTCTGAACCCTGAGGTACCAATTGTATGGTGAAAACCTGACGAGAAAACAGCAAAATATGAGAAAATGACAAATGGAGAAGAAAAACTGACAATAAAACTGAAAAAGCACACCAAAAACAAACAAACCAACAAAGTTCAAGGCAGGATTGTACGCAGCTGCCATAGATTCGCATGTAAAGTATGTTCAGAGCCACCAGGAACATCATAAAGCAAGATGATAAAGCAATAAAACCCTAAAGCAATGTAGACATTAACTCAGTAGAGACCTGCTACATCAGTGGTGGGCAACCGGGGCCGGAGTCCCCTGGCAATTAACAGGTGAGCTGAATCAGGTGAGCTTGACCAACATAATTGCGCAGGAATCTTGGAATCTGGTCCTCGAGGACCAGAATTGCCCACCCCTGTTCTACGCTGATAATTGATGAGCACAAACATAGAAAAGAAAGCGTGTGGTGATTGGCCACAATAATAAGGTGCGGTAGCTTGGACACAAATCAGCAGTCTCTGTAAACAAGGTCGACTACTGGTGTCCAGCTTGAACGAATCCAAGTTCAATCACACTGGCTCCATTCAAGAGGCTTTTTAACGCCTCTAGCAGTCGGCTAAGAAGCCAGGACTGCACTTCAGCTCTGAACACATCTGTTAGTAATGCCGCAGAGCACCTGTCTCCCTCACTCTCAGGTGAGGACACGCGAGAAGCGAGTCGGTTAGGAATGTTGAAAATGCCAGCCATGAAAGACTGATTATCCCTGATTTGCTTTGCCTTTTTCATCTGCTCTTAGCCCACACCAAGGTGGCCATTTAGCTTTGGTTAAAAAATAAAAAGAAAATTTACACACAACAAAAAGTACCCTTCTCAGTTCAACTTCGTCGTCCTTGCTTAACCCTTGAATAGTATTAGCATATTCTGCTCGTAATTTATTTATTTATTTATTTTTTGCTGCTGGAGCCTTCTGGCCTTTTATAGAAGAGGCGCCAGTTCACTCTGTACTCCTGGTTTTAACAGGCTTCACAGAAAAGGACTAAAGATAAAACAGGAAAAGGCAAAAATTGTATATATCTATCTTTAAAAGACGTTTTGGACGAGTCTTGAGCAATCTGACTGCTGTTTATAAAAGCTCAGAAGCGGTGCAGCAAGTGAATATTAAACTGCCACTAGATGACCGTTCCAAGCAAAAGTCTGAAAATACTTGAAAGAAAAAAAAAAAAGGCTCCTCCAACAGAGAAGTCAACAGATCCAACTAATATTGGTCCCTTTTTTACATTAAACCAGGTTCAACTGACCCAAATGCCACATACTGTGTAAAATCACCAGCGTAACTTGTGCTAAACCTGTAAGGCTTCAACTGGAAGTCATTTAAAAAGAAAACAAACATGCTCAGTTGTTGTTTTCTGCCGTCAGGATGATATTGGCCGTGACGAACATGAGGCAGAAAGTCGCCCAAACCACCACAAACCCCACCCAGAACGTGTGACGGAATGGAGACCTGTGCTTGTTCACAGCATCCCTCCCAAGAACAGGCTCTAGGTGTCGCCGACTGAAGTACACCAGGAGAGCGGGAATTATGTACTGAATCCCGGTGCCTGCATAGGCTCCAGTGATGCCCACAAGGGACTCCAGGTCATGGGTCAAAAATGCCACAATTATAGGTGGCACCAAGGTGATGAGGGGGAACACAATGCGGTCCACCACCCAGGGGTAGGTGCCCCCGTCTCTGTGGAAGAGCGTCTTCCAGTTGTTGCGAAGCGTGACTGCTATAATAGGGAAGTTAGTGCTAATGGTGAAGACCGGGAAGAGCCCCAGGAAGTAGCGAAGGGCCGCCACGCCCAGCACGTCACAGTTATCGGTGAAGTTCAGTGTGTACATGTCCCGCAGCAGTGAGCTATCAAAACAGAAGATAGCTGTGAAAGACAGCAGGCTGTAGAAGCACAGGATGAGCACATAGTCGACCACCACCAACGCGCCCACCCGTCGCTTGTCCGAGATGGGTGTTACCAGAGAGGGCAAGGAGTGCTGGCACATGAAGGAGTAGACGCACACGCCGAAAAGATTAGGCACTCCCGTGAGCTGCGCGGCTTTGGGGTGGCCCTCGCCATGTCCCTTGCCAATGCGGATCAGCGCCAGTATTATCATCATGGTGAAAGCTAAAAAAAAAAAAAAGAGAGAGAAAAAAAGAAAGAGAGACATGTTACGTATATACTTACATACGGTCTCATTATATACACTGTAAAAAACATGCAAGATTACATTAACATCCCTTTAAAAAAAAAAAAGCATTATGCGAGAACTGGTATTTTTTGCTCCTGGGTTGCCCCCTACAGTTGCGGAGTGGAATTCGTTTTCTCACCACTTTCATAAATACAAATCACACTTTGAGCTCCCCCTCATGGACAGCAGTACATGTGCGTCTGTTGACCAGCTGAATAATGCAGAACCTGGGTAAAGTAATATTAAAGGGTTTAACCCAAATAGGACTGTGCAGGATTACAGGTTACTCTGGCAAATGTATTAGTGATGTTAATCTATTAAAAAGTTAAAAAGTGATATTCTGTGATTAATTATGATTCTAGAAATTTTAGCTAGCATGTCCTTGAATTTATGGGCGGGAGAACAAATAAATGTATGCCTAATACATTTCCCATATCCATATATATTCAACGCTTTAGCCACAAGCTAATACATTAGTCCCAAGCAAAACACCAGTCACAGACACATCATCCTTGTCCAATCCACCATGATTTCAAGTGTTGAAATAAGTTGAGAGATAAAGAATAGTGAGAGATAAAGAATAGGAATGAGCGTCTGAGACACTCTCTCTACACACTGTAGCGAGAGGGGAGAGAGACAGAAGGGAAAAGGAGAAGCGAGGGAAGAAACAGGACTACAGTTATCACAGCAATACTTCTAAACCACTACAGTTCCCACAATTTCCAGGAGACACTTGTCCAACAACAGTAAGATGTGTCATCATAAAATACTGTCATATTTCCCACCTCTGTTTAGTAATCTGCATTTTCTGAACACCAAATTGGGAAATCGACATGTCACAAGTCACACTCTTGCTTTCCAAATCTCTTACATAGCCTTAGTCGAGTTTTGCTGTTTGCTAAAACCAGGCATGTCACTTGACATTGCAATGTGTGAATGGGTGTGCTTGAGGCCATATACCGTAGTATCATCTAAAGCTTCTAAATTCTAGCTTAAATAATGAGCAGACAAGTCAATATGGGTGCAAAGCCCCTTGAATTGTGCCCTTTCCCCCATTTCGAAGCAAGGCTAGAAATAAACACACACCTGCACATATACATATACACCAGAAATGAAAACTATTTCTAAGTGGAGGGGATTAAAGTTGACTAGAAAAGTCAATAAGGTTAGTGGAGAGTGCTGAGATGTCTGATAACCCGGCAGTCCCAAAATCTGCATGGACAACCAGGTATAAGGACGCACATAGCTGCTGGGCTGTGGAAACACACAACCTCTATCAGTCTATGCTATGTGACTGGAGGTCAGATGGAACACCATGAGAGCAGAGTCTACCACACTAAGCCAGCTGTGTATTAGCTTAAAAACACTTCTGTTGCTCTGCAAGGGGTCCAACCCCATCAGCCAGTCAACCCTAACAGAAGTGAACTGCTAAAGCGAACACCACCTTAGCCTCCAGCAGCGAGCATTTCGAATCGATAGGCGTGAATGCATCATTCGTGACTGCCAGGGTGGCTGAATCTCTAAGGGACGCCAAAGCAGGCGTGGCATTCCTGTTACGATGTGTTGGGTCCAGGCTGTCTCCTCACCTCTCCCTGCTCAATCACATCATTACAGGGGGAATTAGTCACAGCCCTCCTCCTCTTCCACCTCCCCCTCCCCCTCCTCCTCCACCCGCACCCTGACTACTTTAGGATGCGTGCCGCGTCGTCCGTCTTGCCGGGAAACTCTTGTTGTCCTTGCAGGAGATATCTCGCAATGCATCTGGGCCCAATCAGCAGGAGAGGCAAGCCATCATTGTCGGCAGGGAAAATGGATTAGGCTCCTTGCGGTGGGTTTGAGGGTGAGGCAAGCTGATGAGTCATTAATTCGAGGGAATATGCCATGTAAGTGTCCCCACAAACATGTGCTCTGACCAAAGGGGTCCTCATTAGCCTAAGGATTGTCCAGGTACAGTCCCATGCATGTCAAATGTTCTCAAGGTTTAGGTTTCAGAAGACAGGGGTGAAGAACTTGGGACAAATGGGTGTGTACGGGGGGCTACAGAACACACTACTGTGTCTATTAATCAAGAGCTGTAGCACTTTAATATATGTCAAGGGAATAAAATGATTCACTCCAATTACGAGGACAAAATGTACCCCGCAAAGAAACGAGAGAAATGTGAATGGTGTTCGAGCACAAGGGGCGAGTCTCCCGGGCGAGAAAGTAGATGAGGAGCATGCCACCTCCCCTTCGCCAAGAAACATGCAAATGCCAATGCCCTCATTTGAATTACATGAATCACTAGCCCATTTAGGATTAATTTTAAAGCCTAAAAAACTGAAAAAAATAAAAACATCATGAACTCAGCAGAAGCAGCATTTTGTGCGTCACAATTTCTTCCATGGGATGTTAAAATTCTGAAGAGAATCAGAATAAAATACATTGTATCTATGCATGTCTGGTTGGTTTGGGTGCAGTCAGGCCATTTTTGTTACACTGTTTCTCACAGCAAAAGCTTAAGGGTGCTTTTACACCAGCCTTGTATGGTCTGAACCAAAATAGCATGTAAAAGGTGCCTTGGACCAAAGTCTGGACCAGGGGACCAAAACTAAACCATGATTTGGTTTGTTTGCAGCATAAACAATTTTTTTTGGATGTTTCGGACTTCGGAAGGCTCAATTACAGGACGTTAAGGCAGTCATTCATTAAACAACAGAGGACATACAAAATGTCGAAATGCATATATACCCTGACCAGCATCACTTCATAAAAACCTCCTCCTTGCGTCTGATCTCACTGTTCATTTTATCAGCTCCACTTACCTTATAGGAGACTTATAGTTATAGTTATAATTATAGTTCTATAATTATAGACCGTAGTGCTTCTGTTTTTATACATACTTTATTAGTTGGTACTATTTGGGTAGTGGGTCATTCTCAGCACTGCAGTGACACCGACATGGTGGAGATGAGTTAGTATGTGTTGTGCTGGTACATGAGTAGATCAGACACAGCTGTGCTGCTAGAGTCAAACACCTCTGCATCACTGCTGGGCTAAGAATAGTCCACCAACCAGAAATATCCAGCCAGCAGCAACCTGTGGACAGCATCCTGTGACCACTGATGAAAAACTAGAGGATGACCAACACAAACTGTGCAGCAACAGATGAGTTTCTGTCTCTGATTGTACATCTACTAGGTGGACCAACTAGGTATGGGTGGCTAATAGAGTGGTCAGTGTTTAAAAACTCCAGCAGCACTGCTGTGTCTGATCCACTTGTACCAGCGCAACACACAATAACACTCCTCCACCACCACCACCACGTCAGTATCACTGCAGTTCTTAGAATGACCCACCACCTAAATAATAGCTGATCTATGGTGGTCCTGACCTTTGGAAAAACAGGGTGAAAGGAAGCTAACAATGTATATAGAGAATCAGATGGACTACAGTGCTCCTATATGGTAAGTGGAGCTGATAAAATGGAAAATGAGTGTAGAAACAAGGAGGGGGTTTTAATGAAGGAGCACACTTAACACACACACGTAACAATTTAAGCAGCACCAGTGGAGGTGCATACCTTAGAATGTGTATGCTTGCAAACATCTTTAGCCATTAAATAACTAAGGGCCATCAGTTCAGATCAGGTTCAGGTCAGTTCAATTTTATTATCTAGTCAGTACATGAGGGAGTCAACATTTCAGTTCTCGATTCCCATATTGAGACCTAAATGCTTAATTGCCTCAACACCATGGTCTGTTATATCCCACATTCACTGCAGGACTCCAAGGTTCACGGTACAAAGCCTAGACTCAGAACATCTGTGCAGTATAAAAGAGGTCGTCAGTGTGGAAGAAGGTGAAATGAGCGCAGTTGACAATTTTATCCGCAGTGGGACCAACCTCTAAACGTCCTGTACAGAGCTGCAGCGTTTTCCATTTGGTATGTCCATGTGGTCATATTGACAGAATGTAATTATATACTGCCTGTCTTGGTTAAGACATACAACACAACGTCCCACACTGAAGCTACTGAACAGTAGGGATACATACTTTGTGATGACTGTCCTTTTGGTAACATCAGTGAAAAATACAGCAATAGTGTTTATGTCCAAACCTAAAAAATGACTAACAGTAAGGTCAAATCCCTTCAAAGCATCAAGGAAATATGTATACTGGATATAATACTGTATAAAGTCATTTATAACACTATATTATGTGATTTTCTGATTGATTTGTTACTATAATACTAAAAACGTCATGTGTTCTGGTCATTATTCATTTGTACTGTGTAGTGCTGTCCTAGCAATCTTGCAGCATTGGACTAAATCTGAGCAGAAGGTGTGTAGCTCGATTGGCAGCCATAAATGCATATGCCATAACACTGCCTCCACCATGTTTGACAGATGATGTGGCATGCTGAAGAACATGAGCCCTTACTTTTATTCTCTATACTCTTCACATGCTTCTATTCTGGTACAAAATAGTTAATAATAATTAATCTTACCTTTATCAATCCAGTGAATCTTGTTTCAGAACTAAGCGACAAGATGTTTTCTAGCCAGGCCAACTTGCGGCTCTCTACCCTCAAAGATCTGTGCTCATCTAGGACAAGAAAGATCATGGCTGACCCCTCACACCCCAGTAACTCTCTCTTCCAGCTGCTTCCATCTCGGCAGAGACTGAGACAGAGCTCCAAAGTCACGGACTAATGTCCAAGGAACCCTCTTACATCCCACTAAACATGGACCCTTTCTCACATCCAGCGGCTTTAAACTTTATACTACACCTGCTGCACATGCACTTTACACATACAACTACATAATCATAACCACACACGCCTACACAATTGACTCTTATATTTATAGAAAATTACTCTGTACCCATAGTCCGCTGTACATTTTATACTTATGTTATGTGTTCCTGGCATTAATTAGATGTTGTAAAGGCTTTTCTTTACTAAGTAGAGACACCTCTTTGGACGACTTTGCATAGACACCTCTTTGGACTACACAAACAGCTAGTAAACACAAAAACAGCTAGTAAACACTTGGAATCAACTCTATTTCTTAAATAATGATGAAACATGCTATACCTGGCCATGAGGCCAGTGTATAAAATTGAGAGACTGTAATGGCTGTAATTCCTAAAGGGTTAAACGCAATTTTGATAAACCCTTGAATTTAAGCTGAACATCTACACTTTAATCAAATCTTGCCTCTTTTCAAAACCTCTGGGCTGGTGTTCAGGGGCAAAGCTAAAATAGTGCTGCTGTCCAAAAACCTATAGACACAGACAAAGCTGAGACTTAGTACTGCCGTATTCACAGCAGCGGCCTAACGAGTGAATTGCAGAATCAAGGGCACAGTTAATCCAAATACTCTTGACATGGCACCCCACTGCACAAGTACTCTTGTATGGATGCTTAACCTTCAGCGCAGAGAGCTCTATTGTTTAGGGTTGAAATGTGATTCTGTCAAGGCACACATGGCCAAGTGATTCATCACGCAGCCTGAATTCCCCTTTGCGAGCCTGTTGACGAGCGGAGAAAACGCCACTGGTATTTATGTCTTCAAATCTTATTCATCTTGATATGTCTGTAGCTGACACCGGCGCTGGCAGCCAGGTCTGAACTGTTAAGCCTGGGTGCCATAAAGTCCTCCCCTTTTTGGGTCAGACAGCTGGATACACAAGCTGGCAAACAATTCAGCCATTGTCTCTGGAGTGAAAGCAGAAAGTAAAAGTGGCCACACCAGTACCGAAGGCATGGTGGCGTCAGTCAGTCCCCGGGCATCAACAGAAACAATGTGAAGGGCAGCGCAGTGGGATTGCAGCAGCAGTGTTTGTGGTGTTTTTTTTTTAGGCTCCAAACTCACCTGGCGTGGCATTGGTGGGGCCGAATGACATTGGGTGATGTTCTGAAGCTGGGTTCCACTAGAAAGAAAAGGGAACCCCTGAGAGGATTGGAAAACAGTGACCTGTAAGACTGCCAAAGGGCCCGGCAGCCAGGGCTAAGCTAAAAGGATTATTTTGGCAGCTGTTCTACGTGTAGATAGTCCTCTATCTTAATGAGCAGTGCAGGGGAGCTCTGCTGGGGATCGTGAGAAGAGATTAAGAAAACACACAATGCAGTTCCCATGGCTGAACACTAAGCAGGACAAGTGTTAAGTTGCAGTTCCACAGCTTCCACTAACTGAAGGACTCAAGTTCACAACAGTCTGCACTGTATGAAGTTCACCTGCAGTACGTCTTTAGCTGCAGAACGTACTTTTGCTCATGGTGGGCCAGCTCACATCAGCTCACATGGTGGATTTAGGAGTAGTGGAGCAGTAAACAGAACTTAAGACAGTGCATTCATCTCTGGCCTCTCTTCGGCAGATCGAAATATGTCCAAGCTACAGGTGCTAACTGGCATGTTGTCCACAGTCGTCCACAAGAAAAAGCACCAGCAACCCAAGCATCCCTCTTCCTGAAATTCATAGAATTTCAAATTCACTTCATGGCCTGCCTTTGAACACCACAGATTAGGATGATTAGCTGTTCTTTAACAGCAGGTCCAACATATATTTAAGCAGCTAAGGCCTGGGCTGGGAGCAGTAAGTGATGAGTACATTAGCTAGGTGTCAAACGGCTACATATCATGTCCATGAAGCTGCCATCAGTCCATCCACATGCAGGGTCCTAATTTATGGACCCTAAACAGAAATTGCAGACCTTGTGAAGAACGTCTTAACAACCCCCTCGTGAGACTGCTGCTGCCTTTTCTGTGCTCGCAAAACAAAGAGACTCGCGTCAAGCTGAGGCTAACGGTGCTCCCAAAGCTCAAAAAACCAATAAACTTACATATAGAGTCATATTGGGCCATTTTCTTTGTGATGGCAATTCAGCAATAAACACTGAGAGAATGGAGAGAAGGTCTGAGACTTTGTTATGCTCATGTTTGATATGACTACATAGGATTCACCTTTTTTTGTTGTTATTTTTGAAAGAGTCTTTGGTTTTGTACAATAGCAGTTTTTTATCTAAAGTCACAAATCAGGCCTTTACTTAGCGAGAGAACAATTGCAACAATGGCATTAGAAAATCCAAACTTGATTACTTGTTTACAGGCCTAGACAAGTTCTACTGCATGACTCTCCTGGACATTCACGGTCATCCTGGGTGAGATCTAAAGCCTGTTTGGGAGGACATGGAACTAACTCCTGGTTCAAGTGTATACTGTAATATCACTGGTACCACTAACATTTAGCATGATGTCAAGTGGCAGCTTCTTTCTAGCACTCAACTTAGAACATTGTTGTTCTAAGAACACAACATGGACTTGGGTAGGCTTATACAATAATTCTGTTAATGAACAGTATTGAAGTCAGCATAAACGATTGAGGTCGAGTCCATATAAGTTTATTGTCGGAGCACAAATGGTGATTGGTCTGTCTTTATAAGACAATGGTAATACATTAAGCATGGTCACACATCTGAAGTGGCATCCCCCTGGTGTGTCAATGGAGAGAAAGGTTTGTCTCGTTTTCTTTTATTTTTTGCAGATCCAAAAAATTATGCCATCCATGACTCAAAAAACACGTTCCGTTCTGAATAATAAGTTTAGTGACCCGTGGAGAGCCCATTAACATAACCGAGCCAGTATGTCGACTTTTTTAGATTCCAATTCCAGTGTCTAAATATCAATTTCAGAACTATCACTAAGTTCACTGCTGTTTAAAAGGGTGTAATTACATTATTATTGTATTATATCAGTATAATAAAATGGTCTTGAATTGACAGTAATATAGTTTATCGCAAGTATAGCTGGGACAATATACTGTCCAAAAGAAATAGTTATCGTGACAGGCCTAGACTTAGTGGCAGTGCTGATGACGGGATAACTATCCAATCTTACGAGCTGAAGAAAGAACGTGACGTTCTGTTGAGCATGCCGTAAGTCTGTACCATAGGCAGGCACATGTTCTTTACATGAAGTAGCTTGATTACGAAACACAATCTTCAAAAGGGCAGCTGCAGATTCCAACACTGCTTTAGCTCAATGATCTTCAGGGATCATGATAACAAACTCACAGATGGAGGCAGGCCAGTACAATTCTTTAGTCATGTTCCTTGGTTTAAGTGGTGTAATGAAACAAATGGAGTGTGCAGGGAAGAACTGGTATATAAAACCAATCCCTATATTCTTGGACATTTACACAGACTAGTTCCTCATATCATTGCTGGTAGAATGTCAGAAACCACCCCCAAAACTCTTCCTTCTCCATAGAGAACTTGGAGAACTCCGAGCGCTGGGGAAGCTTCTATGTTATTATGAAATTCCTAACTGTGCCATCAGCCACTGTTTAAAACGACACTGGTATTTTTTCTGTATGAAACTGCCAGAAACTGTGTGAGGCATCTGAGCTCGATTTTGAGCTACTGATCAAACTTTTCCCCAGTGAACTGCTTCACTTTTCTGAAAAAAATCCATTTAACAAGTATTTAAATTTGACTGGCCCGGGGGGAGCTCTGAAGTAATTCCAGCCATTAGCGGAGCGAATCAGTCTGTACAATGAACAAACGAGAAGATAAAATCTATCAATGTAATTATCTTTGGAAGATAAAATAGCTGACGTACAGGTTTATAGCTGACTAACAGCTTGTAAGAGAAGATGACAGCAGTGGGTCAAAGGGGATTTAACGTTTTCCATACCGGGCCGCACCTCCTTTACACCATTTCGGACAGGGAAGCTGGGAAGTATGGATTGGTAAACAGGACAGCAGTGAAATCAGCAGCTACAGCCATGATTAAAAGCTTAGTTACCATCTATTGAGCTGTGATCGGTCGAGCTGTAGAGCACCACAGACATCTAAACGTTTCCCCTCTAATCAGCCCATAATTTATTGTCTGAAAGAAATCAAGGTTTAGAGGGGAACTCATTAAGGAGGGAAACTAAGCATCAATACTAGGTCCAAACAGAAAGGTACAAGATTGAAGACTTCTCTTTTTCAGCATCTACACACACCTAGCCACAAAGCTTCTCTTCTACAGGAGAATCCATACAATTGATACGCAAGGTTATTTCCTTCCAAGTGTGTTATTCTGAAAGCTAAGTTAAAGGAGGTAAAGGATTTGAAGCGTGTTAAGCAAACCCACATTTCTCTTCAATACTTGGCGGCCAGAGCAGACTGGGAGCAAACCGCTCTGCTGAACCAGAATGACTAATACATTTTGCTTTAGGCCAGATTTCTCGGGGCCCAATCACTGCTTAGAGGTGTTCATTAAGGCACGGCTATATTTCAGGGCACCCTGAAGGCAAACAGGCTCAGCGGGTCAATGGTATGTTGGCCAAAATAGTAAAAGCAGGCAAACATTTAAAAGGGGCTATATTGCAAAGTACATTTTTCAGTGGACAAGTGAGTTCTAATTTTTTTGTCTATTAGCATATCCTTACCATGTTTTTATCCCTGACAATTTAACAAGCTGTTAATTTGTGTTACTGAGTCTTTTGGATGGTGAGACTCCTTTTCCGATATTGTAACTGCAACAAACATGTTATTAGTGTAGTGTAAATTAAGCTAAAAATTTTGGTTTCCCATAATATGGCATTTGTAACCTTTGCATAAGCAATGTTGCACTCTTAAAAATAAAGGTGCTTCAAACGGTTCTTTGAGCCAGGCCACAGAAGAACCACTTTTGTCTCCATACAGAATTATGCTTGTAATAGTATCATGAATGTGAACGTGAGGAACCTTTGAACTGGTAAAGAACCTATACATAAAGCAATTTCTCAACACATCTCTTTTACAAACACCTTTCTTTACCTCAATGGCGAACAGTGGCTACCAATCTCACATGGTTTCTTACAGGAGTTGCACAAAGTATCAAAAATTCAATACTTTCAACAAACTACATTTTGCCAAGCAAAATTAAATAATTAAATAAACTCTTTAAATGCTGTCTTTACATTAAAATGATCATTTAAATAAGTTACTGCCAGGCTGATATTGCATTGTGCCTACAACAAAAAAAAGCTTGTTTACAGCTGGGCACTGGGGTGACTAGTATCTGGATTGTATCCTGATAAGATTTTGGCCACATGCTTGTACATTTGGCAGTCAAACGTGTCTCCTGTTCGTCTGACTGAAATCCGATTGATGTGTGAAACGGAATATGGATATTCGCACTGCAGTTTTACTGGTGTTTCGGTTGTATTAGGAGGAGTTTCGTTTGTCAAACGTATCCTGGAGAGACAGATGCGTTTACTCTTCTGCTACGTGGCTCAAATATGCAGGGGTGCTGCCAGGAATATTGGGCCCCATAACTCTAACAAATCTGCCAAAATAATTTATCAAGTACCAAGACTGGCCCTTAGAATTGTCCTAACATCACCCCATACAGAGCACCTTCAAACGAGTCTGAGACCACCTCTTGAAGTGGTTTGAGGGATTGGATGTGTATGCTTTAAATGAGTCTTCGGTGTGTTTAGCACTTATGACACAAGTTTAATGACCTCCGTTAGAATTTGGCCACCACACTAAGCAATAAGAGTTCTATATAGAACTGACATCTATCTACAAAAGAACCATTTAGACATCATCCTGGTTCAATATAGAAATATTTACTACAGAACAACTGACCAACCTCTTTTTCCCTAGTTACTTTATAATTTTGTTGCAAAATCACCTCTTGTTGTGAATTTCCTACTTCCTGGTGTCCTAAATGCACTACAACTTCATTTTTCTGTCACATGTATGCATTAGCTTACCCTTCTCTTACTGTTTTCAACACACTGATCAAAGAAACACAGCAGTGCAGCAGCAAAAACTAAGAATCGGGAACTCGATCAGGGTTCAAATAGCCAATGCCTGATCCAATAATATATGCTTAGATTGGCCCTGGTACCAAATCCACAAGATAGGATCAGGACATCCCCAGTGTACAACATTAAGAACTTGGCATTTTACATCTTCCATATTGGTTCAAATTCCATAAACAGAGATGGGATCGATTTCACTCATGTAATTATTACTAAATTCTTCCTACCAATCTGCTAGTACAAACTCAAGACATCCAGAATTATAGGCCCAAACCACAGGTTTGATTTGTGAAGTCTCTGTTTTCCAAGCTTTGGGCATCAACATGCCAATGCTGTAACAGTAATAAATGGCCTTCGCAATGCCCTGTACCTTTCTCCAGGGAAGCAAGAATGATTAATCCCCTTCTAGCAATCAAGAGCCCTTCACCTGTCCCTCTCCACTCACACCACTCAATATCAATTAAAACTGCATGTCTCTACTCACCCCCCTCCCTCACTTGTTATTCCACTGCTTTACTCAAGAACTGGCCCTTCTTTTTACACAGCAATGAGGAAAAGGATGTGGACCTGACCAATGTAGAGGCACATTCAATGTAAAAATCTGCATTTCTGCTGAGTAAACAAGCTGGCTAACATCCCCAGAGTAGTACTTAAAGAAAATTACAGGCCATGGATTTTGCTCAATATGGACAAAAAGTAGTATTAAGCACTGCTAATGTTTTTAAGAAACTGATTTGTCTAAAATGAGCTAGTCATTTCTCAGTCCATGCACAATTTCTAAGGAAATTAAGCTTTTTTGAAATCATTGATTTATTGTGAGATCACAAATTTCAACATATTCTCATACACTAACCAGCCATAACCTTATCATCACAACATTAGTAACATAACATTAGTGTCTAATATTGAGCAGGTCTTCTTTGTGCAGTCACAACAGACCTGACCATTTGAAGCATGGACATGGCAGCAGATCCTAAAATAATTCTTTAAAGAAACACCCACTGAAAGTTGTGAGGTGGGACCTCCATGGATTGCATCAATGAGCCTTAGGTAACCATGTCACGGGTTCACTGGTTGTCATTCCTTGGACCACTTTTGACCACTTTAGATGAAGATTTGGGGGGGGGGGGCATTCTGCATTGTTCTAAATCCAAAAATGATCAAATCCAACATACATCAATCAACATTAATCAAAAAATTCAATTAAAGACAAACTGTCAATTTCACAATCACAAATGCTGATACTCTGAAGCTGGTTAGCATTAGCTTAGTTAGTAGGTTAACAGTCTTCTTACCTCAGAACAAATTCAAGTCTGGCTGACCGACGGCCAACTTCTAAACGTTTACACGATAAGGAGTCTGCAGTTCTGCAGTGTTTGGGCATGTAGACGACTGACGTAAGTTGGCTAGCAGGATAAATGCCACAGCACAGACCGTGTTCAAACTAATTGAGGCCCAAATCACACACGTTTAGAGGATAAAGGCTCATACCTGAGAGCAAAGAGTCAAGTGAATGGTCTTTCACTACGTTCTTAGACACATTAAGCACACTGGTTCATCCAGGTTTGCTTGCTCTGAACTTGCTTGCTAAACTTGCAACTACTGGCGGGTTATTGTCCCACCTGTTTTTAAATCACCAATCAGCTCCCACAGCTGGGGGAAATGAGCTTATTGGGCCATGTATCAGATTTGACACATCAGACACGCCGTCCTTTTGAGATTCCAACTATAAAATATCTTTAAACACTGCGTTAGACGGTATTCCCATAATACCACCCAACCCTAGGTGACTGTAAGCAATTAAGAGAGGTCAGAGTTAACAGAGGTGTGTGTTTTTGGTCCATGAACTCACGCAAACATTCTAGGTGGACCTCAGGTGACAGTAAAGCAGAAATAATTGTAGAGCACGGCCCCTTTAACTGTAGCGTGTGGATCTTTGGTGGGCTGAGAATCGTCAGATCTGAGCAATGGTTGAGGTCACAGTGGAATAGAAGAGCCAACAGCAAGAGGTCACTGAGGCTAAAATTCAAGGTAGCTTCCCCTGATGAGCTGCACCCTACTTAGCGCTTCTCCTCCGACACACACTCGGCCATGGTCTCTTCCACAGGGTATTACGGGTGACTGGAGACGCACACAAGAGGGTTCCAGCCCGTCCTGCTGTCAGCTGTGAGTAATGACCAAGACCACGGAGTATCATAGGAGAGAAGAGCCTGTCTGCCAATGGCACATAAAAAGGGGAAAAGGGAAAGTAAAAGGTACTCGACATTCAACATCTGCCAGCTCCCACAGGGTAGTAAAACACAAGTACCAAAAGAGCTCGGCCTGAAAAGCAAGGCCAGAAGCATTGCGAAACACAGACATGACTAATTGAATATGTACAGTTCACAACAGACCTGCCTATCCTCTACTCAAATTCCTTTTTTTTTATCTCTCTAGCAACTGTTGTCAGGTTGGACAAGCTTTATAGAACTTCATGATGATTCAGCTTCCAGTTTAAAATGCTATGCTATGGTGAAGGACTATGCTACTGTTGCTCATCTTATTGTTACTAACTGATACTAGGCTGCTTGCAAATGACAAGATATTTGCCACCATGCCAATTGTTAACTTGATTACACTAGACAAAATAGATTATATATATCATAACAAAAGAAACCAAAATACATCCCAATAAAACACCTTTATTTGAAGTTAATAACACTGCAAATCTGCAGGAGTTGTGTGCCACAATTTCTCATTAGGCTTAATAGGATATTCTGGGATTTTTGCCAACATCCTGTAAAGCTTGTCCAACCTTGCCGCTAAAGAACAGCTTAGTGGACAAAGCGTTGATAGGTCTATAATTAGATCCTTTAGATTACATCAGAACAAACACAGAGCAGAAGAAGAAAGGCAGATGAAACTGAGACCTAGTCATGGATCTATTTAAAATAAAAAAATCAAGTGAACTGCCTTGGAAGTGCTAGATATTAAATATATATTAGGGTTGCATTAGGGGTGGGCAATACGACAATATTTCATAGAATCGTGATGAATTTTATTCCTGATACAGGAATAAATTTCTGGGATATCATCAGTGCTTAAAGAACACTTGATGAGAATCAACTGCTCATTTAATTACAAACGGTGTCATTAGTCTGGTTTAATTGGAATATGAATGGTTGTGAGAAATTAGCAAGAGACACCAACAAAGTTTTGCTAATGTAATATTTAATTAGCACTGATGAAACAATGGTTTGCATTGTTATTTTCTAAATGGTTATTTTCTAAATCAATGAAGCTGGAAAAAAAACCTTATTTCATTCTAAAACATACGAAACAAACTATGCACAAACAAGCAACAGCAGATAATGAATTAGAAGCTGGGCTGGTCTTGTGAAAAGCAATCCAGAGTCTATTATCTCGCTGTTGAGCGGCAACAACCTATCCTGCACAGAATGAGAAAATTCAACTCTACACCAATGTGTCAATGTGACTGCTCTGAGCGGAAACATACATAACCTAAAGAGCCCCTCGGTCAGCAGTAATGCTGGACTTGAAAAAAACATGAGCCAGTTCTCATGAGTTCAACCGGTGCCGGAGGGAAATGGCAATAGACGGCAAAACTTGAAGTCCATACAAACGACCCAGTATCACTTCAGATGGATAACACTGCCGAAATACACTCAGGAGGGATGATGGAAGGAAGTGTGATTGTGTCCCACTATGCATTACATCCTAAAACCTCTGAATGTCTCGTGAACATCTTTAGGAACAACAATGTGACGCTACTGGAAATAAAGCGGTCATAAGAAAGGATGCTTTGGAGCAATGCCATACAACAGGGGTGGGAAACTGGGGGCTGGAGTCCAGCACAGTTTGCCAATTCCCCTGCTCTAACAGACCTACTAAATCTGGCAATGAACAGGTGAGTTCAATGAGGAGTGCTTGAGCAGGAAAAGGAACCTGCCCCTCCGGGCCAGAATTGCCCACCCCTGCCATACAAGAACCATATTTAAAGGTTCAAGGTTTAAAAAGCCTTCATGTGATGTAAAGATTCTACACCAATTTAAAATATATTATGTGGAAAGAAAAGAAACAAAGAAACATCAATTGAAAGGTTCTTCTTTGGGGCAGTGGCTCACAAACCTCAATAATTTTGCTCCAACTGGGTCTGAAACATACAGAGGCCGTTTACACCTTTTGCTGATCGGATCACATACGTTTACAAGTGTAAAAACACCCGGGATTCATTATGACTCATGCGGTCAAAGGTAGTAAGAGACAGATTTTGGCCACATTCATTACAAGTGTGAACAGAATCAGTTTCCTCTGCTTTTTTTTAGCCCTCCTACACAACTGTGAGCGTCACACTTTCCCACAGATCAAGTTCAAACATCCGGAGGCCCAAAATCAAATTTTCAGCAAATCTACACCATTCATGTGAATGCCAAACGGAATGGAAGTTTGCCTGTATGAATTTTACTGGAAGTAAAAAGTCTGAAATCCAGCTCATTCTGATGCAAAGTGTTGAAGGACATGTGCTGGTCGCATGTGAGGCCCTTAGACTAATGTCTTACCTGACATCCTTATGAGCACCATTTATTCACTGGAGCTTCATAACAGAGTTACCCCTTACCCCTGACTTGTGGACGTTTGGGAGGATGTTTTAAATTTAGCTCCTTCATCCATAGATGCAGTTCGTCTTTTTTGGAAGGCGATGGAGATAAGTAATATAGTGGACCACAACACTCTGATGTTTTTGTATTGGGTAGGAAAGCTAGTTAGCTATGCTCGAACGCTGAGTTAGCACAGCTAGCTACTTTACAAGCAGCGTCCACAGAAGCAGGATACTTCTGAATACCATATGACCCCAAACCATTCGATACAAACTGACAAGAAATTCTAAAACAAAAGCAGAAGAAAAAGCTCTTGAAAGTGGAAGTGGCCAAATAAGGGAGATAAAATTACATGAAATCGCTTTAGGATTCTTGGCACCTTTTTGTTTTTGTATTATTAAGCTCATTAACTGTGCTGAACTACAGAAATGCTCTTAGAACCTATAAAACTGAATCTTCTTGACGCACCATAGTGGAAAGAAAGACAAAATATTAATCTTGCAAGAGCTAGTCTACCCCAAGGTTATCGTAACCTGACAGTGACAGAGTACAAATCAATTTTTTACATTAGCAGCTAGCAATAAGGGTGCACATGCTAATTAGATGACCAGTAGCTATCCCTAATCGGTCTTCACATTCCTCCACATGCATACAGAAGATAAATATTTGATTACTCATTAATGCTGCATGAAGTGCCGTACTCCTCCGAGACCTGGGCTCAACTGTTGTCCGAACCCTTACGGCAATGACAGCCACTTTATCCCGCTGGTTCTTATTCCCGAGGAGGTCAAAAGGTGGGCAATCCATCCGAGGCAGCTGCACAGCCCGTGTCAGCGGTGCGGTCGTGAAACAGCAGCCATTTTGAATCATTAGCCTGCGCGGCACTAAGGGCTGCCATTGTGACACGGAGAATCAATCACGGGCGGAGGCTAAAGCACGGAGGGGAAGCAAAAAGCCGAGGAGTCTGGGGATGAACCACGGAAGCAAAGAATGACGCACAGGGTGATTTTGCATCAGGTTCAATTTCCTCCTCCATGTTCCATGTTTACATTTACATTTACATGTGCACATGTGGGAGCCGTGATTTAGTGCTGCTGTGCTTTGAGCGGCGACTAAAGATGGGCGTTTATTTTGGCAGCAACACCTGGTGAGTGACGGTCCAATCATGCCTGAGATGGGCTGTCAAGGACGACAGGCTGAAGGATGAGAGGAGATGGAGATGGAGATGAAGATACATGCTGGGATGCAAGAGCGATGCCTCAGTCCAAGACTGCACCACAGAACCTCAATAAGAGGCAGGAGGTCAGAATAATAGTAACTGAATGCATGCACCTTTAACTGGTAGTTAAAAAAAATAAATAAAAAATGTAAACAAATAAAAAACAGAAAAACAGTATATCAGAATAGGCATTTGTTGCTCCTGGGCTCCCCCTACAGTTGGGAAGGGTTTGTGCGTTGAGTGATCCCTAAGAAAACTGCGGACTAACAAGTGGTTACGCAGAGTTACGCAGTATTGTCCTGCCTGTTCCACCATTGTTAAACAGTGCAGTTTCTGGCATGTTGAGCCCGGAGCTGCAAAAATGCTGAATAATGTTCCTTTAAGACAGATGTGGTGTTAAGGTGGTTTTTCACACCTAGTTCATTTGTTAAAAGTCTGTACCACAGTTAACTAATGCACACCAAACGATTCATACAGGTAGGGATGGCACAATACCAGAAATTTGGAGACCATCAAAATCATGATTAATAAACCAATGAAATGAACAGATTTCAACATGAACTCTTGTCACTGGTCATTCCAGTTCAGACCAACCAGCAAGGTCAAGTGACTGAGATGCCACCAATGTTGGAAGGGTGAACGCCAGTCGCCGCATCTTTTTAAACTGCCACTAACAGAACGTCATCGGACAGCTGGACATGCTTGGAGGAGTACTACGTAGGTACTCTGTAAGTACTAGCTGTTTTACATCAGCTACCAGACGCCTGGACTGGCTAACATTGTACAGACAGAGCTTTGTTCTTGACAGGGTCTTTCAGTGGACTGTGAACTTACCAATCCATCTCATGAGTGAGGTGAGGATCTGAAGATATTTGGTCTTCTGTGCATTGAAGAATGTGAAAGGTCCTAACAACAGCGTGAAGATCGTCTGCAACGAGAAGAACACAACAACAATCGAACATTAAAGATTTATTTTTTCCTCCTTACCTACATCCAAGCCATGTTCTCCAAACATCAATCACAAGGATATGAATGAAACAATTAATAAATAAAAGCCTTTATGGATTTTTTTTTATCAATTAATGAACAAAAGCAACATGTTTAAACACTTCAATTTATCTCCTTCATAAGACCAACGTTTTTCAGCTCTTATTGATAGATGTTCAGAAAGGGCTACAGCTATTCTAAATGAACAGTGCTCAATAGCAAAGTTGCGACATGACCTGGAAACATGCTAAAGCCATTTATGATAAAAAAAAAAAAAAGTAATGTGAAGGAATTGACATCATTATATTACTAAATGTTAGTTTAACAGAAACAAAGCTGCTGGGTCACAAAAATTCTAAACATTTGTAGCACAACTTTTTTTATTTTTTTATTAATAATTGCTGGGGAGTTTGCGCAGAAAGCCATTGTACATGTAGTCATGAACAGCATTCTAGCACTTTCCACAAGCCAGTTAGGTCAGAAAACCCATTTCACCTGATTAGACCCAGCACCTAAACCAAAACAAACAACAACATAAAAACCCAGAATTCACCAGGAAAAGGAATGGAATACCTCCAGCTTCTCAGCCTGTTTAAATGCAATGTCATACGCCTGTTACATATCACCCTGACCACTGCGGCCAGGATCTCAAGAATACTCAAAAGTCAGACTCTTGATTGCCTCATGTCTGAACTAAGCCTCCAATCAGGACCACCAATCAACACAAGCCCCCTGTTCTATCTTTTGTTAATCTGCTTCAGCTGTCAAAGGCTTTTCTGGATAGGCGACATCAAGTCATTGTTCAAATCAATGAGAAAAGTGCCTGATGTCTGATTTTTAACTTAAAAAAATAAAAAATACTTAATAAAAAAAAAGATCTTACTGATTGACAGAGCACAAAATACTATTTAAATAAAAGAAAAATGACACCATTGCTGCTGTTAATAGCAATGAACACACACCCCGACCTGAGCACCGTTCCTTCAACAGGTAAACGTGCTATGGCGTCTTATCAACAGCATGGCTTATCACATATGTCGAATTTTCCGAGTTGAAATCAGGTCTGGCAGAAAATACCGGAAACTTGACAAGAGCTGTTTCAGGCCTGCCAGGTGGAGGGAGCAGAATGAGCGAGAGAGAGAAAGAGAGAGAGAGAGAGATGGGAATACAACAGCCAGGCTAAGACCATGTGGTGCTGGGCTGGTAGTGAGGGAAGCAGGGATGGCGTGACACTGGCACTCATGGCATGGCACCTGTGCCAGGGAAGGAGGACAGGAAGGAAGGCTGGCGTGGAGGACAGGGAGAGGAGGGGGAGAGCGAAAGGGCCAGACACAGAGGGCAGGAGGGACAGGGGAGGCTCAGAGCCATGCAGGGAAGGGTGACTCAGATCTGGCGCAGAGAGAGAGAGAGAGAGAGAGAGAGAGAGAGAGAGAGAGAGAGAGAGAGAGAGAGAGAGAGAGAGCGAGCGAGAGCGAGAGAGAGAGTGAGAGAGAGAGAGCGAGAGAGAGAGAGAGAGCGCAAGAATACAAGAGAACATGAGAAAGAGAAAGCGCGCAAGAGAGAAAACCAAAAGAATGTGAGGGAATGAGCAAAGCAAAAGAAAACGAGAGAGAAAGCTAGCAAGAGAATGCGCACGCGCGAGAGAGGGCAAGAGAATGCGTGTGAGATAAGAGAATTTTGAGACAGAGAAAACAAGAGTATGTGAGAGATCAAGGGAATGTAAGAGATAGAGAATGAGGGAATGCGGGAGAGAGAACAAAAGAATTTGAGAGTGGAGCGAGAGAGAGACAACAAGAGATTGTGAGAGCGGTCAGTAAATCTCAAGGCTTTGGTTGGAGGAAGAAAGAAAAAGCCCTGAAAAGACCTGAGGGGCTCTGACTTCACCTTTTCATGATTGCCAGCTCAGAATCACATGCATTTATTCATTTAATACAAAGTGCAGGTCAATCCACTGAACTCTTCAGCCAGCGCCTGCGTTCAGACCGTCTGCATGTGCGGCCTGGTTTTAGCGAAACGCTTACGTTTCAGAATGTATGTTAATACAGCTACAATGAATAACCACCCCCCCCTTCCCAGCTCAATCCTTCTGCTCCCATGGAGCTGGGCTCCTGATGGATATGAGCATTTCACTTACGATGCCAAAGACTTCCTTAAAAACATCAGCCGTTTGACGCCTCCATATTAGATCACTGTCCCAGGAATGCTGAGGCCATCACAACTGCACAGCTGAATGGACCACCATAAGAGGCCAGTGAGAGTTGAGGAGCCGTAAAGGTGACCTGTCTGATGGGGTGGGGGCTGAGCTTGACTCCTTATTGAGCTTATTTCTGAATCTGAAAGTAATGCTGGAGGAATTGGTGGACTCCATTACAGAAGAATAGAAGCAACATACTGATTCAAATTACTGCTCCAAAGAGAGAGGGAGAGGGAGAGAGAGAGAGAGAGAGAGAGAGAGAGAGAGAGAGCAGACTGAAGCAATGGTCACAGTCTCCTTCCCACAACTTCAGCCGCCACCACCAACAGAGCAGGACCTAGAAAGTGCTCCCAAGCCTATACTCTCTCTCATGGTCTGTCCTGTATGGTGAGGACACTCTGGAGCCTCTGGAGCTGCAGAATCAGTATGGTCTATCTACATGTGACCCTCCTCTTCCAGAAGGCTCATTCCTAATGAGATCCCAAAACACCCTGCCCCCAAAGCTCCCAGTGACAGAGGCTGCAGCCACAGCTGCTCTGAACATTGACTGACACTACTCTGGTCATCCGGCCCTTTTTTGATTATACTGATTATACAATCAGGTAATCTATGGTAATACCATATACTGCTGTAATACTAGGAGTAGCAGCTACCGAAAAAAAAACAAACAAGGAAGAATGTCTAAGAAAATCTTCATAAATATAATTAATAAGGGCGTTTTCACACCTGCATCATTTAGTCCGATTAAATTGGGCCCTTGGTGTGTGTTTGGCTGCTTTCTTGGGCTGTTTCACTGTTTAACCTGAAGAAATGCTATCTCTGCCGTTGCTCCATGTTAAATGGCTCCAAAATTATATATAAATACATATATATGCAGTAGTTCAGAGCCCTGACCTTCTTCCTGTATTTACTTTCTTGCTTTCTCCCCCGACAGGCCTGACCAATAAGCAAAAAGAACGTTCTCATGAAGCAGTTTGGTGTGCTTGAAGGTTTCCCTGTGTGAAAATACGTCAAACCAAGAGGAAAATGCTCCAAGTTTACAAAGCAAAGACCAGAGCCAACCATTTAAAGGTGCAAAAAATGTCCTAAGAGATTATATGAGAACTTTGAGACGGTTTCTTACAAAACTGCCAAATTTAAGCCTTTTTTCTTAGGAAAGTTTTCGTAAAACCAGCTCCTGGTCTGTGAGTTCAAAAAAAAAAAAAAAAAAAAAGCCATGTCAGGGACTTTTAAATATTTTCAACCTATGACCTCATATCGAAGGGTGGTGGGGGAGGTGGGGTGTTGTAATGTCAGCAAAGCACCGCATTCTACAATTCTCCACTGCGGGTGGGGAAAACTTGCTGTATCTTTCTTGCTGATGCACCTTTTTAAAGTGTGAGGTGATTAATTAAACTGCGCATTCGTCCCATCTCTACCATTCAGTCTCTTACCATTGAGTAGAAAGCCAAACCAATTGGATTTTAGCTGTTAATCTGCAACACTACAGCCTGTTTTCCAGACATTTGTGATTCAGAGCACTTGTTTTACAGTGGGGAAAAAACATTAGTTTAAATATTAGCATGTTCCAAAATCTAAATCTCCCTGGTTTAAGATTGGCTGGGCTTTATCTTTTGGCTCTATCTGCACTGTTAAAGAGATGGCAGCATTTGTGGGAAAGTGATAAAGGCATTAAAACCAAAAGTTCCAAAAGGACTGAGAGATTAACAGACGCAGGCCGAAATTTCCCCTTCACCACAGAGCTTGGCGAAGTTTCTGCCTATGGTCCATGTGGTGGCACAGAATGCTGCAGAAGAGGGATTATATTCTCAATCCATTCAGTCCCACAATCCCAAACCATTTGTCTAATCTTTGCTGGGAACAGATTTTAAACACGATGTCCAAGAGGAACTACAACCCTATCATTTAATAGGGCTAAAGGACAGAGAGGACCCGTTAACAGAGTCACGCAAAAAAGTGTCAACAGTTCACGGTCATTGAAAAAGTGACAGCAAACCAGACAGATTAAGATTAAGATCTTTAGATTAAGTCCAAAAAGATATTCAACCAAGCCTTCCATTAAGAATATTAGGACACTGCTTCACTGCTACATATTGACAAAAGTATGTAGACATCTGACAAATCAACCCTCTATTAGCTTGTTGGATATCTAAATTCCAAAACCATGGGCATTAATTGTGAAGGTACAGACATGTACATTAGAACTGCAGCATTTAGGCTGTAAAATGTGTCAACTGTATACAATCGCGGTCAAACCTTTTTTGATGTTTCTGACGTAATGTGAAACTGGCAGTAGTTCTTTACATGGTGTCAAATTGTCTTGACAAATGGACAGAAACAGAACAGAAATCCTCCAAAATGACTTGGAAGAAAATTTTTCTACATTGACTTCCATTAAGTGAAGTAGGTTTTTCTTTTTCCTGTAAAGCTGCCAAGGTCCCCGTATTTGATGTCTTTAAAAGACCTTCATGCTGATGCAGGTTTGCTGTGACAGTAGCAATTACTGCTTCACACATTTACCAAAACTGAGAGGGTGTGAGACCTACTCAGGGAAGCACAGCGCTGGTCTGAAAGTCAGGCAAGGCTCATAACTCATACAGGAGCTTCCATACTGATGACAAATAAATTCAAAAAGTGAAATAAATCATTTTTTTGTGGATGTGTGATTTTGTTGTTTAGTCACTGCTTAATTTTAGCAAAGCATAAATGTGTATGTCGTATTTTGAGGTAATAATCAGAATCAGTTTGGTGTGGCGCAACAGATAACACCACCACCTACCATTGTGTTACAACACCATGTGGGAGACCAGGGTTCGATTCCCAGTCTGGGTGACTGTGCTGCGCTACACCAATAAGAGTCCTTGGGCCAGACTCCTAACACTACATTGGCCCACCTCTGTAATAGGAGTAACCTTGTAAGTCGCTCTGGATAAGAGCGTCTGCTAAATGCCATAAATGTAAATGATATTTATATATATATATATAAATACATATATTTTCTGACCCATCTGAATTCACATAGCAGCCCCTTCAAAAAAAATATTTGTAGCATAATTATTTATCAATTTTAGTTTTTTTTCTTGCAATTGTATATTTTATGATAGTCTATATTTATTGTTACCCTCTGAACTCTATGAACCCGCCGGAGCCTCAAACTCAAAATTTCTGGATGTTTCTATTAATATCTTTGCGATTTTACTGCATTGAAATACAGTTTAAACATTTCCTGGATCTCATTGCGGGTGGTACGTGACTCACATATGGAGTTACGAGGCTATGTAGATGGGATAAGTTGCTCGTCTCTGCCTCTCGCAGTGTCTGTCTGGTGATTCTGTGTTTTCGTCATCTCCCTCTCTTCTGTAACTTGTGTAAAACTAACATGTATTCTGTCTCTTGCTGTTTGTAAGGTATTAGGTTTTTGTTTTCTACAGGAAATATGAATTTGTCAAATTTAAACTTTTCGGGTTCAGGGT
This sequence comes from Salminus brasiliensis, assembly GCF_030463535.1. NCBI lineage: Eukaryota > Metazoa > Chordata > Actinopteri > Characiformes > Bryconidae > Salminus > Salminus brasiliensis. The sequence continues at coordinate 24,662,914 of NC_132889.1, read as the reverse complement.
TTGAGTGCTCTAGTTCATATGGGGTCTCATTGTGAGAGCTGAGATTGGTCTGAACATTCTAATATATAAACATGTGGAGATCATCTAGTATTTTGAAACTACCTTGTAGCATCGTCTGTATCATCTATAGGCAAGTGCCTATTTCAGACAATGCAAAATTCAAAAATAGGAAGGTTCTGAAAACAGGCTTGATATAAATAGGGTAAAATAGGTTTGGACCTCAGGGTACATTCTTGCTAATATCTGTAACCCTGTGCAAGAGTAATATGATGTGATCGATTTTGTTAAATTATCCCTTAATGATAAGCTCACTGTGAAAATGCTGAAAACTGAGTAACTGGCCTGAGCTGAGGTAAAGTGGAAGGTGTTGTTTAAGCTCTGCTGCAATTGAGGATAGAGTGAGGCACTAGGTACCGACAGAAGCTGTGAAGACCACAGCTGGAAGTTGAAGAGTGACAGCTAGAGTGTTGCATGTAGCAAAAGAGAGTAAAAAGGAAAAAAAAGAGCCTGTGGCTGGTCTAGTTTTGACGAGGCTTGGCAGTAACTTTATGTGACATTCTAGGTGACAAATGTCATCATATCATACAGTGAGTCCAAGAAGTATTTGATCCCTTGCTGATTTTCTTTGTTTGCCCACTAATAAAGACACTATCCTTCTGCACTTTTAATGGTAGATATATTCTAACATGGAGAGACAGAATATCAAGACAAAAATCCAGAATATAATTTTAAAGAATATATTTTAATTAATTTGTATTTCAATGAGGAAAATAAGTATTTGATCCCTCTTGCCAAACACACTCAATACTTAGTGGCAAAGCCTTTGTTTGCAAGCACAGCGGTGAGACGTTTGTTGTAGTTAACCACAAGTTTAGCACACACACCAGGGGGAATTTTGGCCCACTCTTCTTTGCAGATCCTCTCTAAATCATGAAGGTTGGTGGGCTGTCGCTTGGCAACTCTGACCTTCAGCTCCCTCCATAGATTTTCGATCGGATTGAGGTCTGGCGACTGGCTGGGCCACTCCATGACCTTAATGTGATTTTTCTTGAGCCAATCCTTTGTTGCCTTTGCTGTATGTTTAGGGTCGTTATCATGTTGGAAGACCCAACCACGGCCCATTTTCAGATCCCTGGCAGAGGGGAGGAGGTTGTCCCTCAGGATTGTGCGGTACATGGCTCCATCCATCTTCCCAGTGATGCGGTGAAGTAGCCCTGTACCCTTGGCAGAGAAACACCCCCAAAACATTATGCTTCCACCTCCATGCTTGACGGTGGGCACAGTGTTCTTGGGGTCATAGGCAGCATTTTTCTTCCTCCACACATGGCGGGTGGAGTTGAGGCCAAAAAGTTCAATTTTGGTCTCGTCTGACCACAAAACCTTCTCCCAATAACTTGGTTCATCTTTCAAATGATCATTGGCATACTTGAGGCGCGCCTCCACATGTGCTCTCTTCAGCAGGGGTACCTTTCGGGCACTGCAGGATGTGAATCCATTGTTGCGCAAAGTGTTGCCAATTGTTTCCTTGCAAACTGTGGTCCCAGCTGCCTTCAGGTCATTTGCTAACTCCTGCCGAGTGGTTGCAGGACGATTTCTGACTGTTCTCAGCATCATTGCCACCCCACGAGGCGAAATCTTCTTTGGAGCACCGGGCCGAGGTCTGTTGATTGTCATGTTATACTCTTTAAACTTTCTGATAATTGCACCAATAGTTGTTACTTTCACATCCAACACCTTACTAATCTTTTTGTAGCCCATTCCAGCTTTGTGAAGGTCAACAATTCTGACTCTGAGGTCCTGTGACAGCTCTTTGGTTTTACCCATGTTGGAGACTTGAAATCTGTGTGATCTGTCTGATTCTGTGGACAGGTGTTTTTCACACAAGTGATTAGTGAGAACAGGTGGCTTCAGGTCAGGTAACAAGTTGATTGGGAGTGTCTAACTGGTCTGTAAAAGCCAGAACTGCTAATGAATACTAAGGGATCAAATACTTATTTCACTCCATGAAATACAAATCAATTAATATATATTCCTTAGATTTATTTTCTGGATTTTCTTTTTAATATTCTGTCTCTCCATGTAAGAATACATCTACCATTAAAAGTATAGAATGATCATGTCTTTATTAGTGGGCCAACGAAGAAAATCAGCAAGGGATCAAATACTTCTTGGACTCACTGTATATTAGTGGACACCAAACCTGCAACAGACTGGAGCCATCAATACTGAACTCCTCCACAATAGACTAGTACTTCACTCCAATAACAGCAGATCAGATTTCTACTGTTTCATAGCAATCATCAAAGAAGAAAGCCTCTACTGCGCTCAGCTATGATAAAGCGGCCCTTGCAGCACTCAAACAAGAAGAGAGAGTCACAGGTAGGTAAGGGTAAGCAAAAGAGTAAATAGAATACATATTTATTTTTAAAAAATGAGGCCGAGAGAAAAGGCAGGGGGGAGGGCTGAAGCCTGAGGGCAGAACTGCACAGTCCGTCACTCAGCTGGCATGTTAAGATGAAAGCAAGTCTGCCTAAAGCGCCATTAACCTCCTCAACATGCTGCTGTCAGTGGACATAATTAAGAAGCTAAATTATCAAATAAAAGTGATGCAATATGAAAGGAAAAGGTCCCACAATGAAGTTCAACTGATGCCAGTTTGCTTTCCTTCACAGACATAAAAGCTATAATAGCTAGATTTGTGGTTAGAGAAGTTTTAACACAAATTAAACCATTTAGATCATAGAAATCTAACATCTTACTGAGCAGGTAAATCACAATTAGAGCATTTTTACACTAGCATTTGGTTCCCAGACCCATAATCACTCACTCAGAGTTTGTTTAAGTGTCATAAGTGTTTTTGTGCCCTAGTGCGGTCCAGGGCATTGATCTCTGACCCTCCTGAAACCAGCGGTCTGGGGTCCCCTGCGGAGGACATGTCATGACTCCAGAAAGTACTGTTCTTTGCTGCTCGAGTGCTTGCACTGAAGCCAAATAATAAATAGCGATAAACCGAGGATGAACATAGGTCCTACCATTTGGCCCAAAAGCGTGCAGAAGTGTGACGCTCAGAATCGCGCAAATCTATCCATGGGTCATCGAAAATTCTTCTGAGCAAACCAGCAATAAAGTATCCTACCCCAAACCAGCCCAGAATCGGTCCTGGATGTGTAAAAGTGTAAAATCGGCCCAAGAGTCTGGTATGTTGGGTTAAGTGTGAAAGCTGTTTTTGAGCCCGGGAGCGGCCCAAAGAACCAATCTCTGGTGCTCCTGAAATCGGTGGTCTGGGGTTTGCTTTAAGCACACTCTGGTAAAATGCTATGACTCCGGAAAGCACTGTTCTTTACTGCGTGAGTGTTTGTATTCAATAAAAATCAGAAAAAGCTATAAGCGGATGAACCTAGGTCTTACCATTTTGCACAAATGCCACACCAAAGTGACGTTTGAAACTACGCAATCGATTCTTCTGTGGAAAGGCAAACCAGCAATAATGAGCCCAGAATCAGTCCTGGGTGCGGCTTATTCGGGACAAGTGCGAAAACATCCTTAGTATGTGGAATAAAGTTAGCTTCTTTTAACACACACACACACACACACACACACACACACACACACACACACACACACACACACACACATATCCCTCATAAGACTGACTAAAAAATAAGCTACTGCCTAAATGATTAGTCAAAACCTTTCTATCTCTAGAGAGCTTGAAGAAATGAGTACTTATCTTCTAGAAGCAGAAGCCACTTCTTCATTAGTGTGACCAGACTGATCAGAGGCTTTCTTTCGCTCCCTGCCTTGAGCCTTGTGGTCAGTGTCACTTAGGCCCATAACCCCATTTAACCCAAAGACCAGACCATTAATAAAAGACATTACTCTCTGCACTCAGTGGACCCCAGTGAGAACATCTCTGATAAGGATGAGCTTTTTACCAATGAAATCAGAATTTTAAATGAAGAGCATTTCAATATTCCAGCAAGAAGATATATGCTATTGCTATGAGTAATGACAATAATAAAAACTGGCAGTGGTTCTTCACATGGTGTCAAAATGTCATGATGAATGGACGAATAGAAATCCTCCAAAATGACTTGAAGAAAATCTTTCTACATTGACTTCCATTAAAAGTGAAGTAGGTTTTTCTTTCTCCTGTAAAACTGCCAAGGTATTTTATCCCTGTATTTGATGTCTTTAAAAGACCTTAATGCTGATGCAGGTTTGCTGTGACAGTAGCAATTACTGCTTCACATATTTACCAAAACTGAGTGAAAGTGAGACTAGGCTTACAGGGGATACAGGGGCTTCCATACTGCTTAAGAACTTAGAAAGGATTCAAAGTAAATTGCAGGTTACCATCAAGATCCAGAGCTCTCCAGAACCAAAATGCATTCAAATAATAATTTAAAAAAGTGAAATAAATCTTTTTTGTGTGTTGTTTAGTCATTGCTTAATTTTAGCAAAGCATAAATGTGTATGTCCTATTTTCTATAAGAAAATAAAATTAATAAAATAATAATAATGAAAAAAAAAAAAAAAAACACTGAACACCAATTTTTCTAAATTTCAAGCATTAAAAAGTATTTCAGAGTGTTTTAATGTGAATGAATTGTATGTGAATTGTTTGCAGTTGTGATTGTGGTGATAGCAACCACACACACAGGGTTGTAAAGGCTCTTGGAGCTTTTAAAAAGCCTTTAAAAGTGACCTTTGGAATAAAACCCTGCAGCTACAGCGACCTATTACGGATAAGATCGGACATCCGTGCTGTAAAGCAAGACAGGACTTATAAAACACTGCTTTTCAGATTTACCACTATTTCATCAACGTTACATATTGCCGCGGTAATCGAACAACCTTGTATCTCCAAAACGGCAACTTTACAGTAGAAGGAGGAAAGACCGCCTTAATTTTCAATAGAAGGAAATGTAAAAAGATTTTTATTCCAGAATTTCTATTGGTCCATCAATCATGACATTTTAACACAAGGTAAAGAACAACTGCTCCATTCACACCATGTGAAAATGTGAATGGCAACAAGAATCAGACAAAGTTGGGAAGACTCCCAACTACGTGAATATCAGCTGCTGAAGTGTTGACTTTCTCCGCAGTTCTCCTTTTAATCCAAGCTTATCCAAATATCTTACACAAATACTAATACACATATCGGTGTACCCGAGAAACCACAGACATCCCTAATCCTCACAGGACAGCGGCCAGATCCTGCGGCACCAGTACAGCCTATTCCCAACAAGGACAACATCGGGGGAGTGTTTTTGAAATCAATTTTTATGGAAAGATGCTCCAGAAAGTCAGTGAGGTGGACCAGACACTAGACAGGTCACTGGTTCTGTCAGTGCGCGAGCCAGTCTGGCAGCAAGTTCTTGCGCGTGTTGACTGGCATGGCCTCTCCCACAGGACCAGGAGGTGATAGCATGTAGCAAAACTGGAAGCATCAGAGAAAAAGAAAGGAGCTTTTCTTTTTATCTGGTACACAGTTACTTCTGCCTATGACATAGATGATGCCAAGGCATGTTTGGATGATGCAATGTAAAGCCAACAGCAGGAAAATTAACCAGAGTGGTCACTGGCAGGGATGTCACTAATCACACTTATGTTCCCTGATGGCTGAAACACTGCTTAACAACAGTTTTAATACCCAAACTATACAGGTTCCCCAATTTGTCACTATTTTTCCATCATTACCATCACACATAAAAAACTCGACGCGATATGTGTAGGTTTTAACAGTCATTTTGGACAATGAATAAAATGGCTATATTTTGCATTGTGGACATTGCAACCCATGGAAACACTAGGGCTGAAATCTGATATTGGAGTTTCTCTATAATTAATAATTCCACATCAAATCAGGTGCATGACTTTGTTTACATCTCAGTGACTGAATTAGGCAGACATTGGTAGAATTTCCCCTTAACTCAAATATGGTTCAACTCACTAATTAGAAACTCTGTGGCCTTCAAAGTCTTCATGGATGTTGCAAGGACAGGCTGAATCATTTCTCCTATAGGAAATATATAAGTGAATGCAGTAACCTGCAATTTAAATGGACACAAGTGATCCAGCTGCATGCAAAAGCAAGGGTGGTATATGAAGCAAGCTCATTCCCCATTCCCTGCTTTATCACCACTGGTGGCACTGGCTATAACTTGGAGTAAAAAATCCTACATTTTCAGTGAGTGAGATAATTATGGCATTTGCGTGGTTTTATGTATGAAAACAGGCCAAATTCATATTAATGTGTCTATTTTCAACTTTTCTGTTAATTACTTATATTTACATAAGGCTGTTTTTGCTGCTGTGGTGTTAAATCTGGTATATGTAAGGAATCTTTTTTTTCCTGACTGGCTGCCATGTATTGCATCTGTTCCAGCCTGAAACATTCCTCATAACACCAGAGTAAATGGACAGAGTTACTCTGCTGTAGGCCGAACAGGCAGGTATATGTAAATGCATTGTTTGTGCAGCTTAGTTTCCTTAAGCGGACTGACTATCTGGAGAGTAGCAGTGTTTACATACAACATTAAACTTCCCCTTCCTAAAAGAAATGTAAGGGAAATGCAGGCTTCCATGACACGGCCCCTAAAAACTTCCAATAATGTGATTTTCCCAAAACAACTTGAACCAAAGCAGTCACATACATGTTTCATAATCACAGAAAAAGTAATGAAACTCGCTTAGAGTCAGAGCAGCACTCTGATTCAGGAGGCGGTTGGTAAGTTAGTGACCTTTGTCTCTCCGAGGCACATTTTTACACAGGCTTTTACCGTTAATTAGCAATATGACCCTGGAGACCGTCATCTCTCAGCTCAATTAAAGCTAAAACTGAATGAGAAAGGCTGGTGGGCAACATCCATTTATTCTATTACCTCACCTGCAAGATCACATTTCCTTAAAAGTGCTGAGCACATCAAACAAACGGATCACTGCATAGACACAATGTTAAAGTACAATCACAATTTTCTCTGAAGAAACTACATAAATGTCTTGAGCGTAATTGACAGAACTGAGAAATGGAATGCTGTGAGCTGTTAAATAGCCTCTACCTCCAGCCTCGTCTCAAGGATAATGTACCACGTGGGGATTGAATTCCACCTTTTATCGTGAAATGTAACTTTTGTATTCTAATCAGTTACAGCAATATCTGGCAACATGCCAATTAAAAGTTACTTACATAAGGACTTCATAACATGCATATGTACTGCATAACATCTCTGTAATGCAATGCGTGATGATGTAGAAACAAGTCATGCCACTAATCCTGTTTATGAAGCAACACTGCCATGCAATGGATCTGGATTCTGGAAGACAGAAGCCTAGTTGAATACATCTATAGATTATTACAAATTTACTAAAAAGTACAATTTCTTTTAAGACCTGTGTGGCTATGAATGAATGAATAACTTGGTTTTTATGTTGGCAACAATTAACATTCCCCATAGCAGAAAGAGTCAAAGCATTATTATTATTTTTTTTCTTCTATTTTTTACAAATAACGTTGTACTCAAGCACAAATTTAAGTACATTTCTGCTTTTGTTGGGTAATTTTACTAGTAGTTCTACTTTTTTGTATGTAAATGTAAGTAAATGTACAGAGACATAAAAACCTCAATGAAGCTCATATTTGTGCACAATATAAAATATGCATCACCTGACAAATAAGCTTTTAAATAAAGGTTAACACATTTAGTGCATAAGAAAGTTGCACAAAAATATAACAGAAAATGAGTCACTTTTTACGGTTTTATTGGTATTAGTGTTGCACTGATCTACATTCCACTAATTTCCATCATAATGTAAAAAAGTTTTGAACCCGATTTCCAAAAAAAAAAAAAAAAAAATCTTTCAGCCTTCAGAGAAAAGAAACTAACATACCATTATGTTTATATGCAGCTCTTTGCAATTTTGAGCAAAGAAAACAAAACTGAGACTGGAAGCAAAGAACAGCACAGCATGCAACCAGATGCGCCAGCAGCACATCAGCACTGACTTGCAGTACGCATAGAGAAAGAAGCTGACACTGTGACGCAGCTCCATTAGGAAACCGTGGGTCAGCATGAGCAGTAAAGCACAGCCGGTCGCTTGGAGTAAGTGACTCATGCGCTGCTGGAGATCTGAGTCACCTGAAACTAAAGCTCACGTATACGTACGTCTCTATTTACAATTTCAGCAGAATCAATGAATCGCTTTAGGAATCAACTTGTCATGGTGTTGATTTAGGCCGCCATTCACGGGTCAGCGGCCCTTCCCTTATATTGTCTCCCCATAAAACATTCCATCTGTACCTTTCCAAGAATTGTTCTTCCATTAAGAGTCATTTACTGCATGGTTACTCCAGTAACTGCACCGTGAATCAATGTGCTATCAATGGTTCTTTTTAAAACAGCAGAGGCTCGTAAGGTGGCCTCACAGTAATGACTCTGTGGTTTCTCCTCAAGTTCACAGAGACACTCTCTCTCTTGTAATAACAGCTAAAATCTGATATGTCACTGTCAGCAAAAGTGTGACTTTCTGAAATACCACCATCACCTCGTACTTCATTAACAGTGTTAAATATAACTGAAGAGGGGTGGAGGCAGTGGGGACAAATAGATGGAGGTAGATATTTAAAGCTGTTTTTCTTTTTAGGATAGTACACTACAGCCCCCTACAGATGATCTACATATGTTCAACTAGTAAAACTAATATAAAACTCAATTGATTGGAACAGGACCAGGATTAGGTTTAGGACCACAGTGAGGGCTAGTTTTAGATTTTGGATGGAAATAAAGGTTAGGTTTATTAAGGACAATTAAGCTGAATTTTTTTTTACCCAATTTTCAGATTACAATTACCCAACATTAGCTAATATTCTCCACCCAAAATATAACGCTCCAGACAGTGGGAGGATGAGGACTAACATATGTCTCTTCTGACACATCCGCTACCAGCAACCAGCCACCGCCGATCAACATCATCAGGCAAACAAAAGGCTGAGCCAGCATCACACTGAAGTGAGAGCCAACTACTCGCCCAGCGAGAGCAAGGACATTTCGGTAGCCGATGGCAGGAAATTATCTACTGACCATCTAAAGTGTACTATCCATATAAAAGACACAGCTGAATAATGACCGTTTGATACATGGAACTGACGTACCAAAATCACAGATCAGTGCGACCTGATGAGGGACTGGCTGAGAGAGAGAGTGGGGTGAATCACAGCAATTCAGAGACAATAACTTCCTTCATATTTAATGGCCTGTCCGACATCATTACAGCTGCTGTTCCGGACGTAGGACTGACATCATCTTGTCATCTCAACACGGGCCCACTACACTGTGATGATGACAGGCCTTATGAAATATAAAATAATAAATCAACAAAAGGAACCTTTCAGGGATACGCCCCATGTCAAGATATAATCGAAAAAGACATGTTCTTTATTACATCCTGCCTCGTCCCATTTTCTCCCCTTTTCATTGTCCCATAGGGAGCTCTGGACTTTCATTGAGTTTCCGTCCCAAGGGCTTAACAGACATACTCTCCCAGTCATCAGATTCGGGTTTCGAAAGCAGACCACACAAAAACTGACCCGCAAAAGACAAACACAGACGCGTGAGTACAAACATCAAGGTCGCGCAGATTTTTACCGCGGCCCACTGCAGCGCATCCTCATGACAAAGGATGTTCTGAATGTGCAGCTTTATCGTGTGGCAGCGGGGATCTTTTCATGAGCATCACGTCTAGCTCCGTCCGGCCACCCAACGAGCAAGACCATTACATCATTCTGCGATGTCCTTGGACCAGATAACCGCCTTTTTTTGAGCAGAGAACAATATTGTACACAGCAGGAAGCTTCCCCTCAACATGCACAGGGCCTGGACTTCATTACAGTTCATTTACATAGACTTGCAGGGCTTGCACTTGCAGACAACAACAGATTTCAAGCAAGAGTTTCAGTCTTGTTGAGGCCTTGCTGGAAAAAAATAAAAATAAAACAAAAAACAAAAAAGACTCAGGAAGGGAAGAAAATGTGCTATCTTGAATTTCCTTAATTTCCAATTTCCCTATATTTTCAATATCAGAGTGTGGTTAAAAGGAGCCTTAGGATGTACAAGTCATAAATAAATAAATCTTATCCAATTAGTAATCTTGCTCTTGTCAATTTAATATGTACAAGTATGCCTCTGAAAAACATTCCAATGACCAATGCATTTCACCATACGATCCCCATCTCCCAAGTAAACTGGGAAGGCCTAAACTTGGTAAAACCAGGGTTACACTATGGAATTTTACCCTGATTTTAGCCTTGATTCTCAGTCTGTGCTAGTTGGCTTTATTCTGCAGGTCAGAATCAACTAAGTCGATTGAATACTGTGTGAGGGGTACCTCAGTGCATACTGGTCAGCGACTTAATCTGAACAGGTCCCGTCAACAGTGCAGTTTTTAGGTTTCTTATTTTAATTTAACGTTCCACCAAATTATGCAGCAGCTACATTCTGCTGCTAGTACATGTCTGGTGCTTAAGCAACATTTAAGGTGGAATGGAAATGCTAACAGCAATTTGGCATATTTTAATGTATTTTGGAAAACTGAGGCAACCGTAAGCAGGCTGTGATTTCGAAGTCAATTTCCTGAAGGAAACACAAAATGTTTGCACAGCTAAAGTGGTGCTCACTGGTTACTATGGTATCCCAGGTGATTGCTATGGTGTTGCTGTGGTATAGGTGTTGGTTACTAAGTTGTTAATAGTAGTTGCCAAGATATAGGTGTGGTAAAATATGGGGTGCCAAAACATTTTCCTAAAAGATGGTTGGTCCAAAGGCTCATGAAATACATTTGGCTAATAGACCTGTGCCTACAAACGTTTGACCAAATTGTGGGGTGCCAAAACCTTTGCCCAAAAGCTCATCCAATAGGACTGGCTAATACATCAGAGCGCACAAATGTTTGGACAAATGTTTTGTCCTCATCTGATTGGCTAATACACCAGTGTCCACAAACTTTCGACCAAATTGTGGGGTGCCAAAAACATTTGCCCAAAACCTTGTGCAATATGATTGGTTAATCGAGCGATGTCCAAAAACTTTTCCTTTGCAATTTGCAACCATAATAACAGACATTCAGATTACGGTGCTATAAGACGAATCAAATAGCTAATCCTTACAATTATCCACACAGTTATTGTCCTTACTGTGAAGCGAGCAACGTCTTTGCACTCTAAAGCCCTGCTTTAGCCGCTGTCTGTCAGTGCTCGAACTCTTGTGTGGCTAACTGCTACAGTGTTAACGATTATGTGAGAAAGTCAACCATGCATGTCTCACAGAGGACACTTGGAGCTGCAAGGCTGGCTGGAGCAGGTCCGCTTGCTACATCACACTCTTCCAAAGGCTTAGCATGAATTTGTCTAGAGCCTTCTCACTTTCCAAACCTCTCTTAGCACCTGCCCTTTTTTATTTTACTCCCATCCTTCCTATATTCCATTTGCATCTGCAGGTCAGCCAGTGTTTGCAGTGGGCTAAGTGTCTGGCTGTGGTCTGGAGAGGGCTCTACTTCTTGTGGACCACTGCACAAACACTCCTTCCTGCTGAGATAATCTCCACTAAACCATCTGCACTGTCATCTTCCCGCAGCGCTGGCCGCCCTGGTGCCACTGAGGCTCCGCGCACCCAACAGCTACATCACTCTCCGGATAAGGCTGAAACCACCACACACCAAATTTAAATAACTAAGAAGTGTTAAGCCACATAAAGTTCTTGGTATGATCTACTGCTAAGCATTAGCACCACAAAAAGAGACTTGAGAATTGGGAGCAAAAATGCATTCAGAGCCACAATATAAAGTGTGAATCATAGACAAATCAGTCAGAAGTCAAACTAAGCTTGGGTCATCTGACTGTACTATTTTCAGGTACAATTTACTTGGATGGTTAATTATGTGTGTGCCGTAACCACAACCCTAAATCTAACCTTGAATCAACCCTCAATCCTAACCTTAATCCTAAATCTAAACTTAAATGTAACTCTAAACCTGACATTAACCTTACCCCAGAATCAACCCTCAATTCTAACCTTAACCTAAACCTTAAATCTAACCCTAAGCTTAACCTTACCATTAAATCAACCCTCGATCCTAATCTTAACCTAAACATTAAAACTAACCCTAAACCTGACATTAACCTCACCCCAAAATCAACCCCAATTCTAATCTTAACATAAATCTTAAATATAACCCTAAACTTAATCTCACTCTAGAATTAACACTAAATCCTAACTCTAACCTAAATCTTAAATGTAACCCTAAACCTGACATTAACCTCACCCCAGAATCAACCCTCAATTCTTAATCTCACCCTAGAATTAACACTAAATCCCAACCTTAAATCTAACCCTTACCATAACCTTGAATCAATCATAAATCTTAACTCTACCCTTTCAGGGTTAGATTTAGGGTTAAATGTAAGGTTTAAGGTAAAGTTAGGTGTAGGGTTACATAATTACATATGTAAATCACAATTACATACATCAATAATCAATTATTAATTAGTCAATTATTTAAATTCAACTTAAAAGTTCAGTTGCATTTAACAGGCATTCAGTTGAATCTTCATGAACATCTACATCTACAATGGACCATCCAGGTCAAGCGTAACCTTATTTTCATAATGTCAACAGGCCTGACCAACGCTGCCCTTAGTTGTCTAGTTTGAGATGGTGATCAGCTTTTTAGTGGTGCGCATGTTTAATAGTGCAAAAGAAGCCATCCACAAGTAGACAGGCTATGCTACACAATGACTTAACTAAACTTAACTTGACTTAACTAAAGCTGCCAGAAGCGTTGTGCCTCTGAGGAGTCCTTTGGCTCGTCTTCTGGATTTGAGGGTTGTACGTCGCTGTACGTAAAACACCTGTGGTTTGCCACAAACTTGAACAGCAGATATCTGTGTTACGCACAATGAATGTGGGAGCACACATTAAGTAAAAATGACTAACATGGCGAATGTGACTAAAATCACTCTGGTAATTATTACATTACCTCATGAAAAACTAATCCTTAAACTAAGGCTTAAGACTCAAATACATTACTATCTAGGGAAGCATTTGAGAAAAGCCCCAAGTACACATTTGGTATTCTGACATCAATCACAATGACAATCACAGTCCTTGCGAATAAAACGGCTTTCATGCAGATGAGAAGGCTTCCTTCAAAGACATCTAAACCCATCAGCAGTCTCTACAAGACATTACTCAATGCTGCAATGTGTTCACATTGTAAAATAATGACGATGTATATCAATTCCATGATAGATTGTTCAACATTACACTGCAATCTACTTTTCCGAACAACGTAGATAACATCAGTACACTGTCCTAGAATGGAAAACTGTATTTACCTTGGTATTGCAGAGTAACGAGAGTTCAGCACATAGAAAATCACAAAGCATGAACCTCAAACACTGTTAACAGGGATAGAAAACAGGCTGAATGCTAACCCCCAAAACTGTTTCATAACCATTTGGACTACATTTTACACTCAGCACACTAGTAAAAGCCCTGCTAGCCCAAGTCAAAGCTGGCGAAGGAGCCATTTTAAGAGAATATGGTGTGGTTGATTCTTATAGTCAGTGTTCTGAGACAAGCTTGCACATCCACTTCACTCTGCTAGGTATCAGAAACATGTGTTTATGTGAACAAGGCCTCGTGACCACGTTTGTTTCTGTGCCGGCTTCCACAGAAGGGCCATAAAGCCGGATCAAGCAAGCAGGTATCCACGCTAGCCTGAAACCTAACACTAGTCTGCCTGCTACAATCTCTTCAGCTAACTAACCACACACTATGCAGACAGGACAGCATCATCCTCTGGCAAGACTAAGCCAATAAAAGCAGAGCTTGTTTTTTCCCCCCACAAGCCCACCATAAAAAGAAAACCAGCTTGTTTCATACTGAGGTGCAATAACAGGGTTGTAAGTAGGTGTCTGAAACAGCATAATTTTTTAAGAAGCCTTATAACTATAGTTTGGAATATGAAATTTAATAGATCATTTTAAACTGAAAAACCCATCAGTCCTATTTTAAAACACAAGTTAAAAAACCTACTTGAATCTTCACTCAACACAACAAGCAAAAGGAAAAGGCAACAGCAATCAACAGGGTCTGGAGGAGGCTGTGTTGAACCTCATTTAGCGTCCAATTAAAGATTACAAATGCAGCATGGACTGCAGGTCCTTCCAGAGCACTGATGCTGGTGTAGGCCAGATAGATTACAAAGATTTACATTTGCCTTTCCAGGTACACTGAAGTAGAGCAGACCATTACATCAAAGGGGAGTCTGAACTCGAGAGTAGAAGTGTGTGTGTGCGTGTGTGTGAAGAAACAGATGGTTACTGAAAGGGTGGCCTCTTTTTTAATGAGGTACCTAGTGCGAGAGTCTTATAATCCACTGGACACATTCCTCTACTTTATTCAGCACACATATATTGAACAACTGAAATTACATAATTCATTAAAGGCACATGCAGAAGACACAAGGCTCGATGCCTTTTAAAGGGATAAGACATGTTGCCGAAGTATTTCATCAACCACTGAAACCATCTCTGCCCGTCAAAGTAGGCTTAGTGATGAAAACAGCGGTTTGAAATTCACCATATCTGGTGATTATTTCCATGTAACAGTTTCTACTCTACAGCTGTAGCTTTGTATTGGGAAAAGCAGCAGGATTGTTGTGAGTGGGGAAATTTAGTAAACAAACTGCCTGAAAGTGAATCCCCCTCCCACCCCCAACCACACTTTCATCCCCACTAAAGAGGGAGATTGCCAGAGGAAGAACAATAAAAAAAGCCAAGTTTCTGCTGAAAATGAAACAAAAATATAAGAAATACTTGGTTTGCAACCCTAACTGTCTAATCTAGAACCCTCTCTGCGCTGATACTCAGCACTTCTTGCATGGCGCACAGAAAAGCAAACCCCACATAAAACAGTTCCACTTTCCTCAGTATCGTACGTTTCAAGAGACACAGAGAAACGATTTACTAATTAATAAATAGTGGTAAAACATCTAAAATCAGTCCCATAAACAAACCAGTTTTTATGTTTACACAGGTGTAAGATTTCAAAAAGTGCAGAATGAGGATGAGACTGCACACTGAATTCTTGATCCATGTCTGCATGAAGGCCTATTCACACAGGGGCTGACAGACAGACAGACAGACAGACAGACACACAAAAACAACTCATCAGGTTTTTAAAAAACACATTATTAATCACGTCTTTCAAACTGAGACTGCGATGTCAGATGTCCCAAACAGATGAACTGCAGCGTTGCGTAAAATATTTTCTATGTTCTGCGTTGTATGGATGGATAAAAATCAGGTGATCTGAGCTACGCTGTCATGGCCGCAGATCAAACAGATAAGCTTTAAGACCTCTGCGTTCGTAGCAGGACACAAAAGCTTATGTTTAGGTATAACACGCTGAAGTATAAAAATGCAGAGTGTAAAGTAAATATATGGTGGAGCAGTACTATGGTAGAGTACTTTACAGAGGCAGTAGTTTTCTAGGTGCATCCTAGTCTGTTCATGTCCACAGAGAATCATAAACCGTAGCTTCTCTTGCAAATGAGCACTCGTGTGGAGGAGGGAAATGAAAGAGAGCAGAAGCGGACAGGGAGTTTACAGAGCACATATGGCAAACAAAAATGTGCCAGACTTCTTGTGATGGTTCCACTACGCTAAAAATCGTGTCTGTCCTTTTTTCGGCTCGAAAAATTATCATACTAGCTGTGAAAAGGTTTTTAATCTACAGTGGTAGATTCTGCTGTTAGATGAACAGCAGTAGATGTGTTACAGAATCTTTCTAGAGCTTGTTTCTTTGAAGCGTCAAGGATCTGTTTGTTACTTACTAACAAAAGACTCGTAATGCACTGCGGTCCATATTCTGCTGATGCAGTGACCTACGGTGTTGATAGGTGCCCCTGTCAGAGACTGCAGTTCCTAACAATCACTCGAATCTTTCCTTGGACACCGACAAAACAATAGCCGCAGTCATAGATAGTGTCACAGCTGGAGTTGAGCTTGACGGTGGTATCAACCCGCATTACTACGCAGCAGGAGCAGCGGCTTGATGACCGTTTAACCAGTCAGTGTTTCGGGTTTCACCGGCTCTAGGCTAAAAGCTAACCTCGCCTGACCCTACTACTCTTCAGCTAGCTAACCACAACCTACCATACTGACTGAACAATCCAAAAACTTTTGTTACAGGTCTAAAAACAATGCTAGGCTAGGCTGGGCAGATACCGTGGGCCATCAAGGTGACTGAATCAGCCAATAAAAGCAAAGCTTACCATACGATCGACCGTGACCATCCACAAAAATGAAAATCAGTGTTATTTGTAGATAGTACGTAAAAAGACCCTTTCTAGCCTTCTGCATGAATGTGTTCAGAGGTCCCCAACAGTCTTTAACCCAGAGTTGAAGTGTACCCAGAGAACCCAGAGAGAAGTTTCAAAGTTCTCATTCTCTTTCTTTACAAATGCAAGAGTTCGCTGCAAAGAATGATCGATGCGAGAGTGCCGTTAGCATTTAAATGCCATACAGGACTTAGTAGATAAGGCGGTGCTTTTGAGAAGCAGAGGAAAGTCTTTGAACTGGACACCAGAATCAATCAACAGCAGATGAAATCTCAGCCCATTGATCTTAAGAGCTTTCGGCGACCAAGATGACTAAAATGGCAGCCCTGCTCCACAGCGCGAAACTGTAGAATTGATCAAAGAATGGCTCGAACCGAGCAGACAGGCCACCTTCTGTGCTGTTTAGACTTCCCCCATTATGCTGGAATTAGCCTTTTCTCTTTGCCACAATAAAGGCTGCGAGGCTGTTCCCTTGGAAGCTGATGGTGTCGGAGAGCGAGAGGATTTAGGGGTCCGCAGAGGCCACTGAAGAAAGTGCACTGTACAGATGTATTGACTGTTTTTCTGTGTAGCTAATGCCTCTGTAAGGTGTCCGAGTCACACCAACACTCAAACTCTATCAGACAGGCCAACCTGACAAGCAGCAAAAAAAAAAAAAAAAAAAAAAAAAAAGCGCCTCAGCCACTCAGACACCTGCTTCAGATAATACGATGGCATCAACGGTCAGGGCTTTTTTTACAACCCTCTCGCGCTGTTAATAGACAACCTTTATCTCACTTGAACCTTTTTTTTTTATGCAGTTTTTAATGACCCGTTCCCTCGCTCTCGTGCGCATCCTTTCTGCACTCATATTTCCTGAAGCTCAGCACTCCCCGGGTTTAGGGTCAAATTTTAAAAATAGTTATGCTCAGGGACAGCTGGTGGACGAAGCCCAAAAATAACCCATCATCTGTTGCACCACTAAAACAAAAGACAGCCAAGTGTGACTACTCCCCCACAGGACGAAATACATAGCCAACAATGAAATCAGAGGGAGTGTGTGTACTGGGGCTCATGTACTTTCACCAAGTTTGCCTGAAAAGGTTAAGGTGGCATCCAGCCGTGCCCACGATCGGTCTCGGTATCAGTATCAGCCAAAAAAAGAAAAAAACCCACACAATGTCTGAATATTCTTAATTATTTCTTAATTATTAAAAGTGCATTGCTTTTTAACATCTCATTAAAACTACATGTAATTACATTATAATGTTATTACATTATCGATATATTAGTGGCATAAAATGGTCCCAAATGACAATTATTGTTAATTGCTATTATTTCTGGAAAATTTTATCGCAAAAAAAAAAAAAAAAAAAAAAAAAAAAAATATATATATATATATATATAATAAAAATAAATAAATAAATATATATATATATATATATATATATATATATATATATATATATATATATATATATATATATATATATATATATAAGATCTCGACAGGCCTGAACATCACACGAGCTGAAAACATACTAAGCTAAAACAGGCCTAGCTGCTGGGACAGCCAACCTGTCATCTTGCTAGCTGTCCTTGTCGCCTGAGCAGAGGGCAAATAAAAAGAGAGAAGTTTGGCTTCTGAAAAATGATGTTTGATGTGCAGGACATCAACAGAATCGTCCGAATGAACTGCACAAATAAATCACGCTCAGCGTGTATCTGATGACAGTTGGCCAAGTAAAGTATCGTTTCAGGAATCGATATCCAGCCCAACAAGACAGCACTAAACACTCCACTCTGACAATCTGCCAGGCAGCCCAAAGCAGTCCAGCAGTCCAAGTCTAAGCATGGACACATGCGGGCCTGAAAGGTACAGGAGGCTGACCAGACCTGTAAAAACAACAGCGAACTCAAAAGTGGTTTGGAGAAACTGATCAGCTGCTCTAAAAACAGTGCTCTCTCTCTCTCTCTCGTTCTCTTTTATGTCCGTCTTTGATAGCCACCCACGCTAGGATTACAGCCACGCTATGTGGTGGTATAATCATGCTCGCTTCTCTTAATCTATCCCATTTCTTCACTGAGGCCTCATTGGGACGCTAGCATGGTGGATATCGGCCTCATTCCCTGTGGGGCACCATACGGGTCTCTAACAAAAGGATCAAGTAACATTAGAGCTGCCGGCACATCAGAGCCCCAGCAAAGCTTTACATGCTTTCCATTTAAACCACAACCAGTCGCATACTAGACAAAGGGCAAAACAGTAGGGTGGGCCAACTTGAGAGAGGGGTAATCAGACAGAAAGAAAAGAGGAGGGGAAATCAAAAGACACTTGAGATGATTGCGAGTCCATGTACGATTACTATTCCCAAGTAACCTGAAGATGAAAGTTTCTGCATGAAACGACTGGCAACAGACGCTAGAGGTTATGCTGCATCTCTGCAAGCCTATTAAACACACTGTTAATCACACTTACTGCTAACATGGAAAGACTGTAATTACACTTCTCTCATTCACTCTAAGCAGACAGGGTTCTGCATAGTACTGGAAAAGGGTTCTTTGACTCACAACAAGAGTAGAACCCTTTCAAAATGTCAAAAACAACATGATTATTATGCTCAGCTCAACCTTGGATGCGCCCCCCTTGACATGGCTCAAGTCAACCAGCTTACAGTCAATGTTAATCGAGCTGTTGACACGTCACTATCTAGTGTAAGTGAGGATCAGCTGTGGGAGAAACTGCAGTAATGCTAATTTTTGCTCGCCAGTCAATGAGGATTTACGGGTTTGGTTAGCATGGAGCTAACAAAGGTGACGTATCTGTTTGGACACGGACGATCTTGGATATCTGAATATTCAGACGTTGAGCTTGTAAGCACGACCAATCACATGAGCCACCACAGAAACCACCTGGCAACATGCTTGCTACTACCTGAGACACCACAGCCACCACCCAGAAACATAGCAACTGCCAAGCAAGCACTAAGCAACTCCATAGCACTTATTGCAAGTACCTAGCAAATCCATAGGCTACCATAGCAACCACACAGCAACCAGCAACTGCCAAGTAAGCACCAAGCATTTACATAGCACTCATCTAGCAACCACTTAGTAATGCCGTGGCAACCATATTGCAACATGATAGCAACCACCTAGCAACCACACAGCAACCACCTGTAATAACACAGCAAATGCCTAGGAAGCACTAAGCAACTCCAAATCACTCATCTAGCAATTACTTAGCAATGCCATGGCAACCACTTAGCAATCCCATAGCAGCCACTAGCACCAAGCAACTCAAATCATATTCATAGCAACCACCAAGCAATAACCGTTTACCATAGTGACCACACAGCAACAGCCAGCCTTGCAATTGCCTGATAATGGAAACTACTTGCCATACAATCATTCTGCTGCTTTTTTCAGAAAATAAACTTTTTTACTGATTTATATTATTATTTGAATTTGTGTAATAAATAATAATTGCAAATATGCTTTTATTATTAGAACTTAGATTATGAATTATTATAAAACATAGCACCACATTAACAAATTATGGCATCTTGGGGTTTTTTTAAATTATTTTCCTTCCCACCTTCCCTGCCTTGTTTACCGCTCATCTGATTAAAATGTTTTTAACCTCATTCATTTTCTTTTCTTCAGTTCTCCTTCCACTGCATCTCAACGACTTAAAAAGGTGAAAATTAATTCCAGAAATAAAACCTTTATGTATCTGTTCAAACACAAAAGAGGAAGGGAATAAGCCTTACAACGGTCCCCTCTCAGGAACAAGGAGCTATTGTTTTCATAAAAGAAAACCATGAATATAATTTACTGTTCAATACCCCTGTTTATGGATGTGTGTGATGGGAGTTCGCAGAAAACCAATGCAAAACCAAACTCCGAATGGCTGCAGTAATTGCACGGCCTTCTCGTCTTTAGCACACTCCTATATCAAACTAATGGCATAACCATAAAAAAAGAGGTAATTACAAACTCCAATTATGTTTCGTTATTTTGTGATTCGTTTTCTTTCGGGAACAAATCAAGACAATACATTTTCCAAACCTGTTTCAGGTTTCTTTCCCCCCCTCTGCATAACAAACCTAAATAATTAAGAACCTCCATGTTTCGCTGTCAGAAATTCTAATGACTGCCCGGGTGAGACTGCACATGTATTCGATTAATGGCAGAGTACTCGAATAAGACTCTGGGCAGCACACATTCACAAGGGTTATAAAAGCCTGTGCATGACTCCCTTAAGACAGACTTCGGTCTTCACATTTTTAATTTTAATCGGTTTTGCTGATTAAGGTAGAACTGCACTATGGACATATGCCTGTGGACAGAAGGACCAAATAAAGCCATGCTTTAATAAGTCTACGTCCACTTAAGTGCCGTTAAGCTCTGATGCTTTCAGACCACCTAAAAATGTGATGTAAAAATCCCACCTGTTGGACTTTCATACTGAATAAGGTGTGTTTTTGGAGTTTCAAACAGAAACAGAAGGGGGTTTGAACCACTCTTCATGCAGCAAGACCCCAGAGAGGCTGTTAAACTTGTTGCCCAGCGGCTAACTTGTTGATTGGCTGAACCAGCATCAAAATTATCCAGCCGAAAAGGGAAGCAAGGCTCTAGTATCTATTTCACTTTTTGGACAACAGAGGTTGACATAGTCTATAAACATAAAGTTAGCTTAGCAGTAACACAGCCTAAAAACCAGGAATGTCACTGTAAAGATAATCGGCTTGTTTTCTGCCTGGATTTCTCATCGAATGCAACATCATACAATCTCAGCATACATGCACAAAACGGACAAAAGTATTGGGACACCTGCTCATTTATTGTTTCTTGTGAAATTAAGGGTATTTTTTAAAAAAAGTTTTTGTATTATTCTGATAGTTATTCTGATGTAACTATATTTAAGGTTTTCTACTAGATTTTGGAAAATTGCTGTGAGGATTTGATTGCATTCAATGACAAGAGCGTTAGTAAGGTCAGGATGATCACTACCCTACCTCATCCCCAACTCATCCTAAAAAGTATCGCTGGGGACTTTATACCCGTTAAGCCTAAACCTGGTATTAGGCATGGTGCCAATAGGTTCATGTTTGAGTCCTATTCTATTGGCAGTACTTCTCCACATGGACTAGACAAGCTACGTGTCAAGCAATGGGTGCAACTTAAAGTGGCTAAATGCATCCAACTCTAGCGGAAAGCCTCGGCTCATCATGCATAATCTTTAACAAGGCAACCAATAAAATGGTTATGACCATGGGGCCCTATCTTACACCCTGAGCCATGCTCACTGCTATCGTACACCCCGACAACAGTTGTTTAAATAGCAACGGTGCTTGTGAATATATCTGCGCCGACAGGCGTGGTGGTCTCGAAATGAGGGGTGTGTTCAGGTAGATTTCTGGCATATTGCTATCTTGGCAGCAGAAAACACAGGTGTGCCACTGACTGAAAACAACCTAGGCAGACGTCAACAGTCAGACATTCATTACTATCTATCTGGCAGTGATTTGTCAACACAGACGTGTGCCCAACGCGCATACACCCCTGCTTTGTAAATAGCAATCTGCCAAAGTCAGACGGTACCTGGCTCTTAAAAGGAATGGCAAGTCACATGCTGATTGGTTGATTGCACATTACGCCCAAAACACACCCATGAATAATGAAGAGACTTAGTACATGCCTTTTGCGCGTCTCGAGCCGATCAAGGCCTACTTTTCCCGTTGTTACAATAGCAAAGACACACAGACATGCCCTAAATCAAGCTGTGCTGTGCGCAGTTGACAGCTTACCTAAGATCGCTAATATAGGACCCAGAGTGTGTATCTCAGTTAATCAAAGCATAAACTGCACCTTTGAAAATCTCTGACTTGGACAGGTGGGACATTATGATGGACAAGACCAACACGTGGCAGTCTGCACTGGGTCACTGACCCCACCCATGACTGAACCAGACAGCTCAGTTTAGAGCAGAGGCTTTAAGAGAGCCGTCAATCATTGCCACTGCTTGTAATAGAAACATTTAACCCAGTCAAATCCAGGAGCGATCTGAAAGAGTATGCACAGACAGACTCAACAGCTCGGAGTTCATAAGTAGACCTGATTAATGCTTCTTTAGAACACAATGCTTCACTGAAGACAAACAAGTGTAAGGCCAGTTTTCAGGTACTGCACAGAGGCTTAGAAAGTGGGGAAAGACATATGGCAACTTGGTGTGACCTCAGCTTCACCTTTCTGTGTTTGTGAAAACACAGGAGAGTTGAATGCTGAGGACAAACTTACCATGCGTCTGCAAGGTAAACAAATTTCTGAGGGAGATTATAAAATCGGCATGATTTATTTTGGGTTTACATGTGCTAAGAGGCTTATCTGAGTGAGGAGATAAAAAAAAAAAAAAAAAAAAAAAAAAAAAAAAAAAAAGCTGAAACAATGCATTTTATGCGGATATTGTGCGCCTGCCTTCCTCTATTTCCAGGAACATGGTGGGAGGGGAGGAGGAGGGGGGCAACAAGCGGAGTAAAGAGATCAGCACATCCATCACTGTCGGCCAACAGAGTTAAGGCAAAGCAGGAAATCACACCAGCTTCTGCTGTTGCACCTCTCTATACACACTTCAAGGGCACGTGTGTGTGTGTGTACATACACACACCAACACGCTGACACTACCTCTGGAAGAGAGAGAAGTCTTAGGAGATTATTCAGCGATGTCCATCTCTCTGTCACACTCCCCCCACCCCACTGGATCTCTTGGATTTAACTTCAATCCCCACACTTTTTCTAGGTGCATGTCAACATGCGCGTGCAAGAGAGAGAGAGGATGAGGAGGGAGGGAAAGATGGAAGAAGAAGGAAGAAGGAAAAAGGGAGATGACAATAAAAGGTGCAAGGACAAAGAGAAAAAGAGGGGAGTTTGATGAAAGGAGAGACCTGAAGAAGGGTGGAAGAACAAAGGGGAGGGACAGAGAAAGAAGGAGGGAGAAAGAGGGAGGGAGAGGAAAAGAGGTAAGATGAAGGAAGGAGAAAGAAAGATGGGGAAGGGACAGAGAAAAGGTGAGAGGGAAAGAAAAGAGGGCCAAAGTGAATGAGAAGGACTAAGAGAGGGAGAAAGAAAGTGTGGGTGGGAGGGGGAGAGAACGATGGAGAGACAGGGAGGAAAAGCAAGCGAGGGGTGAGAAGGAGGGGTGAGATAATGGGAAGGGAGTAAGAAAGAAAGTGACAAGGCAGTAGGGAGAAAAAAGAAGAAGAAAAAAAAGACAGGAATGGGAAGGAAAAGAGAGGGAGAGGGAGGGAGAAAGTATGAGGGAAAGAAAAAGAAAGAGACAGTAGTAATGAAAAGCGGTGAGGGAATCAGAGGGGGAGGGAGAAAAGGAAGGAGAAAAAAAAGGTGGTATGGGGAGCGAAAGGGAGAATGAGGGAGATACAGGAAATGGAAGTGAGGAAAATGAAGTTGTAAGAAGGAGGGAGGTAGAAGGTAGGGACTAAGAGAAAGAGGGAGGGAGCTAGAAGAAAGGAGAGAGAGGAAGAAAGTGGGAGCTAGAAATTAGGGGCGTGAGGGCGAGAAAGAGAGGTACAGAGACAAAAAAGTCTTATTTGGACGGGATTAGCTGTACATGGGGAGGTGAGGTAATGTAATTATTACCAGAGTTTCTCAGTGATTCTAGTCCTGCCTAAGTGGGCATTGTCAGTCACTTTTACGGAGTGTGCACAGACGCCTAAGTAAAGATTCCGATGCCATTTACCATCCTCAAAACGAGCCGTAAAAATATGTTAATCCTGTGTGCATCAACATGTGGTAAATATTCCGTTATATACTATGAGTTTTTTTTCAAGGAGGCACTGGACCAGATCTCCAGTGTCCTCAAGACCTTATGTCCTTCAAGTCCGTGGCAACATCAGGTTCCACAAATCATATTAAATCAAGTAATTGTGTAGCACCGTCTATAGCCAACAAATGTGCTATGAACATGTAGATGCTGATTTCCAAACTAACATTTAATTATTACTATAAATGGGGCATAAGATTAGTTAAGTTGTCATGGGAAGCTTTTTTTGGAGGTGATGGCAGTGCGCAAGTCGAGTAGCCACTCCCATCTCACTCCCATTTTTTTTTTATCCCGTGCGAATAGGTCATACATTTTATTTTTACATTACTCCACCCAATACTCCCAATTTAAAGCTGATCCTGTCTGAATAGGGCTAAAGAGAGGGAGAGAGGGGGAGACAGAGAGAGACTGATGTTTTAGATTCTGCACTTCTGTACTCACCAGAAACACTCTGTAGGCATCATTCCGTTTCACGGGTCCCCAGCACGAGTCAGTGTCATTGTACTTCATACTGCCAGCACTGCAGGAGTGATTCCCACTGTAAGAGCGCGCATACACACACACACACATCCATAACTAACGGCATCATCACAAAAAAACTTAAATAATTACCTGCAGCCCAACAGGAAAAGTTAACCAAACATCAAAGCAATCTGATTGGCTTGATCGGACTGCTCATTCTCTCACAGCAACTATTGCTGGGTTGGACAACCTTTACAGAACTCTGTTAAACTATGGACTATATACAGTGAGTCCAAGAAGTATTTGATCCCTTGCTGATTTTCTTCGTTGGCCCACTAATAAAGACATGATCATTCTATACTTTTAATGGTAGATGTATTCTTACATGGAGAGACAGAATATTAAAAAGAAAATCCAGAAAATAAATCTAAGGAATATATATTAATTGATTTGTATTTCATGGAGTGAAATAAGTATTTGATCCCTTGGTATTCATTAGCAGTTCTGGCTTTTACAGACCAGTTAGACACTCCCAATCAACTTGTTACCTGACCTGAAGCCACCTGTTCTCACTAATCACTTGTGTGAAAAACACCTGTCCACAGAATCAGACAGATCACACAGATTTCAAGTCTCCAACATGGGTAAAACCAAAGAGCTGTCACAGGACCTCAGAGTCAGAATTGTTGACCTTCACAAAGCTGGAATGGGCTACAAAAAGATTAGTAAGGTGTTGGATGTGAAAGTAACAACTATTGGTGCAATTATCAGAAAGTTTAAAGAGTATAACATGACAATCAACAGACCTCGGCCCGGTGCTCCAAAGAAGATTTCGCCTCGTGGGGTGGCAATGATGCTGAGAACAGTCAGAAATCGTCCTGCAACCACTCGGCAGGAGTTAGCAAATGACCTGAAGGCAGCTGGGACCACAGTTTGCAAGGAAACAATTGGCAACACTTTGCGCAACAATGGATTCACATCCTGCAGTGCCCGAAAGGTACCCCTGCTGAAGAGAGCACATGTGGAGGCGCGCCTCAAGTATGCCAATGATCATTTGAAAGATGAACCAAGTTATTGGGAGAAGGTTTTGTGGTCAGACGAGACCAAAATTGAACTTTTTGGCCTCAACTCCACCCGCCATGTGTGGAGGAAGAAAAATGCTGCCTATGACCCCAAGAACACTGTGCCCACCGTCAAGCATGGAGGTGGAAGCATAATGTTTTGGGGGTGTTTCTCTGCCAAGGGTACAGGGCTACTTCACCGCATCACTGGGAAGATGGATGGAGCCATGTACCGCACAATCCTGAGGGACAACCTCCTCCCCTCTGCCAGGGATCTGAAAATGGGCCGTGGTTGGGTCTTCCAACATGATAACGACCCTAAACATACAGCAAAGGCAACAAAGGATTGGCTCAAGAAAAATCACATTAAGGTCATGGAGTGGCCCAGCCAGTCGCCAGACCTCAATCCGATCGAAAATCTATGGAGGGAGCTGAAGGTCAGAGTTGCCAAGCGACAGCCCACCAACCTTCATGATTTAGAGAGGATCTGCAAAGAAGAGTGGGCCAAAATTCCCCCTGGTGTGTGTGCTAAACTTGTGGTTAACTACAACAAACGTCTCACCGCTGTGCTTGCAAACAAAGGCTTTGCCACTAAGTATTGAGTGTGTTTGGCAAGAGGGATCAAATACTTATTTTCCTCATTGAAATACAAATTAATTAAAATATATTCTTTAAAATTATATTCTGGATTTTTGTCTTGATATTCTGTCTCTCCATGTTAGAATATATCTACCATTAAAAGTGCAGAAGGATAGTGTCTTTATTAGTGGGCAAACAAAGAAAATCAGCAAGGGATCAAATACTTCTTGGACTCACTGTAAGTGGATACAGAGAAACAAGACAAGGCAGATACTAAACAACAAAAATATCACCATGCTAACGTTAACTCAGTTCCACTGTGTGATCCTGCTAAGTTACTTCATCAGATTTAAAAGAAGCCTGCTGTCAGATCACTGCCCGGTTCAATGTAGGAAAATTGCTCTCCTTTTCTTTGTGTGAATTAAACAGTGCTCAGACACTTTGACTGGAAAATCCCAGAAGTATTGCTGAAGTGCTCTGCAGCTCTGGCTACCAGCTTTCACAAAGACCTGAAGCAAGACGTCAATCTCTGCCACCTTCCCACAACTCAGACAGGCCAACAGGGTGAAGAGTCTGTAGGCAAAGGACAACTTTGCACCGGGTGTTCTAGCTTCAGCCACAGTAAACAAGTCCACCTATTCTGCCCCTCCAAACAAGAGGTCATGCAAGTTCAACGCAAACAAGCCTACAAAACATCCTTCCTAAAGGTGTCTAATGGACTTGAACCAAGCTAAACATCCTAAAGTTTGGTTCTTCTGAAGCTTGATACATCGGAACAGACAACAGCAACAAAAAAACATCGGAATCAGGAATTAGGCAGCATTAGACTATTTCAGATATCAGGTTCCTATTCCTACCACTGTGGATGATTCAGTATGTTTCTCTAGAATACATTTCACATCAAACCATCCTAAATGACTTTAAACGTTTATCATTTCATCATGCGCACATTTTGGAAAATCTGTGGAATTCCCCTTTAATGAGGAAGCCCATTAAAACATAAAACAGGTCTCCACACCTGCAAGTGCATATATATAAGTTATAGTCACAACGTAATAAGGCGGCTCGAGAAGTGCCACCTTAGGCGGAGAACAAGTCTGGCCGACTCTGCCTGGCTCATATGGGATTTCTAATGGCACACTCCTTGGCTAAGGGTTGCAGTGCAATAAAAAGATGTCTGGGAGCCAAATAACAAGGGCCAAATGCCAAAAAAACACGAGAGAAGTCACAGAGGCTAAAGGCCAATTCAGACACAGAGGGGGGAAAAGAAGGGAAAAACGGCAGAACCAGAGCCATCTGAAGTGCCTGAGGAACTGAACCACACTTCTGCCAACAGTGAGTTTAAGCACTCCGGGTGATGTGATAAATAACACACACAGTATTACATATCAGAGTGGATAAAGATCAGAGCGCTCCAAAGTGCCAAAGCAGGACAGTGACTCGCATTTAGAAAAGAGGGACTAGGCTGTAAGAATTTGGCTGAACTCACCAGGCCACTTCCATCAAGGACATGGGCACAGCGGCAGCGTAGATGGCCAAATCTCCATACAGGTAAACGATGATGCAGATGTAGAACATATTGACACCAACTGTAAGACAACAAAGAACAAGGAAGGCCGGGTTAATCCAGAGGTGGATGGTACTGAGCATTATTGATGAAATGAATTGTCACAACCTTTTTTAAATATGGAATATCCTGGTATCTCTGATATTCAGGCTTGTATTAATAATGGTAGCTTGAATAATCTATCCATAGGAAAGCACTGCCAATAAAGTGGGCAGCTCTGGAGCAGCCTCACATGAGCCTATGGTTACAATGCCCAATATCAAACATCATTAAGAAGAGTATAGCAGGAATTATAGCCATCTATCGAGTATTTAAGTCAGGGTTGGTATCGGAAAGAAAAAAGTGGTATCGGTGCATCCAAATCAAAATCAAATCAAATCAAATTTTATTTGTCACATACATAGTAATACACAGTATAACTTGCAGTGAAATGCTTTTTTGACAGTCTGCCCACATCAAAGCTATACAATAAAGATCTACATTTAAACTTAACTAAACCTTAACTTAATGAAGTAAAGTGCAAAAGTGCAAAAGAAAAATTAAATAAAAAAATAGAATAAGTTACATTTAAGTTAAAAAATAAAATATAAAAATATGAAAACATAGAAATATAAGCAAAAAAATTAAAATACAAATATATATATACACAGATGAAATAGTGCATGTCTGTGTGTGTATATATATATATATATATATATATATATATATATATATATATATATATATATATGTATACATATGTACATATCCCTATCCAATACTCTTGGGATGAACTGAGGTGGAGCTTGTGATTCAGACCTAATCATCCAACATCAGTATCTGAACTCTGTCTTACTGTCTTTGCAGTGAAATGCAATCAGATATTCACAGAAATTAAGTGTATAAGAGTAGAGGCACTTATCTTATTGCAGCAAAAGTGGACTATGAATATCCCTATTAATATTACAATTTAATATGGTCAGAAACCGACAGTCAGTTTAACATAGGGCTGGGCAATATGGCGATATTTTGTGGTACCGTGATACACAATATGCATTTCTAAGCACATCAAGAATATTGGTAGTGCTTAAAAAACACTGATCAGCTGTTTTATTATCAACAGTGTAATTAGACGGGTTTAATTAGATGAAGTGCAGCAGAAGTTACATAAAACGAATTGTATTCTGTATGGGAGAGTATCTGAATACAAGTTTTTAAGAATATATTGCTTCTGATGTATTAAGTCTGTGATTAAATCTATTGTGATAAAAAAACGTATATTGAGAAAATGTTTTTAAATATCGCAATATCGTATTTTTACCACATCGCTCAGCCCTAGTTGAACAGCCACATTTCCTAAACCCAAACAGCAAAAACATAAGTATATTACTTATACATAAATAATGCAACAGCATGGGGCAGAGCTTCCACAATGTCTTACAGCTTTTGTTGGTTTCCGTTATCTATCCTTCATTAGTTCATACATTTTTCTAAGACTTTATCCTTTTGCTGAAGGATAGGCTTGTGTGTAGTTTACATATTTGTTACATTCATCCATGTACGGTATTTAGCTGACATTCCTATCTAGAGCCACTTATAAGGTTACTCGTATTACAGAGGTGAGCCCATGTATTGTTAGGAGTCTTGCCCATAGACTCCAATTGGTGTAGCGCAGCATAGCCACACAGGCCGAGAACTGAAACCCAGTGGTGTTATCCACTGCGCCACAGTTTTGTATTGAAATGAACCAGTTCAGCCTGCACACCTGTAGCAGAGGCGATAAAGCAGTGACTGTAAGCATATACAAAAAGCCCCTAAACATTAGTTCTTGATCAGCGGGATTTTCACCACTACAAGTCTGCAGGAATTCAGCTTTAGCCAACGTTACTGGCCAACCAATGCATCAGCCGGGCCTTTTTGGATTCTGCATCCATGCTGCACCCTTCTCTCAGCACTGGGATTATTAATCACGCTAATTAAGAAAGTAATCGCTTCATGATAAACTCTCGCTCGTCTTCTCCTCCTCGCGCCCCACCGCTCCCTACTGCCTCCATCCATCGCAATGTGCGCACCAATCTGAGACGAGATGGGGAGCTTTTGAGAGGAGAAACAGAGCGGCACGCTGCGTCACACATCCATCACACGCTCGAGTTCTAGCGAGAATCTCCAACAGCCCCGCTGGCCCCATCAGCCCATTTATTACTGCCAGGCAAATTAGAGCTCACAGTCTATTAAAGCTAAATGAAAAAGCTAAGGCTATACTCATTTTAGGGCCTTGATTGATGCATCTTTTGCCAGAGAAAAAAAGGGCAACGGCTGCCGCATGCCTCATGTCAATCGTTTTAGGATGCGGAAAACGTAGAACGTTAAATGATGTGAAATGCCAAGTCGGATACCATGTTCCTCTCTATGGTTCTGGGATATCTTTTGCATATATACTGTTTATTATTAAAAAATTAAAATAAATATCTGATTCCTAAATGACTGTGACTTACTAGAAAGATACGACATCCATGTTCCAATCATCAACTTTTTCTTTTCATAAAAAAATTATTCAGGCTACACTGTGTGCATTGAGGCAAAGTACAAAAATAACTAATGCAACATAGTTTAATAAAAATTCTGCATTTTTTAGGACACAATTTATTAGGAAGACCGGTAAACTTATCCATGCAATCATCTAATCAACAAATTATGTGGCAGCAGGGTAGTGCATGCAATCATGTAGCTATAAACCAGCAGCTTCAGCTAATCTAGCTAATCCAGCAGTGATTAGGGATGCACCGATCTGATCAAGTGGATTGGGATTAAACATTAAATCATCAACATTAAACAAACACATTGACCATTTGTGACGGGCACAGATGGAATTTAGCTTCTGCATTTATCACACACACACACACACACACACACACAGGAAAGTGAGCACACATGCCCGGTGCAGTGGGCAGCCATTGCTGCGGCGCCCGGGAAGCAGAGATGGTGAAGGGCCTTGCTTAAGGGCCCAACAGTGGCAACTTGCCGAGCCTGGGTATCGAACCTACAACCTTGTCATCAATAGCCCGGAGCTCTAACCGCTGAGCCACCACTGCCAATCCAGGTATCGGCTTTCCACCTTCTAGTGCCGCAGTTACATTGTGTACTTAAGGTGGAACAAAACATTCCAGTAAGTCGTTCACTTCAGCATAGCTTAGCTCAGAACCTTGTTGTAAACGTGACGCAGTGACAAACAGCACACAGAACAGCAGTTTGTTAGTTAATCTGTCAGAAGGGGATGGTTTAAACCACTCCTCAGTGAAATGCTTGGCTTTTTTCTGCCGGTTTTGTCCACCCCGCCAAAACCACCCAGTGCGATTGTAATTGTGCAACAACAAAGGTATTCTATTCCATTATATTCATCTGGAGAGATATTCTCCCACTCAGCCTTTACTCTCTTGACCTACACCTGGTTAGCAATAAAACTGTGCTGCTTTCTTAGGTTCTAAACCAGTACTGAACAGTGTGTTCAGAACTGAGAGGAAGAGGATAATGCGCACACTATAAAAATACTTGAATGGTCAAGATGGTCAGTTAGACTGGATAATAAGATATTAAACCAAAATCTATCAATTATTAAAATAACACAAAATCAATCAGTTTAGAATGTCTGATTATAGAAACTGTTCACTAAAAAAAAAAAAAATACAGTGATTGGATCAGTATTGGCCAACAGTCAGCAATAAGGTACTCAGATCGGATCAGAGGGCCAAAAAAAAAAAAAAAAACCTGTATCGGGACATCCCTAGTGGTGATCTCACTCATTTTCAGCATGGCATGGTTGTAGACTCCAGACAGGCTACTTTGATGATTTCTAGAACTGCTGAGCTACAAAAGAACATGTTTAAGAACAGCCTCTAGAGTTTACTCAGATACTTAAAAAAGAACTAACGTCCAGCGAGTCCTGCAGATGGAAGTGTCTTGTTGATTGGACAGAGAATGACCAGACACATCAAACCTTGAGGCAAATGGGCTATAAATAGCAGAAGACCAATTTGGGCTCCACTTCTGTCAGCCAAGAACAGAAAGCTGAAGCTACAGCGAGCACAGGGTTTGCAAAATCATAGAGCTGCAGAATAAAATTTGCCTTGTCTGATGAATGCTGATTTCTTCTGAGGCTCACAAATGGGTGGGCGCAGAATTCGGTGCCAACAACTTAAATCCATGGACCCAACCTGCCTTGTGTGACCATAACAGACAAATTCACGTTTATCAATCTAAGGCAAAATAGTATAGTTGTAAACAGCCTGGCAGTAGAAATGTGTATTTGGGCAAGAAGTGCTGCAGAAGAAGCCTACTAGTGTGTGTGTACTCTCTCTCTCAGTCGGACGTGGCACTACATTTAAGGAGGAGGCTCTAAAAGAAAAGTCAATAGATAAATACTTAAAATTTCAGGACACTACATTAGCCCCCCCCCCCCCCCCCCCCCCCCCCCCCCCCCCCCCCCCCCCCCACACCTCTACTGGCCATCCATTGAAAAGTCCATATAAACAACAGGGAAGTTACTTAGAAATTACATTTCTGTTTCACTCCCCATTCTGCTCATATTTTCCCCACACATTAAGATAAAGCTGAGAGGACACTGAGACAACTGCTCACACAAGGTGATGAACCTCTCGCCCTCCATGGTCGTATCTCCTCTGTGACTTTAGCCAAAGTCGCATTCTAATCAACGAGCAAATCGTTGTCGGCAGGAAGGTTACATTCACACTGCGGACCGACACAGATAAACCTGCGCCCATCAAAATTCCTGTCAGTTCCACTGGGCATACATCCATGGCCCTCATCCAAGCCTTCTTGTTCTATTTCTCTCTCTTTCTCTTTCTCCCTGTCAGGTGCAGCTCGATTTGAATGTCCTTTATGCGGAAGGGCCTCATTAAAAGTACAGTCAAAAAGCAGGCTAGACAAAACAGCATTTTACAGGCTTCTAAACTAGTTCTCTAAATTTGTGTAAAACATGATGAGAATTGCTTATTTCTTTATATAATTAATCATAATGCATGTTTGTTACAGTATTTCCAGTAGGTGGCAGGAATGTTCTAATAGTGTAGCTCAGCGAAAGGGGAAATGAACTGAAATCAGCCACAAACAAAGTATTATAACGTGTAGAGGCATGTAGCCCAAGCGACACTCAGATTAGCAATGCTATATCAGCCTCCTACACTGAAAGTTGGATGGGGCTACTCGACAATGTAATCAACATCATCGATTACTGAAATATGCTGATTCGCATTACATGGCTACATCGGCACGTGGTTAAGATGGCCGCTCCCATTAAAAATGGGGATTTCTTCAGAAAGCAAGCTGCGGCTAAACAAACTTCAAAGTGTGGCATCTAAAATGTGGGCATATTTTTTGGACAGAGACCCAACAATGCGGTGCTTTAGAAGCTTTGCAAAGTGGAGATGGCTGATCACAGCAGTATAACTGCTATGGACGAGCACTTGAAGCGCAAGTATTTTGGAGAGCTTGATCCAGATGGCAGCAGAACAGCGCCGTAAGTGCTGCGGCTTCATCGCTCTATGATAAAATTCTTTCCTGCCTTGCAGCGGTTATTGTAACGTTATTTGTTTTAAATTTTTCAGCTTACTTTAATGGTTGTGTATAAGTGAGAGAATAGCTTAAACTACCATTATAGCCATTATATTATAGTTGCTACAGCCTTTTTACATCATTAGGTAAAGGGTTGCTATGACTGTGTAAAAAAAAAAAAAAAAAAAAAAAAGGTTACCTGTTAACACTGAGATAATGTTGATTATTTTTATGTATGTCACGAGACTCCACCCCGTCCAATCCACGACATGGAAGGAACTCCATGTCATAAAAATCTTTTTAAAAGCATAAGGTACAGCCAGGGTTTAGCAGCTTTATCAGCTGTGTGGAAAGCGATGCAGCTTCTCAACACTTTCAGTTGATAAAACCATAGCGGGTCTATTTAATGAGCTTTTGATTTGCTTTTTGATCATACTTGTTTAGGCTACTATTATTGTGGCTTTTTTAAAAATACTAAGCACTTATTATAGCATAAAAAACTCCACAGAAGAGCTGCTTTTGGTTCCATAAATCTTTTAAAAGGTATAAAGAATTAACAGTTTCTGTTCTTCACACTCAAGAAAAAGTAGTCCTTCTATGGCTTCACACAGGGAATATTTTGTAGCCCCTTTTTTTAATAAGTAGAGAATTTCATACCAACATAATGAGTGAATACTTTGGTACTGTGCAGCTAAAAGCTGAAGCTTGCGTTTTGTCTGGACTTTTATCCATTATGTCAAGCTTACCTGAAATGAACTAAAGAACTAGACATAATCTCACAGTGAAGCCTGGTGTAGATACTATAGAAGCTCTGACTCCAAACAGGAGATCAATGTATATACAGGCCTAGCCTGTGGTGCTTTCTAATTAGATATAAGAGGCAATATCCTGTTTAAATGTCAAGGAAAAAACAGTAGAAGTAAAAGAGGAAAATGGGGTTTTGAGCACACACACACACACACACACAGACACACACACAGACACACACACAGACACACACACACACACAGACACACACAGACACACACAGACACACACAGACACACACACACACACAGACACACACACACACACACACACACACAGACACACACACAGACACACACACAGACACACACACACACACACACACACACACACACACACACACACACACACACGTGTGGGAGAGACGCTTCCCTCAGCTCAGTGTGTATAAACTACAATCCTGAGTCTGGGGCCTGCAGCGATAACGTCACATCATTAACTCCTGCAGGCAGAGGCCGTCAAGGATCAAGCGTCCATCTGATTGGCTTTCCGTGCTCAGCCCCTTAAGGCCAGGCCTGCTGCACGCCTGAGCAACCGTAGCCTTTGCTTAAAACACCTTCAAAATAAAAAATGGCCCATTAATTCCCACAACACAGTAATCGAGAAGCTAGCCTCTTTCCTTCTGAAATAAGGGGCTGTGCGCCACGCCCCTCCGGAATAAAAGCACAGCACACTGCACAGCATCCCTCTAAAAAACAAGGGCTGCTGCATGTGCAGCCCACTGGTGTGGTGAAATTGCCCATTTAATTGTACCCAGAATGCCCGGCTTGTGGATATACTCTCTTGTTGTTCCTCTAAAGGAGAGTCTCCCTCGTCTCCAATATAAACAAGCAGCCATATCCTTACTGTTTTCACAGCTATGTTCACATAGTTCTTTTTACACAGAGACCTGTAGCAATCAAGCTGAAGGCAACAGTGGCAGGAAATGCTGTTTAAGAGCATGAGGAAGAAGTTTTCGGAAGAACCGAGCAAAAGATGGCTGGGCTGTAGAATTCTGCAGGTAGCAGTAACATGGTAAAAGCAGTACAATGTTTCAAGCTAGATGGAGCACTTGGAGCACTTGGATCAGACAGAGGAAAGATCTGAGAATAACCTGCCCTCACAATAATGTGGTCACAGACAATAATGTATTTCTTGTAAGTTACATATTTGTTTACATGACATAGCCTGGATCAGCCTATACATACATTATAGGCCCAAAAGTTTGTGGACAACCCTTCTAATGAATGCATTCAACTACTTTCAATTGCACCCACTGCTGACACAAATGTACACACACAACACACACGGTTTGTCTAGTCCCTGTAGAGAAGCATTGCCAATAGAATTGGACTCAATAATTGGAACTGAAACAGATAAACATGAACTTTCGAGGAGTATAAAGCCCCCCACCATTGAGCTGTGGAGCAGTGAAACTATGTTCTCTGGAATGAGAGTGGTGCTCCTTTTAATACTTCTGGGATGAGGTGGGGAGGACATCCTGGACTAATACTCTTGTTGCTGAATGCAATCAAATGCGCACAGCAATGCTCCATAATCTAGTAGTTTTTCATTTTGGAAAATACGGAATTAGAAGTGTCCAAAAACTTTTGTCCATATTTATTTTGTCCACATGTGCCATATACAACTTCGATCAACTTGATTTATACAAACACAAAAATCTGATACTCAGCATTAAAAGACTTATATTGGATCGGGGGGAGTGGGGGGGGCAAAGACGCCATTTGTGGGTGGAGCCTGGAGGGGCCCATTGCTATAATTATCAATAAAATCACAATCCTACTATTTTTCTTCATAGCGTGCAGCGCTAATCTCTTCAGCTACTGCGAAGCACAAAGGAGAGCGAACATACTCCATGCCTCCTTCCTTTCAAATCTTCTGCTTTTCAGCAGGCTTTGTACCCATCTAATTCATTTATGATTAGAGGAGTTGGGCTTGGCTGCCATGCTACACTGGGAGAGGTTTTATCTCCTCAGCAAATCGATACCTTCCCACTCCAGCACCTGGACGAGGTGGCCGGTCCGCTCCATCCTGCACGGGGAAAGGTTAGCACGCAGGGGGCTATTTTAACACTTCAGGGTTTAATAGAATAATCCAGAGAGGCGCCGGAGCGAGAGACTGCCTCTCAGAGAGAGAGCTTAGCCCCCCTGCTGAAAGTGCGAGGGTATTTGTGTGTGTATGTGTGTGTGTGTGTGTGTGTGCGCACACACAAGAGCATGCAAGTGTGTAACAAGTGCAGCACCTAGTGGATGAGGTTCACACTCAAGACCCAGCAGAAACAGCAGCAAGCAGCCAGGGCATAGTGGGACAGCATTTTCAAAAGCCTGGTTGTTTTTTCCCCCACATTTTGAGAAGATGCCAAAAGCAATGCTGTTGAGGTATTACATCGCAGTGTGCTGTGTAACAGAGTGTCGAGTCAGCCGTCGCTTAGCACGGCCAGCACAACGAAGCAAAAGAGGCTCTCCGTTTTGACACTGCTGCTAAAGAAAGGGAGGCCAAAAAATAAAGAAGAAAAGAAGATTCACCAGATGGGAAAATTGCCTCTATCTGCAGCTCAAGGTGAACACTATTCTCCTTTCAATTTGCCTCAGTAAGGTTTTCATTATCTGGGCTTTCGGCCCCTACATGCATCTCTCCCTCACTGCTGCGGTGTGTGGACAGGAGATTAAACTCCGCAGTGATGGTGTTGGAGTAGGTGATTACAACCGAAGGCAATTTAACCATTCCTAATTACATCCCATTAACAGCCAATAACCCTGCTTATTGCCACTGAAAACAGAAAGGAAAAAGCCCCCCAAAGTGACCCCCAAATGACCTTCAAACTAAAGGTGCAGTACATGTGTGAGTTGTAACTTTACTCAGATACTCGATTTAATCCATAAAAGACTGTCGGAAGAAGACAGAAAGATGGATTGGAGGCCTAATGTGCTGCCACTATGGCCTGGGGGTTGCGAGTTTGAATCCCAAACAATGCCGCTTTGCCACCAGCAGCCGGAGTCCTAGAGAGCACGACTGGAGGGTAGACGTTGCTCTCTGTCCTCATCACTTTGTGACGGAGCTGGTGACCTGACATATTGGTTTCCCAGCAATGCCTTATTGGTGGCAGTTTGAAACAATGCGGAGTGTCAGAGGTTTTCACACTCCTAGTGTCAGAAGTATTGCTAGTGGGTTCATTGGCAATATCAAATTGGGAGGAAAAGGGGGAAAAATCAAAAAAAATTCAAATTCAAAAAAAGAAGAAGGGACGAGCAAAAATGTGTAAATGCAATTTTTGTTTCCACAGACATGGTTAAACCATGTGATCTGTCTAACAAAATCCACTTTATAGATTAGATTAGATTTCTGCTGTTCCAAACCTGGCTAGGTTTAAAAAAAACAAAAAAAAAAAAACAGTTATTTTACTCAAAGCTAATAAATTTCAGTTTAACTGCTTGTTACCAGATTAAGTCATTGTAAAACTAACATCACAGAAGGCTACAATAAGTGGAGATGAACCAAGATATCCAAGTATTCTGACAAGAATATAGTTCTTTGGCACAACCACTTAAGCTGACCATCAATGGGAAATGCTGTATGTTTAGCTTAAGAGAATTTCCTTCACATCCTGTGGAAAACTTGCTCTCAAATTTAAATAATATCAAACGGATGCCTAGTAAAGGTTACATTTTACACAACTCTGATCAGTTTATTTCCAGACGTTTGGAAATACTCACAAAGATAAAAAAAATAAAAATAAATTATAAAATAAATAATAAAATAATAAATGGCATGCCAAGACAAAGTCCCCTTCCCAGACGAAGGAAGGCAATTCTAGAAGCTGGCATTGATTCAAGTAATCTGCATAATTCCAACCCTGCTGCAGCACCTATCATGGTTCCAGAGGAGCACAGTCTAATGAGATTTACACCAATGAGCGCACAGGGTTGGAACATATACACTAGGCATGCAGAGATAACCATCACAGTGTTAATTAAAAACACATAAAAAAGCACAAAAATAAATAACATTTACTTTCACAGCTGCCTTATTTATGTTCAGCCTTATTTCAAAGATTGTGTTGGACTTCTCAGAGCTGGTAAGAAAGTAAGGGTTGGAAGAGAAAAGCTGATCACTGCTTTTTCTTACTCTAATGACTTTCCTAAATCATCTAGTGCTGTGTTCAGGTGCTTATCATCAGACAGTTTAATATGTATACTAGATGCTTAACTAGTGAATACGACTTTACTCTGTTTGGGTGCTTGTTGACAAATACAAACATATGGGTGCAGGAACATGTTTTTGCCTCTTCTTTGCTATAATAAAGAAAGCACAAACAAGATAAGGTAAAAGTACATCCTGTGCATTTTCTTTTCAAATTAACTGTCAAGCTTTATGTATTTCCCCTAAACCTGCGCATGAACCAGTATCCTGAGTTTCCCCACTTTGCTACGTTTGCTGATTGAGTACAATTTTGTGAGTTGGAAAATTGGTATTTCTCAGTTTCTGATACCAAACGAACAGATCAGCATTTCCCCAGGTTGCATCTATAAGTGCTCCGGCTGCGGATATATTTTGTTTCCCTGCTCTTACACACCTGGATCATCTGGTCAGCAATAATGTGGCTGACAGGCCTCTCAGCCAATCACAACTCCATCACTCTTTAGTGAGAATGACAGTGGTGGTAAATTAGTCTGAATTATTGGGCGAAGAAAAGGTCCATGCAGTTTTTTACCTTTTTTTTTTTTTTAATTGGCTAACATTTATATTTTGTCAGTTCTAAAATACATAGAGTTGGTAAGGTCTTTTAAAGCATTTTTGGAAATAATTTTTCTTATTTGTTTGTTTACATGTCTGGAGTGAACATCTAAACAATATTTAATTCTTTGCAAGACGTTCACTCCAGACATGAATTTGCTGTATCTGCTGTTGAGCATGTGATGTAAACCCACACTATGATCACTGCAGAAAGGGAGTAAAATAATGGCTTTAGTGATATCAATATAGCTCTCTCACTCATAGCAGTTTTACATTTACACATTCAGGCTACATATATTCATATTTTCTACCAATCAAACCTATATCTACATGTTTGACAGTTTCTTTACTTAAGAAACTGAAGAGGTTGTGCCATTCATTGTCCTGTGAGCTGATTAAAAAGCCTTGCATTGTTTTTGTTTGAATTGTAAGAGACTAGGATATACCCTTATAATAGTGTAATGTAGTAGTTAAATCCAAAAATGAAAACAAGTCATTAAATATGTTTCTGAACACTGAATGTGATTTAAAGTAACTGCTCAGTGCAGAAGCTCCCACATTAAAGCCTAATTCCACTCGCAAAATAAAGCCTTTAGAGTCTTTACTCTCTGAAAACCACTAGAGGGCCACATAACTACAATTTCCAAAACCCTGTTCATCCCAACCCGCCTCCCCGGGAGGCATCTACTTTACATCCTGCTAAACAGTAAATAAAAAGTGGCAATGAAAAAAGACCGTAGACATATCAACCATGAACTAACAAGGCAAATATGGGTCAAATAATTAAAAAGGAGTGCAAAAGGTGATGCTCCCTAAACAGCATGAAAGGAAAACAGGTGCAAATAAGAACGTTCCTGTTGGCCTGTATGTGAAATTTGTCCTTACCTTTATTGAAAAACATGGAGGCCATTTGTCCCATCTCAATTCTTTCCACAATGTCAAAGTGATCGGTCGACCCTGTGCGCTCTCACAACGAGAAAAAGGGCAAACATTTTAGATCAATAGTTCAATGTGTAAAAAAAAGGCTGCATAAAGTCATTACGCCTGTCAAATTAGCAACTTACGAACAGAAAGAATTGGTCGAGTCTCGACTGACTCTGACCGTCCCCGGATGGTGACCTCGTCATCCGAATAGTCAGAACTAGAGTCGCTATTGCTGACCTGGAGAAAAAAGACATCCAAAACTGAATACCCAACATTTATCATTTCATTTTCACAGTCCAGGACAGGACAGTGTGGACAATATAATGGTACTGCAATTGACACATACAAAGAGAACAAGCTTTGCAGTAAACTGTGGACAAAGGTCAATCAATAATACCTTTAAACTTTTAGTGGACTGTTTGATGCTCACAATTAGGGCTGGGTGATATGGTCAAAATCTTTTATCATGATAGTTTTGTAGTTTAGTAATAATTTCATGATACACAATATTTATTGCAATATTATTTTACAACATGCAGACAAAATGCATCAGTAGTGGCAGATTCTTAAAAACATTTAAGATTTGCTTTCAAAATCTGCTGCACTTCATGTGATTAAAACAGAACTAATTACATACACTGAAATTTGCAGTTGATTAGTTTCTTCAAAAACGTATATTGTGCATAATCTCCCAGTTGGCGGGTTGTAACATACATTTTGGATTGGCTGCTTAGACCAATGCTTGTGTAGATAAGATAAAAACCTAGTCCAGATAAAAGCTAGAGATTTCCAGGGGGGGGATCACACAGGGCTCTTTCAGAGCACATCCCTTGCTCTCTCGCTCACTCTCTCTCTTTTTCTCTATACTCACTCTGATTTTTCTTTTTATACTCTACAGGTATTTCTATACATAGGTGTTTTTTTAGGTGTCTTTTTTTTGCCTCATTTACGCCTTAACTGTCCCATTAATACTTGTTGGGACAGGTTCCCAAACACAACAGACCATACAAACACATTGTGCTTACATATGGTAGTCTTCCTCAGTACTGCAAAGATCAATACTGTGATACCAAATAACAAATGGAATTCTGCAGCCTTATTTCCAGTCATTCTTCATTCTTAAACACATACAGCATTTTTCTACAGGGGCAAATTCACTTAAACAAGATGGGATGAAGTATTAAACGTACAGCCACCAAACTAAGAAGTAGCTGTTTTTGGTGTTGACTGTAGTATTTTGCCCTTCAGGACATATCCTGTATGCTCTAATGAGAGCAAGACAAACCTGCTAAGATCTTCCAGGAGTTTGCTTGTGGAATCTAAATGTGTAATTAAAAGGAAAGCTCCATATTGCATGTGCTGCGTCTGGTGCCACCCTCACTCACCTCCTCCTGCTCTCTTCTCTTCCAGCGTAGCTGGGCATTAGCTGCAGCCATGGCTTCAATCACAAATGTAGTGGTCATGTAACTGAAGGGAGACAAGGAGAAGCGGAACAAGAAACACAGAGTGAGAAGACTCTACAGTGCCAAGGTAAACCCAGCTTCAACAATTGCCGTGATGTGAAATGCAGCTTTTGTGCAGCCTTTGTTGGATCAAATGCATGGGCCCCTTTAGGTTGCTTGAGCGTTTGTGAGAAACAGTGCAACAAACCAAAAGTTAATATTAATTTAATCATATTAAAATCATGACCATCAATCATTAAACTACTGGCTTTATGTCCATCAATGATCATCCCAAGTAAAACTAAGCAAGAAATTCTGTTTCGTCTGTTGTGTTCTGTGGGTCCCATGCATGCCGACTCATCATTCTCTACAGTTCTGACAGTAAAGATGCCAGAGTAGAGTGAATGTTTGGCTTCCTCCATTTATTTTAGAAGATTCCCCAACAGACAGGCTAGTACCTCACTATAATCACTTAGTATGGTGTACCTTTATGCAGGAAATACATTAAGATTTACTTCAGCAACTGAAATGTCTCAGTATATATACATTCACAGAACTGTTACCTACACTCAGGTACATTTGTGAGGAAGAAACACACTGTTCACTCCACTTTTCACTCTATTGGAAGTGCCACTTTAAGAGCTCTCGCTCTTTGTGATCATTTGTTTCATTCTGTCGGATCAGCATCTAGACTGTTCCGCTGTTTCTTGCACTCTTGAGCGTCAGCTAAAATATATAAAAAGAATCGTATGCTTTTCCGGCCTGCTTCCTAAAGCTGGATTTTGCTTTACTACATTTATTTCCACATTGGTCAGATTTTCTCAATCAGACAGAATTAATTCTGATGATAGATTTAGACCGAGGTGTTTACTTGTACACTCTAGAGATCGACCAATTAGAGTTTTTCTATAACCATTGCTGATGTTTAAATATAATCTGTCCTGGCGATTTCTAGAAGTTTTCCGCTTTATTTGCATGCATAAATGTCACACTAATAATAATAATAATAAGTGGATGCAACATTTCTGAACTTTATAATTTACTCAACACTGACTTGAACAAAAAAATAGTTTAACTGATGAAAATCAATTAAACTGAAAAATTATAACAAATAAGTAATAGTAGTGCTGTATTCATTCAGTTTCTGCATTTTTATATAAAACAAGTCCTCATGTAATCAACTCTGAATAAATACTTTTAGGGCACGTGACCTAGCAGCATCAAAAACCTCTTTTAATGTAAATACCAGCACCAAACCAGTCATTTAAGTGAAGGATATCATGTAAACATTACAGAACAATATAAAAAGCAATCTGCTCTAATTGTAACTCATTTGCAGTCTTCCTCACTCTACCCATGTTTCACCAATAACACAGGGCTGCTCGCAGACGTGCCTGACTTTAAATCGGCGCTACTAAACACAGATGCTGGCCGATGGCAATATGCTATAAAAAAAAAATAAATAAATAAAAAAAAGCCAAATATCGGCGGATAATCGGCCAATGACGTGAAACCTCTGGATAAAAGTGTGCAGTAATCTGCGAGAGTCGTACTGAAGGAATCCAGCGATTTTGAGCGGAAGCAAAAATATCCGTGTGACACGGCAGTCATTCATGATTTCCCCCGCAGATCAAACAATATGATATGTGTCTTCTGCTTGTGGTGCGGAATTCACATCGCCGCTTGATGAGGACGGAGAATTCCACGCTGTGTGCTGTGCATTCGAACCGTGAGAGCCCCTGTTACAGTAATACTGGGTGTTGTTTTCTTGCACATGCACAGAACGCACTGAAACTTTCGGGTTGTGAACGTTACTGGATAAAGGTGTGCAGAAGGCTATTATTCTTCTATTTAATAGAATATTTCATTTGTATAAATATTTGTATTTGGTATGTATTCAGAATGGTCACAATCTGACTTGTCTATTCCAATTAAGGCATATACACTGACACTAATTCTATTCCGATTGACCTACTAGTTGGAGAACGGTTTATCAGGCTGCGTGTAAATGTGACCAAACTTTCCCCAGCCCTCAACATAACTGACCCAATTAATGAACTAATTAACTAATTTAAAAGCCCTTCCTGGTGTGAACAGTGTGTTGAGAATGAAAAACACTACAGCACACAAGGCAGTGGTACTTAAAGACAAAAAGGGATTTACACAAACACTGCTTACCTCATAAAAGCTAAAAAAGAGATGAGCGCCAGACTGACCACCCAACCAGCTGCAGCAAAGGCCTTGGGCATGGTCAGAGCTCCAGTACCCACGATCAGATTGAACATGTACACCAAGCCCACCTGTATACACACACACACACACACACACACACACACACACACACACACACACACACACACACACACAAAAAGGTTTCCATTAGGTCTTTTACAATATAACAAATAATCATTATTGATGAAAGGAATGAACAGACTCAGACTTCAATCAAGCAGACAGATCTTGGCCTGCTCCACAGGACCATGGTCTGCTAGTCAGGCTACTCAGCTTGCAAATGTGGTAAAGACAAATGACTCTTGCGGCGTCTGATAATATCTAAAATCACCACTCAGTTATGGGCTAGTTTTATTAAGCCAAAAGTAGCAGTATGCCTTCAAAAATGTCGGCACAGATAACTTCAGCATTAATAACAATGTGTAGGTTTCCTTGACAGTGACTGAGCCTAGTTCTGTACTTCAGAGGACTCAGAGGTCACTTTGGAGACTCTATATTGAAAGGAAAACATGTGTGTTTAAATATTTTTCTTTATTCTGTAATGGTTTCCTTTTAGTCACTTTCCTATACTGGCCAGTTGTATGCACCTTCACTTCCAGTCTCATTTATTAAACTCGTAGTAGCTTCAAAGTGACTGCTGGCCTTTTGGAGCTTCCCTCAGAAGTGTCATTCTTGCTCTGATGCCACATTTTGAGAGACAGCCTTGACAAGTCAGTGCCTGGGAGGTAAAAAAATAGCTTCTATTTCCTTACAATTGGTCCAACTGAGTTCACTGGGATGTCCAAACCCTTTCCTACCAAGTGCAAGTCTATATCTACATCTCTAGCTTCAGTGATATGCTATTTGATCTTCACATTTACCTCAGATTCACAGTGTAAACAATGATAATTGAATTAACAACTAATTTCAACCAGAATGTGCACTTATACCAAACCAATATAACTTTACATTCATTCCTTCATCCATTTATTTTGAGGGCCAGCTTTTTAAAATAAAATACAACACTGCACAATTTATCTTATTTATTTAGATTTATCTAAATCTATAATTTGTAACCCAGATTAATGTGCTGACTTTTAAGGGGGCTGAACACTTTTGCTAGGCTGTGTATATTATAATATCTGGATCCATGACATAACCTTTCCCTAAGCATAAACATCTCAACTGCTGACTGTTAGAAAACAACCCCTAATTTCCCCAGGG
Source organism: Salminus brasiliensis (assembly GCF_030463535.1). Classification (NCBI taxonomy): domain Eukaryota; kingdom Metazoa; phylum Chordata; class Actinopteri; order Characiformes; family Bryconidae; genus Salminus; species Salminus brasiliensis. The sequence continues at coordinate 24,618,130 of NC_132889.1, read as the reverse complement.
TTTATTAAATGGCATTAGGTTTTCTGATAAATGTATGAACTGAAATATATATTGAATCAGGAGGAACCTTCACTAATCAGCCCTAGAATTTACAGAGGTCTCCAAACTGCTCCACAAATGACAAAGGCTCTTAGAGTAAGCAGCCTGGTCATGCAAATAAGGTCACTACTAAGAGACACCCCCTTCCCCAGCTAAAATGCTTATATACGCTAAAAGGTCTAGGTCTTGTTGCAACACATTCAGCTGGTGGTTTTCTTTCTTTCTGTTAGAGCAAGCACATTCTTCAAATTCGAACCTTGTCACTTCTCTTTTCCTAGTGGCTGAAGTGTGAGGTTTAAATCACGTGCTTTCACCTGACCCTCCAGATTACACTGTCACAAGATCTGAAACATCCTTACTATCTCCTGTCAGACACTCAGTTCCAGCTAATGAAAGATCTTTTATCTAGTCCACAAACCGAGCCTAAAACACACTGATGTGGTCCAACAGCCCCCTACTGATAAAAGGTTAAACCACCTTTTCAATCAATGTCTTCTGTGATTCCTTCAGAAGCACAAAAACATGGATTCATTAGCCAAGCTAAGGGGTTGTAGACTAGACTGGAACATGACAACTCAAGAACAAACTGAATGCTTTAACAGTTCTTCGTTTGCTCTGAAAACATTTTGAAGATCTTTTAAATAAAAACCTCAAACAAAGGGATCCATCATTTTGCAAATGCCATAGAAAACTGGGCTGTCTGGTCAAAAGCAACATGGGGATGCATCATATATAGAGCTGGACAATATGACAATATTTTACCATATCGTGATTCATTTTGTTATCGTGATAACATGCTTTTTCTAAGCATATCGTACTGTAGTGCTTAATAAACACTAATAACTGCAGGTTTCACTCCAAACAGTGTAATTAGACTGGTTTAATGTGATATAGTATTTTTACCATATCACCCAGCCCTACTCATATCCATCCTAAAGCATCCTTAGCAGCATCTACCTCTAGTTCCCTAAATCAGTAATCACAGCAAATCACAGTTTCTTGTGAAAGTACACAGCGAACACCAGCGAAGGCCATTTTATTGCCATGCTTACTGTGCAGCAGAAATACAACCGGCTTTTCCCACAGACAATAATCAAACAGAAAAAATCCACAACAGACAGACAACACTGGGTGACAGCAACGTGACGACCACTGCTTAACATGCTCAAAAGTAGCACACGGACTATGGTCAGTGCTCCAAGTGGGCTAGTACTCCGTCATTTCTACATTTCGCTGTTTGGCGTACCGTGACTTTGTCTTGTGCACTGGCACATCTCACAAGCTGCCAGTTCTCGTTTCTGCCCTCTCCAATGATAGCATATGAACCGCTATATTCCCCAGGAGGCACTGCATGACAAATTATTAATGTAATATTTGATTACAGATCCTTGTTGTTCTTCCTTGTATCTGTATTTTTGCCCATTTTATACAATCTCCTTTTTTTTTTTTTTTTTACTTTTGCAGTTTTGCAGTTATTCTTTACACGGTGTTAAACAGAGCAGAGAAAGAGATAAATGCCCTAAAAGCTGCAACTTCACAGGAGGAGGAGGAAACCTGGACATCGACAGACATCAATGCAAAAAAGATTTAAACGTTATTTAGAGATGCAAGGATTTGTGTGTGTGAAAGCGATGTCGTGTTCACTATTGAAACTAGCTAATAGTTCTGCAAAGTGTTTCCCTTTGAGTACACAATCAACACACCACCTCCTAGTGCCTTTCATCCACTGTAAACATTCAGAGTGTAACACCTGTGTTGATGATACAGTAAACACCCAGCATGTGAATAACGGAGGTCCCGGTACATTATCTTTGTTTCCACTTCAAACACTGACTATGGTTAAACACTGGAAATTGTGAAGCAAAGTGAAGCACTTACGAAAGGCGAGTAGGGCTCTCCTGTCTCTGTAATGCCACCAGCCATGTCGATAAAGTGGGGCTAAATCCCAGACAATGCACAAATGTGGAGAACCTGAGGGGAGACGAACATCGGTTAAGTTCAGCTCTGGCAGAGTTTGGCAGGTCGTCGCTTGTTTTGTTGTTGTTGTTGTTTTTTTGACAGAACATAAACACCAAACATAAAAAAGGCATTTATTATCTCTAGCTACTTAGGTCAGCATTTAAAACACGTTAAATGTGTTAATGTGGCTGGCTAACTTTACCATGCAGCCCTGCTATTTCAGTAAAAAACATCCACACGTATGTTATAGATAGTTAGCTAGCTACCTAGCTTGCTAGCTGGACCACTCCGCTCACCTCCAATGCGTTTCCAGTGGAAAATGGCTCATATTCGACTGATTAGCCACTTTAGCTTAGCTACAGTACTCAGTGGGTTAACTCTTAAACAGACACTACGTGGCAAAATCGTTGAAACGACTCAACTCTGCGATTTCTGAGACACTCACTCACCTCTCCTACTCGGCTGCTGTGCTGACAGGTCCTTCGCGGGGCTGCTTGTCAAATACGTGGCTAACTAGCTAGCTAGCTATAGCTAGCTTCGCGTTAGCCAGCTAGCCAGCGCTAGTTCACGCAACACAAACAAAAAAGCTAACGGATGATTTTCAGTCGTTGAAGTCTTTGGCAACGTAAAAGGTCCACACTATCAGGAGACAAGTTTACGGGCACATGTCACATCAGTAAATATTAACATACACTGTATACAGTGTCCCATTATATGGCCCTTAGCTAGCCCGCTAGTCCCTCTGCTGAGCCTCTGAAGTTGGAGCAGAGACTGGAGCGGGGTTCAGGCTGGGCGCTCAAACCCGCACAGCGCAGCCGCACAGCGGTCATGAGACTGCCCGGCCCCCAGCACCAGCTGAGCGACAACCTAGAAAACAAACTACTCAAAACACTTCTTCACTTCACAAGGTAACTTATTACTTATGTAATGAGACCTTAATTCTTTTCATATTTGAGTGAGAAACCTCGTATGTCCAAAATGGCAACTTTAAAGTAGACGGGAAAAAAGCCTCAGCTTGACGGTTTCTATTGATCCATTCATCACCACAGTAAACAACTTCCAGATTCAGTTCAGGTCAGAAAGAGAAAGAAATGAAGAAGCAAAAATGGAGGAAAGGTTTTTTTTTTTTTTTGCTTTACTGACGAAACATAGAAACGGAGGTTATAGTACAGGGTTTAGAAAAAAAATATTTTTTTAACATAAATAAAAAAAGTGATTTTAAACATCCGCAAATTTGCATATTCAAATTCAACTCTGTTAGAAATTCAAATAATTAAAACCTGCAAAAAATCCCTCCAACCTTTTTTTTTTTACATTTAAAAAAAGTAATTTACTTTTTACCATCATTTGAATAGGTTATTTACATGGTGTTACAATTCATGATAAATGGGCCAATAGAAATGCTCCAAAATGATTCTTACATTAGGATTTTACCATTTTCTGGAGCTTCCGCCTGACAATGGGACATTGTTATTTATTCTGAAAGGGAAACGCTTCCATCGTCTTATTTGTTGCCACCCAAAACCCATATTATACAGCTTTCTCCATTGGGAAAATATGTTCCCTGATAAAAATGAACCAAGAGTGAATGTTACATATTATATTAATATATAAGTAAATTAATATTTATATATTATAAATATTATTAGGCATTTTATAAACAAATTAATTAGCTTTGGCCGGTAGCTGGTCTTTGATGGTCAAGTTGGAGTTGGAGACCCTGGTCAGGTTGATCATGCTTGTAAACCAGCTAAACCTTTGAACTCAGACAAAAACATTCTCTATGCTGGTCAAGAGCTGATTTGGTGAACCAGTTTAAGTGGGGCAGGTTGTTTTTTTTCAGCAGGGAACGGTTCAGACTATAGTAGAGTACAGTAGACATTGTATTTCATCAGTGTAGTGATTTAAAAAAAACAAACAAAACAAAACCAAAAAAAAAAAACATCCTTTTCTTGAGCAGGTTTCATTGCAAAGAGCATAATTAGTCCTGTTTGGAGCAAACATGGAATTTTCTAAAATTATTTTTTTTATAAAAACACTGCTTGTGTACAGAGTCGATATTTTGTGCACATCATGACATCTTAGCCATATCGTCCAACCCTGACGGTTTCCCCATAAATGACATTTTCAGATTCACTCCACTTTGAATTAATTATTGCTCGCAAATATTTTTTCTAGCTTTATTTGATTTCTTTTTTTTTTCCCTTCAATATTTTACAAAGATGAAGTGATCAAGTATTAATCAACCACAATCAAGCGAATATGGTTCATATGCACCGAACCACTCTGATTCTGTCCAGTCTTCAACAACGTCATACGCATTCTGAGGAGGCTATAAGTTCAGTAGACCATATGGGCAGACACAGAACGCAGTGATCACTAAGAACAGTCCCACTGTGGATACGCACAGAGAAACACACGAGACAGACCAAAAACATACAACAAACCACGCTGTACCTTTTGCTTCCCAGTTGGTAGAAAAGAATTTATTTCCCAGTTTCACAGAATTAAAATAGAAAGTGATGATAAAATGAGTTGCACCACAGTGTGGAAGAGGAAAAAAAAACCTACATCTTAAATCATTCAGCAGATATTCTCCTAAGTACACAGTACAGGCTCAAATGCATTTCCCACCTTCCATCCTAATCATTTGCTGGAATTGGTTGATTTAAAAAAAACAAAACAAAAAAAAAACCTAAATAAACCAATAAAAAAAAATTCTGAATTGGTTGATATAAAACAACAAAATAAAGTTCTTTAAAACAAAAAGAAAAATAATAAAACTTTTAAAGTCTAAAAAAATCTTTGTGCTTGTAAGCACAAAAAATACAAAAAGAAAAGGAATAAAAAATAAATAACATTATCAAAATTAAAATAAAAAAACAAACAAAAATATTAACATGAGGACAAATGATCATAGTTTGCAGGAGAATGAGTGTTTTCTTTAAAATAAGTTTTTTGCTAATAACATTAAACTGGCGCCACACCTAGTGGTTCACAGTACTTCCTGAACTTTTGAGACCTTTCAGCCCATCGGCTCGGACAGCCTCCACACGTTGAAAAGAACGTCCCAACCAAAACGCAAATTTGTGTGAAATTTTGTGGAAATAACTTGTCAATGACAGATGGGACTAGAAATCTATGCTCATACAGGTGGAGAACGACTGCTGCGCACCGCCACATCCGAATTCTTTTAATTGGTGTACCCCCTTTCGTTATTTTTTTTTTTTTGAATGCCTATGGAGCAACACTTGCACAGTCATTTACCTATTAATAGAGCTCGAGTCCTGAGGAAAGAGCAATTTACAAAAGTGTAGAAACCTAAAGTTAGATTGTCAAGGCTATTATTGAAAGAGCAAACGAGAAATCTTAAGAGGTACACCAAGGCATTTTCAAGAAGGACCACAGTGAGTCTCCACTTCACCCCCAGTTCGAATGAAAAAGGAAAGCAAAAATTAAAAATGCACACAAGTGTACCTTAAAGACACATGAGCGTCTATACTAGCAGAGACATGGCTATTGCTTTCATGGCTATTAACGACAGCCTCTGCCTTTTTTCGTGTTCTATTTGTTTTTGGTACAAATAATTAGCCACATCGTTACGCTTGCACAGAGCTAGATTTCTGTGTATATACTTTAAGGCCTCTGTCGAAGTTAGTCCAGGACAGAAAAAAAGATGCGGTAAATGAACTGCAAGTGTTGACGGTGGGCTTGTGTCCTTTTTCTTGTTTAAGAAACAAACTGGGAAAAATCGGACCTGGGAGAAAGCCAGTGCAACTCTTTACATTTCTCAAACATGTACCTTCGTGCCTAAAAAGGCCAAATTCATCAGTATAGCAACAAGCTACAGAAGTCTACCACAGCTTTACACAGGGACCAAATCAGGCTCTTCCTTTCAGGTGTTTCTATGCTTAATCCACTTGCTCTTATTTGAACCTACGCCAGGTTGTGGTGCGTTGGGCCAAACAGATGAATTCACCCTTCAAACGCCGAGAGCGGAGCTTTAACCTTATTTAATTTAGACTTAAAACTATTCTCTTAAGTTCTGCTCGTTATATATCGAGTTATTAATGCGCATACCTACACGTGACTTTATCAGACGTATAAACCTGCCAGCTTCATTACGAAAAACGACGCCGATACAAGGAACAACCAAGCTAATCCGACTAGAACCAGGTGGAAAATGATAATAAAAATTGTTTATTGTTTATTACTGTTAATAATAGTGTCATGTTGTGAAAACATGCCTTTAACCAACAACCTTAACAAATATAGTCTATATAAGTCTGCTGGACTGCTGTCCAAGAGTGAAATATCCTTAATAAGAAAGTGCATTAAAACCACCCACTTGGTTTTTTACTGACACCTTAATTTCATTAAAACATACTTTAAGCACTAGCAGCACGCTGTTTTGCTCTACAGGAAAGTCAGGTTGCAGTATGTTTTTTTTTTTGTTTGTTTTGTTTAAGCTAGATGCGTAAAACACTGCTTACAATGTACTACTGCCGCAAGACCCACACTGTCTTAAATGGGGAGGAAGAGGAGGAAAAAAAACAAAACAAAGACTATTAAAGCTAAGGCTGCTAACACTGTATGTTTGCGATACATGTTGATCTTAAAGAAATAAAACCTAAAAGGGAAAAAAAAAAAAAAACAATTAAAAAAATAATAATAAAGCGGATACCTGCACATTGCACCGATTTCTCCAAGGGTCTGGAGTTCATGCAAACCATTTTTCTCATTCACTTATCTGAGCAAGCAGAAGGAAAGTAAAAACACTCAGCACTACTATAGTTACAGTTCCTGAAGGTTGTTCTGGTAATGGCAGAACCAAGGGGGCCAACACGGAACGCGGTGGAGCGCTTTAGGTTTTTTGGGGTTTTTTTCCCCCTCCATGGGGAGGAATAACCAAACGGACCAAAACCAAGTTGGAAAAAAGTTCCAGCCACGGCACAGAGCAGTAACAATGAACGGCCTTGGAAAGATGCAATACACGGCATGAAAGCGAGACTATATGCACTGTACTTACTGACAAGTAATGATCGCATATTAAAAAGGTGAACTCCACTCATCTCCCTAAAACTGTAAGCATCTGGTGCTTCACCTCTAGCCATTAATCCCTGTGGTTAAAAACGATTATATTGTGTTGATGTGTTCAACAGATAGCTCTTAAGATATCATTTGTAGTCCACCCATATGTATGCGTTAGGGTACACACAAAAAAGGTTGCCTAGGCAAAAAGAGAGGCTTGCCTTAAGCTCGTCTAAAAAGGTGTGCGGGTCTACGTAACGCGCTTTGTGTGCTATAGGCGTCTAGCTGAGGTGCCAGGGCTTGACTAGACTGTACTAATGGTGGGCGCTTTTGGCGCTACCCAGCCCACCCCCCTCCCGTTTGCACTCTCCTCCTACACCGAGGAGAGCAGTGGAGTTATCAGCTGGCGAGGCGTTCCTACCCATCTCCCTCCCTCTCCCTCATCTATCCCAGCCTAGATCCCTTTTGCTTCCGTTATTTTTTTTTCTTCTTTTTTTGTTTTTCACCTTTTAATTTATTCATGTTTAAAATTCCTACTCCGACCGCATGGGACGCTAAATCGCGGCGTTTGTTGCAGAGGTTGGCTCCCCCTAACCCCCTCCCCACCCTCACCCACCCTCCCTCACAGAGACACAGGGTGCGGGGCCGCCCCGACACACAGACCGTCGCGCCGTCCTTCCCCCCTCCAACAGCAGGGCAGTGCAATACACAGACATGGATGAGTTCCCCAGTAACCCTCCCGTAGATTAGACCTGAAGAGCAGAGAGAGAGAACAGGATTATTACAAAATCTGACACCCAAGATATAAGCTCAGATAATTATCTGCAGTCTTGCAATGACAATCAAGGACTAGAATTAAATACTCTTCATTAAAGGAATACTTTCTTGGCTTGGTGTTTACAGTTTAGTAGCAGCCATCTATTTGTTATTCTCAGTGGTAAACCATGGTAACGCACAGAAGACTGCAAATGTTTCATTAGATTTTTTTAACCAGTAATTGTAGGTAAATTTTTTTTTTTTTACATTTATTTATTTAAATATACAGTTACAATACTAGTGCCATCCAGCATCCACTAAAAACATCAATTTACTGCTTAGTGACAAATATCGTGACACCTGCTCATGTACCGTTTATTTATGTATTTATTTGCTGAAACCAAGAGCTTCAAAAAAGCGTTTACTCAGGCAATTAGATTTGAGGATTTGATTGCATTCATCACTTGATTTGATTGCATTCCTCCTAAAATTATTTGATGGCGCACCATCATTCCAGAGAACACAGCTCCATGCTAGGGGGCTTTATACACCTCTCACCCACGCGTGCCAATATGAACGGTGCCAATAGGTTAAGCTCCAAAGAGGCCTATTCTATTGGCAATACTTCTCTACAGGGACAGCTGTGTGTGTGTAAATTTGCACATCTGTGTCAGCAATAGGTGCAACTTATAGTAGCAGAAAGCATTCAGTAGAAGGGGTGTCTTCAAACACTGACATACAAGGTATCTGCATGAGATTCAATAAGGCAAATAAAAGATTTCCCTTAAACGTGAAGCAGCGGGTGCTAAAGAGGAATCACTCTAGGTCATGTACAAAGTACAGGTTCGTTTGGTTTGTCAAACTAACACTGCCCATAAAAACATTTTGTATTAATTTATTAATTCAGTTTAAGTGATGCTCTGAATCTGGGCAATCGACCATCGCTTTTAAAGCATCACCATTAAGTTGTGCATAAATCACTGCCGATATCTGATTAAATCATTAGCCCACCAAAGAATTACATTTGCTCTGTCAGGGATATACAATGTAATGGTCAGTAAAAGCAGTCCCATTACGGTACAAAAAAACCTTGCAGGAACAAACAAAAATATTGATGCTGCATCACGTACCTAACAGGCGTGTCCTGTGTCAATTGGGGAGGCGCATCTAAACGCCATAGCAGGCAGAGAGACGCTCCTTCAGCTGTGGGGGGAACTGCTCAGAGAACTGCTGCCAGTTCTCCTCCCCCACCTGGTCCTTAAAGCCATGCAGGATCTGCAACACAGCACAAGAACATACAAGTGATTCCTCAGAACTCTTAGCTTGCAGAAAGTATTGCAACATTTTGCAATAGGTTAGTTGAAGAATACCTTGTAGAACATATCCCTTAGATCTTCTTTCGGGTTCACCCAGGAGGCCACAGCATCACAGAAGAAGATAAAGTCCTACAGACAAATACACACGACGAATATTTGTTTATTGTGATGAAATAAAGCCACCATAACTACAGAACAGTGTTGTGACAAAGTATTGCGTCCATGCACGTTTGATCAATTACAGCTGTAAAGCCAATCTCTGTACAACTGAACTTCACCTGCACTACGCCTCCAGGATTGACCCCAATCATTAAACAGATGCCTCTGAAGGCAGAATCCTTCTCCTCGTTGTCCCTAATGTTTCTCAGTGATTGGCACCTGAAAGCAGAAGGCCCATTTTAGTTGACAAGAGTAGTGAGACACCTGCTCATTTATGCCTTTTATTGCTAAATCAAGAGTTTTAAAAAGTTTATCCTGCTTTTGTTGGAGTAACATGAGTTAGTGAGGTCAGGATGTCTGAAGATCACCTTCGTCACCTCATCCCAAAAGTATTGGATGGAGCACCAACATTCTAGAGAACACCGTTGCACTGCTCCACAGCTGAATGCTGGGTGCTTTGTACACCTCTAGCCCACACATAGCATCAGGCACGGTGACAAAGTTCATGTTTATCTGCTCCAGTGTCTCCTATTCTATTGGCAATACTTCTCTACAAGAACTAGACAAGCTGTGTGAGAGTGTAAGCAATGGGTGCAAATAAAAGGAGATGATCGCATTTATTACAAAAGGTGTCCACAAACATTTGGACATAGCGTATTTCCACACATTTCATAAAATGCTGAATATCTCTACGAACAGCAGCTAAGGGAGAGAAGAAGGTGTGGACTCACCAGGGTCGAATAAACTGTGGCAGCATGGGTGCCACCTCCTGAGGACAAACATATCCCAGTCGACCAATGGTAATGGCTGTTCCAGCAAAGGAAGAGATACGGTATCAACAACTGTGCTACAGCATAGAAGCATTTCAACTCACAATGCATCTGTTGCCACATTCAATCAGAAACTGAAGTTCCACATGGATTTCAGATTTCGAATGTCTTATGCAGTTCATCACAGATTTGAGTGTGGTACAAGAAGAACCAGATAAATAATTAATGACATATTTAAGTGCAGTACCTGTGTTCTCCAGTAGAGTCTTGGGGGTATTGGGTCTGTTTATAATCTCCACCAGGTTGTTAAGTACCAATCCCACATATGGCTCCATCTCTACACCTGAGGCCAAGAGGGAAGAAGAGGAGAGGGGTGGGGGTGTCAAGAGTGGGAACATCCAGTCACTACTCAGCAGATGTAGTTAATCTTATTTTAGCTGTTTAAAATTAGCTGGTAATTTTTTTTAAAGCTGTAATTTGACAACTACTAGGGGGAGCCTAAAGTTTTGGACTGCTAGCTAGGGCTCTTAGTTGCATGCAGTTCTGACAATGAGTTTATGCTACCTGGCCAGCCATCCAGAGTATCCGGAAACCTTTTTCAGGCAACATATGGTATATCGACTATATGGTATTCTGCATTTCCGCCTGAGAGACTTGATAATTTAGAAAACAGATCAATGTGATCAGATCCCCCAATCTGAGCACCTGTGGGAGGGAATCCTCAAAACCTACAGGTCTTGAAAAGTATCTGCTGTCTTGGTTTCAGATACCATAGAGCACACTGAGAAGTCTTGAGTCCATATCTTATGGAATTGTGTCCATTTTGGCAGCACACAGAAGACCAAGAGCATATTGGACAGGTAGTCATAATCTGGCTCATCTGTGTAATTACTGATTAATACATTTATTTATTTGTAATCGTTTAATCAGATTTTTCATTAAGAACATTCAAATATCAAACAGCATTTGAGGGATTTTTTCTTAGAACGGAAAAACGTTAAGTTTCAGCCCTGCTTTATTCCAATTCAGGCAAATCATTACATTCAGCGTTTTTATTTTTGTTTTGTTTTCACAAGTCACAGAAAACCATCCGAGCTTCCTTCCTATCTCACCTGAACAATCACCTGCTCCCTGCTTGTTGTCACCTGAGCCTGTAGAGACACCAAACACTGTCACTAGCCTGCCTGCAGTCTACCATGCCAAAGCACACACTAAGAGGCTCAAAACTCCAAGTCTCAGCTGCAGGATTAAGAGGACATACGCACAAGCACACAGACACACGCACACAGTCCCTCACAGCAGCTGTTTTAGCACTTATCCAAATCTAAACACGACAGATGATTAAACTGGAGCATCGCAGGAAAACACTTTGTTCAACGACAATGCAGTATTTTACACAGTTCCACAATCAGCAGCACAGGTAACCGTACACACCAGCATCCTGTGTGTGTGTGTGTGTGTGTGTGTGTGTGTGTAACAATACATGCATCTCTACACAGGACCAGGCAGGCATGACGTGAAGAAACTCACCCATCTGTATGGAGATTTCACCGATGGCCCAGGTGGCGTTGTTGCAGACGGAAATGAACTCTGGGTTTAGGTTGAGTCCCAGGATGGGCATGAACTCCGCTACAGACACAGGCACCAGTCCATCACTAATTTGTACAGCTCTAATTGTACAGCCCTTATACTAAGCAGTGTGTTCAAGCATCACCATTCAAAACCAAATCGAGAACAAAAATGGAAATGTTTCAAATGGAATCAGTCTATAATGAAAAATTGCTGATAAATGCATAAAGCCATTCTTATATAAGCACACTAGGCATTGTTTGAAAGATATTATTGCAAAAATATATGGGTAATAATTGTAAATTATAATATATTTAACTTCATTCCATGGATGATTTAATTTCCAATGGAGAGGGAACAAACTAATTTTATTTCAAACAAAACATTATAGAATTGGAAATGAACTCATTCATCACTGAATGGAAATCTCACAATAAAACAAACACAAATTCTGAATAAATGAATTATTTTTACAGTGAAATAGAATGCTCAGACCAATAGAAAAGCTTGGGAATACAATTACTAAACCAGTGAAAGTTGTTTTTTTTTTTTTGTTTTTTTTACTGTAAAGTTACTTATTCTTAGTTTTGCATGACCGCAACAACATATGAAGAGGACAATGGCAAAAGCGGTCCTCACCAATGCAGGGCTTAACATGAAGAAAGCAGGCTTTGGTCAGATCCCCCAGCAGAGCGAAAGAGCTTTGCCTCACCTCCGGCATGGTGTCCTACAGACATAACACTTCAGTCTCCAAAACACACAAACACAGTACATGGCCCCATTTCCCCCCCACCAAGTTACATAATCACTGGGTACCTGCATGCACTGGAAAAGTAGGGTCATGATGTTGCTGCGGGCAACCAACTGCTCCACATGGCCACCCAAGCCCTCGGCAAGTCCACTTAGCAGGTCCAGAGCCACAATCATGAAATCCTTATCAGGAGCCTCATACTGCTCTGGATGCTGATTATACATCTATCATAAAAAAGACGACAGTTCAGAAACATGCTCAAGAAAAATCTTGTGTATTATTTATTAATAGATTGCAGATTCCAAGACCCCCCCCCCCCCCAACACACACACACACACACACACACACACACACACACACACACACACACACACAGTGGTTACATTTACTTGGATATACTTCTAATAGGACATCTGAGTATTCAATAGAAATTAGAAATCAACCAACCATTACTTTGAGAGAAAAAAGAGCAAGTAGTTCTTCTTCTTGTAACATGGCATACATTATATTTTCATTTATTGGTCTTCTAAGACCTATATCTATCAGATATAGGTTCACTGAGAACTGGGTGATACGGCAAAAACTACTGTACCAATACATAGGCTTTTTATATTAAATATTTTCTAACCCAATTTATGGACAATCACCCAACCCACTTTACCACACCACTTGCAATGCTTGCAATGCTCCCAGCGCTAGGAGGGTGAAGACCTCCAATACAAGAGCAGTCAGCTGCCTCTTTTCAAACTGTTGATCTATCATTGGGCAGCTAACACAACACACTGAGGAAAGCACTGGGTCCCGAACTCTGATACAACAGCCAACAGATGCATGTTCTAGTCAACATTATGCTCCAGGTACTGTGTTTATTCAACATCTGCTGCCCTCGTACGATGAGAGCAGACATGGAACGTGTAATTTTATTTATCTGAAAGTTGTTGAACTTTTTCCATGCACATTTAGAGCTCCTTCTATTTTCTGGACTTATTCGGTCACATATACTCTAGGTAAGTTTTGTTTTTTTGGGTGGAGGCATAGCTGTGATTAGCCAACGGCCACACACTGAAAGTTCGGTTTTACTTCGATCATACTAAAGAAAGCGCTCATCTCCAGATCATGGATTCTCAAGTCATTTTGGCTAGTTTAATTACTGGCGTTTCCACAGCTGCACTCCTAAAAGCCAGTTCATAATGATTCAACTCGTGTCTTCATCCTTTGTGCGATTCATTTGGGCAGGTATGAATACAGCAATCTCTCTCTCTGCAGACCCTTGAGAAGAGTCCAAAACAGCCTCTAAAGCAGACTGTCTGCGGTGAAAACCTGATCTGACCTCGATCCAACCAAATGACCAGGTGTCAGGTAATTACCACAGCTATGAACAAAGGCCATCTCTGCTGCTATTCCACGTTAAACACAGAAATCTGCATGGTTCTGGAACACACAACCTTCTTCCTGTACGTACTTTCTTGCTCACATCCCAGACTGGTCTGACCAGTATCTGTATACATGGTCACAAAAGTCCAGATAACATGACCAGATAAGATTAAATTTTACTTTCCCGTGTAAAAAAACACAATGCATACATAGTCATTTTCATTTTACTTCCTAAAAACACAGGTCGCGCATGTAAATTCTACAACAGGTTCTACAACGTGGTGCATTAATATACAAATCTTGCATTCTCATAGAGAGATCAGAGATCAGTCTCTGTCCACCTCCAAAAGCGTCTTGAGGGTTTTTGGACCTGGCAGACATGCGAAATCTGAACGTGATCCGATTACCAAAAAACTATTTAACGCCTGGCGTAAACATACAGTTTTTGAGGTTGAACACCAGGACAACATAATGCGATATCAAATATGAAAGCAAGATTTCCATAAAAACAGTGCACATCTCACTACGCCACCTGAAATAATTAGTATGGACAGCTACACTAAGTAGAAAGGAACTTTATAATGTCAGTAAAAAGCAAGTAAATTCCATAAAATCTGGCAACAGTTAGTTTGCTTGGGCTGTTCAAATCCTTAAACACAAATGCAACTGTAAGAGCTGGCTTGCAACAGAAAACACAACATAAACGAAACAAAAATGTTTGTATTGCAGCCTTGCATTAAGATACAGGCACCCCAAACGTAAGCAAGCAGCCTTGCGACCAGCTGAACGCAGGCTGATTTAATGAATGCTAATAAGATGGCAGTTATGACTTTGTGGGTGACTGTGTGGGTGGCGAGTGCACTCACCATTGCCTGAGCAAGAGTCTTCTGAACCAGGGTGACGCAGCGCTGGTACACTGGCTCACAATACGGCAGGAAGCCACTCTGCAGAGCGGTGGCCACTGATGACAGACACTAGACAGATAAGGAGAGGGTCTCCATTAAAATCTTCTCACCTCACTACATGGTTATCATTTGACTCACTGCATCCCTCCTAGCTTACAAACAAGTTCAAATTCCCCTCACCTCCAATAAAGGAAACAGATCCTTGTCCTCATCTTTCAGCTCATTCCATTTCTGGATAAGAGGTGGCATCAGCTTCTGGATATACTCCTATGAGAACGAGTGGAATAAATGATCCTAATATATATGTAGAGCTTTCCCATTTGTTTTCTGTAACAGCAGATGAATCCAGTACACTCTGGCAGCAGGAAACTCACAGGCTGGTTGAGATGGTGGCCCACAGAGTCAGCCAGCGTTCCAATGGCGTCGTACAAGATGAGAAGGTTTTTGTGCTGGTATTTTCCAAAAGCAAAGACCAGTGTGTCCAGAATGAAGCCCAGATAGGGAACCAGCTCGGTACAGGCCTCTTCCTCCAGAGTTGCAAACGCACTGCAGAAAGGAGATAGAAGAAAAGTCAACCAACCTTTTAGATAGCAACCAATATTGCTGCATATTAGAGTCAGCTGACCATCTGTGCTGTACCAACAAGGCCACAATTATTGGATTGAGCTTTGAACCCAATCCCAAAACTGTTTACTATGAGCATTCTAGGCAATCAACGCATTGCAGGTCTGACTGACTAAACCAGTCTGTGGGTGGTTTTTGACAAACTGAAAATTACACTACAAGACAGATCTGTCACTCTGGCCTGAGCGGATCAGACAGTATGAATACTTGAACATCATGGACAATCAAGTTTGAACTTGTCATCACCTCCATTGAAAAGTGAAGATCTTGCCAGTAGGAGAGCTACTATCTAGATATTTTGCAGTCATTGCTTGCCTAACAAAGTCAAAATTCATTAACACACCTGCAGGCAGCCTCCTGAACCCTTTTGTTGCCGTCAAGGATTCGTTTGAGCAGCTCAGTCATGAGGGGTTTGAGGTAGGCGTCAGGCGGCTGGCTGACCACCCAGTGAGCGTAGCGGCTCAGCGTCCAGCAGGCGATGGAACGAACCAGAGCTTTCTTATCACACAAACACTGGATCAGGTGAGGAATCAACTCAGGCAGGTAAGGAACCATTCCCTGCACACAACCTACAGAACACGAGAGAGAGGTAAGAAAACTCAAGTTAGAGAGAAGGCAAGCAAAAGACCACAACTTACAACAACGTCATAGGAAATATAACTCAAAAGTGTCTGTTTTATAGCAAACATGCAAACAAGCACAGAAGTTTAAAGAAAGAGTTGTGATAAATGGTGAAAAACAGCAAGGGGGAGAGAGAAGGAAAAAACACCACACAACAGAACTCCAGGTTCCACGTAGCTGCTCTTATGGTCTTTAGCTAATGACTTTGCCAAAATCTAGCTGGGAAGCGTTTTATACAGTGTTCAGCTTCGAACACTGCCGAAGTAGTTAACATAAGTGGGACATAAGTCTTTATTACTAAACCACCCTGGCCTTATTTTTCCCCATTGGGGAGGGAAAACATACAAATAAAATAAGCCCACTACCAGGGAAATAAATGTCAAACAGCACAAACATCACAGTCCCAGCTTTAGCCTACCCTCAGCGATAGCCCCCAGCACCAAAATGCCGGACTCTTTGACAACCCAGTCTGGGTGGAACAGTAGATCCTTCAGCAGCGGGAGCAGGTGGGGCAGTAGCTCATCCCGGAATACATTAGCCAACACGTCCAGTGCTGCTGCTGAACATTTACCTGAAGGAAAAAGATGGTTAGCTTCTATTTCAGCCTTTCAGGGTTTATTTTTTTTTATTTATTTTTTAGGAGACACCTTTGGAAATATTATTTATTCTGTCCAATTTAAACAGCACACAAAATATGAATATTATTCAATATGTCTGAATTAAGATAGGCCTCAAAATATATTTAACATTACATATATAGTGAACTCTTGACGTGACCAAATGTATTCCAGTTACAAAATTGTACGACAAACACCATCACACTGAACTGCAAATGGGTGTGTTGCAGTTTCCTGCAGTATCAGCATTGTGAAGGTCTATGTCACAATAATGATTAACAAACATGTTGTGCAGTCCTAAAACCTGTTTAGAAAACTGAAGTAGGTCAACTTCACTACTTCAATTAAGCTTTGGCTCGGGAATTACTCTACAAGACAGATCGGTCACTCTGGCCTCAGTGGATCAGACAGTATGAATACTTGAACATCATGGACAATCAAGTTCAAACTTGTCATCACCTCCATTGTAAGCAGTGTAGATCTTGCCAGTGGTTTAGCTACTATTTATATATTTTGCAGCCATTTCTTGCCTAACAAAGCCAAAATATAATTTAGTGGACATACCACTAAATGTCCAATAGGACATGTCACTACAAAAAGACCTGGAGCTTACTCAAGTGTATGAGTGCCACTGCCGGTGTGGACGAAACCATCATTACGGATCGCACCAAGATGTGCTTGCAACAAGTATCCACTTACGTAAATTCCAGTCAGACAGGGTGTCGTCATCGTCGTCATCATCTTCGTCAATGTTCTCCCCCTCCTCTCCCTCACCTCCCTCATGCTGCAGTGTGACTGTGCGCGACTTGTGGAAACGGGGTTTGATGTCCTGCTCGCTGTCTGGAATGGCCTCATCCTCCTCCACGTCACCCTAAAGGAGGAGTACAAGGTCAAACGCAAAATTTGGGTTAGACAAACCAGACAAGCTTTCTAGTCACAACAACCAAAAGAGACAACTGTGCTAAACACGCTGAGAGCATTAGGATGATTTTAAAACTATTAATCTGGTCACTTTTCCCCCCCTCTGGTCTGGTAACAGGGGGTCAAGAGGTTTCATCAAAATAATTGCAGATAATATCTGTAATTTAAAAGGTGGATATCACCAGAAAGCCCAACTTCACTGTAGTGATTTATAGATTGGTGAACAGAGACACTGGTGTGAAGTGATGGATCTATATGTTAAGAGCAAACTAAATTTTAACCTTCTCCCCAGCAGACCTGCCTACAACATGTAAAATTAGTTAAAAAAAAAAGAAATGAATAAAAAACCCACACACACCTTCCAAGTAAGTACTTGGTGGCTGCATAACCATTCTGAAGAACAAGAATGGCTACCCCCCCTCCGCCCCCTGGCAATTATCCCAATGCTGTCTTTTCCTGACATCAAATACAACAAAGTCTAACAG
The DNA here is from genome assembly GCF_030463535.1 of Salminus brasiliensis. Lineage (NCBI taxonomy): Eukaryota > Metazoa > Chordata > Actinopteri > Characiformes > Bryconidae > Salminus > Salminus brasiliensis. The sequence continues at coordinate 24,600,233 of NC_132889.1, read as the reverse complement.
CTGCAGATATGTGGCCTCGGGTCAGACAGTATGAATACATGAAACATCATAGAAGAGCCTCAAGATTGAAGATATCGTCATCCCCATTGTCAGGCCATACGTAGGTCAGGTAAAAAGTCGTCAACCAGCACAGCAGCGAATGTGCACTCACCTTCAGTAAGATGATGTCGATTTCAGAGTACTTCATTCCATTCACCAGAATAGGAATCAGCCTAAAAGGGGTCAGATTTGGAACATCATATGAGTGCATAATTTTGTTTGAAAATTACAAACACACATTAGAAGATAACAGGCATAGAACAAACAGTTCCCTTTTGGTTTCGTAATCTTCACATTTCTCAATAGCAGTCTTAATATGATGAGGCACAACAGACATTAACTTACAATTTTGAGGGGGAAAAAACAAAAACAACAAAAAAAACTAAAACAAAAATGTGTTATGAAACTAGCATTTTCATGAAGCACCGTCTTCCTCGTACACACTGCAAATAGCTGCGTGGATGGGACGGCAAAATGCAGACAAATACCTTGGTTTTTAAAAATAAACGGATGTGAGAGGCAGGGCCTAAATACCTATGGTTTAAATAAGGCAGGCTCCTCCAAAATCTTCAGCTGACGTTCTGCGTCTGACTAACTGCGGGCATTTTAACAAATGTGTCGTAACTGTATCTCTATTAATTACTTTTTACAAATAATTTCTAAAAGACTTTCATTTGTGTTTAGCTACAATATTTAGATCTCCTAATGTCCAAAAAAATATTAAGTGTCCATAATATTGCTAGAAAAAACAAAGACTTTCAAGTGGCATCGGTTATTTTACTGCGCAGTAATGGACCTTATTTTTACAGCATTGTTTGAAGATGCCATCTCTGTTTATGCAGCCTCTCCCAGAGCTCCCGGAGAACGCTGGAAGCAAGGCCAAAATTAGCCGTGTCATACGATACCGAGGGTGCTAATGGGCGTGCGGAACCGGGCTGCAGTGGATCAGACAGTATGAATACTCAAAGCATCACCAACAGTCACGAACTCTGATGTCATCATCTCCATGGCGACAGGCTGGATGTGCAGCAGATGCTCCACACATCGCCCATCTCCACCCAGCAGGGCTAGCAGCCAATGAAAACCACCCAATTAAAGACCTGCTCTGGCCAAACGCTTATACCTAAAAGCAACAGGGGATCAAATGTTTTGAAGCCTGTAATGTTCCTAGTCAGCCATGACTTACTGAACCAGGTGTCCAGACAGCACCTCCTTGCAGATGGGCTGCTCAGCCAGCGTGAGCCAGAACTCACAGGCTTCCAGAGCCACGTTCTCATCCGGGTCCTGTGTGCGCTGCAGCATATACTGAAATGCAGAGAAACAAAACAAACAAGAAAAAAAAAGCTAAAAATGTGAACAAAGACAGCTTGTGAAAGATAACTACATGTGGAACTGTGAACCTCAAAACAGTCATTTCAAAAGAAAACCCTGCAGAACCAAAACGGGGCTGGATAATGGACCAATTCCTAAACCCCCAAAGTTTTGCGACTCGTTCTATTCACACCTGGCCCACTAGCAAAAACCCTACTAAGAGAGTTTAAGAGATGTGGTGTGGTTTATACTGGAGAGCAGACTCGTGAAGTCCAGGCCTTGAGACCACAGCTTTTCCTGCACTATGGTTCCTGGAAGAGGAAATTAAACTCTGCACACAAAGCAAAAGCAGGGGGGGGCATCCGTGCTATGCTAAGAGTTAATATTAGGGGATGGGCTTCTACCATCTCTTCTCTCCAAATTAACTGTCAGTGTTAAAGCTACAATATAATATGCAGGCTCAGGAAAAAATATATAAGCTTCATCCTGAGGTAAAACAACAAAGTTGTATAGGCTTTTTAAGACACCCCAACCAAAGTCATGTGTTATTTATACATTACTTAAACTATACATTTACAATTTTTGCTTAATTGCCAGTTGAATTGCCACTTGGATTTGCATGCATTTTTATATTCCTAGTGAGTAGTTTCAGGACATGATCAGCGATCAAAGGGAGAGGAAGACTCACCTGAACGATGCTGTGCATGTGTGGGATGAGTCGGTCGATACGGACTTCAAGCAGCATGACCAGCGCCCGACACACATTCTTCCTCACCTCAGAGTCCTCATCTGCAGCCAGCGCAAAAAGACTCTGAAATAACGGATAAAGGAAAGTAGTGGTCAGACACTTTAAAAAAAAAAAAAAAAAAAAAAAAAAAAAGTACCCAGGAGTTTAAAGTTTTTTAAGTGACATTTCTATTGGTCTTCTCTTTGGTTCAGTTCGCCCAAAACCAACAAGCAGTAAAAGAGTTAGTAGTTACCTCAATGAAGGTGTCAATGTTGTCCATAAGAGCCTGAGCTCTACCAATGATGAACTGGTTCACACAAGCAATGGCATGAGATCTGCAGACAGGGCGCATAGAACAGACAAAGTATATAAACACCAAACTGCACCACAGAAACACAGTGCGCATCCTAATGCATTAAGCTATAACACAGGAAGAGACAACTGTATGCACCAACCTGATCTTGGGACTACAGTGCTTGAAGAACTGCAAGAATTTGGGGATCATGATGTTTAGAGGCCGGTTCAGCGCATCACTGTCTAGCAGCTCAGATGAGTCCTCACAGATCTTCTGCAGAGCTCCAAATGAACCCTGAACACAGAAACCAGGCAAAGGTAAACCACAGGGCAGGGTTGAAGAGCATGCTGAAGTGGAATCTGATTGGTGTCAGTTTGGGTGGAGGGGTGATTAGCTTCGTAGCACCGGTGCACAAGTAAAGAAGCAACATTTAGGCACCAAACATTTCTTGGTCAATCGACATCATGTGGATTAAGTAGAAAACCGTGATTTAGCCTCCGTTCAGCAATTTTTAGGAAGTCCTGACCTCGCAGGTGTTATAATCCTCCGAGTTGAGCAAGTTGCAGAGCTGAGGGAGCAGCTCAGGCCATGTCTGCAGCTCTCCTTTTGAAGCGATGGTTGTGATCAGGATACCTGGATGGGAAACATTAGATGTTTTTTTTTGAGTGTGGGCTACTTTTGGCAAGCCTAAAGAACACATAAGAGTAGACTTCCATTAAACTTTTGCTAGCAGAAATAAATCATTAATCAGCACAGTCCCTAGATTCCACATTTAGCATAAGGACGAAATACAATACCGATGGCACACTAGGCTTTATTTAGTATATAAGGAGCGATCTCAGCAAGTAGGTATCAGTTGTGAGGTAGGTATAAGAATATATTACCTACATAAAGCAAACAAGACTAAACTCTAACAAACAGGCCAGAAATTATTCATAGGCGTGAGATCTTGAGGCGTGAGCAACACATTTTGGTTCGTATGTACATATAAAAGAGCATTTAAGTGGGAAGAACCCTAATAAAAGTTAAAGTTTTATGGGGGGGGGGGGGGGCGCAAACATAACAGATTGCAACCATAACCGTTGCAATCAATCAAACCTCACTTCTTAGCGTGGCGTACACTCACCGATGGTAGCGCGAATGAGGGGGGATGGGTCCCCGATGTTGCTCAGACATTCCTGCTTGATGAAGTCTGCCACTGCTGGAGGGAAGTTCTGGTAGTGAGCCTTCACATTGTTCTTCAAAATCAAACCGCTGAGCGAACGTGTCGGCTCATCTGTGAGGAGAGAAGAGGAGGAGAGAGGTCTTCATAAACTGGTCTCAACAGGAAGTCTCAATGTGTGAAAATGGCAAACAAAATGCGAAGCCACAAGAAACCAAAGTGGCCACAGGCGCTGGTGAACATCTGAGGTACAGAGTGGCACAGAGGTAGAAACAGGAGGGAAATGGTAAAAAAACACAACAGGAAAAGGGGCCATATTAGAAGAACGAAAGGGATGCATGTTAGGCTGAGGGCAAACTCAAGCTTAGAATTGATCCCTCTTCAGCAAAACCTTAAGACTCTCCTTTAGTAAAAACTACATGTCTAAATTCTGCATTAAAAAAAACAAAACATAAACAGCCAAAATGCAGACAACTCCGAGCAGGATATCCTAGCTGGCCAGGTCACTTAAGGCTTTAGGACTAATTACCGACACAAGGGTAAGGACTTTCCAACAGAAATGTCCTTCTCCTACTGGACAGGCAAGACTCTGGCTAAACACAAAAATACCTCACATCTCAGCAATATCTCACAATTTCAGCAATTTTTTCATTGTGTTGATTTCCCCCTTTAACATTTTGTTTACATTAGGGCTGGACAATATGGTAAAAATACTATATCACAATATTTTAAAACTTTTTTGCTGATAAAAACTTTTTAAACTTTTGCTTAAACACAACTCTTATACTCTCCTGTACTGAATACAGTGATTTAAATTCAATCTGCTAACCTTCATCTAATTAAGCCAGCCTAATTACACTGTTTCTAATGAAGCCTGCAGCTGATCAGTGCTCATTAAGCACCACCAGTCTCCTTGATATGCTTAGAAAAGCATATTGTTATCACCACAACAAGTTTTATCATGACACCATAACATATCATATTGACCAGCCCTAGTTTACATATGTTTAGCTGGGTCCTGGCTTGTGACTGCCTGTATGCCGAACAGGGCGCCTCAGAAGACATACTTACCCTCCGATTTCAGTCTCGTCAAGACGAAAATAAGATAGTTGTTGAAGTCAGGAAACTGGTTCAGTTGCTCTAGTTTCTGAAGGCACGGTTAAGGGTGAGGGACCGTGTAGCACTGTGAAGCATGGCAAAGAAGCATTCATGAACGTATCAAACCTCCTCCAACACTGGCACGCTCCACCAGTCGCAATAATGATAGTAAGCGAATGTGAAAACCTGTAATTCACAGCGCGAGAGCTTGAGACTCTCTTGACAGTACAAAGCCGCGATAACTCTTAAATAAATAAATAAAAATCCACAGCGTCTTCTCACTTCCCCCCTCTTCCCTTTTTGTCTGGCGAAGACAAACCGCTGCGATTCAAACACTGGCCATTCTCATCCAAATAGATCACACCAACATTTTACAACAAACAAAAAAGGATGAAATGAAACAATACATATACAACGGTAACCACAAAAAGACCAAACCTCTTTACCATTACCTTTAAAACAAAAAGAGGGGGGGATTAAGGCTGAATGCATACGTTGAAGAGACGGTGGAGTCTGAAATGCTACACATGCAGAAGGTAAAGATCATATTAATGCCATTTTTGAAACTGGGAAGGATACTTGCTGCACAGCTCTCTGCGTGGCTGTGTTCGGGGACTGAGAGTCTTTCAGGAGCTGAAGGACCTGCTGGAGTCCCTGTTCATCCGGCTGCCACTCCATCCTACACAAACACAGAGTGACCGAGTGACCGAGTGAGAAACAGCCTGAAGGAGCAACAAAGCAACAGTAAATATAAAAATTAATAAATAAATAACTAGCTTCCTGACGCTCATTGGACACTGCAGTGAAACAATAAGGCAGGGTGCTTAAAGTGATCCGAGCTGGAAAAATACGCCATAGATGATGACTTCTCGGCCGTGCTCTTTGTGGCCTTGTCGGCTCAATAGCTACCATGTGATGGCCCCTATAAGATCATCTTAGGTGTGCGTGTGTCGGTGTACCCTTGTGTGTGTGTGTGTGTGTGTGTGTGTGTGTATTTTTTCTTTCCCCTCAGGGCTGACGGCTTATGGGGACCAAACAAAGAGCTCAATGTCCCGGGCACTGTCATTAATCCCCAAATAAACCTGTGCCACCTGGTTCGTGGTCACCGGCAGCTATCTAATCCAGCCTAGTTTCCAACCCCAAAAGGCTCGCCGTGTCTGGGTTGCACCTAGCTAACTAACTAGCTGGTTTTCCGAGTGAAGACTGGACAAACACCGATTTTTTATAGCACCATAAAGCTCAAATAAGAGCCAAAACGCCGGGTTGCCCTCAAGCAGACTGCATGGATACTCTTTTCATCACCCTGTTATCAAAATTAGCTAGCTAGCTAACTTGCCTTAACAGCAAATAGTCGGTTAGCAACACTGAGAAGAGTTGGGGGAGCTAACTAGCTAGCTACCATAACGTTACCGACGTCTGCTTGTGTTAGCTAGCTAGCTATAATATCCAAGTAAATCTTAAGATCTGCGCCCGCATTAGTTAGCATTAGCTTAGCTTAGAGTTTCCTACGGTGGATTAGGAGCATCAGCAATAGTATCCATTACACAGACAAGTCGCATTGTTCGCTAGCTAATTAGCTGGATAACGTTAGCCAGCGCCGTAGCTAACAGCACGCCGCAACCTAGCTAGCTAGCATGTTAGCTAGCGGCCTCTCGCTCTTAAGCCGGAGACCAGACCATGTGTGAAGCCAGAGGTGGGAAATCCAGGCCCAGACCGTAAAACTCCACGCCAGGATTTTGTTTCAACCGCAAGTGCGGCTCAGAGCTGCGGCAGCGCCGCCAGGCAGTGGAAATAAAATCCCGGGGTGGATATTTACTTTCTGGACCTGTGTGAAAGTAACATTAGGCCAACTCACCCTGAACCAACAGCGGAGTCGAAACACACACACACACACACACACACACACACAACTCCACTTAACTCACTTACACTGAGGCAGAAATGCTCCAAATTCAGGCGTCAGATCAACAGTTAAACCCACAAACTCAACCGAAGCGCGAATCCGGCACTTCACGCCTTACAAACAGCTCACGCTGAGACGCTTCACCGCTGGTACCGTTAAGTCAACGTGATCCAGCTAAGCTAGCTGAGTCAGTCGGCTACGATTTCAAAGCGACCGGCCAAAGTTCGGACCCGGACTACGACAAATCACCGACCCGCTTTCATTCACCTTATCGTGTATGTCTACTGGACGACACAACGGGTCTCTTCTTTCTGTGCTGTGTTACTTACAAAGCCTGTGTGCGGAGGCCTGTAGACCCAGAAGGGACGCATGCACCAGTGTGTGGACCGAATGAACTCGCCGCCCGCCCGCCGGCGCTCAGTGTGTGTGGAGCTGCGGGCTGAGGAGGGCGCTGATAGGGTCGCTGCCGGTTCTGGGTGTGACCTGAGTTTCCGAGGCCCGTGAAGCCTCAAACCGCCATCATCTGCGAGACACTTTTGCAAAGTAACAGTCCTAGAGCTACTTACGGCTGCCCCTAAAGAATCAACGTAGAAAAATAAAGTTTAGAGACAAAATCTGTTTCCTCAAATCAATACAGTGTTCTCCTGTTGATTTAATTTAATAAATCGTTCCCCTAAGTTTAGAGAGCACGCTGTGGTCAAACTGAGAGAGAACAATTACAATTATTTATTAAATGAAGAAAAAGTAAAAAAAAATCGACCTTAATATTTTAGGAAATCCGTTAATGATTGTTTATAAATTTTCTGCTTTGGCGTTAATGTCTTAGGGGGAAATAGTTACCTTATCACTGTTAATGCTATAAGAAAGTAAAATATTCAGAATGTTTTTATAACTATTATAATATTCTGCATTGTCGTTTTTTTCTGTAGCTCTATATTACAGTAATATTACATCGTATAATTGAGCTGGTGAGTAAACTACTGTAACTACCAACCACGTAATTATAGCTAGCTATGAACCCTGTAGAAAATCCTGTAGTATTCCCAACGATCGTTTTCGTATTTTTTTATTTTTATTTTTTATAAAAGGGATAGCCACGTGTTGTTTAGTATTTGTTAATATAGTTTTATTGATGAATAATTATATATAGACTTTTTCCTAAGATTTGTTTAGAACAGGGAAATTTGTTGTACTTAAAATAATGTAATGTTCTAGTAATATAGTAATACTATTACAATACACATGACATAAATTAAAATAAAATGATAAGAACCGATTTATATATTTTTCGCACATTTTTAACGAATCTCGATGCTCTTATTAATGTGTAACCCAGTTCCGGGTTCTTACTGCTTCGAAGTTCTCGTCCAAAAACTAGTGGCAACAAGCGTGAAACAGCATGATATCGTTTATTAATGTTTCTATGTTTGCTGTAACTGTTGTAAATCGTTTGACTCGTGAGTAAGAAATGCTTCGTGTAACTTAGCTGAGGAGAAAGCCACCAAACGTCAGCCCACAGCAGTCAGGTGTTCTCCTGCAGAGGCTAAAAAAAAAAAGGGTCCCTTGACCTGCGACGACCATGACTTGAAAAAGCCCCTGGCATCACCATGAATCTGTATGGGTTTTCACAACACCTCTTAACTTCTGCTTTTTTGCTTCTTGCAGCATCATCTTGTTTGTTTATTAGTCTACTGTATGATCACAAAGCATCAACAGTGAGAGTAACACCCCTGTCAAACCTAGGAGAGAAGTACAGTGCAGCTCAACCAAATGGGAGAGTTTACTTGCAGCAAAAGGCTGAGAACTCCTCAAATCATGTCTCTGACGAAAACAACTGCGGTATTGCAGCAGAGAGACGGTTTGACTGTGCCCGGGACCGAGCACTCACTCAGTCAGAGTGTGAGCAGAGAGGCTGCTGCTATGTGCCCTTGCCCCAGTCTGCGTTCAGTGGTCCACCTTGGTGCTTCTACCCTGTTTCTTATCCTGGCTACAGAATGGGAGCGCTTTTTCCCACTCCTAGGGGTCAAGAGGCCAGCCTTACTCGCTCCACCCGCTCTTACCTGCCCCGGGACATCCAAACACTGAAACTAGAGGTGATGGCAGAGGAGGCAGGCCGCCTGCATCTTACAGTGAGTAGCTCAGTCATCTGCTTGTCTGTATCCATCCTTTATTATCCTATATTTCATTACAATTAGTTTCTAAGGCAGATATAAATTTTGCAATTGATACAGTGCCCTGCAAAAGTGCTTCAGTACTCCGATATGTGAATTGGCTGTGCTGAATTGCCCCTAGGTGTGGATGTGTGTGAATGGGTTTGTGTGGTAGCCTGCAAAGAACTGTACGGGGGGTATTCCCGCCTTGCGCCCAATGATTCCAGGTAAGTTTTCGACCCATGGCGACACTGACCAGGAAGACACAGAACCAAAGAGCATTCTAAGGAAATTGTGGTGGAAAAATGTTCCGAAATAATATCCAAGTGAAATTGGAAGCCATCCAGGCACAGACTAGACAAGGCCGCCCCTCAAAACGAGAAAAAAGGGGACTACTGAGGTAAAGCCACAAAGAGGCCAACAATCACTTTGAAGGAGCTACAAAGTTCAGTGGCAGGACTACAAGGACTGGCATGAAGGTGCATCAAGGGAGGTGTTGGGTGGGGTGGCAAATTTAAAGACTGTAATTCTGGTGTATGCAACTTGTCCGCAAAGGGCCGGTGACTCTTCTTGTTTGCTCAGTTGCTCTCAGTTTTTAAACAACTGATCTATTGAGCTCCTGCTTTGTAAGATTGAAAACCTGCAGCCACACCAGGCTTTTGCAGATAAGACTGGACGCCGCTGCTCTAAAGGACAGGTTAAGTGTAAGTTAAGTTAAACTTTAGATTTTATTGTGCAGCTATCGTTTAATGCTTGTGATGTTTTTCACATAAAAATGAATAATTAATGCATTTTTTATCTTCTTGCAATATGTATCCTTATGCAGCTGAAGGATCCCTCTCTGGCTCGATATGAGGTTCCCTTCGTTACAGTGCCTCCCAGCACATCTACAGACACACGCAGCCTTCTCTATGATGTGGAATTCCAGCCAGAGCCTTTTGGTTTTGTCGTACGTCGTGCGTCCAACAGCCGAGTGCTGTGAGTGTACCCTAGAAGAGCTAAGAGTGTGACTAGTATCTGAATTGTATACCTGTTCAAATTTTAGCCACATGCATTTACAATTGGTAGTCAAATGCGTCTCCGGTTAGTCAGACTAAAATCCGATTTCTGTTTGGGACAGAATATGCAAATTTGCTTGTTGCACCGCAGTTATTACTGGTGTTTGGGTTGAACTAGAAAGGGTTTTGGTTGTCGAACGCTTCTTGGTGCGACGGATGTGTTTACACTGCTATAACATGGCTAAAATGCATCTCATACCGCCTCTTGAAGTGATTTGAGTAATAATTTTTGAGTTTTAAATGCATCTTGGGTGTGTTTACAGTTGCATTTTTATGTGGTTTGGACTTATTCAGATGTAATCCTGATACCCAAGACACATGAAGTGATGTGAGGTGTAAATGGGGAGGAAAGTGTTATTTGTATTTACGCCAGGGAACAGCACTCCACACCTGTAGGGGGAGCCCAGGTGCAAAAATACCGGTTCTTGCATAATGCTGCTTTAATGCTCCAAAATCACTTTCAAGAAAGTCAAGTTCATCTGAACTGCAGCTGTGATATCTGTCATGAAGTTCAATCCAAACAGATTACAATGTGTCTTTTAAATATGTTGGTTAATCTGAGGGCTGAGGCATATTCAAAACAAGGGGAAAAGTGCAGTATTGCCACTTTTCACGCAGGCAGTAAAACACACCAGCAATCATTGTTTATTAATAAGCAACTGTGTTACTGCAACACTTGCTTTTGTCACTTCCAGTGACAGTTCTTTATCTCTCAGCATGGCCCGAAATGCATATGTAAAGCGTGTCCTTTAGGGGTGTCTCACTACTTGCCTGTAGGGGGAGCCCCTGAGCCAGAAATACCAATTTTCCATAATGCTGCTTTAACTAAGCTAATTTAACTAACTATAAATGACCTTACATATGAACCAATAATTATAAAACTTGTGTGTTTATAAGAATTATGCTAATTCCGAATTATCTTATGCGTCTCAGCTATTTTACTTATACCCTGTTTGGGTGTTTGTGTTCATTACAGACTAAACACCACAGTAGCCCCCCTGCTGTTTACGGACCAGTACCTGCAGCTCTCCACCACTCTGGCCTCTTCTCTCGTGTCTGGATTTGGGGAGCACTACACTGGCCTCACACTGGACCTCAACTGGACCTCAGTCACTCTGTGGAACAGAGATATGGCACCACATGTGGGTACAACATCAGTCCATTTCCTAATTTTGAAGGATTACTGATTCAGCACTACTAGTAATTACTAGTTACTAATTTTTCTCAATGTGCAGAGGGATGCAAATCTCTATGGGTCCCATCCTTTTTGCTTGATTCAGGAAGGCGACGGTCAGGCCTATGGGATCTTTCTTCTTAACAGCAATGCCATGGGTGAGGGAATACATATTTCTTTAGCGTTTTAAATGCCTAGATTGTTCGTTTATTTGTTTCCTATTTTTGTGTGTTGTGTCGTAGAAGTGGTATTACAGCCTGCTCCAGCACTAACCTGGGTGACCACCGGAGGGATTCTGGACTTCTACGTGTTCTTAGGCCCTGATCCACAGAGCGTGGTCCGGCAGTACCATCAGGTTATCGGTATGGCACATCAACTTTTATTCTAAAGTAATGGTTCAAGGCTACTGCAGCTTTTAGCTAAACTGCATTGAAACCCTCATGTTAGCTTCTCAAATCCTGCTCAGGGTTATGACTCTTTCCTAATGTTTCAGGTTATCCAATGATGCCACCCTATTGGTCATTGGGATTCCACCTCTGCCGCTGGGGCTACACCTCCACCAATGCCACCAGAGCAGTAGTGCAGAAGATGCGCCAGGCCAACTTTCCTCTAGTGCGTAACACATGTTGATTTACACCAATCAGCCATAACATTAAACCACTGACCTATCTCATTACAGTGTCAGGACTGGGATATACATATTAGGCAGCAAGTGAACGATCAGCTCTTGAAGTTTATGCGTTGGAAGCAGTAGAAATGGTTGAGTATAAGGATCTCAGCCACTTTGACAAGGGCAAAACTAGGATGTCTAGACGACTGTATTATTTAATCTCCAAAACATCAGGCAGGTCTTGTGATGTGTTCTCAGTATGCAGTCGTCAACACCTACCAAAAGTGAAAAGTTCAGCCGGTTCATAAGTCAGTGAAGGCCCCACGGATCTGCTGCTTGATGCCAGATCCCAAGTGGTTTTAGTGTTATGACTGATGGGTGTATAGACATGCTTTAGAAGCTTGGCATAGAACCTCTGACGATCTGATAGCACCATTTCTTGCTGTGATTCTGTTTAGTTAAATGAAACTAGGTGAAGGTGAAGGGTGGTTCATGTAATGTTGTTACTTGTCTGTGCCACTAGGATGTGCAGTGGAACGATCTTGATTACGCTGACAAGAGGAGGGTCTTTACTTTTGACCCACAGAGGTTTGGAGATTTGCCTGAGATGGTGAAAGAGTTCCACCACGAGGGAATGAAGTATGTGCTCATTTTGGTGAGTCAGGTCTAAACTGAGCTCACTGCCTACTTAACAGTTTAATTCTTTGTTAGAATAAAATCTAAATGCTAAAACCATACATCCAAGCCAAGGACCAATTCGGAATCGTTATTGTTCTTGAGAATGCTTCTCTATTGGCCAAGAAAGGTAATTATTTACGTCCATATATATGATATTAAGACACTACAGTGTTTGTTCTGGTTCAGGACCCAGGCATCAGCAGCACGAGTCCCCCTGGTTCATACAAACCCTTTGACGAAGGAGAACGGAGGGGAGTGTTCATCAGAAACCTCACAGGACAGACTCTCATTGGGAAGGTGGGTTCTTCTCCAAACATATTCTCCAAAAGATCTGTGCTACTTTCATATGTGCTCCAATGTTGGACTTCATGACATCGGTCAGATCATCATTCTTGTGTTCTCGCATGCACCATTCTTCACTATTAATCTGGCAACAGCCCCTCATTCTGTCTCAGTCTTCCCAAAGGGTTTTGTTGGAGTAACTGTCTGTAACTACTGTCCAGGGAATGCTTTCTACTAGATATTGGAGCATTGCTGTGAGGATTTGATTGCACTCAGTGAGGGCAAGAGCATTAGTGAGGTCGTAGGTCATCCCCAACTCCCCAATTCATCCCAAAAGTATTGAATGGAGCACCATCCATCATTCCAGAGAACACAGTTCCACTGCTCCACAGCTCTGTGCTGAGGGGGCTTTGTACCTGTCTAGCCTACGCCTGGCATTAGGCATGGTACCAATTGGTTAATTTTTATCTGCTCCAGAGAGTCCTGTTCCATTGACTATATTTCTGAATAGGGACTAGACAAACTGTGTGTGTGAACTTGCACGTGTCAACAATGGGTGTCCATGAACATTCAGACATATAGTGTAAATGTTTTTTTGTAATGTACCTTATGATGTGTGTGTGTGTGTGTGTGTGTGTGTGTGTGTGTGTGTGTGTGTTTGTTTCTGAATGTGTGGCAGGTATGGCCAGGTCCAACCGCATTCCCAGACTTCACTAATTCGGAGGCGGTGAGCTGGTGGGAGGAGTGCATCAGAGACTTCTATGCCAAGGTGCCACTAGACGGCCTGTGGATTGTGAGTCTAACTCAGCTCTGCTAATCTCATTACCCTGTGTCTGTTCTTTCTCCCAGAGTCAACCCTGAATGTAGGCATGTAGGTCTTCCTCTGGTCTGAATCGGGGTTAAAGCTGCCAAAAGTGTGTCAGGACTGCAGTGCGCCTGTTTGCCATACCATAATGATATTTGCTGTAAAAAGGATGTTGTGCTTGCAGGATATGAATGAGCCTGCTAATTTTGTTCAAGGCTCTGTACTTGGATGCCCAGACACAGACCTAGAGGACCCTCCTTATGTTCCAGGTCAGTATGCTACACAAGTGCGATCAGTAATACACGCATAGTGCATTTCTCATTAAGTGTCTATGATCTGATGCACGTATGTGGTTCTGCAGATGTGATAGGAGGTCAGTTAAATTCAGGGACCTTGTGCATGTCCAGCCAGCAGGCCCTGTCTACTCATTACAACTTGCACAACCTGTATGGGCTGACTGAGGCCATGGCCACCTACAGGTCAGATATGGTACTACATCCTTCACATGGCTTTTTACTATTGCCTGTACATTTGAATGAGTTTTGTGGGGTTTTTTTTAAGTATGTGTTTTGTTTTACATAACTCATAACTTATGGATTGCTGTCATGCAAAAACCTTGTATGTCCAAATTTTTACAGAAGAAGGACAGTGGAACAATGGAAGTCAACATAAGAAGATTTCATTTCTGTTGGTCCACTGATCATAAAACTAGCTAGATTGACATTATGTCCATTAAGATATAAGTATTGTCACATTATGTCAATTTAGACATAATTATTTAATGTAGAATTTCAACGAATTGGATTTCTGTGTATTCAACTGTTCGGTTTCCTCTAGAGCCTTGCTGAAAGTGAGGGGTTCCCGGCCCTTTGTGCTGTCCCGGTCCTCCTTCCCTGGGCTGGGGCGCTTTTCAGGTCACTGGACTGGTGATGTGCATAGTGACTGGGAGCAGCTGCGATACTCCATCCCTGGTGAGACTCAGAGAACAGCATTTAAGGGTTCTCTGCCACCACACACTTTATGGGAGCGCTAGGTTAAGAAGCTGAGTAAATGTCAGACAGGAATTCAGCTAAAGGGTGTTTACATGTGGTTTTAGCCACTTACCCAAAGCTTTTTAAAAGAATGCACAAGCTCTGTTCATTCTAGTCTTCTTTCTGTTAACATGAAACACACTTAAAATAGAAGCCAGTAGGACAGTTGCCAAAATCTGTCGATAAACATTATCTTTATAGTTAATGAGTTACTAAGTGTGTAGTGGGTATAGCGTTTAGTTAGCATTATGCAGTTCCGTATGTCACACACACACTACCTGATCACTTCTATTATAAGGGAGTATTGAGTCAACTGGTTTTCAGTTCCTTTCTAAGTACGGGCAAGCTGAGAGGCTGATGTTACGATATACATTGATCAGTCTAACTTTTTAATTTTAGACCTGGTATAAATAATAGCTGCACTTCAAAACTGAAGGTGCCATAAATGGATTTTTGAATTGAAACTATGAAAGACCACATTTGTTTCTTTAAAGAACTGCTCAATGGAAAAAACGCATTTTAAGCATTTTACACGTCCATTTACAACCCTGTTATTTTGTCTCGGAGAGAACAAAATAGGGCCTTTTCTTTTATGGAGGGCTCTTGGAACAAACAATAAGTACATAAGCTCTGCTGATTCTGCTGGTACCTCACAGTAGCCGCATAGCACAGAATAGCATATCATGGCACATCATTGCCTAGAATTATTTTAGGACCTTTTACCAGAACACCAAAATTAATTTATGGAGTTATTCCTGACCATATTCCTGATGGTTAGTGACCTGCTCCTAACCATCTGTTGTTGCTATATTGTTAGTCAGACAGCCCCTTCCATTTAAAGTAGATCACATTAAGCAACACACAAAAAGACAGAAGTGTGGCTGTTCAGGTGCCTACGCCAAGCCTACTCCTCCTCATAGACTGTGAATATTTACAGCACTTAAAACGTTAAATTTATAAAAAACAAACAAAAAAAACACTATTGCTTCCCTAAACACCTGTGAAACAAAAATGAAGTGAATAAATGTAAAGAACCTTTCTTTGTTTAAGAACATTAATACACCACTTAAAGGCATTTCTTTGATCTAATTTCTGAAATACCTTTTCATATATTTGTCCCTTTTTTTTTTATAATATGAAACTGCACGCTGCACCTCCAAAAAATATAGACAATAACTATAAATATAAATATAACTATTTATATAAATATAAACAATTTACATTAACTCACATTGCCAGAGATTTTGAAATCCTTTCCTGCATTATAAACCCTAGTTGAACCACTAATTGGAAGTGGGATTATGAATGTCATTTACCCCTCAGACCCTTTATGTAAACCCACACTTCGGCACTCTTATAACTACATTACTGTCATAATTAACCTCATTCCCAAAATTGCACCCTGTGGGAAACTATGCTATGCCTAACAGTTACCAGATAATCCCCATTAGGTTTCTACAGTAGGATTTATAATGAAAGAATAAACCCAGGGATCAAGGGGTAAAGATGGGTGACTCAGCTGTGTTTTATTGCAGTGTTAAATAGGCGTCTTGTGTACGTGTTGGTTGTATTTCACTTGATATAACTGTTTGTGGTATGCATGTTTGTTTTAGCTGTGCTGCTCTTTGCTCTGTATGGGGTTCCTTTGGTTGGGGCGGATATTTGTGGCTTTGAAGGAGACACCAGTGAGGAGCTGTGTGTGCGCTGGACGCAGCTGGGTGCCTTCTACCCATTCATGAGGAACCACAATGACCGACCCAATGCTGTGAGATACAGTTTATAACCACACTTTGCTACACTTTGTAACCATATCTAAACCACAGTAGATGTGATCCAGATTGATTATATACAGTGTGTGGAAATGGTAACCTGGATATTTGTGTGTGTGTGTGTGTGTGTGTGTGTGTGTGTGTGTGTGTGTGTGTGTGTGTGTGTGTGTGTGTGTTTATCCCAGCCCCAGGAGCCCTATGTATTTGGACAGCAGGCCCAGGCAGCAATGAGGAGTGCGACGATGCTCAGATACTCACTTCTGCCCTTCCTCTACACTCTGTTCTTCCAGGCACATACCTCAGCCAACACTGTGGCCAGACCGCTGTTTTTAGAGTAGGAGGCTGTTTCAGTTCCTGTATAAATAAACTGAGCTGAGGGGATATCAAGTGCACATGCCATGTACTTTGTAGGCCTGTTGCTGCACAATTTATACCCCCACTTCACTTTACATCTGTCAATGTAAAATGACCATCATAGAATCTCTGCTGACCAAATATTATTTGGTTAGTGGACCCTTCCTATCACAGCGGAATCACTTACCACATTAACTGGCATGTCCAAATCTACTGTATGGACAGCCTGGGGATCTAGTTGCTTGCACAGGGGCACCAAATGTCCAAGAGCACTGAAAGGTTGCTCAGAAAAAGTAAATGTTGTACTATTGCCTCTACTCCCAGACATCATTTACTAACCTTCATTTTTCTCTCCCTTTTAGATTCCCATCTGATCCAAATTGCCAGACCATAGACAGGCAGTTCTTATGGGGGAGTTCCCTGCTTATCAGTCCAGTCCTAGAGCAGGGAGCACTGGAGCTGGCAGCTTACCTCCCGCCAGGGACGTGGTACAGCCTGTACAATGTAAATATGCTTCTCAGGGTTGATTATCAATAGGGTGGTTACACATGACTGTGTAGATCTGCCTGTTACCTTCTTATCCTTTGTATGTCATGTTAGGGACAGCCTTACAACAGCAGGGGGCAGTACCTGCTTCTCTCTGCCCCACTAGATACCATCAACGTCCATGTGAGAGAGGGGCATGTTATTCCACAGCAGGTACTCTACACACATGCTCTGAAAGAACATGCCAATTGAATTTTACATGGGTTGATTAGTGTTGTTCGTTTATTTAGGTGCCTGCGCTTACAACTGCAGCCTCACGCAGTAACCCTTTCCTCCTCACTGTTGCGCTGTCCTCGGAGGGCTGGGCCAGAGGGGAGCTGTTCTGGGACGATGGAGAAAGTCTGGATACTTTTGAGCATGGAGATTACTCCTTCATCATCTTCATTGCTGGGCAGGTAACGCTATTTTTACATGAGATTAAAAAATTGACGTTTATTTACCTTATTATAATCTATTATACCTCTATTTTAAACTACACACTGAATATTTAGTAATTAATCATAACTACTATGTTTTAACTTCAGGGGTTTGATTGTCCTTACACTTAAGTTCTCAAGAAATTGGCAGTGCTTTTATGCTAACAGAGCCTGAAAGACACAATCATTTATATACACTATACACTCAGTTACTTTATGGTGCACCTATTCCTGACACAGGCATTTAGCTGCCTGCACAGCTTGTTTAATCGCCATAGCAAAGCAGTGCCGGTATAACAGGACGCTCTGGAGCAGCCATGCATGAGTCTAAAGTCAGCATGTCCAATGCCATCCAGTAGATAGAGGGGTATGAGGCCCTGCAGCACTGGGCTGTGGAGCAGTGGAACTGACTTCTCTAGAATGCCTCTGGGATAAGTCTGAGTGGCAAAACAACTCATGTAGGTCACTCCATGATTGTGTTACCATGTAGCCTGTTAATCTCTTAAATATTAAACCTCTGCGTTAAATCTGTGAAAACTGTTGAAGAAAAGCTGACTTTCTTTGCTCACAGTTTTGCAAATGAAACAAGGTTTGAAAATAACGTTGATTGAATTTAACGTTGGCACTGGATTAGCAAATACACAAAATGTAATAAAGTAGCATCCATGCCAAAGGCACAAGGACTTTAAGGGTATTTTAATGGTTTATTTTAAATACAATTATTTAATTAATAACTTACTTTGAACATATACTTTACATAGCAGGGTTCTACTGTCAAAGTGACTCAAACTGCCTTGGGCCCACCCGCAGGGCGAAAGTGTAAAATGCAAGTTATCCAAGTTAACTAATACATAAATTATTAAAGTTAGCCCCAGAAATATTCTGGCAATTTTATTTATTTTTTTGTTCCACACACCACCTCGCTGCATAAATTGCTGCTACTGTTACTGTACATACATAATTTATTGATATATATATATATATATATATATATATATATATATATATATATATAGATAGATAGATAGATAGATGAAGATATATATATATATATGTGTGTGTGTGTGTGTGTGTATATATATATATATATATATATATATATATATATATATATATATATATATATATATATATATATATATGTGTGTGTGTGTGCGTGTGTGTGTAAATAAATGAAGATTATGTTGGTATATTGAGGAACTGCAAAGTAAGAATTTCACTGTACAGTGTAAGTGCTAGTTTCCCCTCTTCATATGACCATAAATTCTTTATCTCGTGCATTCCAAATGGCACAGAAAATACCATTAACTCTTCGGTAATAACATCTAGTCCCAGTCCATTTATATTGTGAAGCATCATCCTATTAGTTTGCAGCATTTGACTGAATCTGTGCAGAAAGTATGGCTTAATACTTATTTTTTAGGCCAGAGTATGCAGACCAAACATTCTGAGACGAACCCCAACTCTCTAATGTAATGTTGGCAGTGGAACAGAACAACAGATCTTCATTATTAGAAAAATGCAGAATGATGAAGACTTGTATGTTCAAAGCCATGCTCAGTCTTCGAACGCAGAAGTCGGAGCTCCTGCTTTTCAAATCGCTAAAGAGAAACTGAAAAAAGGAGGCCATTTTGGTTTTATCTTCTTTACATGGTTTGCACCGGAGCAGCACCATTAGCTTTTAAAAAGGTTAGCTTCACCTCGTATCAGAGGGCACAACACCAATAATAGGACTGCATCTCCTCAGAGAAGTGTTTAAAGTGTAGAAGTAATAAGTAAGTCCTCTCCATCTAAAATGATACCATTATAAGAGTCTTAGCTTAGCAAAACAATGAACTACACAGCGTAGCCAGGAAAGCGTGAGCCGAGCAGCTGCGTGTGGGGAAACGTCTGTTCAAAGTCCTGGCCAACTGCCTAAACATCATCAACTTCAACACCATAACACTGCCTCCACCATGTTTGAAAGATTATCTTGCATGCTTCAGATCATGAGCTCTACCTTTCCATAGGTATGAATGTACATCTTTAACAAGGAAATAATCCTGGGACCCTCGACTTTAGTCATCTTCCAGTCCATCTTGATGGTGAAATTATGAAAATTTTGTCACTGATCAAGATAATCATGATAATCAACTGTAGATTAATCTTATTTTCTGACTATGTAATCATTTTCTCTACAGAATCTTGTTGGAAATGTAACTAAACCTGAATATTTCAACAGTTACTGCAATTACAGTAACCTATATAAACAAAAGACATGGAACAGTAAAGGGATTTTCCCATATTTTTGTATGTATCACATGTCCACATACAGGTGAGCTCAGCAAGGAAACTCAAGCCATGTAACTAGAACAACAAAGAAAAGCAACCAAACAAAAGGAAATAATACCTGCGGCCCTGTTGTGGTTCTAGATTTATTGCTGAGGACTTCCTTATTAAATTCTCTCTAAGTGAATCGTCTTGTCATTTCGTGGCATAAACAAAATTATTTTTATTGTTTTTTTTTTTTCTTTTCTGAGCGGTTACTCTTTAGACCAATGACCTCATCTGCCCTCTAGTCTCAGCTGGTGAGTGAGCCAGTGAAAGTGAATGGCGCTCTAGATGGCTTAGTCCTGGGAGAGGTGCGAGTGTTTGGAGTTTCAACCCCTCCTTCAGGTGTGTGGGCTAATGGGAAGAAAGTGCAGGATTACTCGTATCGCACTGACACCAAGGTAAGCAGCCATAATTGTTTTTGTATTCATGCATTATTAATGTTCTGGTGCCC
Source organism: Salminus brasiliensis (assembly GCF_030463535.1). Taxonomy (NCBI): domain Eukaryota; kingdom Metazoa; phylum Chordata; class Actinopteri; order Characiformes; family Bryconidae; genus Salminus; species Salminus brasiliensis. The sequence continues at coordinate 24,580,061 of NC_132889.1, read as the reverse complement.
AGTTGAGTGTTTAGTCATCTTGGCATCTGTCAAGAATGATTTGTAAAGCAGTTAAAACAGCCTAATAGTAGGACTGATGTCGAGTTATAGCACTCAGTACAGGTGTAATGCTGTGAGAGTGTGAATAGTTATGCCATAGAAGAACCACTTTTGAGTTTGTAGCCTTGAACCTTTACATTAAGAGACGGTTCTTTAAGGTTCCTCACACTTCACTTCAGATCTAATTTCAAAATATATAAAAAAAAATGGTTGGGCTTGGAGTGGTCAAGTGAACTAAGGCACAGGCAGATCGCTGGTTTGAATCTTGGGTCAAGATGCCTGCCATCAGCTGCCGGAGGCAGAGAGAGCACAATTAAGTCATTTCTCGAGCTCCTCTCATTAATTATTTGTTTATCTTTAAAATGTTTTTAAAATCTAATTTTTTTATAATTATAAAAAATCATTGGCCTTTCATAGACTTTCACAGGACACTAAATTAGATAGGACTAAATTAGGTAGAACTTTTTTTCTCCCACAGAAAATGTCCATCTTATGGCAACACCTAAAACAGAACAAATGTATGTTGTCTTTTAACTCCCCTTAACCTGTTTTACTTATTTGAATGTTGTGGGGAGTGAATGCCGTGACTATTTTGCCCCTGAAACCTGCTGACCTGTAACGTTTGAGCCAGATTGTGCTTCAGAGTTCAGATCAAGATGCCTGCCATCAGCAGCCGGAGGCAGAGAGAGCACAATTGGTCTCTCTGGGTGGCGTGATGCTGGCCAGCATAGACGTCTGCTAGCCTCAAGCTGGGTATCCAGCGCTTTCTTTCAAAAGTGTTGGTTGCTCGGTGATGTTGCATCGACAGCAGTTCAAAAAGAGGCAGTGTCTGGAAGCACATGTGTCGGGGGAGGCACATCAGTCGTCACCCTCCCAGTGTCAGCAGCCTTACATGTGATAGGGGGAGAGTACTAATAAGCGGGCTGGGTAATCTAAAACTGGAAGGACATTTTGAGAAAACATTAAATAAATAAATGAATGGATGAAATAAAAATAGTTCTAAGTGTTTACTGTTTGTCTGACTATTTTCATACCTGCATGTCATTTGACATTTCTGTTGATGTGTTTTGTAGGTACTTACAGTGTCCAGTCTCAGCCTGCTCATGTCAGAGACATTCACAGTGCAGTGGGCAGCCTCTGATATTACCAACACTAGTCATTTACCAACAGTTTATTAACAGACTCAAAAACCACCAATAAAGGTTTTCTTTTGTATGGTTGGATTTGCTTGTAACTCCATGTCCACATCATGAATGTGGACAGAAAAAATAAAAGCATGATCATGATAATGCTCATGAGAACAAATAAAGAACCACAACAGTGTTCCAAATATCCATACAACTCTGCTTGGGGACGGCCCCTTCCTGTTTCAACATGACTGCGCACCAGTGCACAAAGCAAGGTCCATAAAGAACATGGATGTGCGAGTTTAATGTAGAAGAACGTGACCTCAGCCTGATAGGACACCTGCAAGACTGCGAGCCAAGCCTTCTTGTCCAACATCAGTGTCTGACCTCACAAATGCACATGCTTCTGGAAGAATGGTCAAAAACTCCCATAAACACTAAACTCTTAAACCTTGTGGAAAGCCTTCCCAGAAGAGGGAAGCTGTTATAGCTGCAAAGCGTGAGCTGACATCATATTAAACCATAGGATTAAGAATGGAATGTCACTCAAGTTCATATGCGTGCGAAGGCAGGCGAGCGAATACTTTTGGCAATATCGTGTCTCTCCAAAAGGAAAAACCCGTACTAGGGCATTTCTATTGGGCCATTCGTAATGCCATTTCATGCCATTCACATTATGATGTCAAAAAGACATGGCGAGACAGTGAGCAGCCTTGACCCCCTACCGGAATTTAGCACCGCCCCGTCCCACTGAAGTTATAAGCAGTATCTCTGTCTGGGCTGGTTTATGAAAGTCATAATTGCTGGCTGTAAATGTAATGTACAGAGAATTTAAAAAAAAGAGGAAGGGTTGTAAAAACGAACTGTTTTTGGTACACGATGCTCCAAAAAGCCATTAGTGACCCATTAGTGGGGATAAAATATAGAATAATCTTTAATTCTATAATAATCTAATCTAATCATCTAAAAACATTTCATCCACAGGATCCACGTGTATTTTTCCACACTATTAATCTATTCTCATCTTCATACATCCATTGACTAATGATGCTGAGTTCACGTGATCACCATGACGTTGTCTGACGCATCCAGTCCGCTCAACCAATCACGTCCATGTCGGAGACGTGACGTCAGAAATTAAATGCGAGGAAATGAAACAATATTTTAATACAATATTTTTCCTAGCATTTATTAGTACGTCCGAGATGAAGTGAGGTTTGTTTTACGTTGTGAAAAAAAAATAGTTTTCGATTTTCTGGATCAGCGGACTGTTATCGCGGAAGCAGCGGAAATTTTGAGGGGTTGGGTTTCAGGATAGTAACGTTAACGTTAGAGCAGCAGCAGCAGCAGCGTGTCATGCAAAGGCACACGCACACACACACACACACACACACACACACTAAGAGTGTAGGGCAATTTCTGCAGGCTGTTTCGCAAACGTAACGTTAGTTTTGCCGACAAGAATTAAGCGTTAACATGGACGAGCGGCAGGCAGTGTAATTTCCTCAAGGACTGAAGGTAAGCGCTCGCCGTTGTCTTCCTCGCTCTCCGGCTCGTTTGAAGGCGTAAAGGCAACAGCGGGCTGCATCCCACACGGATGCGACCGCTAGTGATGGTCGGCTCTCCTGAATAAACCAGGGCGACGGTGAAGGTCTGGTGAAGTTGCTGTGTCTCTATGAGCCCTCTGCTAGGCTCGGAGAGGAGTTTTGCTGTGGGGCGATGTGTCTAACCAGGGCGAAAGGCTGAACATGTGCTGGACTGGTACCAGCCTCAAAGTCCGTGGATAAAGGCTATAGCTATCGTGTCAGAGAGAGGCCCGAAGACGGACGACCTCCATCCCTCAGCAGTGGGTTAGAGGTAGCAGGAACATGGGAGTCTGTTGAGTCGAGCTGCCGAGCTGTTTATCATCCTGTTCACTTATTCTGACTCATGTTTTGGCTGAATTACCTTTTGGCTTTTTACTTTCAGAACTTACTTACACTTAATAACCTGTTCGAGATTGTGTAGAGATGGAGCTAAACTCAGTAAGCACAGCTTGCTGTTTGTCCAGACCCTCATTTAGATGCCAGCCCTGTATTTCTGACACATGCTAGGGAAGTGTGCCAATCCCAGAAGAGCTTACTGGGCTATGTGGGGAAGTCTGGCGGTGTCAGAGAATTGCCCCAGAGGTGCTGACAGCAGACAGGAGAAAGGCCACATACTTAACCCCTAGGCCTTCTTCCTTTAGTGCTACAGGGGCCACATAGGAACCGTATGGTCGTGTCTCCTAGACCAGGGGAACAGGAATGGGGCATGTCTTCGAAAACTCAAGACCCCCAGTAACAAAGGGGCCAATAAAAGAATAAGCAGATTGCATTAAATAAGCAGGTATAAGAAGGTAGGTTTCCTAAATAAATGTGTGCAAAATGTGTAACTGCACTGTATCGTGTCGCTAAAACACTTAAAACTTAGAGAAACAGTGTGAGGAAAGTTCGGCAATTCATGTTTCGTTTAAAGCCGTTTTGTATTGTTTATTTTGTAACAGTTTGTAAAGCCTTAGTGATCTGTAACTGATTGCAAAATGTAATTTGTAACAATTTTACACTTTTTTTTACATTTTGTAACAATTAGCTAAATTGTAACATTTAGTAACAGCTTGAAAAATTGTAACATTTAGTAACAGTTTGAAAAATGTTTACATTTAGTAACAGCTTGAAAAATGTTTACATTTAGTAACAACTAACATTTTAATTGGTAACAGTTTGCAAAATTGTAACATTTAGTAACAACTAACATTTTAATTTGTAACGTTTGACAAAATTGTAACAGTTTGCAAAATGTTTACATTTAGTAACAACTAACATTTTAATTGGTAAGAGTTTTCAAAATTGTAACATTTAGTAACAGTTTGCAAAACTGTAACATTTAGTAACAACTAACATTTTAATTTGTAACATTTGACAAAATTGTAACAGTTTGCAAAATGTTTACATTTAGTAACAACTAACATTTTAATTGGTAAGAGTTTGCAAAATTGTAACATTTAGCAACAGTTTGCAAAATTGTAACAGTTTGCAAAATGTTAACATTTAGTAACAACTAACATTTGAATTAATAACTATTTGCAAAATTTCAACATTTACAAAAAATATTTTGTAACAACCTACAAAGTTTAATTTGTAAAGATTTGGGAAATGTGTAACAAATTCTAACAGTTTGCTACACTGACTTGTAACAGTTTGCAAAGATGTATCAACTTGTAACAGTTTGGAAACTTGTAACGTTCTTTAATTCGATATACATGTTCAAAACGGTGGTATTATGACAACTATGTGACCATATAACCCAGTGTACAGGAATCATTTACAGGCAAGTAGTGTCTATTAAGTTAATGTCATTAGCTGTATATTTAGTCTGATGGTACAAATAGATGCCTGAATAACCTGGGTCTGGTTTCCCAGACAGGGATTAATCCGACACTAAATTTTACTTTCAATGGAGAATCATCGTTCAGAATGCTCCAAGAGTCCAAGACTAGGCTTAATACCTGTTTGGGAAATTGGCTCCTGAAGTTTGGTGTTGGAGCTGTTAGGAGCGGTAACTGCTTAATGGGTGTGATCTGCCCCTCTGAAGCCTGTTTGAGAAAATCTTATTAGCTTCATCTGTGTTAGCTGGGTTTTGTAGCTAGCCAAATTGGGTGGCTCCTGTTTTTTTCCAGGTCACTGTGACTCCATACACACTCCTTTGGTGTGGCTACATTGCTGACTTTATTTCTTCAAGTGCTGGTGGATGTTTCCTTTTGTCTCCTGATCTTTGACTTGTGGCCTGGGTGATTTATTCAGTCTGCAGAATATCAGAAAGTTGTTTTCTGAGAGCAAAGGTCAGTAGGCCGCTGCAGATCATCAGCAGACACTTAGCCCTCTGTAATTGAAGGCAGACTTCATACATGACCTGTCAGATATCCATCAACTACAATACTTGGCCCTTCTGGAGTAGAACTGCATGGGAATATGTTGGGTTATTGGAATGATATTGCTATTCAGCAGATTAAAGCAACAGTATGTAGCATTTTTACCTTTAAATAACAGCTTTACAATTATTGTGATGCTTCACTGATCTGTAACAAGAAGAATACCGTCACTTTCGTTGCCATTCCAGGCTCGACACGCTACTAACTGTAGGTCGTAACTTGCAGGATAATGCTTGCGAGAACTGCATAACCCAAGTCATATTTGTGTCAAATCCGCTAATATTACCATATCACACCAGTCCACATGTTTTATTTACTTTCAGGGACATTATTTCTCAGCTTGTCCAGAAAATTATTTCCTTTAGTTGTGGTTTAAAGGGAAAATTACACTTTCCAACTGTGAGAGGAGCACAAGAGCTAGAAATGGCCATTTTCCCGTAGTGTTGCTTTAAATGCTTTTGTACTGGCATTGCATATTTGCCCCCTAGTCCACCGACACCTCTGTGTAAATGACCTCGGATGGGTTTCCCAAGTACATTGTAGCACAAGATGATTCTTAAAGGGTTAAGTAAGTGTCACTCTGCACTCTTTTCACTAGTTATGCTAATCTTAACCCTAAGATGCTGGTTTTGTTGGTTTTCTAAGTGAATTATGAAATGTCTGCTAGTTTTAGAGCACTAAATCTGTGTACCTGCCACATTTAAATGATTTATTATTGATGCCAAATAAACAGGGGTGCAAAAACTGTAAATAAAATTACTGTTTGTAAGTTTTATTCATCCCAGTAGTATATATATCTATATCTATCTGTGTCTGTCTGTACAGAAACGCTACTGCTATTGGTAAGTTATTGATATTGTTGGTTCAGTTCCAACCACAGCTCACAATGTATATACACAATGTATTGTTTATTTATTTATTTATTTGTGTTGTACCAATCGGTGCTTACATCCCATATATAGTGGCATGGGTGGAGGGGGGGGGTTAAATAAAAACAAATTAGCACCCCTGGTTAAAATTCTGTAACTGTGAAGAGTCAAGCGAGTAAAAGATGACCTGATTTCCAAAAGGCCTGAAGTTAAAGGCGGAGGACACATTTCGCTGTACATAGTACAGTGACAAATACATGCACCTTTACCTTTAGCAGTCTTCAGCCTGAAGTAATGTTTGTAGCAGAACCTACAAAAGTCTAGTTACTGTCAGCTTAAAAATGCTTAAAAAAGGCAAGTGTGTGTGTGTGTGTATATAATATATACCTTGCACCTTGTTGATGAGAGATCACTGGACAATGGCCAGACTGGTTTGAGCTGACAAAGGCTGCAGTAACTCAGATCACCACTCAGTTGCAGTTGTGCTGAGCACAAAAGCATCTTTCGACAAATGGGCGGGTGGGCTACAACAGCAAAAGACCACGTTGGGTTCCTCTTCTGTCAGCCAAGAACAGAAAGCTGAGGCTGCAGTGGGCACAGGCTCACAAACTGGACAGCTGAAGTCTGGAAAAACAAAGCCTGGTCTGATCAATCTCGATTGAATGCCGCAGATTCTGCTGACCATGTGCAGCCCTTATGGGCACAATTTACCCTTCGTCCAGTAAATGATGCACCATGTCACAAAGCGAAAGTCATCACCAGACTATTTCATGAACATGACGATGAGTTCAGTGTTCTTCTATGGCATTTCCAGTCACTGGCTCGAAATCCAAGAGAACGATTTTTGGATGTGATGGGACGTGAAAAGTCAGCCTGAAAGTGCTCCTGAATAATTTGCAGCAATTGTGTGATGCAGTCATATCAACATGGACCAGGGTTGGGGTTAGCAACGTCTTGTGAAGAATCATGGCTGGTTCAAGTGCAAAGAAAGGCCCTGCCCAGTATTAGTGTAGTGTTTCTAACGAGGGCTCAGCGAGTGTATATAATTAATGGAAATTTGCAATAGTGATAAATTATCACAGTATCGCTGGGTCAAAGGTTTTCTATTGACCGAGACTACGTCTGCTGGTTTCTATACAGCAGTTCCAGTTAGTCACGCTTGGTAAGCTGGTCTCGGATCAGTGCAAAGAGCAGTTTGTGTGGATGAGGTTATCTATGCAGGAAACAGCGGGCTAGAGGTAATCAGGAGAGGTAAACAAAACGGAGGAATAGGAGGCCGCTTTCAATAGAAAACGTTACTTGATTAAAGAGAACCATGATCAGGCCTAAACCACAACCTGTTAAACAACAAAACCTCCTGATGAGGAGAAGTTGCACAACAACGAACACATTGCATAATTTCCTTGACCCACTAAACTTGTACTGTGGGTAGCAGAGACCCGCTTAGGCATATCATTTGCTGGAAGTGAAAGAAGGAACTGGAGTGTTTTTGATTAAAAGTTTTGATCCCGAATTTGTTCTGACATAATAACCATCTTAAATGGCTGCCATTTGTGGTTTTCCCACACAGTTGTGTCAGCGAGTGTACGAGTGTGTGTGTGTGTGCACACACAGTCAAGATGTATTTGTCGAAGGTGTGACTCTAGATTAGTCAGTGATAAACCTGCTGTTGGGCCAGGAGGTCGACGTGGCATAAATTTAACACTCGTAACTGTTAACTGAGCCGGTTGTCTTCATGTTCATGTTTTTTTTCGTTTTTTAACCATTGCTGAAACTGCTTATGTTCATTACCAGATGTGAAAACGTCTAATTTGATGGCATATTATTGTAAATGGGTAAAGGTGCTGGATAGAAAATGCTGAATTATGTATTGATCGTATGCAAATTTCACTTATAATTTAGCAATTTTTTTAGATCACCTTCAGTATATCTGTGCAAGCAAACAAGTATGTGTTAGTTTGAGCATATTAAAAATTCCTATTTACATGTGCTGTATATGATGCTGGATTCTCACCTCCCCTTGACAATGCATGTAGTTCAACACAAAGCTAGCTAGCAAGTTCAACAGACAGTCTCCCCTGCCCCCCTTCTCCCCCGTTCGGTGCAATGAGCATGAATGCCCCCTGTTGCTTATTGGCTAAAATAGTGTTGGTGTGGCCCACTGTGTTTGTTTCCCATTTGCAGAGCCAGGGCTGAGTACGAACACCGGACTTTTTCCAGGAGCGCAAAACAGATCGGAGAGTCTACAGCAGGGCTTCTACTATTCGATTCACATTTTGGATAATAGACAGTTAGTTAGTCAGCAGCAATTCCTGGGCCAGCTCCTTGTCCATGTTCTCACTGATCTCCTGTTATACTGTATAAGACTCGTCAGCACCCCTGTACTCCACCCTCATCGCCGTCTGTTCGGCTAAAACAACATGAAGGTAGCTGGTCAGTCCCCTGCACAACAGGAAATATGCTAAATGGGAGATAACGTTCTTACACGTGAAGGAGATGAAGTAGGATGCAGAATTAGTGATGTCACAGGTCTGTAATCGCTGTAAATCCGTAGGCCTACATATATCTGAACGTCACAGTTATATAATAGTAATAGTATATACAGTGTTTTAGTGACAGACTGTACATAACAAATGCAGTAAATCAATATTTATCACCTTCTGAACCTCATTCAGAAAAAAATGCCATACTGGTCAACTGCAGCTAATGATGCAAACCTGCTAACACAGGTAGTGACCAATAAACTCCTGACAAAGCTCATGACAAAGAACTATCGGACACTCGACTACTCAGCAGAAGCGAAATGTTATGAGCGAAGGTGTTTATATGAATTTCTGAATAATTTATTGATTATGCATAATGCTTTATTTATAGTGACCTTTGTTGGTACACAGTTAGAGGTTTGTTACGTGAATATCACTAATAAGTGTAAATATCAGGCACAGTAAACAGTTTAAGATGTAGTTGTGCAAGTCGTGATGGAGCATGAATTATTGCCTAAAATGAAAGTGTCGTTTTTACTGTGCAATCGGCAGCACCTTGATTCATGTGGAAAAAAAACAAAACAGTCTGGCCATCTCAAGCTGGTTAAGCTTGTTGACCAGTTAAGCTTTTGACCAGCACAGGATATGGTTTTGTTTGATGGTTTAGCTAATTTACAAGTATGGTCAATCCGACCAAGCTAGACAACCAGAATGGCCAAGCTTGACCAAGCTGGTTGACCAGCATGACCGCAACATGCAACATAAACTGTGCTGGTTAACCAGCCAACTTACCAGCATAGGGCAATGAGGATCAGCGTTGGCCATCTGAAACCAGCTGGTCTTGAGCTGGATTTTCTAGCAGGGATAAGTAATTAGAGAATACGAATATCTAGTATGTTGGTATGTGTTCCATACAAAACAAATATCTGCCCACCTTGCAGGCTGTGTCATGAACATTTCAGGTGCTAAAGGTTATCACTAGAGACTAAACAGCACTATGTAATTAGCATAATGTGGTCTTAACAAAATGTTTATTGTGCATTATTTCCTAATATTGCAACTGTTAGTGATTTTCACACAGCAGATCTCTAAACATTTAATAAAGGTTATAATGAATGAATAGAGAATGCATAGAGAATGAAATAATCAGTTTGAAAATGTCTAAGGTTTCATTGAACAAAGACCCAGACCTTAATAAACCCCTAACTCGTGTTCCTTAAACTAAAGTGTTACCATTGGTCTGATGACGTTTGCACAAGCTGTTTCCGTCACATGACTGAAAGAGCGAAAATGCAGATGACCAAGAGTGCTGAGCAGGGTTATACATGACCCAAAAAGTGTGATAGAAACACACTGCATCCACAGCTGAAGCTCAGCAGGGTAGCATGGTGAATGACTGAGATAGGAAAACAGAGCTAAAACTGTGTTGTTTTCTTCTAATCCCTCTTAGTTTAGTGAAATGTAAAGGCAACACTGACCGAAGAGATAAACTACACAGCTCATCAGACAGGCTGCTGCTAATGCTTGCATACACACAGTGAACATGCCTTTGTTTTTTGGTCTCACATCCACACCACGACTAGGCCTAAAAGTTAGCCCACTGAAAATGTCTTGGAAAAATAAGGTGGGGCTTTTAGTGTGTGGTGAGCTAATGTCAGTCTTGTTACAAATGTTACAAAACACAGACTGTTTTGATTATCTGTCCTTTAACATCGCAGGAGAAATATTCAGAATCACATTGGAAACATCTTGTAGTAACAGACTGCATAGACTGCACAGAGTCTACAAATATATATATATATACACACACATACACACATATATATATATATATATATATATATATATATATATATATATATATATATATATATATATATATTTATTTATTTATTTGTTTGTTTGTTTGTTTGTTTGTATAAGTCACCCAACAGCAATGTGAAAGACTAGTGGATAGCCTGCCAAGATATGAAAGCTATGATTGGCAGTCAAGGTTATTCCACCATGGTGATTTCTAAATGCTCTCAAAGTTCAAATATTAGTAGTGTGTTGTTTAAAGTTGAATAATAACTTCTTTGCATTATTATTATTATTATTATTATTTTATATATATTGTTTTCATTATTTGGGCAGTTGTTTTTGAGCAGTTGGCATTTCTGCAAACGATTGCTCTGAATAGTAATATTTTTATTTGAAATGTAGGGGAAATGTTGTCTATGGTTACAACACAAATATAAATTTTCCATTAATTTATAGGCAACACATTGCCTATAAATAGTACAACCAGAGAAATTAATGGGTGGTCTCTTAATTTTATCTTAGTTCATAATGTAACGTAAAACACTACAGAGACTTGGCATTTCTTGCTCCCGGGCTCCCCTTACAATCGAGAAATGTAAACTTTGAGCCACCGCTAAATGACACATTTTTCTTGACAAGCTGAGAGCTACAGAAGCACTACTGCAAATGGTCTACTACAAAAGTGATTTTCAAGTGTTGAGAATAAAGTTGTTTAGAGGATACAGAAGCATACCTGAGGACGCAAAGTTGAGGGAATGGTCTTGGGAGTGTTTTTGACTGTTTTTAGGCACAGTTGATATCCAGGTTTGCTTGATTCTCCCTTTTAAACAAACTCAGCAACTCACAACTACGGTGGAAATCTTACACATCAGATAAGTCGTAATTTTGAAACACTGTCCTCATTTTGTGATGTCTGCATCTTTAAATACAGTGCAAAACTGAAATATTATACCACCTAACCCTTATTTTAACATTTAAAAAAAAGATGCAGTTCAATTGGCCTAGTGCGTCAATGCATTTTTATGCTCCTATTCATTATTCAGTTGTGGGAATATTCTGTTTGCAATTACTGTCCAGCATAAATCAGCCTGGTCCTTTCTTTCCATAGCCACTGCTTGGACTGTCTGTAACCATATAGCTGGTGCAGTTCAAAAGATTTATGATTGCACAATATTTAAAGTGTAATCAATTTCTCCGTATTGATGAGTCCTGTCATCTCTGTAGTGATGTTCTCACTAATGCTGAACTGTGCTGAAAGTCAGCTGGGGAGCTAGTGGTACAGTACGGCTATTGTTGTTTCTAACAGTGTTCCAGTCTCTCTACTTGTTGCAGATCTGTATACAAACCAGTGAATTATAGTGAGTGTGTAATTGTCTACATGATCACACTGCGACTCTTTGTATCTATCTTGGAAACTGGAAAGCAAGTTATACATTTTTCTTGTTTCACTTCTTCTCTGTAAGCTCACTGTACGTACATTTACTTTAGGGTACTCTACATTTTATGTTTCTCTCTCTGTCGCTTTCTCTTTCTGTCTCTCAGAGGATGGGATCAGTACCCTGGTGCCGGAGATGTCATTTGGTCGACTCCTGCGACGCGCCTCCTCCAAAGCCTCTGACCTCTTGACTTTCAATGCGGGGTCACGGCCCGTGCTGGATGGAGAGATCATCTTCTCCAAGAACAATGTGTGTGTGCACCCGGCTGAGCCGCTGCCTGGCCTGCCAGAACACCATCCAGGTACTGCTCACACACACACACGCTATTATAAAGTCTAGGATAACCTGGATTAGTTCAGCAATTAAAAATGAACATCTAATCTAATCTAGTGTAATGTTGTTAAGCTGCTTCTTTTTTTAGCTATAGGCTCCTGATTACATGCACCATAATTGCCAAATAAAGAACTATATTTGGCTGAGACCTGATGTGTATTTTTCATTTCTTCTAGCTATTTGGGATTAGTAGGACCTAACAAGTATAAAAACTAAACTTAGTCTTTGTACAGGAAGTCGTTTTTGCAAAAAACAATGTCCTCATATGAGGCAGTTTTATAAAATTAAGTATCATGGTGCAGAGAAACAGAAATGTAATGTCCACATATGAGGACACAAAATAAAGAACGTAATTGGCCATTTCTCCTTAGACTAACATCAGGGATTATCCCAATACTAATTAAAATGAGGGTGGATTTCATATTAGCAGCACCTTTCCACAACCCGTCTTCACAAATCACAGCTCCACCCCACCTAAACTGTCTTAACTATCTAAAGTGTCTCAAATTGTGTCTGACTGACTACCAGTAGGGTTGGACGGTATCCAACAAACTGCTGAGCTATTGAAAATGTGAAATAAGACCGGTTCTGCCCTGTTTGGACATAAGCATAAGTGAAACATAAGCATAACTTTACCTCCATGCTCTGATATACCAGAGAAATTCAGTGTCCACCTTCTGCCAGAAAACAAAAGCTTCAAAATAACTCCCTGTAGCCACTGGGTTGTTTACATCACCATGATTACCCCAACTTCTGTGCAGTCTGAGACTCTGGGACACTAAGGACTACTGTCTTACTGTATCATTATTTTTGGACATAAATTGTCAGTCTTACAAGTCATTGTTCACCCAGATAGGACGGCGTAACTTAGTAGCTCTATTTTCTTTGGCTCAGGTTACCTGTGTGTGCACCTGGAGAAGGATGAGACTCTGGGCTCCACCCTCATCCTCACGTGGGTGCCCAACTCTCGCATCCAACGGCAGGACGAGGAAGCTCTGCGCTACATCACTCCGGAGAGCTCCCCAGTGCGTCGTAACCCGCGCCGCCGGGCCCATCCGCCTCAGCCCCGCCCACCACCTGCCACGGAGGAAGAGGAGGACGAGGAGGCGGGAGGGGAGCCGAACCTGCAGCAGCTGCAGCTGGAGGACGGAGACGAGGGCTCATGCGAGCTGTCTGCGGACGAGGTGAGCCGGGACAGCACGCTGGGCTCCGATTCGGACACCTTCTCCTCGCCCTTTTGCCTGTCCCCCGTCAGCGAGGCCCTAGGAGAAAGCAGCAGCTCCGTCTTCCTGGACAACGAGAGCAGGTGAGAGGGGTTGAACACGTCTTTTCTGGATGAACTTTATGCGAACAAACAGGTGACCAGTCAGCTTATTGGTTATTGGACCAGTCAGCTTGTGGTAACTGTTCCTGCTGGGGATCAAACCGGCGGCATTCCAGTCCTCCAACTTTAGGCCACAACTGCCTGTAAAAGCATTCGGTCTCCATGTCGGGGAACTAAACCCTCTAGTGACGGGTGGAGAGACTGTCCACTACACCAACAAGGAAGATGTTTAATGCGTACAGTCAAAGATTTACTACTCACATGCACATATACTGGCTCAGTGGTTAGAGCGCCGGGCTATCGATAACAGGGTTGTGGGTTTGATTCCCGGGCTCGGCAAGCTGCCACCGTTGGGCCCTTGAGCAAGGCCCTTTACCCTCTCTGCTCCCCGGGTGCTGGAGTTGGCTGCCCACCGCTCTGGGTGTGTGTGTACTCACTGCCCCTAGTTCACTAGTGTGTGTGTGTGTGTGTGTGTGTGTGTGTGTGTGTGTGTGTGTGTGTGTGTGTGTGTGTGTGTGTGTGTGTGTGTTCACTACCACAGATGGGTTAAATGTGGAGGAAACATTTCGCTGTACATAGTACAGTGACAAATATGTGGACCTTTACCTTTACCTTTACTTGGGAGTAGGGGTGGAAATCTTTAGGCTCCTCACAATTAGATTATAGTTCAGAGGGCTGTGATGCGATGATCATCTTGATCCTGCCAGTTATTGGTAAAAAAAAAAGGCACAAATACATTTCAGTTTCAGTGACTGTCCATGCATCACGTTACAGCTATCCTACCTGTTTTCTTACATCACCTTGGTTTTGGTCTCATTGTACAGTTTGGGGATCACAGTGCTGTAACTCAACTTACAGCAATGAAAGCCCTGGTTCTCACTGACTTGGAATACGGATGCAGATGCTTGGCAATAAAAGCTGCAGTAGAGTTTGTAATTTGTTTCCCCCTTTTCTGATTGTGTTTCGCGATGGTCCTTTGATTGGCGACAACGATAAACGCCTGGTTGTAGTTTTTCGTGCTGGTTAAACCAAAGTGCTTCCATACCTTTTAAATGCACCCATCACCCATCTTGCGTCTCTGTGCAAGCTGCTGGCTGTCCGTCGCCACTTCACCTTCGCACTTCCAAGTTTCTGGCGTTCGTGTTCCATCAATATTCCATTATCAATGTTTAGAAAATCCTTTTTTGCCATTTGTGAATCGATTCAGAGTCGTCCACGTTCTCAGCAATATTTTTAGCCTCTAGAGATGTAATTGTTGATGGAAAATACCTGGCTCATTATCATCATTTGTTTTAGTTTAGAAGCAGTATTATTTACAGTTTTAGTCTCTTTGGGTCACATAACTAGCCTCCTACAGTTCAGGACTCATTTCCACTTGTTTGCAGCGCACCCCTGAAGTGGCCAGCAGTTAGCGACGGCATACAAAGGTCTGTACTGTGCTCAGATTATTCTTTTTTGGTTGTTTTAGCAGTTGCAATGAGGTTATAAAATGGTATTTATTAGACTGTATTGACTATACAGTCCAACAATTCAATGGGTGCCTGTTGATTAAAGTGCAACAATTTTGTGCAACAAAAAAAACATGGCTACAGACAGACCAACTACATCGACCAACCTCTCTAATTGCTATAATAACATGCCCCATACTCTTTTCTGAAACATGGTCACTGATGTGTGTTTTCCAGGGTTCACTGGATTCACACAGTTAGAGAAGCAGCCTTTGTGACCACAAGGTTTGATCCCCTGAACTGACAGAATATGGCTGAAGTGTCCTTGAGCAAGACTCCTAACCCCCTACTGCTCCCAGTGTGCTGCAGCGTGGTGGGGGGCTGCCCACTGCACGGATGGGTTAAAGGCGAGGTCCAATTCTTTTGTGTGCAACGTAAAGGGTGATTGACTTCTTCGCTAGCTAACATCCAATCCGGTAGCAAAAACACTGCTGCAGCTAACAAATAACTGCAGCGCTACAGGAAATAGTGTTGACCAAGCGCACTAGTTCACCACAGCAGTGAAACATTTACTGAGCAGCAGAGTAACGAGCAGCAGCAGTCTCTCCCACTAACCTCGCGGGTTTTACTGTTTGCCGATGTCCCACCCCCATTTAAAAATGGATATTTTGATTGGTTCTGCCTCAGCGTTCAGAACAGAAGCATTGCCAAGCACTCTATCCTTTGGCACTCCTTTGGAGCCCCTGCATTTTAAAAAGGGATTGTAAAACATTAACCACGCATCTCTTTGAAAGCTTCCCTAAGGACCTTTAAGGTCTAAGTGTCAGTGTAATGTTCAGTTATTGTGCATGAATTTCCAGCGAAAGCACACAGGGCACAAAAACATTTGCGGTTGCAATGCTAACACTGACCACGAAGCTCCTGATCCAGTGGTCTGGTGGTGCATTTGAAGCGGTGTGCTGGAGCAGGTCAGGTCAGTGTAGTGCATGCAGTAACTGTAGCAGCACGGAGCTTATCCATAATTCATGCTAGCTTAGCAGGGCTTATGTTCCTCAGCAGGATACTATCTCGTATATTACATTTCCTTCATGTGCTACACATGATGTTGCGGTGATCTCTTGCCGGAAGGTTTGGCGAATATTTCAGTATTGTGGAAGGAAGTTCAGAGCATTGTATGTATAGGATAGGTGTGTGTGTGTGTGTGTGTATATATTACATACTGTGATAAAAAGCTTAAGATTGTGGTGTTATCTGTAAAACCATGCATGCAGACTCTAGTTGAGCTGGCACTGGTGCATATTAAATGGAAGCATTGAAGTGTATGAAATCGTATTAAAATATTTCTGGATCAGTTTCTGGGACTTTCTAGGTGATGACAAATAGTCATACTCTGTTTACCTCCTAAAGGGCAGTCAACACGTGCCTTAATTCCGTAGGTAGTTGCACAACTTATGGATGTAATGCAATTTGGCAAACAATTTAATACTTTTTTTTTAACTTTCAGTACTTAAATTAAGCTAGTCTGTGTTCACAGCCATCCATAGCCGGGAGTCCAAAAGAGAGCATAACTGGCCTCTTTCACTCTGGGTGGGTAGGATGGCCCTCCCTCAGCACCATTACTCGGATGTAACAGATTTTACAGTTGGCATTCTTCAAGTTCTTTCAGCTGTTTAATATTGTGTTGTTAGCAGAAAAAAAAGGTATAAGTAGCTGGAGGTCTTGGAGGAACCACATACTAGCTTTTACCCCAAATCAAGTGATTCCCCTTACAGCGAGGGAGTGAAATTCAAGCTTTGAGCTATCCCTAAAGAATGTGAATGATATATATGCATTTCTGGGCAAGCTGAGAGAAACTGAGCCATCACTGAAAGTGAAAGGAGCATGTGATCTGAGGCGGTAGAGCGATATTACAGAATTTTACATGAATAAGACTTGTGAGGGTTGTCCTGCCATCCTGACCAGGTTATATGCTGCAGTTTCAGAGTATGGTATGGTATTGGAGTATGGTAAAATGCTAAATAGTGTTGCTCTTAAGTCTCTTTTTTTAAAAATGATTGTATTTATTTTTTATATATTTATATATAACTTGATTGACTTTCTCAAATTCTGCAAATTTGCCTTTGGGTAAAATGTATAACATCCGGTTTAACATCTAAAACTTAAGAAAACTAAAACAGAAATTCTCCGTTTTACCTGCCAGAGAACCAAGCACATTCAGAACCGGGAGGCTAATGCTAATGCTAATACACACTCGCTGTAGAACCCTGTTCATAGCACATTCATCCCACTATCAAACAGTTATAAACAGCAACAGATATTAGTTCAGAGTGTGTAAAACTGCACACACACAAAGTGATTTCACTGCAGTGTTTTAAAGGCACTGGGAGCTGATTGGTCAGAGTGGATTATAAGATATTAAACACGCTATAAAACAGTCATTTTAAGAAAAGTCTTTACTAAACTAAATCAGTCAGTCCAGAATGTCTCATTATAGAAACTGCTACTACTGTTATATTTGTATTATTTATATATAGTATATTTTATCTCAGCATTAATTAACAACACATCTAAACTGTGTTGTGTATTATTTATAATATTATATAATATTAATGTGTTTATTATTTAAAACTGTGGTTGTATTATTTATACAAACACAAAGATCAGATTGGTATCAGCTGATACTCAAAATTAAGAGACTCTGATTCGATCGGGGGGAAATTAACTTGATCAGGAAATCCCTACAATACACCAGTTATTGTGATCGAATGTACATCATAATATTTGTCTAATCAGTTGGAATTACTGTTCTTTTTTCCATCATTACATATTATTTATGCTCAAGTTGTTTTTGAACACCTACCGTGAATAAAAGTGAATAAGAGAACTAAACCCAAAATGCAAAATTTTCAGCCAATTAAGTCGTAGAATAACTGTTATCATTAACGATTTGGATTTTTAAAAAAAAGGAGATAAGTAGATCAAGTGGATAAACAGGTAAACGCTTCAGTAGAAGTTAGGATACAAAGTAATCTGAAATGTCAGTTTGTTTATGTTCACTATGTTTGTTCTTTGAAGAGTGATTGTTCTGTCGGTTGTTTCAACTTGACCTTTTGACCTTTTTGGCTATACCTCGCCTTGAGGTTAGTTGAGGTACCTTCTTATTTGCTCTTTTGAAAAGTGGCCACTTTTGAACGTCTGGAGGCTGGAGTGGCCCGAGGACAGTGTTACTACCACAACAAAGAGTAGGCTGGCTTTGAACAGCGGTTTTGCTGAAGGTGTGTTATTGTTTGGAGGTCGGGACTTCTTCATCTGGGTCTTGAAAGCTAGGTTAAAGAGTGAGCCTTTTGATCTAGAGTGCAGTTGTCACTATTGATGTATTAGTATGTTCTACGTCCCCGCTGCCACCAATGGGCAGCTATAGACCTTCTATAATGCCCTCATCCATTTTTGGAGTGAAAGCAGTCCCTGTAATTTGACTGACCCTTTTATTTATTTATTTATTTATTTATAATTAATGATTTTATTGAATGAAGTTATTAAATAATAGTAATAGCAGAAATACAATTGTATCTTCACTGCAGATGTCCTTTAGCCACAAATCTCTCCTTGTGTTGTTTTTGGGCTTTTGAGGAAGTGAAGAAAATCATACACATGATGTTTTTGTGTTTGTTTGTTTGATTGGTTGGTTAGACGTGTATAATGCGACACAGCAGCTTTTAGACATGTCCAAAAAAGCTGGTCCTCCAGACCACAGGGAAGTGACGAATTTCTACTCTCTTCTGCTGTTTCGTTGTCAGTTGAAGCGTCATTACAGACCTAGCAAAACTAATTTTTCAACCACTTGGGGGCGCACAAGCCAGGTTTGGAGCTGGAACAGTATAATTTATCAGCATAAAATGGCTTTTGTTGGACAAATCACTTCAAGAAGCATGTCTGTAGAAATGTTTGTAAATGATAAAAAATAGCATTTACTTGCTTTTTAAATAAATATAAATGTGAAAAAAAAAAACATGAATAACAGCACAGAGTGGTACAATTCATTTTGCTGTAGCATAGCGGGTAACATCACTACCTTCCTCATGGCAGACTAGGGTTCAATTCTCCGGCCAGATCAGACTCCTAACTTACATTTGCCTACCTTTTGTAACATAATTCAAATTATAATGAATAATTAATTATGTAAGTCGCTCTGAATGGGTGTAAGTGTGAGTTAATGTTGCTAAATGGATGCAACCAGCATGGTTAAAATAAACATTGCTTAAAGAACCTATAAGGAACATGGGGACATTCATATGTGCTTCCTCACAATAGTATTAAAAGTACCTAATTATGTGAAACGCGTATCTTCATTATTCAGTACTTGGTTCTAAATGCTAAATGCAACCAGCTTGAGCAGCATGGCCATGCTGATTAACCAGCATGACTAAGCTAGTTGATGAGCATGACCATACTGGTTGATCAGCATGGCCAGGAAGACCAAGCTGGTCAACAAACATGACCGTCATGACCAAGCTGGTCGACTAGCATGACCAGCATGAAGTCTGACCAGCTTATCATGACCAAAATCAAATGCAGCATACCCTAAGCTGGTCATGAGCTGGTTAACCAGTTAACTTTACCGGTGTAGGGTCTGTTTTTGTCTGGATATCCAGCTTTTCAACCAGCTTGACCATCAAAGATCAGCTTAGGCCATCCAAAAACCAGCTGGTCAGCAGTTTTTAAGCAGTGTTTATAATATTTATGTCCTGTTTGTCCATCTGAACTTTGTGAAATGTGTAAAGCAACACTCTGTGTTAATGAATGCCAGACTTGAGCCACTGCTAGTTTGATTTCCAGAATCGAATTAAAAATTTAGTTGTTCGACATTAAAGAAATACTGTAGCTCTAATTTACACAGTTTATCCCCTTAGTCCATATGTAGTCTGTCAACCAAGAAATATGTAGGGTCTGAAATACAATCTCAAATACTGTAAGTAGCATCAATGTTAGCGTGCCTAAATCGTTAAGGTTTACGGCATTTAGCAGACTCTCTTATCCAGAGCGACTTACAAAGGGCTTTGATATCCATTATGGGAATAAATACTAGCCAGAACAAAATAGGTTAGAGTCCAGCCTACTGTTAAACTCAGCTACCTAAAACCTACACGCATCATGCCTAGAGAAAAAAAACACACATCATAAGTGCAACATCTTCAGTCTGCATTTAAAGACCGTGAGGGACTCTGCAGGACAGAGACGAGTCTTGACTCAGGTCTTCCATGCATCCTGAAATCTTCACATACTCTCCTCAGAGTGTGTTCAGTTGTTTGTGTAGAAGCACATTCAGATTCTTGCAATTTGTTAACTCGGGTTTGTGTCTTGTAATGCTAATGAGCAGCCACATGAGGGAGCCACAGAGGAGAAAATGTCCTTCCTGAGGGGTAAAGGCTGCAGTGTTTCTTCTACAGCTCTGTTCTTGCCTTTTTTCTAGTAGAGTGGAGTGAGTAGAAAGTGAGAAAGCTGTACTAAGCAGGCTGAAGAGAGCATGATAGCATTTTGTTCTTTCTGAGTTTGCTTCCTGGATCACGTCTGCTGTATTTATTTCTCTCTTGCTTCCTTCCTTCCTTTCATTCTTTTCAACTCTTTCTGTTTAGCTTTAATTTCTACAGAATTTATTCTAAGCCACTGCTTTTGGATTCTCTGTCTTGATGACTTAAAAGGCCAAGGAAACCTCTTTTTTTCTATTAAAGAAAGCTAACCAACCAAAAACTAGCTCGCAAGTTAGCTTATCTCTCTGTGCCGACCTGTCATCTCGCATTTGTTCGTCCTCTGGCCAGCATTCCGCATGTGGTTTTGGATGCAGGTCTAACAGATAAGTGTCTTAAAGAAGGAAAGGGGCATTTTCACTGCCGTCTTTAAGGCATGGCTAAACAAAAGCTGGAGAATGTTTTTGATGGACATGGAGATCAACGACATCTCCTGCTTGTGACGAACAGCCTATTTCACTCATTTCTCTCTGTTCCATTGATGTTTTCTTTTTTTCTACTTTTTTCTTTCTTACCTCCTTTTTTTCATTATTTTTTTCTTTATCTTTTCTTCCTTCTTTCTTGCTTTTCTGTAATTTGTGTCTTTACCTGTCTTTGTCTCTCTTTCTTTCTCTTTTTCTTTATGTCTAGATGAGGTACAAATCCATACAAACCCCTCTATTTTTTTTCTTTACTTTTCTTCTTTTCTTTATCCTTTTTTTTTCTTACCTCTTTTTTTCTTTTTGCTTAATCTTATCTTTATTTTTTATTCATCTTTTTGTCCTTCTTTCTGTCCGGCTTTCTTTCTTGCTTTGTGTCTTTATCTGTCTTTTTCTTGCTTGCTTGCTTTCTTTATGTCGAGATGAGGGCAACAAATCCAGCAACCCCTCTAATTTGCATTACCAGTTCCAACAGGTGTTGTGGGCACAATGTTCCCTGTTCAATCATCAGCCGGACTTACAGACTTAGCAGAACTGAATTCTCAACCACTTGGGGGTGTTTTCTTTTTCTTTCTATCTTTCTTTTTTTCCTTCATTTTCTTTCTGTCTTTCTTTCTCGCCTCTCATAATTGCATTTTTTGTTTTTCCTTCTTTCTTTTCTTCTATCTTTAATTTTTCTTTTGTTCATTTTCTTTCTTTCTTTTTGCTTCTCTTGATTGCTTTGTTTTTTTGTTTGTTTTTTTTGTTGGTTGGTTTTCTTATGCTTCTGTCCATCGTATGGTATCTTTCTTTCTTCCTGATTCTCTGAGTTGTTTTATAACTTTTTTTGTCTTTCTTTTTCTGCTCTATTTTAATTGTATTGTTTAATTTCCTCTTTTGTGTTCCGTTTCTCTCTCCCACAGATGTGTTGTAGTTTGATTTTCTTTATTTATTTATTTCTCTTTCTCTTTTTTTATCTTTCCTGAGATTGTATTATTAGTTTTTTTTTTTGTTTTGTTTTGTTTTTTTCCTTATCATTCCTTCTATCCTTCCTCTTCTATTGTACTGTTGCTTTCTTTCTCTTTCTGTAATTGTATTGTTGGACTCTTTGCTTTTTGCTTTTTGATTTGTGTGTGTGTGTGTGTGTGTGAGCTCTCCGGGTCAGCTGTGAGGATTAAAGAAATGAGGATTGTTTTGGCTGCGTGAACTCGCTGCTCTCTCTGGAAGCTGCTTCACATTTAATTGATGGCATTAAAGGGGCTGGAAACTGGAAACATGTCACTTGGAATGTGTGGGAGTGTGTGTGCGTGTGTGTCTGCGGTTATGTGAGTATGAGCGAGAGGAGAGTTTGTGAACATAGAGACTGATTGTAGAGGTGAAAAAACAGTCCCTCTCTCATTCCATCAAAAGAGGTCTGTGTTCTCCAATTAAAGCATGCGTGTTTTGCTGCTGGGTGTGATGTTTCTGGGGTTTGTTAAGCAGCCTCTGTAGATAAGACGCGTGAGTGTACTGTACTGTAAATCTCCCGAGGCTGTACATATTTATAGCTGTGTACAACAGACGAGACGGAAACACTCCCAGAGAGCCTTCATCCCAGCAGGGAGCACTCAGCCTACCTGCTCCCATCCAGAGAGAGAGAGAGAGAGGGGTGGATGGACATGGGGGGGGAGGGAGAGAGAAAATCTAATACAACAATAAAGGGCAGTTGCTGTTTTCAGATCAGTTTTATGTCACCTGATATTTTTTTTTAATTTGCTTTTGTTCTTTCTTTTGCTTTGGAAAGTTGGCGTTTAGCTTGTAAGAACAGTTTACTGATAAATGGTTCAGTAGAAATTGTCAAAAATGGCATTTAGCTTCCATTACAGGAACATTTGGCCTCATACACCAACTGTTACTGTCACTATACTGTCACGATGGACCAGGAGTCACAAGTTCGAATCCAGAGCCATGCCGCTTTGCCATCAGCAGTTCGAGAAAGCACAATTGGCCATGCACAAATGGTGCTCGCTCCACCCTCCCTCATCAGCCTGTGTTGGCTGGCACAGGCGTATGTTAGCTGGTGTGGTAGAGCTGTGGACACGTCGCTTTCCTCCGAGCCTGATGACCGCATGGCAATGCCACATTGGAGAGGTGTGTTAAGTCCTTACCCTCCTGACGTCGGAAGCATTGCTAGTGCTAAGGGGAGTTATGAAGGGGTGGGTCAATCAAAAAGAAGGAAAAATCGGACAAACAAGGAAATTTGTTCTACAGTGTCCAAGTTTCCAAGTCATGGAAGCTCTTGAAAGATGAGAAAATGAGATGAGAATGAAATATTAGTGATAACCTGGGGAAAGTCAAGCTGTTGAGACACTGAGATTGCAGATTTCGGTTACCGATGCCCAATTTATTGAACGCCATGTGATTTACAGATCTTTCATCATTTCAATCTGGTAGTTTTTCATTGACTTTCACAGAGTTGGGACTTCTCCTTTAAAGTTACCTTTTTTTTGTGTGATGTTGGGCAGCATCTGTTAGCTGTTGGGTAATTGTAATTATTTAATTTCAGATTATTGGAATAATTATTATTATTATTATTATTATTGTTATACAAAAAAATCTTATTTTGATTATATTATATATTATTTATATTTTTATTCTTTGTTATATAATAAAATTCTTAGGACGATATTGGTGAATGAGGCCCATGTATTTCCCTATAAAATTACAATTTGATATGTTTTCAGAGGACAGTGTATTGTGATGTATTGCTAGAACAGTTGGGTAATATGAAAACGCAGCAGCGAGTTTCCCTTTACTCTTTCCACTGTTGTCCCCTGGCCTGGCCACGCCATATGGCTCTGAGTGCGCTCTTGTTTTGGTTTGCGCTCTGAACGTCCTCTCAAATACCACACAGCCATTAAACACAGGCCTGCCGGTGCGGTACTCTGACAGGGACGTGTCTGGAGGTGCATTCGGCCTGTTAGCTACGCTCAGTTAGAGAGAGCGAGAGGCTGCGGCTCATGTTACGGCTCTGGGAAAAACAAGCAGAAAGCGAGAGGGGTGCGTGGCGGGGTGGGTCTGAGAGAGATGGGCATGACAGGGGAAACTAGCTGGCAGTGTGGCTGATTTGTGTCTCCGCTTTGCTCCTGCCAGCACAGTTACTTCCCCACATTCTTCTCATTCTCAGTCCCCCTTCAGTCACATACACATACACAAAGAAACACCATCACCCCCCTCCCCCCTTAAACCCCACACACTGGACCCAGCTGTGGAATAGATTCATCTCTGCCAAGTTAAGTCCTGTATTGAGATATGAACTCACTGGGAATTCTGAGACTAGTTATTTTTGGACTTGCCTTGCGATACATTAGCACTGACAGAGGTGGGCATTGTTATCTGTTGTTTTTCTCCCCCCCCCCTGTCCAACCTGCCAATCAGAATTTATTGGTGAAATTCCTGCCTAAAATGTTGGCCCTTTTCCAGGGAGATGTGTGACGAGTCCATGACCCACTCTGCAAGCTCGGCCTCCAGCTTGGATAGCCACGCCCCTTCAGAGAGCAGCCAATCGCAAGGTGTCCGGTGGGAGGAGCAGCAGAAGGTCCTGGCTCTAGAGCAGCTGTGTGGAGTGTTCAGAGTGGACCTCGGTCACATGAGGTCACTACGACTCTTCTTCAGGTATGGTCTTCTAGCAGCGCAACAAGAACTCTGTATGCAAAAAATATGCAGATTTCTATACAACGTAATTTCTCACCACGTAATGTGGGCTGCATTAGGTGATGGAAGTTGTTCGTTATAGAAATGAACCTCGGCTTCTCCGTACCACTCGCCGGAGTCATTTTTCCTCTATGGCATCAATGGCCCATTGAGCACCACTGTTATGCCGTTGGGAGGCACTCAGTGTTTGAGTCCATCCTCAGTACACCTTCACTTCTGCTGCTCTAGAACATCTCACAAAGTTAACGGTTTCTGAAACGCTACCACCCTCCGCCCACTGTCACAGTCATATCGGAATGCTATGACCACCCCTGGTTTGGAAAGGAACATCACAGATGCCATGTGACGGGGTTTGCTGCATATAGAAATAAGCAAGCACACTGGTCAGTTGTAGTGCAAAGCAATTGTCGTGGGCAAAGAATGCATTAATGACTGATGTTCACGAAGGTGCAGGCAAAGAGTAGTAGTATCTTGGAAACCACCAACTTTGTGGGTTGTTCTAGAGCTGCCGTAGGGAAGGTGTGTTGAGAATGGATATCTTGCACATTCGAATGCCTCCCATCTGCATAACGGTGGTTCCCCACAGGCCACAGATGCCAGAGGGGAGCAAAGACTCCAGCAAGTGGTACAGAGCAATCATTGTGGACCAGCTAACCTCTATAATAAACACCTCCTGTGATCTAATACAGTCCATACCACAATGTCTCGCTGGTTTTGTCCAAGCCAGGATGGTTATTCTCACTTTTAGGTAGGTGGTCATATTCTGATATTACTGTGTATACGTGGCTTTTTACAATTCCCGCACCCCAACAGCACATCAGATGTCTAACCAAACAGTCATTTGAGATTCAATCGTGTGTTCACAATTCCCTGCTGGACATCTAGAGTACTAAAATTCAAGACTCACAAAATGTTGGCACCCTACATAAGGAATAGAGGCCAATTGAGACACAGCCTAGGTTTAATGATGCAGATGAGGCAGATCTAGCCAAAACATCTGAAGCTAGTTAGACATTCCAGTAACCTTAAAGCCAGATAAACATATTAATTCCGTTTGTTGAGCTATTATCTGAGCTTATCACCCTACTCTGTAGTTAAGAAAATAAATGTTTTTCAGCTCCTCAATTTAAATGGACAGATCTTACTGTCTGTCAGTACACTCCGCTGTCTGTGGGAGCAGCAAAACAGGCCATTAACAGACTTGGTGCATTAATAGAAAATTTGGTTGTGGTGAAGTGGTGATGTGTGTCAGTTAATGGAGTATTTTAACAGTTGGCTGAGAACGTGGCTTAGCCATTCAGATTTGGGAATGAAACCTATTAATTTTATGAACATTTTGGAACAGTATTATACACCTTTGGGTAGGCGTATTCGAACAATAGCGTATACCTTCAGTTCATTGACTTTGACTTGCCCTTTGCTGTTTATTTGTATTAGAATGTTATCTAATAAATTTACAGTGTTTGTCCTTAATGAATGGTTAAAGCCATTGTGTGCGTGGTGAGGTTTTTCAAAAATACAAGGTTTGTGTTACAGGAATATTATGTAGCAATTGTACCTTTTAAAATAACAGCTTTAAGATCATTTTGGTGCTCCATTGACCAGCAGAGTATTGAGAATAGCGTCTTTTTCATTGTCGCTCCTAGTCCGGAACATTGCAACAGCACTATGTAAATTTGGTGCAGCATGAACGAGACCACTTGCGTAAACTGTAATTCTGCGTAATAGGGCTGTAGGATGTTGGGGGGGGGGGGATGGACATTGTGATATTTTATTGTTTGTTTGTTGTGTTGCGATATTAAATACAGGAAGTTCCACCAGATTTCAGTAGGTGGAAGGATGTCATGGTATTAATAATAAAGATTGGAGTAAAATGAAAGAAATTAGGCAGATATAATCTGCCTCTCGTAGATCTGTCAGACCAAGTGACAACAGTGTGAATTTTCTACTCAAAATTCTACGCAATTATTTTACGTTGTCAGTCCACATGATTCTTTGGCTTCAGCTAATCAACAAGCGCAAGGTTATCGGAGGTGTGACTCACTGTGCAATTTGTATTTACTTCAGTGGTGTGAAAGTGAAATCCCCAACTGTAGGGGCCGCCCAGGAGCAAAAACTACCAATTCTTACATGAGGTGCTTAAAGGGCATTTTCACATCTACAGTTGGTTTGCTCTGCTCTGAATCAGTTAAGGAGTCTGTAAACGTTGTGAGTTTTCTCCATGGTTTGGTTTGGTTTGTTTTTACATAGGGAAAAATTCAAATGTACCAAATGTGCATATTGGTCAGACATGTCTGGGGCGGGAGCCAGAACGCAGGAAGACGGTCCTGTGTTCGGAGTAGTGCAGTTTAACATGGAGCAGCAACAGTTGTTCAGGTGTAGTAATTTTATGACTAACATAAGGTTAACAAGGTCAGATCACAGAACCGAACCGAGACCATCACCTCAAATTTACCCGGACAGGTGCAGGTGTGGAAAACGCGCTAAATCTTCTTTCCAAGTTTTATGCTTGTTTCTGAAGAAGTCCTCACAGGGCCTGTCACACCAAGGACCTTTTTTTTTTTTTTTTTTTTTGGGGAATGTGAGTCACTGTGGCTTCACAAAAACGACAGCACAATACTTAAATATTTACTAGCTGTGAAAAGTGTCCATTGGTCACAGGGACTGTCCCCTCAGCGTGCAGCTGGTGTGATAACTCAACTGGCTAGCACAGCTCTGCTGTTTCTGTAGTCATCATGAAGAGCGCCAGAAAGTTTCATTACTGTTTCAGTACTTTTGCTTCAGTATGTTTGTTTTTTATATATATATATATATATATATATATATATATATATATATATATATATATATATATATATATATATATATATATATATCTCCATGTAATTTTCAAAAACAAATACATAAATAAATACAAGCTGTGTGCTCTAATGTATTAGATAGAAGCCTCCACAGTCCTTGATAACAGTCCCTTGCACTAGGTGCTTTCCAGTCACCCCAATAGTTCCCTGCAAAATAGACCACACTCAGGGTATTTGGGGATTTTAAGGGAGATTCCAAAGCATAGGGAGTGGAAATGTTTAGTTTGAAGGAGAGTTTGAGGCTGCAAAAGGAGTAGTGTTTAGTATTATTAAGCTTGTATGATCAATACGGTGGAGATTTCTTACCATCAGACGCTGGTAAGCTGGTGGTAATTTAGTTTTGCTAGCTTTGCACCTCAGTAGGTTCATGTCCAATTGGATTAAATTCTGAGTTATAATCCAAGCAAAATACCGTATTTATTAAAATACTATTATAAGACTACAATACTGTCATTTATTATTGAAGTAGACCGAATCTAAACTAGTAAGCTTCCATTTTTGTTGTAGTACCAAATGTTTGAATTATTTCTTGTCTGCTGAATGAGGACCAGCAACTCCAATATGTTGTTTCCAGCTTTAGCCAGAGTGATATTTAACCTGCAGGACCAGGTCCAGAGCAAGCATGTCATAACGCAGTGCACTGTGGCGATCTGTGGCAATTCTGCCTGCTTGTCTTTATTTATTTATTTATTAATTATAATAAACAACAAGACATTTATATCATATTTTCTTAGTATTGGGTAGAGATGGGCTGATCACTGTTACATTTACATTTATGGCATTTAGCAGACGCTCTTATCCAGAGCGACCTTCAAGGTTACTCGCATTACAGAGGAGGGCCAATGTAGTGTTAGGAGTCTGGCCCAAGGACTCTTATTGGTGTAGCGCAGCATAGTCACCCAGACCGGGAATCGAACCCTGGTCTCCCACATCGTGTTGTAACTCCGTGGCTGGTAGTGGTGTTATCTGTTGCGCCACAACAACCACAGTGTTCTTGGTAGCACATCATCAGCCTGTGAATTCCTGTAAAGTGGAAACACAACCTAAATGCATCTAATGTTTGAACAAGGAACTGTAGCGTCCTGTGACTGAGGAGCCTCTCGCAGAGCTGATTGAAACCTTAACTCGAGAATATGTTTTTAATGGCCAATACTGGAAAATCTTCCAGTAGTGGTACATAAGCAATAGATTTTTTAAAAGAAAATCTCTGGTGTCGGCCATGTACACTGTTGTGTGTATTATTGCCATTTGCAGCATTGCACCGCAGTGTTTTATGTGTGTTTCATTACATGGCCTTGACAACAGCAATGCGAGGCATTCTGAATGAACAGATTGAATCAGCTGGATTTCCCTAAGCACTGCAGACTGGAATGCAGCCGTATGCAAACTCCCCATTTAAACACAGCTAATTCAGTTAATGAAGTCCTCAGGAGAAACTGGCCAAGGAAGGCTGCATTTCTCAGCTATTACCTCACCGAAAGCTGTCCCGTTTTGTAGGGCCGCGTGGCCAAGAAGTGCAGCCTTTGTTTG